>NC_090444.1:703403012-704026137 GCF_031143425.1 Pleurodeles waltl
GTGGATGGATGGCATAGTAAATGGAAATCCAAGAGGACGGATGTCAAAGTAAATTGAAATCTGAGAGGATGAATGGATGGACAAACGAATTAATTGATGGACAAAAGGCTTTATTGATGGATAGGTAAATCAAACAATGGATGTAATGGTGGATGGATGCAGGCATAGGTGATGGATGAGTGAACATATGGATGAGTGAAATGACAATGAATGGCTGGAATGATGAAAGATTGAATGATGATGAAAGAATGAATGGATGACAGAATGTAAAGGTGAAATGGTGGATATCAACGGATAGATGGAAGGCTGAAATGATAGACAGATAGATGTTTTGAAGGAAGAGAAAAGTGAGGAGGTTCAAGATCATCTGCTTTGCTTACTTGGTACCATCATAGCTTTAGTTCCAAGTGGGCAAAATTTTAATGTTCTGGATACTATCTTGCTTGTAATAGCATGTCTTTGAGAACTACAAGTTACCATTCATGAAAAGCGTAGATTTCAAGGACTTGTTTATAACCCGGCATACTTTTATTTCATCTCAGGTGAACACAATGCTTACATTTAAGGCACCACATCAGATCCGAGCAGAAACTCAAAAGCTTATTTGATGTCAGATGATGGTAGAGAAGGAGGGTTGCAAAAGTTGACACAACACTGGAGAAAGCCCTCCCGCTATCTGTAATGAGCATATGGCAACATAATTGGTCGCTGCCCTGTGGAATGAATTAGAAATATGTAATCCAAAGCTGGAGTCAGTCAAGACTGGATATATAAGGTTGTCATATTCTAATACATTAGAAATTGTAGTAGACAGCATAAATCCTGTTTAGAATTCAATTCATAGTGCTCTAGGCATGGGATTAATATCTAAGAAGTAATATTCGAGGAGTAGTATACATGTCTAAGCATTCATCAGCGACTACTGTGCAAGTTGAAATAACTTCATCATTTTTAACTGAAGCCCGGAAGAACAAGTTTCTTACCTTCGGTAATGCTTTTTCTGGTGGATATAGTAGCTACCTGTGAATTCCTCACCTTATGAATACTCCCAATGCGCCAGCATTCTACAGAAATGTTCTTCCTAGCTCCTCACGTCGACGAGGACGTCACAATTGTACGGCTCCGCACGCAACTGTCTGACGTCATCGGAGCCATAAGAAGTCCTTGCTGGCGGGCTGACGTCAGTTTCACCATTTTTAACCGTGCCTTCGGGGTGAACAAGTGAATACTGACCTCACAAGCACAATATGTGGCAATCCAACAAAAAAAATATATATATATAGATAGATATATAGATAGATATAAAGATAGATAAATATATATATATATATATATCCTAATCCAAAATTGCTCCATACAGGGCCACAGACCCTCCAGGGCGGCCGCGGTAAAGGGCGAAGCATCCCAGTATTAATTGTAACAGAAAGCCGAAGCACCAATCCACAGTAAAATCAAGCGTTTTATTTCCACTTCAGTGCAGCAGAAATTGTGAGTTCTCAATCCTGACGCGTTTCGGCTAATGCCTTGATCACAGGTAATATGAAACAGATGTACTTTCTCACAGTGTTTTTCAATCATCAGCACGTGGTTTCTTAATCTGAAATACAAATCCCATAATACACCTTAATGTTAGTTATTGCGCTGGACAGTACTTAATCTTTATATTGCTCAAATAGCGTAAAAGGTATCACAGTTCCAAGTATGTTATACGGTATGCAGTCCATATCCACGTGCTGTGCCAGGCACCTGCTTAATGTTAGTTATTGCGCTGGACAGTACTTAATCTGTATATTGCTCAAATAGCGTAAAAGGTATCACAGTTCCAAGCATGTTATACAGTGTGCAGTCCATATCCATGGGCTGTGCCAGGCACCTGCTGCTCCCAAAAATAAAAGTTCACGTCGAAAGTCTGTGGAAAGCTAGGACAGAGATAGACATGCACACAAATATATATAGTTCACAATATCTGTTTATATAAAAAAATATATATACATTCTATCTATTATAAACAAAGTCTTGATATGACCAGACAGGCAACAGGGAGGCGGGAGGGACTGTGAGGAATCCAGAGGTAGCTACTGTATCCTCCAGAAAAAGCGTTACCGAAGGTAAGTAACTTGTTCTTCTGATGGATGCAACTACCGGTGGATTCCTCACCTTATGAATAGAATCCCAAAGCAGTCCCACACTCGGAGGTGGGTGCCTAACTGGTCAACCAAGAAGTCCTGCAAAACAGATCGGGCAAAATGGCCATCCCTCCTAACGGCTGAGTCTAAGCAATAATGCTGTGTGAAAGTGTGGAGGGAAGCCCAAGTTGCTGCCTTACAAATATCAACAACTGGTACACCCCTAGCTTAAGCCGAAGTGGCAGACTTAGCCCTGATGGAATGGGCCCTAATACCTTCAGGAGGCACCTTCTTTGCTAGTGAATAACAAATCTTTATGCAAAGAATGACCCACCTTGAAAGAGTTCTCTGGTGGACGGCTTTGCCCTTCATTTTGCCCACATATCCAATGAAGAGTTGATCATCAATTCTAAAGTCTCTTGTCCTATCAATGTAGAAACTCAGAGCCCTTCATGGATCCAAGCGGTGCAGTCTTTCCTCATCCTTTGATGGATGGGGAGGAGGGTAAAGGACGAGAGTGTTGCAGATTGCCCAGGATGAAAGGGAGTGACTACCTTAGCAAGGAAAGCCGCCCTGGTTCTCAGCACCACCTTGTCCGCATGAAAGGTTGTTAAAGGAGGTTTCACACTAAGGGCCTGAAGCTCACTCACACGTCTAGGTGACGTGATAGCTGCTAGGAAAACTATTTTTAAAGCTAAAAGCCTCAAAGGGCAAGAATGCATAGGCTCAAACGGTGATCCCATAAAAAAAAGTCAGAACTAAATTCAAATCCCACTGAGGCATTAGAAACGGAGTAGGAGGAAACTTGTTAGTTAAGCCTTTAAGGAATCTAAGAACTATGGGGGACTTAAATAAGGAAGGCTGATCAGGAAGCCAAAGAAATGCCGACAGCGCTGACAAATAGCCTTTCACTGTCGCAACTGCACAACCCTTCTATGCCAAGGAAAGGACAAAAAGCAAAATATCAGATAAGTGGGCCTTTAAGGGATTAATGTGTCTCTCTCCACACCAGGTAACAAATTTTGCCCATCTGCCGGCATAGATAGTCTTGGTGGAGTGTCGCCTGGCCGATAAGATAACATGCACCACTTCTGAAGGGAGAGAAAAGAAACTCAGATTGCCCTGTTCAATCTCCAGGCATGCAGGTGCAGGCTCTGGAGGTGGGGGTGTAAAACCTGCCCCTGTGACTGCGAGAGGAGGTCTACCCTGTGAGGGAGGCAGAGCGGAAGGCACAGTGGGAGTTGAAGAAGGTCTGTGTACCACACCCTTCTTGGTCAATCCTGGGCTATTAAAATGATTTCAGCCCGATCTTGGCAAATCTTCCTCAGAACTCGAGGAATCAAGGGTATGGGAGGAAACGCGTAAAGCAGTTGGTCGCACCAAGACAGCTGAAACACGTCCCCCAATACTCCCTGCACCGGATACTGGAGGCTGCAGAACGACGGGCAGTGTGTGTTCTCTTGAGTGGCAAACATGTCTATCTGAGGAACTCCCCTCATCTGCAAGATGTGAAGAACCACGTCCGGATGGAGATGTAACTCGTGATCGGTCGAAAAGTGCTGACTGAGACTGTCCGCACATATGTTGAGAACTGCAGCCAGATGGTTTGCTACTATGCAAATCTGATGGCCCCGCTCAGGACCAGAGCTGCAGAGTCTCTCCGCAGAGAAGGTACAACCCTAATCCTCCCTGCTTGTTGATGTACCACATTGTGGTAGTGTTGTCTGTCAAGACTTAAACTGACTGACCGCAAGTGGATAGGAGGAAGACCTTGAGAGCCAGACATATTGCCTGCAATTCTAACAGATTGATGTGAAACATCTGTTCCACTGGAGACCAATAGTCTTTGATCTCCTGGTCCCCCAGATGAGGTCCCTCAGATGAGCTCCCCACCCTAGAGTGGAAGCATCCGTTATGACTGTGGTCACCGGATAGACAGCCCACCATCTTAGATACACTGCAGCGTCTCTGGAGATCGGTATAGACTCCTCTAGATCCCCTTTGTGTTGAAACCCCTGCTTGCGGAGGCACCACTGGAGAGCCCTCATGTGCCAACGTACATGAGTGACCAACAGAATTCAGGAAGCGAACAGACTGAGCAGACGTAGGAACTTGAGGACTGGCACAGCCGCTCCATTCTGAAACATTGGAATCAACGCCTGAATGTCCTGAATCCTCTGAGGAGGGTAGGCCTGATTCAATGTTGTGTCCAGTACTGCCCCTATGAACAGGAGGCGCAAAGAGGGTTCCAGGTGGGGTTTGGGCACATTTACCATGAAGCCCAGGTTGAACACCAACTGGGTTGTCACCTGCAAGTGATGCAGCATGAGCTCTAGGGACCCGACTTTGATCAACCAATCGTCCAGGTAAGGGAATACAGATATTCCCTTCCTTCTGTGGTCCGCTACCACCACTGCCATCACCTTTGTGAAGACTCAAGGTGCGGAAGTAAGACCAAAAGGAAGGACCGCAAACTGGTAGTGTTGTGACCCTACCACGAACCGGAGATAATTCCTGTGCGAATTCAGAATAGGGATATGAAAATAAGCATCCTGTAAGTCAATAGACACCATCCTGTTTGAGGAACCAATTAAAAATCCTCAGATCCAGGATAGGTCTCAATCGACCATCCTGATTGGGAATCAGGAAATACCTTGAATAAC
This sequence comes from Pleurodeles waltl, assembly GCF_031143425.1. Taxonomy (NCBI): domain Eukaryota; kingdom Metazoa; phylum Chordata; class Amphibia; order Caudata; family Salamandridae; genus Pleurodeles; species Pleurodeles waltl. Next base: position 703,407,802 of record NC_090444.1, read on the forward strand.
ATCCCCAACCCTTTTCCTGCTCTGGAACCAACTCCACTGCACCTTTTAACAAAAGGACATGCACCTCCTGCTGAAGCAACAGGAGATGCTTTTCCGTGTAAAACGAATGACAGGGAGGGAAGGGAGGGGGAAACTCACAAAAAGGAAGGCCATAACCTTTTCCCACTATACTCACCGCCCTAGAGTCCAATGTAATTAACTCCCACTCGTGGAGAAAATGTAACAGCCTTTCCCCTATGGGTAAAACATGCTGGAATATGGAGAGAAAACGAGTGCTGCTTTCCTTGATGGGCTCCCCCAGAAGAAGAGGATGAAGCAGAAGGCTGCTGTGTGGTTCCTCGCATTCTAACCCTCCCACGGCCCCTATAAGACCTGTAGAGAGGGTTGGTAGGCTGATGGGCGTTGGATTGTAGCCTTCCACGAAATGAGGACCCACAGCTAAATCCTCTGAATCTCCGAAAAGACCTGAAGGGTGCAGAAGATGATGCTTGAGGACCCAAAGATTTTGCAGTAGCCCTGCTTTCTTTAAATCGTTTCAAAGCTGAGTCCGCTTTAGTGCCAAACAGCTTCTCACCATCAAAAGGAAGGCCCATCAGCATACCCTGAACATCAGAGAAGAAACCCAAACCTCTGAGCCACGCATGCCTCCTGCTTGCTATAGAAGTGCCCATAGCCCTAGCAACCAATTCTACAGTGTCTAAACCAGATTGAATGACCTGCTTTGCTGCTGCTTGACTGTCCTGCAGGAGTTCATTAAAGTGCCCCTGCACATCCTAAGGCAAATTTGGTACAATTTCTCTTGCTGTGTCCATTAAGGCATAGATATACCTCCCTAGCACACATGTAGCATTCAGAGACTTTAAGGCCAACCTGCCTGAGGAGAAGCACTTCTTAGCTGTCTCCGCCATACGTTTAGACTTCCTATCAGATAGAGTTATAGGTAACGAACCAGGAGCCAACTGCGCAGAACAAGATGCTTGTGCCACCAAGATCTCAGGTGTTGGATGCTGTGATAGGAACTGAGGATCTCCTGGGGCAACTCTGTACCTCCTAGCCACAGTCTTGGAAACCTCCCGTGTTTGGACTGGCTTCCTCCGAATTTCTAAAATGGGCTCAGAGAGGACATCATTGAAAGGGAGGAGAGGTTCAGAAGACGTAGCCGATGGATGCAACACCGCAGTTAAAATATTTGTTTTTTGTCTCTGATGCCGGTAGTGGTAAGTACAAAAATTCAGCAGCCTTTCTAATCACACCATAGTAAAAGCTGCCTCTGACATGAGTTAATCTCCAGGGGATGAAAATTCACACCAGGGGATGTATCCAAACCACTCGCAGAGTCTAGGCCCTGAAATTCACTGACAGGCTCTGGAATTTCCCCTTTCTCCAATAGTAGTTGTCAGTACTTTTACTCCTCCTAGAGTATCAAGACCCTCCCTTTCGATCTCAGCCTGGACTCCAAACGTGGCATCGATAGAGAGTTAACCGACTTCGACAACGCAGGTTTTAAAGTAGAAAGCCACTCTGGCAGAGGAGAGGGAGGCAAATCCACACTGCGCGCCGTTTGGGATCCAACCGGCGCAGGTATTGACTGCGTCAGCGCCACTGGCACCATCAATAGGGGTAGAGGTGGCGACGTCATTGGCGCGGAACCAGTACCTTCACATGGAACAAAGGATACAAAAGGGGCCTGCTTCTACGGCACTGGTGACCCCAGTGTGAATGCCAAAGGACCCGTGGGCCCTGCGGGTGCAACAGAGGGGGCCATAGCTCTGTTACATATGCTAAACATAGCATTAAGGAATGCTGATGGGTCCACTCCCAGAGCCGGGAAGGCAGGAAACCCTTGCTCCTCCTGAGGTGGCTGGTCTGTCTCCGATGCTTGCACACCCGACTCCTGATCATGAGTGGATGCAGGAGAAAAATGTGCTATTGGGTTTGCTGGGGACTCGGAGATTCCAATTAAAGTCAGCACCGGAGAAGCCTGTGGAATCTGAGGAGACACTGTAGGGCTGAGCTCCCACGTCATGTGGTGCTGTTTCGGAGGAGACCGACACCGATCTCTAGATGAACAATGCCGAGATTCATGCTGTCGGCGTTGCTTCTTATGCGACCTCGAGGATACATGTGACGAAGTGTCCCTTGCCTTTAATCTTCAGCAACCTCTCTGCCTTAGCTTTTGCCAAGAAAAGCTTAGCCTCTCTCTCTCTTTCAAGGCCTTTGGGTTCTGGCCGAACACGCACCCCTCCACGTCGTGATCTGAGCTCAGGCACCACAGCCACTTTTTGTGCAGATCCGTCACCGACATGTGACCCCCGCACTCACTACAAGGCTTAAATCGTGAATTTTTCGGTGAAGACATTGTAGCGCTCTACAACAATTACCTCAAAAAAGAAACTGCAAAGAGGTAGGTAAAAAACCTTTAGCGTCGAAGGCGCCAAAAATATTGAACTGATGTCAGCACGCTGGCAAGGACTTCTTATGGCTCCGATGATGGAGTCACATGCGGAGCCGTACAACTGTGACCTCCTTGTCGACTTGAGGAGCTAGGAAGAAAATTTTCGTCGAATGCTGGCACATTGGGAGAATTCATAAGGTGAGGAATCCACAGGTAGTTGTATCCATCATGTTTCCATGGTCCAAGAGAGCAAAATTGACACAGACAAAACTTCTGAGTTTAAAGTAGTAGATGTACCCCCACAGGCTGCAAGAAAGTGGCAAAAAATTGACAACTACAGCAAGCTGAAATCGTATATTGGGGTTCAGGTCAAAAATACCATTAGCTCTTATGTTTGGTAACTTGAAAACTCCTAATACCCATTAGTGAGCAGAGATTGGGATTTGTCTTGGACCAACTACAAACTGCCTTCCACCCTAACGCCAACAGTATTGATTTTTGTTTTCTAGAGAATTACTTTCAACCTCTAATTTATTAGACAAAACTTGTCTGATTGGATTCGATTTCTGAGTTGTGCTGCAACAACCCACAGAGGTTTCTACCCTGGTGTGGGGAATATACCATATGAGGTAATAAATGCAAATAAACCCCACTCCCTCTGTGACTCTCTAGCCAACTAATCCACGACAAAAGCTTCGCCATCTACAGCAACTTCCACCCCAAACCCACCAGTATCTGCCACCTTCTGACCCCACCAGGTGACTCTACCAGCCAACTGATCACCGACTGGAAGCAACTATCCAGCCAGGAAAAGCAGCTCTCCCAATGACCCATGTCCCCACTACATCTGAAACCTGGGCCAGAAGGACATGAGCAGCATCCTTGCCATCATAATCAACATCTCCTTCAGGACTGCCACCATCTCCGAAGCTTAGAAGCAAGCAGAGGTCAAGCCGCTCCTAAAAAAAAACATCAGCCGACCCTAGCAAACTCAATATTACCACGCATTTTCTGAGCTCCCCTTCCCAGATAAGCTTCTGGAAAACACCATCAACCAACAGCTCAATGAATACTTGGAAACAATCAACTGGACACTTCCCAATGCAGCTTCCACACCAACCACAGCACCAAGACTGCCCTAATCGCCGCAACAGTTGACATCAAGTCTGTCCTCGACCATGGAGAGAGAAGGCTGCCCTGATCTCCTCAACCTCTCGGCTGTGTTCGACACCATCTCGCACCACACCCTTACTTCTAGACTGCACCACATCACGATCAGAAGCAATGCTCTCAAATGGATCCACGCCTTTCTCACAGGACGTACCCAGAGAGTCGCCTTCCACCTTTCACCTCGGAACCGAACAGCATCATATGCAGAGTCTCCCAGTGGTCCTCATCGCTGCTGACGACACCCAACTCATACTCTCCCTAACCGAAGGCCACGTCACCCCTAGAGACAACTTCAGCAAAGCCATGATCCATGTCGCCGAAGGGATGAGAGCAAATTGTCTGTAAATGAACACAAACAAGACGGAGGCGGTTATATGCAGAAACAACTCTTTCCCCTGGGGTGACTCATGGTGGCCCCCCCACGCTCGGACTACCCCGACTGACCACGTCCACAACCTTGCATCATCATCCACAGCAAACTCACCATCAAACTACAGATAACGCAGTGGCCTCCTCCTGCTTCCACAACCTCTGCATGCTAAGGAAGATCTTCAGATTGGTCACCATCAAAACCAGCAAGATGGTAATCCCAGACATCATCGCCAGCAGACTAGACTACAGAAACGCCCTTTATGTAGGACTCCCCGCCCAGCTCCTGCACCGCCTCCAAACCATCTAGAACACATCGAAGAAACTTGTCCATAACCTCCCCAGGCAGCCCTGCATCACCCCCCACCTCAGAGGTCTCCACTGGTGGCCTGTGCACAAGATGTGCAAATTCAAGGTTTTAACCCTTGCACACAAAGCCCTTCACAACATCGGGCCCCATCTCATCAACCATAGGCTCTACTTCCACAAGTCCTCTGTGGAACTCAGTTCTACAACCCTTGCCCAAGTTCCAAGAACTTGATGCAGTTGCAGAGGGCGGTCTTTCTCCTTCCTCACAGCCAAGTTCTGGAACAAGCTCCCACCCCTCCTGCATACCACTAACTCCCCCTCGACTTCAGCAGGAAGCTCAAGATCGTACTCTTTGACTAGAAGCTACAAGTTCTCAGCAACAACCTAAAATGCCTGGATACCCCCACGGGTGAGACATCCCTCTTTATAAATCTTATGATTGATTGATTTATCAGCAAAACCTAGCATTTGGTAGGAAATTCAATACACGTGGAATCAGTGTGGTAAACACTGATTTCACACGTAATTCACAATTTTCTGTACACAAACTCAGAATTGGAGATAATACCATACCTTGTAAATTTCACACCTAGGATTTACAGTATTTATTGGGTGCTTTAAATATGACCCATTGTTTCAACATGTTGGATATTGGGATATAAGGTTTGTTAATGAAAGGTTGGGGATCATCAACTGCAAACATTATGATAATTTCTGCTCAATGCCATACTCAAAGCCTTGTGTACACATATCAGTGCATCCTGAGGGCTCAAGGAGGTTCACCAATAAGGAAGTAACAACTTGCTTCAAAATCACCTTGAGATACCCCCAGACATTAAAATCTAGTGCTAGTTTCATCATAAATCAAAATGTTCTAATTGAGGTACCAGAGACCACATCTGCAGAAATGACCACTGAATCACACTGATCCCGTCTGCTTATTTATACCAATTTCACAAAGATCTTGGCAATGGTCTTTGCAGCACCTTTGATACCCCTTTTCAGATGTTTTGCACTGGAAGAAAAGGAGTATGACTGATCGGAAATGTAAATTTCCTGACACCTTTCCAAATAATGTGTCCCTCTTCATAACATTACAAGTGGCTAAGGATACAGTTGCATAAAGGAAATGCACTTGGTCGACACCAGATACTCAAAGAATATGACAACTGCCCATACAAGCCTGCCCTATCAAAGAGTATTAAGTAAAGTAGTCATTCTTGGAAGAAGAATCCAAATGACTGCCTGGATATTATAGGGCGAAAGGGCGGGGGACTAAAATGACTCACTTATGAAAGAACGGAAGTGGGCAAAAACTGAAAGATCCTACCCTTAACCCCATAAAACCACATCACTTAGTCCTATTGACATTTAAAAGGGTCTACAGAAAAATTATTATATTTGGGAGACAGCCAACTATAACTATTTAGGTGGTTTACACACTGCAATATCAGAAATCAATTGAGAAGTATCAGCACCATCAAATGTGGCCATCACTCATGTATGACCCTATGTCACCCTACCCTATGGGACCCAAGTTTTAATTGTGAGTAGAAGACCGGTTGGGTTATCTAGAATTGTCAAGTCTCCTGCTCTTGACATTCCCACTTCCATACTGAAGGTAAGTGTTCCTTACCTATCTTTGGTAATCGCTAGAATAGCCAATCATTTCTTTTCAGAAGATGACCTCTTTATCCCTCTCAAACATGCTCTAAGTATGCCATTAGTTAAAAAACAATCATGGACCTATTTTCTTTCCTTGCTAAACTGACGTAGAAAACAATAGACAAACAATGACAGGGAAACAAAACTCATTATAACATTGGCGGTAACAACCGCCTACCGCTGAGGCGACGGCTGCCAAAAGACCGTTGCCGCGGCTTCAAGCTGTCCACTGTATTATGACCACAGCTGGATTGGTGTGTTTGTGTGTGTGTGTGGGGGGGGGTGTACGTCTGTGCGTGCGTGTATGCGGGTGTGCGTTTCGTGTTGTGTGTGTGTGCATGTATGGATGTGTGTGTATATGTTGAGTTATGTGAATGCATGTGTGCGTGTATGTATATAAGTGTGTGTGAATGAATGTATGCATGCGTGGATGTATGCTGGTACGGTGTGTGTATGCGTGTGTGAAGGGAGGGGCGTGTAGGGGGTGGGGGGAGGTCTGGAATGGAAGGAGGGGTGGGGGGTTTGGGAGGTAACCAGGGGAGGGGTGTGGGGAAGACCCCTATCAGTGACACTGAAGGGAGTCCCTGTTACTGATAGTGCCTACCGCCTACCTACCTAGTAAGGATGCCAGGAAAACCATGGCAGTAGGCGGGGTCATAATCCTGCAGGCGGGCAAGTGACGACCGCCGAGCTGGAGAGTGAAGTCTCCAGCCCTGCAGCCGTTACCATTGTGGCGGTCGGTGTGGTACATTGGCGGTTTGGCTTTAGCCAAACAGCCAATGTCATAATATGGAGAAAAGCACCGCCAGTCTGTTGGCAGCACTTTCCTCCATATTTACGCCAGCCTCCAGGGTCATAATGACCCCCTATGTGACTTAGGCAGCTTTGCTCTACCTCTAGAGTCACTTAAAAGCTATGAACATAAAACAACTTCCTATTCTCTCCCTCACAGCCGTCTTAATCACAGTAAGCAATAATGTCTTCTCAGACGGCTGTCCCCAATAAAAGGTATTGAGTGTCTTCCAGTTGGCAAGATATGCAACAGATCATTGTCATGGGTTATTTAACAAGACAGCAGCATCAGCGATGTTACAGAGAAATGACAGCAAAACAAACACAGAAGGAGTGGGCTTTTTCGTATGAGTCATAGCGTACCAGTCCACTGTAATTAAAAAACTGGACATGTACATTTAAGTTTTACATATCCTCATAGTGAAAAACTCACAAATTTGTTGTTCACTACGGTGATGCCTACCTCTCCCATAAGATCACTTTTGAGTTACCTTATTACATTTACTAAGTGATAACCTTTGATTGGGAGCAGGTAGAGAAGCCATGTTTGGTGTCTGTGGAATTCTTATTTAAAATCCTCTTTTATGGTAAATTCACATCTTAAGTCACAATCTTGGAACTGCCACTTTTAGAAAGTTGGCATTTTTGTCCTAGCCATTTTGTGTCTGCAGCCTGTTCCTGGGTCACATGGCTGGGTGTAGGTAGCAGTTGGCCTTTGTGCATTCCTACAAGTCAGGCAAAAACAAAGGGACTCGTTATGGCAGGAAGGCTCATCTTAGGCAGAATGGGGTTCAGAGTTGTGCATAGTCTCACCTGCACATCAAAAAACTATGACCTGCTCTTCCACAAGTAAGTTCACACTGCAAACAGACTGGGACAAGGGCAGGGAGGCAGAAAATTCTGGAGGTGATGCCTCCAGGCATTTTTCCCAACTCTAAAGGAGACACCAGGTGTAAAAATAGGATCCTCAGATCCACTCTTCAATTCACTTTCTAGACCTATGGAAAGGCTCTTAGAGGGCTGCGTGCTGCTGTGTACTTCAGAAGGAGTACTTTGCTTCACCATGAAGGCCTGCTTTGCTGCCCGAAGCCTGCTTTGGCCTCCCAGAGGTCTACCTTGCTGCATGAGCCCTGCTCTTCTCCAAGAACCCACGATGTACAGAGCTATTCCAAGGGAAAACATGCCTGGCCTTCTGACCAGAGCCTCAGGGACACAAAAGGCTCTAAACATCTTGAACACTCACCTCAATCCTGGCTGACTGGGTACTGACCCTTTAAGTGGTGCCTCTGAAGTCCTAGACCTATAGAAGTAGTGATGAAGGTGTCCAGATAGCCCACATAAACTTGGGACTTAAAAACATTTTGGACAAAAAAGTGCTCTGAGAACTAAGAGGAGACCAGGACCTAACTGCTAGTCGATCTGCCCAAGGTACATCGCTAGTTGGTCTGACTTCACTGCAGCTTCCACTACGTTCTTCTCCGCAGCAGCAAAACCTGATCAGTGGCTCCTTGAATAAGGGTTATCGAGCCTTCTGGAGCCCTCGTTGACTACAGCATGTAGCTTTGCCCCGCTGAAGATTTCTGACTTCCAGTAAAATAGACTAAGTCCAAACACAGGAATCTTGTCCGTGACTTCGTCCAATGTTTCCCGAATGATGACACCTCCTCCTTGGCCAGCTGCCTTGCCCTGCTAAACTTTATCCTCTTAGACAGTTTCTTACAAAATTTCTTCTACGTCTGAAGGTTAACGGAAACCAACCCTAATCCACTTTGTGTACCTGAGCCACACTCAATTGATGTCTCCATACGTTTCAACTGTGCCCACGTCTTGGTTAACTAGATGCTGTGGTTGGTGCTTTGATATTTTCCACTTTTAACTTTCAAAATTAATCACTTTGGTTCTACTGATTAAATTTTTGTTGTTTTGGTGTCAAATAATAAATCAAATGTTACTATAATTTTCTAAATTGGTGTGGGATTTTTCTTGTGATGTGTTTTCACTTTATTAAGGTTTAAGAGCTGCATGCATCTTTACCATTGTCTCTAATTACAGCCTGACTGCCTTTCTGCCAAGCCAGCAGAGGGTTAAGCAAAGGTTAATTTAGAAATTTTCGTGGTTCATCTTGACAAGGATAGTGGCTGTTTCTAGAGAAGGGCTCACATCACCCTCAACCAATAGCCTAATGTCTCACAATGGGCTCTTGTATTTCCTTTTGTTCCAGATTGGCTATGTTGTCTTAGGTTATTAAAAGCAAACCATCAGGGTCACCTGTGGGGGTTGGAAAAGAGTAATGATTGGCTAAAGTATGGTGAAACTCCCCTGTGGGGTTTTTGGGTGTGTGACAAGCTCAAGCTGTCGAACACAGTTCCAGCACCTTGGTATTTGTATCCTGGCAGAGTCATTCAGAGACTAAGTAGGCATCCAGAATAGTGGCATCATACCACTAGCACAGAAAATATTTTGAAGATAAGTTCTTTGTCTCCTAATGTTATTCCCATTGACATCTCCGAGGCTCCACTTCAGTATACTGATTTTAAAACTGCCCTCTACTGTATTCAGTGGTGCTGATATCAATAACGCAGCAGGTGCAGTGGCACAGGGCCCAAGGGTCACAAGGTCCAGGAGCCCCTCGCAGCCCAAATAAAGCTGTATAGCTGTAGAGAGGTCAATTTTCTTTTTTTGACTTAGGGCCCATGAGACCCTTGTTACACCACTGTCAGCATTGACTCTTAGTTTGTACAGTGCCATTATGACCTTTTGGTTCAGGTCTGTGCCAATTTAAATTAAAACAAATGGTGAATCGTACATTAGCATCACATACAACTCGCTCTTGTGGTTAGTGGAGCATCTGAGGTTGCCATTGCTCTAGTGACCCCTTTAGGACTTACTGATGGCTATGTTGGTGCAATCAGTGTCCGCCTTGGATACAGGCAAGCAATTAATTACAAAAACATCTTCCTGCACTATTCGTATCTGCTATGTTGTGCTTTAAGATGTGCTGTTGCATGTCACCTGGTATCTGTGTGCACTGGTGACTTGCTGTACAGCTTTGCGCATTGACGGCTGTGAAATACCAACCACATTCCTAGTAATTCTCTGTAGGCACATAGTGGTATATAACATACTGTGCACAGGAACTTTTTCTTCGTGGTCACGGCATGAGGCACAGTCTTTGTGGGTGTGCTGCGAGTTTAGATGAAAGGCCTGAATCTTTGTATGGATTCATGGTCTGTGTAGTGCAGGAGTGTAGACCTTGCTTTAAAACTTCTTTGCTGTGTGCTCTCGTCTTCCTCCTCAGATGTAGGTGAATGGGTGTACATGCCAAGCATTCCTGCATGTGCAGAGAATTGATGTCTTCAATTAGTTTTCCCTCCCTGTAATTGTGGGTTGCTGCTTTGCCCATGTGATACAAAGATTTTAGGGGTTTGAAGCTAGCATCTGCACCCTCAATGGTCTTTTCAGGTGCTGGCGATTGGATTAATAAGTGATGGTGTAGGTATCCACATTTAGCAGGCATGCACTGCTTTGATTTGCGCTCATTTGCTGTGTTCTTCAGCTTTCTGTATTTGCTTTATTGCGAATACATGCAAAATTAGATCCATGTATTCATGGGAGCTGTTGATTTTATGTAACTCTCACCGTGTGTGTTTGAATGTCCGTGAGTGAATGACTAGAACGTGCTTTTAGAGAGCATTAACTTTAGTCATGTCTGTCAACGTGTGGTTGTGCAATTTAGGTCAGTTGTTAATTTTGGGTGACATAACTTCTCTCTTGACTGCAATGATCACATTCCTGAGTTGGACTGGTCATTGAAATGCATTGGTTACAACAGACCTTGAGTTTTCTTATTTTTTAACCCAGGTTCTGTAATCACAATCCACATTCCTTTTTGATAATTGTCTGGTTTCCTTTTGGTGCCTAATTCATGGGGTTTCCCTGTGTAGAATGATGGCTTCACCTTCGCTATTTTCTTGCGGTTATTCTATGGGGGGGGGGAACAAGTACTGCATTCAGGCACTTTACAACGACTTACAGGACTATTCTTCAGGACTTAAGGTGAGCATGGGGCAAAGTCCAAGGCCACACCACCGGTCACCTCTGGAGGCTCTGGTGCGTCTAGGTGCATAGGTGTGCTACGGCATCGGGTGTCACTTTCACTTCAATGGAGAACATTCCGGTTGCAAAGTTGCTGCAGGGATGGACTGGAAAGCCAGTCCTGGGGGAGCCCACAGGGGGGCTCAAGCCCTGAGGTCCACTCCTCCTCAGGATGTAGGGCGCAGCTGCAGTGGTGTCTTCTGGCATCATGTCCGGTACTGGAGTTCCTCACAGTTGCAGGGGGGCCCACAGAAACAGTCTGAAGAGTTGGACTGGGGGTTCAGTCTGACCAAGCCAAAAAGTGTGCTCAGGTCTCACGAGGCTTGGTGATGTGGGGACACCCTTGGTTCTCTTCTCCTCAGTCCAGGGCGGATAGGTACAGAGGTGTCCCCAGGTCACTCGCGGTTGCAAGGGGACACTACACCCTCTAGAAGACCTTTGCTGTGGCGAGTGGGCATCTCTCTGACCAGAGCTCCTAAACTCCACCATGTACAAGATGGCAACATTTCCTAAGTAGTGTCCACTTCCCTAGGGGTGTTCCCAGTCTGGAAATTTGACACACCTCCTGCATAGATAATTTTTCCATCTGTCCAGGTGCCAGATGGGCCTTGGGCAGGGGGGGTGGCATTTTCCTCTGATGGAGGCCAAATCCACCTACCAAAGGCGTTGGGCATCTTAAAAGCTCCCTACCTGGGAATGCAGGTCATCCTGTAGGGAGGTGTGTTCCACACCCCAGCCCGGACAAGTTTTTTTTCTGACCTACAGAGAGCAAAGGCCTTCACTTTGGGGGGTCAGATTCTTGCCTTTTGGTGGTCAGTGAGCTCACCAGCGGTTGGTAAGTTATCAGGGCACCACTAAGATGCCCTCTGGGTGCATGTATTGATAAATCCATCACTGAAATCAGTGACAGTTTATAACTACGAGATGTTTGATACCAAACATCCCAAGTTTCAGTAAAGCCATCACATAGCTGGGGATCTCATATTGACAGTGTCCAGCACATGTATTTAAAATGGCTTCACTGCACGACTACTATGACTAAGAATCGACAAAGACATAGCAGGGGCATATCTGCCTTTGCAGATATGCCCATACATGTAATATAATGCATCCTGCCTTAGGGCTGTAAGGCTTGCTGAAGGGGTGACTTACAAATATTTAAGTTTTAGGGGACATGGCACACAAAGTGTGTGCCATGTTGTTTTCACTTTTTGGAAGCATCTTGTCACACAGCCTCAATGGCTGCCTTAGAGTGGCACTAGTTTTGCTGCAGCTCTTAGGGGCCCTTTTTAGTACCAATGTCCTAGGTACCATGGGAACATTTACTAGGGACTTACAGAAGTTTTATAGGGCCTGGTCCTTTGGGGATCAAGTGACCAGGTGACTTGTTTTGGGGAAGGAGCACTAGCACTGGGGACCTGGTTAGCACAAACATTGGCACTGGGGACCTGTTTAGCAGAAACCCAGTGCACTTTAGTCAAAGTTGCATAACAAAAAACAAGCAAAAAGTGTTTGAAGAGGGTACTGCAACCAGGACCCAGCTTCCTCCATTCACCATTTAAGATTCAACTGTTTACAATGCGAGGTCAATATTTTGCCCAGTACTTAGAATCTTTGGTGCAGACACTCTCAATGCCCTTGTACAATTATTTCTCTCTACTGTACTGAGTTATGCATGACTTGTAAGTTCATTTTTTGTTATGTATGTACAGAGTAGGTGATCAGGGAGTGATTCTCAATCTTACTTCAAATAATGTTTTTAATTATGGAGCTATTACATTCTGTGAATGCGTTTTAGTACGTGCATTGTGCAAGTTATTCTGAAATTAGTACAGGCAGCAGAACTAATATGATTGGCATAAACGACTTGTGTATTTTATTTGACAACTGCACATCATGATAGTCTCTGGTAACATTGCTTGATATTTCATTCTCTAACCTGTACCTATGAATGACCACCTCCTTGGATTCCTGCACTACCACTCATCAAAAGTGCCCTTCATCTCTCCATAACCCCTCTAACACATACACTTCATTCATTTTAAAGCTCTCGTAAAAGCTAGCTTTACTAATCCACTCAGCCAAATCGATAAAAAAAAGATCTGTTCATTGTAGTAGGCATAGTCAGAGCTTCATTTGTAAATAAAAAGGTGCCGGTGCTCAAAGCCCTCCTCTTAAATACGCGGCTGCAGCAGTTAAATGTGAGAGCACCGAATACTGGAGCAGTGTAATTCTGAAGCCATCTGGGGCCTCTTCAATCCATATAAAGCCACTTCCTGCCCCTTCGGCTCACACTTGTAGCTTTCTAATTTCTCCCTTTGTGACGCTTTTTAATTTTTCCCTTTCTCTGTCTTTCCCATATGTGTCTTGCTCGCAGCAAATGCTTGAGGCAAAAGAATAAGCCCCTACTCTAAAAAATAAGTGCCGATGCTCCGGACCGGAAACAACAAGCACAAATTAAGCACTAGGCATAGTAACCTCTGAGCTACTTTATGGCAAGTCAAAACTGCCACTAGACAAAACTCACCCTCTCTGTCAGGAACTAAACAGTTACCTTGACATTTTTATTGTTGCCTGCCAGGTAGTTACACATGGCACTCTGCTTCAGGTGCTTTTAAATTGTAAATTATTGCTAAGCACAGCTATCCCCTCCCCCCCCCAAGGTGCGGCCGCACAAGTCGCACCCCACTAACCTGGGGCACTGCCTGCCTTTAAAGTGGCTTTCGTTCGAGACCAAATACATGTGCTTTACAGCACGAGTGGCTGGAAAACAATTTACATAGATATTTTATAGCGTATCAGAAAGTTGCGAAATTTCAAAGCAAAATCCATGATCCACTCCATAGTAAATGACGTGCCAGACACATAGGGTATGTCTTCAAATACATGTTGTTGGTAAATACAATTTACGTCCCTTGTGCGGGTCCAATAATGCTCGCTCAGTGGAGTTCTTGGATATAGAGGACAGATGGAGGGATGGATCACAGACCAGTACAGAAACAGTCTTCCCAGACCTAAGCGTGTTGGTAACATTTGATGCCCCTTTATCTCTTGAGATAATTGGCCAATCTCGCAACTGTTCTGTTGGGAATGACAGTAAACGCACTGATTTGCTCTAAAGACGCCATATTGCACGGAACTCACTGCATTGTCAGCAAACACTGCGAGGCAATACTGTTTGTTTAAGCTGCTTGCATTTTTTCTCAGAACAATAAGCATGGCGCCAGTACGCCGTGGCACACAAACCTTTACTACAGCTTTTGGGCAAAAATCAAAAACTAAAAGTGGAATTCTTCTACCAGCGTGTAATATTAAATAAATATAATAGGCATATTTTATGACGGACATTAAAATGCAGGGCGGCTGTGAGTGTTGTGTATGCATGCGCAGAACTCTCAGCATCGACGGTTAGTTCTATAATGAATGCTATACATTATGCTGGAAACTTCCCCAAAAAAGTTCTCATTTAAAAAAAAAAAAATATATATATATATATATATATATATATATATATATATATATATACACACACACACACACACACACATATATATATATATATATATATATATGTATATATATATATATATATATATATTTGTTAGCATTTGGAATATAACACAAGATTACACTTAGAGTGTACATACAGGGATTTATCCCCAGTGCTGTTTTAAAATTGTACATTTGCTTTCTCAGTTTGTCGGCTGGTTTAGGAAGCGTCACCACTTTACAAAATTAAATAGGTAGCATATTATGTTTCTTATCAAGCATACATCTGTTCGTAAATTTTAAGTTGAGAAGCCAAGCCATAGCTTTAGTATGAAAGGTGTAAGGTGTAAAAACTCTAAACCCAATAGTGAATACTAAATATAGCAAAACAAATATTCTAAAGACAATATAGAAGACTGAATTTGGGGATGGGCATTAGAATCACTCACATTGGGCATAGAATGTAGTTTTCAGAAAGAGCTTTCTAGAAGTTACATACAAAGGAATAATGTGGTAAGCTATAACCAGAGTGAACAGCATTAGTCTTAAAAAAGAGAAATACTAAAGAGCACCCACATTAGACTGATCAGAGTTGCAGCTGGACTGGCAGAGATCAGTGACGAGTACAGCCTGACCATCAATGATCGGTCTTTAGTGTTATTACACAACCAACATAATTTAGTACCAAACAACCCAACACAGAAAACAAGACAGTGGTCTGTAAATTACAATTTTCTTATTCTAGGGCACCCTTTTTTCTTCATTGGATTCCAATGGCCTATTCCAATAATCCAAGGGGTGTGATAGTCCAAAATTTGGAGCATTCTTAGGTAACGACTATGAGGTGGTGGTAATGGCTTGATTACTACAACTTAGGACTTTGTCAGGGAGCATGTCCTGCCTTCCCTACTAATGGACGGAAGCAGCCCTGTGCATGACTTCTACAGCGTTGATACTCAGCAGTTTGTGTTGTGAATTCTTAGAGAATGAGGAAGTGCAGAAGCTATTTCATGCAGAAAATAACAGTTCTTTGGTGAAGCAAGTGGGTTGGTCATTTCCAGGATGAGGCAATTAACGTGATAAGCAAAGCAAGGCATGGGCTTGAAAAGTACTTGGGCACTGCAGCGATAGCTAACAAAGCACAAATCAACTTCCACTGTTGTTCTGTTGCTGTCAAAATATTGATCTAGCAGAAACGACTGGTAGCGTTTCAACATTTTCGAAGAGGAATTGGACTATTTAAAAATAATCGTGAGGATGTATTCTCCCTTGGGCTTATATTGAAGCAAAGGCAATTTTGGATGATAAACCGTCCGAAGAAAGCCATATTTACTTCAAAAATCAACAGTCACCTGCCTGGATCTGGTCTATTAGCTGTATCCTCTAGTTACCTGCACATCTTAATCCTAATTGTGGTCGCCATACTGAATCAGAAGCAAGTGCTCAGAGGGAGCCCAGGCCTGCTATGCTGCTTCCCATAGCATTATTATGCAATCTGCAGCATGGCTTCCTGACACATATTTAATGAGGAGGTTCTCAGTGACGAAGAGCATCACAGGTACACGCGGTACTGCACGAGTATGGTGGCTCTTTTATTAAAAACATACCATTTTATTCTTGCTCAGTTGCGCTGCGCCGTGACAAATCAAGTTACTGGCAGCACAGTTACAGTCACAGCAACATTACCCGATGAGTAGAGGACATGACTTTGACCTTCAATGTCACATCCACACATGCTTCCACATACACACATTCACAAATACATCCTCTCTCTCTCACGTAAACACACACTTACCCGCAAGCAGGCACACAACATACATTAAAAAAAAATTTTTTTTTACTTACCTTAGCTACCAGGGAGAGCTAATCGTACTCAATTTTCTATTACACTAATGTTGAATAATGAAGTATTATTCACCATTATTGTAATAAGAAAAATGGGAGCTAACAAAGAGTGGAGCCCCAACTGATGTCCATATGGACGCGCAAGTTCGATTGTGTTCCTGGCACTCATTTTGCCACTTATGAAATCAGGGGTGGCAGAGGCAGTTCCAAGGATGGCAAGGGGCAAGCCAGGGTCGCTGCCTATTGTTTTCTTACCTACAAAAGCAGCTTGTGTAGGAAAATAGACACCTCCTCGTGAGCTAAGCTGGGCATGTTTGTAGTGAACTAAAAGGTTGCATAGTGATACAGCGATCAAATGCAATATTACAGATTGCTGGCGAGTGATTACCGCATAAACGCAACATCTTTAACGCCTCACTGATTACGCCACAGTCAAATATCACAGTAATTAACATCTTTTGCAAATAAAACTTCCGAGTGCACAGCGAGGGATTTAATAGGCTCGAGAAATGGTGCACCACGAAAGAGATACAGTGAGTCCATAGAAACACCTCACCGCACAACAGCATGTAAAACACTTGGGCATGAAATCAACTTCTGCCAAGCTGAGCGAATGAAGCATTTAATAAGATGCAAATGCAATAGGCAGCCCGCATGGTGGCGTTACAGAAAACAAAACAAAGGTTTTCTTTCTTCACATACAGTGTCTGGCAAGCAGGTTTTTGTACCTCTGCAAATACACTATACTGGAATTAGACTGACACTACCCATGATCATATCATGCAATATATACTCTCTATGTGTGCAAAAGAAATGAACTATGCTCCTACCCTTTTAGGAGGAGTGCGGTAATATCAATTCAATACTCCAGCACCAAGAATTTCAGTTGCCGTTGGTATAGGTAATACTTTCAGTGGAGATATCATATCACGTTATTGCAAGTGTTCCCTGCAGGGGTCCCTGGTAAATGGGAAAATATAACATGAATCACGAACTCCCCCTATAAAATGTATTTTTTTGTAATTAGTTGGGTACGGGGTCGGTAAGGTGAGGTGTCAGATTTCACCAGGATTATTTTTTATATGCACACTGTTAGACCAGACAGCCTTAGGGTGGTCTTCCCCAACTTTTTGCCTGCCTCCCTCAATTTTTCTGACCTCATTTTTGTTGGTTTTAGGACTGCACACTTTACCACTGCTGACCTGTGCTAAAGTGCTTCATTTCTCTCCCCTAATCATGGTGACATTGGCTCCGGCCCAACTGGCATATTTAATTTACCTATAAGTTCATAGTAATGTGCACTATATGTGTCCAGGGTCTGTAATTTAAATGCTACTAGCTGGCCTGCAGCACTGATTGCGCCACCCACACAAGTAGCCCCTTAACCATGTCTCAGACCTGCCATTGCAAGGCCTGTATGTGCAGTTTCATTGACAGTCGACTTGGCATTTAAAACTACTTGCCAAGCCTTAAACTCCACTTTTTTTACATATAGGTCACCCCTAAGGTAGGCCCTTGGTAGCCCATAGGGCAGGGTGGTATGTAAATAAAAGGCAGGACATGTACTTGTACATCTTGGTAGTGAAAAACACCCAAAGACATTTGTCACTATTGTGAAACCTCCTTCTCTCATAGGCCAGCATTGGAAATTCCTTATATAATTTTAAGTGGTAATTTCTTATCTGAAATAAGTGGCATTGTAATGTTTTGTATGGCTGGAATGGTAGTGAAAAATCCTGCTTACTGGTAAAGTTGGATTTAGCATTACTATTTTAGAAATGTGGCATTTGGTGTGGTGTTTAGAAAGTAGGCATTTCTCTGCAATTACTGTTCTCTATGCCTTGCAGCCTGTCTCCAATCCATGTCTGGTCTGTGCTGGTTATCAGATCCCCTTGTGCATTTCACCCAGACAGCCATAAACACAGGACACACAGCTGCATCTGCATTCATCTGCATACTGATGGGTCTTCCAGGGCAGGAAGGGTGGAGGAGCTCTCACTTACACTTCAAAGGCTAGTGGCCTGATTGATAACCCATCCAGCCCCCACAGATCACCTGGTAGACAGGACTGGGCTGAAAGGGGAACTAATGAACTTCAAAAACACTCTTTGAAGCGCCCCCACTTCAAAGGCACATTTGGTTATATATACTGGGTCTGGCCCCCCTAAAATCAAACACTTTTAAACCTACAACTGAACTATGTCAGAAAGATTGCCGTGCTGCCCAAAGGACTCATCTGGACAGGTTTTCTGGAAGCATTGCTCTCCTGTTTGTTGCCCTGCGCTGCTCCCTGACTCTGCTGGAAGGACTTTGCCTCCCACAACAAGTGATCTCCAAGAGCTTGTCAGCTTTCCTCATGCTAAGAAGTCTCAAGACCATCAAAGACTTCAGCCAAGGGAGAAAATCCACTGCACCAAAAAAATTGACCCAGCGTCTACAGAACTGACGCAGTACGATTTTCATCATCACAACGCGTTTGGATTTTCCAGGCATCGTCCCTGGGGGCCAATTTGTCATCTAACACCGCACCGCAGTAAGGAACCAAGGGTGTGTGCCTGGAACTTGTCGCATCACCTTGTCTGCGAGGAAAGAATCTCTGCAGCCCGTGTTATTTTTGATGCATCACAGGTACTTTGTGCTAAAGAGATACAACCATTGATTTCCATGGATTAAGACTTCCTTAAACCTCTAAAAAGTGATATCTTGACTTGTGCATATTGGCTTTTTGTCGTTTTGTTCAAGTTTTACTCAGATAAATAATATTTAGTTTCCTAAACTGGTGTGGAGTACCTTTGGCAGTGTTTTAACTGTGTCACTGTATGAGGTATTGCACAAATACGTTACACATTTACACATTGCCTTATAAGTGAAGCCTGCCTGCTCTGCGCATAGCTACCAGAGGGTGAGTACAGGATAATTAAGGTTCTGTTGTGACTTACTCTGACTAGGATTGGGGTCCCTACTTGGACAGGGTGCATACCTCTGCCAACTAGAGACCTAGGGCCAGATGTAGCAAAGGGTTTTACCCATTCTGTTTCTATGGGAAAATGTGTTCGTACATATGGCCCCTAGTTTCTAACACACAGAGACTAAAACACGAACACAATCTCTTCCTCTCTCTATTAAGAAAGCCCTAAAAATATGTTGGTTATTTTACAAAATATTGTGTTTTCTCTCACTTAGTACTCTTACTCCAGTCCACACTCTTCTCTTGTTTGACTGCCCCTTAAGCACCGTCTAATGCGTCCTGCTTGTTGTATAATGTATTTTAACATTAAATGCCATTGTGATTGTTAAAGAATCTGAGGCTCACACCCCCTCAATCTTGCTGGCTAAGCTGCTCCCCTCAGTACTACCATATTTGTCAGCCCATTTGATGCAGTGGTACACCAGCTTGTAGATGGTGATATGTCAAGGGGGAATTGCTAGGATTGTATGCTTACAAACCTTGTAATTTCTGATTCAGCAACAAGCACAGTTTCCTGACAGGGGTGTAATGCAAGTCCCTGCAGCACAGGAGCTCTTCAACCGTTCAGGTCCGAGCTTTAAGTGAGATGAAAAAAGTGGGAGGCGGGAGACTCAAAAGGTACATGGCCTGCATAGTTATTGCCCTAAACACATAAAGTACATTTATGTGATTCTCACGGATTGCCACTGACTGGTATTTTGGTTTCTCTTTGAGCTTTCTGTTACTATATCCTGATACAATAACACAACAACATATATACACCTAAAACGAGACAGGACTGTTGGCTTTTTCAATGGCTCCCTGGAGAAAAGCTGAGGACTGGTTGACCATGTACTCTGAACATCTTTTTGACCCACTGACAGGCACTGTAAGAAAATCGCACTGCCTTCAATCTCAGCTCCAGAGCTCTCAATTGTGGCTGTTAGAAACACCTGAATGTGGGTTGCTGAGTTCAAAGCATGCACTATCCAAGACTAATTTGCTAGAAAAATACAGATGTACAACATCCTGAGAATAGCTATTACTCCAGAAGAATGTAGGATTCAGAAAAACATGTAAAATAGAAGCAGCAACTTAATCACTGACATGGATTATCTAAACATTTGTTGCATTAATCATTGAGAAATCCCAGTTAAGTTAAGGGCATGAATATAGGGCCTGATAAGGACCTGTTTCAGTGTCTGTTCTAAAACACTACCAGGTCTGAGACCCAGAGCGACATGGCCCACTCAAAGTTCTGCTTCAGGGGGCCTTTAGGCCTTCAGAGTGGCCCCCTTTCGCCCCAAGGCCAATGACTATCGGTGAGGTATTGGAGGCTTAGGTCCCCTCATCACCTTCTGCAGAAGTCAATTCATATTGCGTTACGCTGCTGTTTTCAGCTGAATCGGGAATTACATGTTTACTTAATGAGGGCCTAAGTGCAGCAACACAACCACACTGGACACAGCTCGCAGAATCCTTTTGAGGTTAGGTGTACTTGGTCAAACTACTGAATTAGTAGTATTAAGATATGTACAATTTGCCTACAAATGGAAGAATGCATGCACCCAATACTGCTTATAAGTGTAACCAGGGAACAATGACATTTAAAGACTGATGTTAACCTACTGTGATTAGGAAAACTCCAGGGTGTGGCGTGGCCAGGCACAAGAAGGTCTGTGGTCAAAGTGCAAAACTAAATGCCACCAGGATGAACTGTTAAGAAATAAAGTAACATAAGTCTTTTTATAGTACACGCTTGTTAGACCTGTCAGCCTTAGCGTGGTCTTTCACTAAACATTTACCTTCCCCCTCTATTTTTTGCTGATCTTGTTTCTATTAGTCTTAGGACTCTGTGCACTTTAATGTTAACTGCTAACCAGTGCTAAAGTGTGTGTATTCTCCTTTTCACATAGTAGAAATGGTTTACATCAAATTGGCACATTTATTAAATTTTAAGTCCCCAGTAAAGGGTTACTACATGTACTCAGGGCCTGTAAATTAAATGCTACTACTGGGCCTCCGAATATCAAAGACTACAATGCACCAAAGGAGAACAAGACTTATTTACACATATCATAAAACAGCATAGGTGAACATACAAAAAAGGAATATTTTTATTCATTTAAATATAAACATTAAAATCCTATCTCTATAGTCATTCAATAGGAACAACCCATCCCAAAATCAAAGAACCGGAAGGACAAACCAGTGTAAAGTAAGAGTGCTCGTGATTGACAATGAAAAAGAGAAAAAGAGTAATCAATATCCCAATAATCCAAAGATTAAATAGAAGTGAAAGGCAGCTGGTTGGTTATTCTTTTACTGCATTAAATCAGTCTCAAGTCATTAAGGAATATAAATCTCTTTCTTGAGCCCTTCCTTAATATCCTATGCAGAAACCAATCCAGACTAAAATATATATACGTCGATGTTTTGACCCCTTAACATCCTGGGCCAAATCACTGCTCCACAATGGGTCTTCTTCAGGACTAACTGATGCGAGTCCCTAAAATAATACCAAGAATTCAATCAAAACAAGAAACATTTAACACTCTCACCTATGCTAGCCTTCAATTTCAAATATATTTACCCTTATCGTATGAAATCTTCTGGCCCCTTCATTTGTTCCGGATTGAGAAAAGAGTGAGAAAATATGGTAATAAGATGTCAAGTTAGGTTTTAAAGGTGTGCAAACGTATTTGGTTGACTACACACTGAGATGAATACTTGCGCTTGGTGCAATAACAACATGACTTTAGAAAATCTTGAGGAGCCAGAATTACATTACGGTGTAAAATCACCACAGTGCTTACTTTCACAGTGCTTCGTACTTCACCCAAAGTAAGCAGCACTGCGTGATTACATTTAAGAGCAAAATCACATTCAGGTTTAAAATCACCATCTGCTAGAACCAATCAAACCAAAGATCAAATCAAGATGGCCAAGGATCTTCTTTGTGCATGTTTTGATTTTGATGACATAAGTTCTGGCAAACAGCTAAAGCTTTTTGTAGCCAGATCAAAGGGTGGCTTTATGCCTGAGTCATGATCATTTCACTAAAAAAGTGTTTTTCATTTCTAGAACTCTCATAAAAAATTCAAATACAAATAAACCTGACTGTTTCCTCGATAACTGACTGTCTCTGCACCTGGCCCTCTCTTTCGGACTCGCACTGCACTTACTCCAGCGCTTCGATGCTAAGGCCGGAATGCGCTTTAGAAAAACTCAACTACAAATGAAAATGTTGAATGTCATCCTTTTTAAAGTGTTGATACAGCAGGACCCACAGATGGCTTCTTCTTCTGGAACGCAAACACGTCTTTAGCAACCCAAAGTAAGAAGAGATGTTTTAGCAGGATGTGGCCAAGGACGCACAGAGTCAGACATAAAAATCCAAGCTCCAGCACCCGCAGCCCACGGAGACAATTTTCGTGGCTGCCCCTTGTGCGAACTTTGGCCAAAAAAGAGAACAGAGGTTGAGATGCACCTGGGGTCCTTGTTGTGACAACTGAGTGAAGCCCACATGGACACCGCAGCACTCTGGATGAGCTAAGTGCCTGACTGCAGCACCCTAAAATTGCAGAGTTGCAGGCGGAAGGGCTGCATCAAGCTGTGTCCTGCTTGAGAGATAAAACGAGAGACACATAGCAGCAGTGGAGTCTGGGCTTTTGGGCACCACATGGGTAGTGTCCCCTCAAACCCCCGGGAGGCTTACAGTAGCATGGGAGGATTGGGTCTTGGAAACTGCCCTGGTGGCGGCCCCTCCAACACCCTGAGACCAGCGAATGCTCCAGCTTCGTCAGACAGAACGTGTGGGTGCCAAGAAAAATAAACCTGCGTGACAGGTCTGGTGCAGCCTAGGCATTGCGGGGCGGCGTTGTCCTGCTCCCTGAACCAGCTAGGGGCCTGAGAATGGGCATATACTGCACCAACAGGCCAGAGAAGCCATTGTCGTTAAGGTGGGGCCCTGAGAGAGGCCTGGACTCCTGCACTTCACCCATCTATTAAAATGGGGCAGTGAGGTGAGGAGGAGGGCCTAGATTGCCTAACTATACAAATCAATCCCAAATAAGCCCAGTACAAGGGACCTGCTGCTGCAACTCAGAGAGGTGAACTAAGAGATCCAGATTGGAAGCACACCGGACTGAGAATTGGCATTAATTCTCAATGCCCTCCAAGAGGTACGGAGGCACTAATGAGTGACTGGGATGTTCATGCATCCAGGCAAAGCTGCAGGGACCTGTCTGGGCTGGTGCGCCGCTGTGTCTGAGCTGGAGTCCAAGAGGGGTTGGGAAGCTGACTGGCTGGGGATGGACTGATGGGGGCACTGAGGCTCTGGCAGGGAGTAGCGGTAGGGCCCATAGATGGAAGCCCAGGTCTGCCCTGAGATGGAATGACAGGTTGGCCATGGTAACGGAACTGATGCGAGTGCTGGTGCTGCCCTACCAAATATAAAGTGGTGAAGTTGTCTGGACCTGCACTGCTTTCAATAAAGTATATACAGCTGCAGGGTCAGATATCGGGGCCTGAGGAGTTGTGTCCAGTAAATAGTCCAGCCAAGGGCTGCCAAACAGTCTCAGGCTAAAAACACTACTGATCAAAGGGGGGGGGGGGGGGGGCACAAGAGAAATCAAATGTAGGAATCTACCGACAGCAGCCTTGAGGCCTACATGGCTGCGCTCCTGGTGGCCATAAAAAACACTAAGACAGCGCTGAAACTTAAGACAGATATGGTAGCTCAGGACTTGGGCATCTTGAAGGCAGCTGACAAGAAATAGGCTGAGAGAGTCAGAATCCACCTTGACCTAGATGAGACCCACAGTACTGGAAGGCAATGTTTGATTGAGGGTCTTGTGTAAGGAAGTTGCCACCCTGACCAAAAAAATAGGATGATGCTGAGGGCCTCGGCTGCTGTAACAATGTCCAGCTGGTTGGGGTTCCAGAAAAGACTAATGACCAAGCATGGAACTGTTTATTGAGGAGTAGCTATCGTCAATGGTCTGGTGGGGGGTATGACCTCAAAATGCTTCATGATGGAACACACCCGAATTCACTGGAAGACCACTGGCCAAAGGGCTCTGCCAAGATCTATATTGGCCAGACTACTTAACTTTGGAGAGAGGGACAACATTATCAGGGTGCCCACATATGGCCCTTGGCAGTTGGAGGGGCTGCCTGTGAACATCTACCCATATTACACCACTGTGGTGCATAGGCAGCGAGAAACTTTCCATGTGGTCAAGCAATATTTGTGACATTTAAACTTCAAGTATGCTTTGTTTTTTCCACTGAAACTCCAGATAAGAGATGCAGATATTTCACAATTCTTTGCATTAGCAGCTATGATATAGAATGGGTGGAGATTTTCCAAAGGGGTAGGGATCATTGAGTGTAGTTCCCTACCAATGCAAATTACTAAAACCTGGGTAGATACAACCCAGCCTAGGGAAGACAACTCTCTGATTGGACAGATTGGGGTATGGCTCCGTGCTACAGCAGTGTACAATAGAGGTGTGGGCGCACAGTGGGCCAGAGGCCAGGTGCTTTGGCCCAACCTCTGCTGCGCTTGGGTAAAGCCAGCAGTGGGGTTGACACAGGGCTTAGTTTCAACCTAGGCCCTGCAACCAGCATCCTACTGTGCATGACCCTCCTGCAGAGGGTTGGGCGTACAGCCTGGCCTTTGGCCCTCTTCTAACACAGCCAATGGAAATGCACCATAAAGTGGTTGGTCATCCATGTAAGGGCAGGCACAAGGCCAGGCATTGCCACTGCCCCCCCCCCCAAATGTGTGGCCCTTGTGTGGGGCATTGGCCAGAGAGATTCTGGCTTGCTGCATAGGGGTGGGTTTAGGACCTCACTAGAGGCCAAATCGTGCTGTGAACCCTCTGTCAGGATGTTGAGAAGTGTAATCAGGGAATGTACACTGGAGATTTTGTTAGTTGCAGAGCAGTGGGCACAGGGCTTGGCAGGAGTTAATGAACTAAGTATAACGCGAGCCCCTGTAATGCAATGCTTATGACCTCACATAGTGCATCATTCATGACATGTCAAATTACATAACTGATGCCATCCCTGACACCTCAAATGACATCATTGATGATAACATCCAATGATTAAGTCAGTATATGCTACATGGTTTGTGGGCAGGGAGTATTCAACAGGTTAAAAATGAAACCAATCTTTTAAAATTATTGACCAGAAAATGGACATTACTTTGTTAATTTGCAATGATATTGCATATAAGCCGTTCTATGCTACACCTACCACAATTACATGTGGAGTTTCTCAAGGAGCTTCCCTTTCCACCAATGTATTTAACATGTGTGTAAGAGACACCTAATTAAAGAACTTGTAGTTAGTGTTTGTAGAGTGTACAGCTATGTGGATGACTCCCACCCTCTTATCTGCTTAGATAATGCCTGGGTTTCACAGTTGGAATTTCAGAACACCACAAGATTCATTTGGTGTTGGATGGCAAATCACCTCAAGCTAAATGCAGACAAAAGAAAGATCATGATTTTAAACAGCAATATAAACCTCTGGAATAGCCTTTATTGGCCAGTGGATATGGGTGAACCGCTGCAGTTTACGTCCTTGGTTAAGAGCTAGGGAGCAGTGTTAAATGGTGGACTAAGAATGACATCTCAGATTGGTGGGGTTGTGTCTAAATGCATTTTTACAATGAAACTGATTAGGAGGATTATCACTATTCTTCCTTTGGAAGCCTTAAAAATGATTATCATGGCTACTGGTATATTTCAGACTCCATTTATTTAGTCCTTCCAAAAAACGGTTTCCATAGGCTCCAGTTTATCCAAAATGAAGCAACCTGTCTTATATTTAGACTACCGAGGCATAATCCTGTAAATATGATTCTACAATAACTACACTGGTTACTTTTTGAGCAAAGGGTTCCTTTTAAAACCGGTTGCACAGCCCCTAATTTTCAGTAGAGAAACTCAATAAACACACTTCCTCCACGCAGATAAAATCTTCCAGTGCCAGCCTTCTCCAGGTTTCATGATATAAAAAGAAACAGATTTGAGGTCAAAGTTTTTCAGTTCGGTTCGGTTCCTTAACTACTTTTTATGCTCAAATAATAAGTTATCCACCTTTCAGGAAAGCTCTTAAAACCTGGCTGTTTAGACAGAGTTACACCTGCTAGTATGACTCCTAGGTTTCACTTCAATGTCTTTGTCTCAATAGCACAAAGAAACCACTGGTGAACATGTGCTTTAGCAAATCCTATTAACTTAACATCACAACTCAACCATATTTAGTGGGTATCACACTCTTTCTACATGTATTCACTCACCTTAGAAGCAAATTGCCCCTGCATATTTTATTGGGTTGAAATACTTTTTTAAGTTTCACCAATAACAAAAACAATGTTCATTATTAATTCTCCTTGATTTCAACACCACCAAAACAAGTCAGAAGAACCACAATTTACAATCAAAAGGTTGACATGCATGAATTAGTTAATGAAAAGCCACCTTTGGCAAGGTGTAATTCACAACCCACGGTTGTTTGGTAAAATACACCACACATATTGCTGAGTTGAAAAGAATGGCATACAGCTTAAGAGCCATGTTAAAACATGTGCCACCCCTACATTGTTGAACAATGTGCAATTATTCAAAAAATTCACAGAAGTTCCACCTACAATCTTGAACACCTTATAAACATTCACATCACATACAATTTGTCTATAACACTTTAAGACAACTTTTTCACAAGGGTTTGTGGCCAGATATGTAATTTGGATTATCTTTTGTTAACAAAATTGATAAGAAGATGCTCCACTTCTGGTAAGTCGATTAGAAGTTTCTTTATTACTCAGTACGATCCTACACATCCAGCAGGGCAGCCACCAGCACAGCAACTGCCAGCCACCAAATCAGCATTCTATAACCACCCTCCTAAATTCCATTCCCAACAGTTAAAATGCACGAGTCACAAAGCTGCATAGTACGCGCCAAATACAACACATCTTCCCCCTTCAGAAAAAATAGATAACACCACCCAAACAGAGAAAAATCTAAGCAAAGAGAAAAATTAGAAAACTAATAACACAATAAGAAATAGAAGATTACATGTGAAATCAAATTTGAACAAAATTTGATACCTACAATATAGCGTGACACCAAATTAATTTTCTTGACTATATTGCATCCCAACTATTTGATATACTCCTGCAACCACGTAGGTTTTCTCTTTTTCCTTCTTGATTTTCTGACTCACCCCGTGAACTATCCACTTCCATCTTGCCCTTTACTTCCTTTCCATCCACCATTCTTGAAATACCTCTCTCATTCTTTTGAACAGCTACTCTCTCTTTATACCACCGTTTGCCATCCTCCAATTTGACTACGCACCTTTTCACCTCTACCACTCTTTCTGGAACTGAAAATTGAGAATTCCCTTTGACAATGATTCCCGGGAATCTGATGCGAACCCAATCTCCTACCTCAACATCTCTCTCCTTGCTCTTTCTCATCTCCACATATTTACTTTGAGCATGCGCACGTCTCTTCACCACATACTTTTTTTCTCTTCCAACAACTCCATATTAATCATCCATGGTCGCACCAACTTGTTTGCCGCCTCCCTTCCTTTGAGTAAAGCAGAAGGTGACACCCCAGTGACGGCATTAGACGTTGTCCGTAACGCCCATATTAATTCCTCCAATTCTTTCTTCCATTCCAACCCATTCACCAAAGCCAACTGTATGTTATCCTTTACAACTCGATTACATCTCTCTACTAAACCATTACTTCCTGGATGATACAAGGAGGTCATCACATGCTTCACTCCCTAGTTCCTCATAAATACTTCAAATTCCTTAGATACAAATTGTACACCATTATCAGTAACAATGTCAGCTGGAACACCTTCCCTCATGAACAAATCCCTCAAAAACGTCGTCACTTCTGAAGTGTTCGGCACCCTGACCCACTTGACTTCAGGCCACCGTGAATAATAATCCACCATCACTATTCCAAATCTGTAATTTTCCACCAACAGATTCATGGGCCCAATTATATCCATGCCTAACTTATTCCAAGGTTTTTCTGGATATGATACAGCTTCTATTGGACTTGGCGTAGTTACCTGCGACTTGTCACTCAAAGCACACAATACACACTCTCTCACCCAATGGTCAACTTGTCTAACTGCTCCTGGCCACTAAAACGTTTCCCTTATCCTCCTTTTCATTGCACTCATCCCCACATGGCCCTCATGCGCCAAATTTAATACATTCCCTCGCATTCCTTGTGGCACAACCAACAAATTTCCCCTTCTTAAGATGCCATCAGAGCAACTCAATTCCTGAAATATCTCCTTATACATTTTCACCTTGTCACTCATTTCATTCCTGATCCCTCCATTACTTAAATTCCTAATCAATTCCTGCAACACTTTATCTTGTCTTACAGCACCTTTCCACTCCTGCTCCTCAATGCACCCCTTCTCCACCAACATAGTGCACACCACTACCTGAAGATGATCACTAACTTCCTCATCATCACCATTATCCACAGGAAAGCGCAATAAACAATCAGCAAAAATGTTTTTGACACCAGCAATATATTCCAACTTGATTTGAAACTCTTTTAATCTATAGTGTCAGTTGGCAATCCTGGGTGTCGCCTTGTATGCACCCTTCGTAGAAAACAAATTGACCAATGGCTTATGATCGGTCCTCACAATGAATTCAGTCCCCCAAAAGTACTTCCTGAAATGATTCACTCCCCACCAACACGCCAAAGCTTTTTTCTCAATGACTGAATAAGTACACTCAGCCCTTGCAAAGGTCTGGAACCATATGGGGAAGTCTTGAAATTCATGTTCAAGTTATTTGGCAAGACAGTCCTTTTCTAGGTTTCTTAAGTCTCTCGTTCATAATTTAGCTCTTTTGGGCTGCTTGTTAAGAAAGATTTGTGCCAAGTTAATTGAAAATGTGGTGATTGGCACACTCAACTAGTAGAAAGGAGATTATCTTCAATGTGTCTTTTTTTATCATAACAAGAATCAGTGGTACTTCCTTATTGTGAGTCATTCCTGTGCAAACTACCAAAGATTCTTGTCAAGATAAGGGTAGAAAAGAGACACTTTAGGGTTCTTTAGGTCAATCCAGTGTCCATTAAAGTCTCTTAGAAAGATGTTATCACTTGATTTGATCTTGCTTACTATGAAGAGTTCCAATCGCCCTTCTGCGAAAACTGAGTTGTTCTCTCCTTTGGTTAGGCTCCATCATTTTAGTTCTATGGAAAGATATTAGGACAATAAGAATTATTCTTTGGTAAGATGTCTGCACTTCAAAGAGCCTTTAGAAAGAGGGGCCACTTCCACTCTGCTGGATTTGTCTAGGAGGAAAACTGAGCATCCCTTAGGGGCCAATAGTGCTAAGGCTGGTTGTGAGGTTTCATGTAAGAAAGCTATTTATAGGTTTTGTTCCAAGATTAGATCTTTTATTTCGGGGTTATGTTTTACTGCTGATTTACAGTTATGCAAGAAGCACTTCTAAGAGACTGCCACAAAAGAGGTTTGAGAATGTTATTTGTTTTAATTCCTCACAGGTAGTTATGGTTTAAATCTTTCATGCAGTTGGGCAGAAGTGTTTTTTTCTCTCTCCTCCTGATGGTGGGTATGAGAAGGGCTGCTTTGATAAATGTTCATCATCTTATCAACGTTACAGTCAGAGGTTCGTCTTTGCAATTTATGGAAAGGAGGGAGGTTTTTCTGCTTTCATGAGGATCCGTATTACAGTTCGGTATAGCCGTCATGGTGTGTTCGTATACTAGCTGTACTTTGGTAACTTTTCATATACAATGGTTTGCTCATATATAGCATCGGAACTTTGAAAATGTTGTTTTGCATTTTAAGTGGAAGCAAACAGTGAAGGCAGGGCTAAATATGTATGTGTGCATGTTGCTTGGACTGAGCATTCTCAAGTAAGTCAATAACCCAATCGGCCACCAAGCCTTTTATGGGACGAAGTATTTTACATCTGCATGGAAAAAATAGTTTAGTTTTAATACGTAAAGAGCCAGTCACGAAGGCATGATAAATCTAAGGCTGTCTGAAGCAATCAATCAGTATAAGTTGGAAGCAATCAATATGTTTAATTAGTAAGATGCTTTTTTACTAAGTACTGTACTGAATCAAGCCAATATGGATAATGAAAATCAGCTGAGTCTACTGCTTGAGCCATTTTGATATCTTTGTAATAAGTCAATTATGTTTTCTTTTTAACAGCTGCTTTAATGTGAACAAACTGAAACTTGATTGATGTCCATATTTCCTGTACTCAACAACAATCTGCTGTCATTTACTAACAAGAGGGAGTTCAAAATGTGCCTTTCGTACAATTAATTTGAATAAAGAGGAAATACCACTTCTTGAGGTAAAAAAGAAAAAAGAAAAACTGAGCTCACATCAGATCAGTGTTTCGTTTTCATATTCAGCAGTTTTTTACTCCTCTTTATGCTGAATGCAGTAAGTAAAAGGCCTGCCCGATGGACTCTACATAATGCGCTTGATGAATTAAGGAAAGCTATTAGGCTGGGCATGAGCCAGCTTATGGAGATGCATTTACGGAGGATGTATATGCAGTTGTTGCACCAAACAATCAATCACAGTCTGCTGCACTGCTCCAGCACTTCTCAGAAGGGACTGCAGCAAAACCACGTTAGTAAGGCAAGTACCATGACACAATCATCACTGAAGCACTGTAATGCACAGGGCAGAGACAGTTCATTGGTTCGTCGGGCCAAATAAACTATCAGTCACCTGTAGGACTCGGGAATATTATTCAACATCGGATTTTGCTCTGGTGCAAGAGAAAGAAGAGGTATGAAAAGTAGGCGTAAGGAAGCGAATGATAGGGCAATAATGACAAAATGACAAAACGCTGTTCTTCCAAAACGGTGTCCCACAGGGGAGATTATTTAGAAGAAAACACATATGTGGGAAGTGGTTCCCTGCACATTGCTCTGCAACATTATTTGCATTAGATATTTTCACTGTCAATTTCTCAAAGGCTGAGTGCTAAAACATAGATTAATCACATACCAAGTATTCTAGCAATCAGTTACTATACAAATATACTGCATCTCATTAAAATTCAAATTGTCAATCGAAAATTCGAATATATTTTCATTATTATAGACAGTAAAATATATCGACAGTTTTGAAATGCTTCAGAAAGAGCACCACACTGAAAAGCCAGTATTTTAAACTTCCAGCACGGACTGTATTGATTTCAACAGTTCATAAATAAGAGTATCCTGAATATTATTATTTGCAGTCCTTCCATTAAAATCCCTAAATCAAATCTGTTGACATTTTTCTGCTCTTTGCAATTTTTTGCAGGCCTCCTCCGGACAGTGATCTTAGGACCTGTATTACAAGAATGTATATTTGCAGCCCATGTTGTACACAAAACTCCATATACAACCATGTACATGGATATAATGTACACATATTAAAAATCGTTTAGGAAATCCCTCACCCACACTATGTCTAGTCAGAAAGGAGTGCAATAACTATGCACTCACATACTTTTTTCGCATAATATGTGAGCAATAGGTCAAATACTTACAATGCGTTGTACACTCTAGTGCAGCTATGCAAATTATCCACTACACGGGTAAATAATAATAGATTAGAAACAGGTACAATCTGCAGGGATATGGCGTAACACTTTATGATTAAATGTTTTCATATTCTTTGTTTTCAGGCCCGTCGTATGTTTCACACAATATATTGTAACCGGAAAATCCTTCTTTACAAAGCGCTCAGTACACCATGTTTTTTTAACAGTAAGTTACTTAGAAATATACATGGCTGTTTTTAAATCTGTTCAGGTTTAATCAGGTCTACCTATTGTAAGATACTTAGGGATCACGATTAAAGTGTAGCTAATGTTTTAATGATAAACAATAGCAGACTGAGTTAGAGGCTGGTGCTGTACTAAAACAAGCGCAAGCAGCCTCTGTGTGAGATGTGGTGCCGATTTAGACTTGAGCACAAATAGAATTTGCTCTTGTTTTCAGCTTACTTCTTCCACCTGGTTGTAAAATCGAGCACAAAACCAGCAAAGTGCAGTAATAACACAAACGAGGACTAGCAGTGTCAACAGGTCACGCTTTGAAATGCTAACACCCGAAAACACAAGCATGGAGAAGTGAGCATAAATGCATAATTGTGCAGCATGCATTGTCACTTTAAAATCAGACCAGAAGCATTTCCAGTGCTTTCCCTTATTCCAGGTACAGACATCTATAAGAGCAGAAACATAGCTTTGAAACCAAACCAATATGGCCCATCAGACATGCGCTTTGGAATTCCTGGTGTCATTTAGGTCCACAGGAGCTCCAGCCAAAGGGATACAGCACCCATGTATGGCGCCCACATCATAATGGACGCCATAGCAGCTTTTCCACTCCAGATGACTGTGTAGAAGATGAGGTGGAAACTTCATTCACCACACCAGCAAACAAGCAGGCTCCCTGATAGTGGCAGAAGGTGGCATAGGAGCAGTGATATGAGGGTAGGTGCACTGGGGACAGATCATGTGGCCTTAATGGTGCAGTCAAAGGCTCCATAATCGTGACAGCAGCAGTATGGGGTCAATAGGGGAACGTTTTTGTTGCCTCAATAGTGTAATTGTACCTCAATTAAGTCACACCACGTAACAAAAAATGTAAAACATACATACTACAATCGAAAAACACTAAAAAGGTACCACTTCTTTTTTTTTTTAAATTACCACTTCGAGATGAACTGCTGAAAAATTTAACCTTCCCTAAATGCCTGGCAATAGCCAGTGACTGAAGTGAGCACCCCAAATCCCCTTTTTGTATAAGGTATATTGTATAGTGTGTGTTTTGTATTTTGTGGTGATATCAGATCAACTGTATAGCTACTACTGCCACTGACAGACTTAAGAAAATGCTGCTAAATCATTCTTACATAAGCTTCAATGGGGAACATATCAATGAAGAACA
This sequence comes from Pleurodeles waltl, assembly GCF_031143425.1. Lineage (NCBI taxonomy): Eukaryota > Metazoa > Chordata > Amphibia > Caudata > Salamandridae > Pleurodeles > Pleurodeles waltl. Next base: position 703,440,896 of record NC_090444.1, read on the forward strand.
TCGTGTGTTCACCAGTGTTTTTGACACGGTTTTAACTCTACACCAAGAGGCCCACACTCTGATAACATAGAATCATATGTGCGAAAAACAGCAAAAAACTCAAATATTTATAAAATTACAAAGTTTTACAAACTCAAAACACAGCCACTATAAGATAGGCCCTGGTGCTTCCTGTGCTTAACAAGTTACTTACCTTCAGTAATCATTATCTGGTTATGAGTATATCTAGCTGAAGATTCCGTACCTTTGAATTCCCCAGGCCTCAGAGGGGATCCAGAAGATCTTTGTGAGAGCTGTACCCTGCGCGCTGGTAGGTGGCATCGATCGGCTCTGCACAGCATTGTCTATGTCGTCCACGATGGAAGTGACATCTCCATTGCCAATATAGTTGCTACCTCGGCACGTGGACTTCAGCTATTTTTCCACAACTTTCCACACCAGAAGCGCATAGCCATGAAGTGCACTGACACTGGTGTGTCCAAATTAGAGTCCTAAAAAGGAGTATCCTTAGCTCTAGAAATATGTTCACAGAGCAGGGAGGATGGGTGGGTCGGTAAGGAATCTGCAGCTAGATATTGTCTCTATCGGACAATCCATTACCAAAGGCAAATAACTTGTTCGTTTAATAGAGACATCTAGCTGCTGATTCCTTACCTTTGAATAGATTCCCAAACAATACCATCCCTGGCAGTGGGCTGTGGACAAATTTTCTAAACTAAAACGTCCTGCAGAACTGAAAAGGCGAACTGCTCATCCCTACAGACTTGAGTGCCCAGGCACTAGTGCTTAGTAAACATGTGCAGGGATTATATTAAAACACCAGAGCACACTGCAAGAGTAACATACAGAGTCCAATAAAGAAGATCCAAGGTAAGTAGAAGTGCTGGTTTATTCCAAAATTATTGAAGTTCACAGCTATATGGCAGCCGATACGTGTTTCGTCCTCTGTACATTATCACGGTTGCAAAATGACATATATAAGACAACAAATGATACTATGATAACAAACATAGCCAGGATAAGGACACACCTTACAATCCATGAGTCCAGAAATTAACATCTAGTGGCGAAATGTAGGTCAAAAGGTAGAGACAAACCCACAGGAGTGCATGCAAATCCTGACACTTCCCCAAAATGGGAATTACCAACATGTAAAAATTGTCAACGCAATGTGGGACCATACAGCCAATATGCACTCCTTGTCATGTGACAAAGTGATCAGGACACCAGGAAATGACAGTGAACATGCAATGTGTTAACAAAATCAACTAAGTTGATGCAGTAGTATAACCAAGTGAATGCCCAAGCAACCAATCGTGATAAGCCAACATATGCCAAGCGGAAGAAGAACATCAGAACCCTCTTGTCGATTTACCTTATTGAACAATAAAGTCACAATTTTTTTGTAACACGAAATAAGTCCAAAAAATTGTGCAGAGAATAAGAGAAACACATTGTGTGAGTAAGAAAAAGGTGGCTATGTATTGGCAAGGCCACCTCTTGGGAACAGTAGTGATGAAAAGTAGGACTAAGAGTTAATCCAACCTGGAGTTCCAAGTCGATATGGGCATGTTAACAAGTCTTCAGAGTAACCAATAACAGTATGGCATTGTGTAAAGGCCCTAATAAGCCTATAAAGGTAAAGTAAAAAAACATTTAAATGACAAAACGTGTGACCTTACCTCAAAAGTTTGTGGTGACACGCAGTCTGAGTGTGCTAGGAAGAAAGTCAAATGGCGTGTTGCAGCCATAGTATATAAACAATGAAAGTAGAAAGAGGACTGCTGCATCCCAGTTAAGAGACACATATAGCACGGCCATCTTAGAATGCTCGCCCATGAAAGTGGAACAGTGGAGAATGCAATTATTATTATGCTTGAGAGTAAGAAATTACTGCAGGAGCCAGGTATAGGGGTGAACGTAAGGTGTTCTGCGACCACCCACCTCACCTCGGTGACCAGCTAAGGGGCACTGATAAGGCCAAAGAAGTGCACGGTGAACTGAAAGTGCTCGTTGCCTACCATAAACAACAGGTAACATCTGTGTACAGGCAGGATGGAAATATGGGAATATGCTTCCTGCAAGTCCAACGCTACCATCCAGTCTCCTTGGTCTAGGGCAGACAGGACCTGAGCCAATGTGAGCATCTTGAATTTCTCCTTTTTGAGGAAAAGATTTAGGGTTTGGAAGTCTACGATAGGTTGAAGACCATTGTTCTTTTTGGGTATCAAAAAGTAGCGGGAACAGCAACCATTGCGTACTTTTGATATCGGAACCCTCTCTATGGCTTCCTTGGCCAAGAGAGCCGTGACTTCCTCGCGCAGCAAGGCTAGATGATCCTCCGTCAGCCGATCATGTGTTGGAGGTATAAGGGAAGGGGAAAATTCGAAGGGGAGGGAGTAGCCTCTCCAAATAATCTGTGAGACCCACCTGTCCGATGTTATGGACTGCCAGTGGTGAAGATGATGGCAAATCCTGTCACCAACTGGAAGCCCATGATCTTGTAGGGCAAGATTATGAGGGCTTGGAGGCTGCAGCTGCAGGGGGGTTAGTGCTTGTAGCAGACTTCTAGCTACCTGACCCTTGGGCCGGTACGCACCGCGACCGCATGCAGCTTGGGGAGCTTGCGCAGGATGGTTGCTGGCATAGGGTTGGTGAGGTGGAACGCCCCTCCCGTATCCATGAAAGGGGCAAAAGGCAGACTCAGGACGTGTGGCAACTGAGAGGGCCAAGGACTTGACCATAGCCTCCGATCCTTAAAGTGCTCCAGCGATAAGTCTGCCTTTTCTCTGAAGAGATGTGTGCCATCAAAGGGCAAGTCCATGACACTAGCGTGACATCTCCTGAAAGCCAGAAGTTCCAGTCAGGCGTGACATCAAAGTGCCACCATTGATGAAACCACTCTGCCTAGCCAGTTGGTCGTGTCTAAACCACACAGAATGGTGAATTTGGCTGGCTGGGAGCAGGCCCATGCCAGCTCTCCCCAGCTGCTGCATTGCTCTTCCCTATATTCTGTCTCATTTTCACTGCTTTCTCCCCCATTCCCCCTGTTTTTCTGAGTGCTTTCTCCTGCATTTTGCCTCATTTTCACTGCTTGCGCCTTCCTTTCCCCCTTTTTCTGAGTGCTTTCTCCTCTTCTTGCCTCATTTTTTCACTGTTCATTATTTTTTTCCCCCATTGCTGCTCCGGCCTGCTGCCCATTTTCCCACCTCCCGCCTAGCCCTGCCCATCGCTTCCCAGTGCCCTGCCCCTCCATTGTTCCAGGACCTACTTAATGCAGACCGCAGTACAACCCCATTGAGAAGGTTCCAGGCCAGCTCTCCACTGCTGATGCATTGCTCTCTCCCGCTTTCTCCTTCCTTTTCCCACATTTTTGTGAGAGCTTTCTCCTTCTTTTCGCCTCGGTTTTACTGCTTTAGTTCTCCTTTACCCCATTTTTCGGACTGCTTTCCCCCTTACCCCAAAACCGGTCTCAGGATGCTTGTTTCCGGTCCAGGGAGGACCTGGCCTGGCAGTTCGGGCTCAATTGCTCCCAGGGGGAACAGGGCAATACTAATTTGCATGTGGCTAGGTCCAAACTAGGGTGGTGTGGTGAGCAAAAGAATTGATGGATTAAACCCTTATCAGTGACTAGGGATGAATGTTTGATTTGTTCTGCAATCCATCCATCATTTGGTTTGTTTCCTTTTGGTAAGTGGTCAGCTGCCCTGGAAAGCGCTGCCCCTAGAACTAAACTAATTAATTAATTTTGACCATTCAGAAAAGCCAGAAAACCATGACTGTTCCATCATTGTAGTTAGGGAACTGTACTCGGTCCAAGGCGTATAACGAGTTCACTGTGATATTATGTGTTTGGCACATCCAGGTCTCACAGGTTAGCACAGTTCAATATATATACCTTTATTCACCTAATATATACCTTTATTCACCTAATTTCTCTGATCTGTGGCTTCTGACAGCATCCACAAAAGCTTTACTTATTTTAGCAGATTACCACCTCATTGGGTATGTCCAGGAGTTAATGCTCTGGATATCAAAGAAAACGGCGCTGTATACTTCCACCAGCTCTAACTTTTCCAAACTATCAGAAAGTTATCTTTGACGTTGATCAAAGAATTTTCAAAACCACGCCATAATCTAAAGTTCACCTGACAAAGATCTAGAATGTTTTGTTCCTTCACATTATGTAGTCGAAGCCTACCGTGCATCTGTACACATTCTTTGCTACATAAACAATCCTAAAAATAGAGACATTTTTAAGGAAATGAAAGCGGCGCAATTATTGTTTTCTGCACGACTAAGGTGCACAGTAACTGATTTACATCAAAGTACTGCTGTTCTTGATCTATCACTGCTGATATGCGTTGAAGTTACTGCAATCCAATAATGCATTTTAGTTCTGCTCGATGTCCTTCAACTGATCCAAAGCCGGGATAAAAGATGGAATAACATTCAGAATGTAAGACTGATGGTTGATACTTAGGCCCTTATTTAGAGTTTGTCAGATTCAATACTGTCATAACAGTGGCAGATTTCTCGTCTCCCGTCTCATACAAGGGATAAAGCACCGCATGTCATCATAAGGCTTTTGCAAGTCACCGAGAGTTCCATAACCATATAGAGGGACAAAGCTGCTCATATTACCCACAATATGAAGTCATCCACAAAGTGTAACCATATACAATATGGTGTCAACCTATACTGATTTTACTGGAGCGTGCAACAGTCAGCTAAAGATCTCTGTACCGTAATGCTATAAAGTGATGGTTGGAATACTTGAGTTAATTTCAGTCATCATTTTGTGGCCACCATACCACTCCAGTCAGACCATCATATTACCAGGCCCTGCTCCAATAGAAGGCTCTAGCCTAAACTGCCAGGATAGAGCTCTTCTGGACGGAACACTCGCAGCAGAAGTGGGGTCTTGGCAATCATGAATGTCACAACATGTGTGGGGAGCTCACTCACATGCAATTTATCTTCTCCATCTCAAGTGAGTCACTTCTATTCCCTAGCAATGTCTGGTACACCCTTACAGCTTTCTTGGCTAAGAGAAATAGACATTGTGAAACCACTTGCACTGGTACCAGAGTGCTTTCGCTGCAAACCACTGACATGTAGCTATGAAAGCATTGTCTGTCCTGCAATCGGTGCAAACGATGAGTGATAAAGAGCAATCTTAATGTTCATTTTGATTAATGAGAGTTGATGAACAGAAGGGCTGAGAGAAAGAATAATCAGACTGGCTCATGAGGGATACTTTGGACATAGTAAGAATAAACAAAAGGACTGACGTGACTGTTGTGCAGGTTACCACACATAGACAGGCAGGCAGAGGTGATTAAAAGGAATTCCATGCTGTGCAATGAAAGGGGCAAAATAAACAGGAGTAGGAAATTCAGGCATGGCATGAGGAAAGGTGGCTCGGATAAAATAGGGCCTGTAAACACTTTTGGGGGACATTCCAAATGTTCAGGTGTAGAGTATTGCTGATTTGAAATGGTATCTTTCTGGATGTTGTCACATTTTATAGGAAGGATAAAGCTGAGAAAAACCTAGCCAAATCCTAGGTAACTCAGTAACGTTTTGCTCGCAATAAATAAAGGAGGTCCAGATGAAAATATCAGTTGAGCTTCATTCTGAGTCCGCATGGCCACATCCCTTTGGGGTGAGCAAAATATTAAATTAGTTGTCTTGTGCAGGCTAGAAAAAGACCTTGTTGCAAACATGACCCCATGGGGGCTCCAAACGATTCTCCTTTTGGTTACTGGTCAGGTTGCATAAATTATAATGACAGAAATTTACCGGAGACAAAAAAGAAGCCAAGTCATATGGGATGTTTGGAGTCATTTGCTCAAAGGTAAGTAAGTCTTAAACAAACAAAAGACGAACAATATTTTTATTAAAAACCGGAATGAAGGGGGGAAGCTATCTGGACTCCAAAGTGGTTACTCTTCAATGGAGCTGCAGTTCAGTTCCATATTCAGGACACTGCGTGGTATATGATGACGGGTCAGGATATTGGAAAAATAGTCTAGGGTGTCAGGGCCAGTGGGGCATCTGTTCGACACCGACGGCTAGGATAGTCCCCAAGTAACAATTATGGGAGCAAGCATAGCACTCCTGCATCTATCTGAAAACCTTACTTTTTAAGATGGTGGCTACATGTTGTAGATTGGGCAGTGCACTACCACCCGGAGAGAACCCTAGTGTCTACCTGCAAATTCCTTCGCAGAGCTGGCAGGAGAAGCACTTGTGGAGGCTGAATCATAAAAAAAGTTAAAGAAAATAGGATTTCTTTTTTGCTCCGATCCGAGTCCTGAGGCAGCTGAAGGTCCTTTGGGTGAGGTAGAGGGCACAAGTCATTCTTGTCTGGAATCCTTGTTGCAAGGAGAGCTTGTGATTTGGAAACCAAAACATCATAACTGATGATGCAATTTTGTACCCAAAGGGAGGATGTGCCTCTCTGTGCATCCTCCAAGAACTGTGCTATAACTTCTGTGGTACGCCTTGAACCGGGAGTGGGGAGGTTTTACAATATGGCCAAAACTGCAGAAGGAAGATTCCTGGGGGTGTCACTAAAAGAAGCAGAGAATTCAAAGTCCCTGTTGCTGCATTATTTGAGAAAGGTTGTCCGATGTGGAGACCCGGAAGAGTGTGTGTACCTTCACAGAGTGACTCCTCTTCCTATAACACTGGAACCAAGATCCCATGTGCACAGATGACTCGTGAAACTTGGGAATCCTTCTAAACGGCGGTAAGGACAAGGGCTTTGGTTAGGAAGAAAGACTTTATTTTTACAGGATACAGGATTCACGTTTTTCCACACAACCCAGAGAAGAAAGGTAAGAACTTTGGATCAACAAGAAGGTATTGTCTATGGTACTGGGAATCCCTCTTCAGTTGCTTGCTGCGCTCTGAGTGACTGCTAAAGGTTAAACTCATATTTTATACCAATCACTGATTGAGACTTTCTGGAATTCCAGGTGGGAGGTAAGTGGTGAGGAGGCTCTTGCTGGCTTCACAAAAAGTGCTGTGGACCTCAGATCTAATGTACACAGACAGATGATGTGCATTTTGGAAATCCCTTCAAAGGGAAGGCAGCGATTAGGGCAACATCTAGGAGGGAAGACTTTATTTTTATGGGCAGCAGTATTTTTCCAGCCTTGAGTCCGGCAACCAAGAGAAGAAGGAAGAACACTTGCTCAAAATGAAGGGAATGTCCGTGGCAACGGGAGTGACGCTTTGGTTACCCACTGAGCTCTAATTGGCAGCTCAGGGCAAAACTTGTGTTCTATACATCACATTCTTATCTACACTATCTGATGTTAGACATTCCAGGTGGGAAGACATCTGCAAGGAGACCCCTGCTACTCAAGAGCTCATTTTCAGACAAAGGTGAGCAATATTTGGCCCAAATGGTGAAGGAGGAATAGAGAGAGAGTGTTTTGCTCTTTAATATTTCCTCCGAGTGTGTATACAGTGCCCTCGTTGGGTACAATGGTGAGTGATATATACTTCCTAGATTGCCTGTTCCGTAGCTTCTGACTATGCTTATTCTTGTAGAAGGCACATTGTTCTCGGATCCATTCCAAGGTTTGCGCTTGATGTAATTATCTTGGGAACAACCATGTCTTCACCTCTTATTTGGACTTTAAATGTTCTTGAATGTTTCAAGGTTTGTCAGGCAATAATGTTTTTACTAAGACTTTAATTGTATGTATGACTATGGATACCGACCCCTCACACGTTAAAAGCATTTCTTCTAGCATTTGGTTTAAAAGTGTGGAGGAGCAAGCGATGAGTGATAGCTATGGCCTGCCCCTGTTGGCTGCAGTTTCCCACAGTGTTAAAGCAATGCCCAATACTGGACTAATCGTTCTGGACTCTGGCCTGGTGGTTCTGCTGCTACTGGGGTCAGCAGGGGTAGGGGGGTTCGAAAGGTGCCCAGTGGGCTTCACTGGGCAGGTAGCCAGGGGGCCTACTTGAGATCGGAGGAATGGTTGTTGATCCAGCCCTGAATGGCTGATGCATCACGTAGCACCCATCGGCTGGCCTCATCTGTGCAGTTCATTACAGGACCACAGAGCAATTGGATTGTTTCCTCCTGGGTGCAATCCATCTACCCACCACTAGAATGATACTCACGCAGCATGAGAGACCACCTGATTTGAATTCTCGCTGTGTGTTGACAGCCGCATTAACACACATATGGAACCTACATGGCAGATGGAATCTGGAGATGCTGGTGACTGCATACGGGCCAACACTCTGTGACCAAAAAGAGGTAGGCGTTTTCAAATGTAACCCCTTCGCTGCCAGGCCTTTTCCCCTCCTCTGCTGGGCCTTTTTTTGGCTATTTGGTGCGGTACGCGCTTAGGCCCTCATGCCAAATTTGCGTCCTTTTTTTCCAACATCCTAGGGATTCTAGAGGTACCCAGACTTTGTGGGTTCCCCTGAAGGAGACCAAGAAACTAGCCAAAATACAGCGAAAATTTCGTTTTTTTCAAAACAATGGGAAAAAAAAGGCTGCAGAAGAAGGCTTGTGGTTTTTCCCCTGAAAATGGCATCAACAAAGGGTTTGCGGTGCTAAAATCACCATCTTCCCAGCTTTCAGGAACAGGCAGACTTGAATCACAAAACCCCATTTTTCAACACAATGTTGGCATTTTACTGGGACATACCCCATTTTTACTATTTTTTGTGCTTTCAGCCTCCTTCCAGTTAGTGATAGAAATGGGTGTGAAACCAATGCTGAATCCCAGAAAGCTAAACATTTCTAAAAAGTAGACAAATTCTGAATTCAGCAAGGGGTCATTTGCGTAGATCCTACAAGGGTTTCCTACAGAAAATAACAGCTGAAATAAAAAAATATTGAAATTGAGGTGAAAAAAATAGCAATTTTTCTCCACGTTTTACTCTGTAACTTTTTCCTGCAATGTCAGATTTTCAAAAGCAATATACCGTTACGTCTGCTGGACTCTTCTGGTTGCGGGGATATATAGGGCTTGTAGGTTTATCAAGAACTCTAGGTACCCAGAGCCAATAAAGGAGTTGCACCTTGCAACAGGTTTTCATTGTATACCGGGCACACAGCAATTAATTTGGTGAAATATAAAAAGTGAGAAATAGGTATCAAGAAAACCTTTGTAGTTCCAAAATGGGTACAAGATAAGGTGTTGAGAAGCAGTGGTTATTTGCACATCTCTGAATTCCGGGGTGGCCATACTAGCTTGTGAATTACAGGGCATTTCTCAAATAGATGTCTTTTTTACACACTGTCTTACATTTGGAAGGAAAAAATGTAGTGAAAGACAAGGGGTAATAACACTTGTTTTGCTATTCTGTGTCCCCCCAAGTCTACTGATAAAAATGGTACCTCACTTGCGTGGGTAGGCCTAATGCTCGCGACAGGAAACGCAACATGGATACATCACATTTTTACACTGAAATCTGATGTGTTTCTTGCAAAGTGCCTAGCTGTAGATTTTGGCCTCTAGGGAAACCTACCACCTAGGGAAACCGGCACCTAGGGAAACCTACCAAACCTACGCATTTTTGAAAACTAGACACCTAGGGGAATCCAAGATGGGGTGACTTGTGGGGCTCTCCCCAGGTTCTGTTACCCAGAATCCTTTGCAAACCTCACAATTTGGCCAAAAAAACACTTTTTCCTCACATTTCGGTGACAGAAAGTTCTGGAATCTGAGAGGAGCCACACATTTCCTTCCACCCAGCGTTCCCCCAAGTCTCCCGATAAAAATGGTACCTCACTTGTGTGGGTAGGCCTAGTGCCCGTGACAGGATATGCCCCAAAACACAACGTGGACACATCACATTTTCCAAAAGAAAACAGACCTGTTTTTTGCAAAGTGCCTAGCTGTGGATTTTGGCCTCTAGTTCAGCCGGCACCTAGAAAAACCTACCAAACCTGTGCATTTTTGAAACCTAGACACCTAGGGGAATCCAAGATGGGGTGACTTGTGGGGCTCTACCCAGGTTCTGTTACCCAGAATCCTTTGCAAACCTCACAATTTGGCCCAAAAAAACCTTTTTCCTCACATTTCGGTGACAGAAAGTTCTGAAATCTGAGAGGAGCCACAAATTTCCTTCCACCCAGCGTTCCCCCAAGTCTCCCGATAAAAATGGTACCTCACTTGTGTGGGTAGGCCTAGCGCCTGTGACAGGATATGCCCCAAAACACAACGTGGACACATCACATTTTCCCAAAGAAAACAGACCGTTTTTTTTGCAAGGTGCCTGGCTGTGGATTTTGGCCTCTAGCTCAGCTGGCACCTAGGAAAACCAACCAAACCTGTGCATTTTGTAAAACTAGACACCTAGGGGAATCAAAGAAGGGGTGACATGTGGGGCTGTCATCAGGTTCTGCTACCCAGAATCCTTTGCAAACCTCAAAATTTGGCCAAAAAAGCACTTTTTCCTCACATTTCGGTGACAGAAAGTTCTGGAATCTGAGAGGAGCCACAAATTTCCTTCCACCCAGCGTTCCCCCAAGTCAACCGATAAAAATGGTACCTCACTTGTGTAGGTGGGCCAAGTGCTTGTGACAGGGAAGAGCCAAAAACATGTCGAAATTGAGGGGGAACCAAAGCGGGTCTAAAAGGGCAGTTTGAAAAAAAACATTTTTAGGCTGACAAGTGCAGCAGAATTTTTATCAGTATAGATGAGACAATGCTGGGTGGCAGGAATTTTGTGGATTCCTGCCGATTCTGGAAGGTTCCATCACAAAAATGTGGGAAAAAAGTGTGATTTCCAGCTAAGTTGGAGGTTTGCAGGGCATTGTGGGAAGGAAAATGGTGCGGGTGCCTGTGAAGCACACCACCCTGGAATCTCCCAGATGTTTAGTTTTCAGATGTGTCTAGGTCTCGTAGATTTTTCTGCATGGCAGAGTCCCAAAGTCCATAAAGTGCAGCCCTCACCCTTCCAAGTGGGACGATTTTAAGAGTTAGCCAAGCTCTCATGGCCCAAATGTAAAACAAAAACGCAAAATAATCAAATGTCTTCTTGCTTGCCGTGGGATAAGATGTTTTAGTGTGCTGGGGGAGAGATGAAAGACTGTTACCCCCTTCAGTTGGGGTGGGGGCATAACCAGTCCCATACTGGTTGGTAGCCACCATCCCACTATTTTTTTTAAACATTTATTTCACTGGCATCTAGTAGACTTTCTTCCCCCCATGGTGTGGATTGGGGGTAATTGTCCCATCTGCCCACTGGTGGGCAGAACAACTTTGTCCCCATTTATTTGGGGGTGGGGGTATGGCCATACCCCCACCCTTTTATTTTGAAAACAAAAATCTTCCTTGGTCTCTGGTGGGCTTTCTGCCCCCCTTGGGGGCAGGTATGGCCAACAGTAATGTGCCCCCATGGGGATCGACCCTTGCCCAAGGGGCTGCCCCCCCCAAACAAAACACACACATACACACACACCAATCCCTGGTGCCTAAGTGGTTTCTGCCCCCCCGGGGGCAGATCGGCCTACTAGAAATAGGCCGATCTGCTCCCAAGGGGAGGAGAAATGGCCTAAAATAAATTCCCCCCCCCCAGGGGAGTGACCCTTGCATAAGGGGTCGCTCCCCTTGCGTGAAATTGGCGCAAAAAAGAAAATCCCCGGTGCCTAGTGGTTTCTGCCCCCTTTGGGGGCAGATCGGCCTAATAAAAATAGGCTGATCTATCCCCAAGGGGGACAGAAATGGCCTAAAATAAATTTGCCCCCCAGGGGAACGACTCTTGCCTAAGGGGTCGCTCCCCTTGCGTGAAATTGAGGCAAAAAAATAAAGATCCCTGGTGTCTAGTGGTTTCTGCCCCCCTTGGGGGCAGACTGGCGTAGCAAAAATCGGCCGATCTGCCCCCAAAAGGGGCAGAAATGGCCTAAATACAATTTGCCCCACCCCCCCCAGGGGAGCGACCCTTGCCTAAGGGGTTGCTCCCCATCTGTAAAACAACAACAAAAAAATCCCTGGTGCCAGATCGGCCTAATTAAAATAGGCTGATCTGCCCCCCAGGGGGACAGAAATGGCCTAAAATAAATTCCCCCCCCAGGGGAGTGACCCTTGCATAAGGGGTTGCTCTCCTTGCATGAAATTGGTGCAAAAAAGAAAATCCCCGGTGCCTAGTGGTTTCTGCCCCCTTTGAGGGCAGATCGGCCTAATAAAAATAGGCTGGTCTATCCCCAAGGGGGACAGAAATGGCCTAAAATAAATTTGCCCCCCCCAGGGGAACGACTCTTGCCTAAGGGGTCGCTCCCCTTGCGTGAAATTGAGGCAAAAAATAAAGATCCCTGGTGTCTAGTGGTTTCTGCCCCCCTTGGGGGCAGACTGGCGTAGCAAAAATCGGCCGATCTGCCCCCAAAAGGGGCAGAAATGGCCTAAATACAATTCCCCCCCCCCGTAGGGGAGCGATCCTTGCCTAAGGGGTCGCTCCCCATCTGTAAAACAAAAAAAAAAAAATCCCTGGAGCCAGATCGGCCTAATTAAAATAGGCTGATCTGCCCCCCAGGGGGATAGAAATGGCCTAAAATAAATTTGCCCCCCCAGGGGAGCGACCCTTGCCTAAGGGGTCGCTCCCCTTGCGTGAAATTTGCGTTAAGAAAAAAACTCCCTGGTGTCTAGTGGTTTCTACCCCCTTGGGGGCAGATTGGCCTCATAAAAATAGGCCAATCTGCCCCAAGGGGGACAGAAATGGCCTAAATATAATTTGCCCCCTAGGGGAGCGACCCTTGCCTAAGGGGTCGCTCCCCACCTCTAAAAAACAAAACAAAAAAAACAAAAAAATTACCCTTGGCGCCTAGAGGTTTCTGCCCCCCCTGGGGGCTGATCGCCCTAATAAAAAGCCTTGAAAAAAAATGCCCCCCTGGGGAGCGACCCTTACCCAAGGGGTTGCTCCCCTTATACCAATTTCCTAGGTAAAAATAATCCCTGGTGTCTAGTGGACAATTTAGCAGCCGGATCGCTTCACGATCCCGCTGCTAAAATGCTCTGAGAGGCTTCAAAGGGAAGGAAATTCATTTCCTTCCCTTTGAAGCCTCTCAGGCCCCCATCACATGATCGCAAGAGAAATGTAAAAGAATTTCTCTTCCGATCGCGCTGGAAGCTGAGCTTCCAGCACAATGGGAGGCGGCCTCTGTCAAAGGGAGGGGTGGGGGGGTCGGGGTGGAAGGGGAAGGGCTTCCCCTTCCATCCCTGCCTTGGGGGGGTGGGAGGGAAGCCCACAGAGGGAGCGCAGAGCTCAGTGCCGAGGACGTAATGGTTGCGTCCTCGGCACATGAGCACTGTGCCGCGGGACGTAACCATTACGTTCGCAGCACAGAACCGGTTAAAACCACTTACTGCAATAATGTTGACATCGTTGGCAATTATATCAGAGAACTGTTGACACAAGCATGAAATCAGAAATGACATTACATCTACAGGACGTAGATCAGAGGAAAGGGATGTGCGATTTGCAAAAACGATGGTTAAATGAGTGATCATCTTTCTCTTTTTTCCTCTCTCTGAAATCGGTCCTTCTACTGTGTACTATTTTTCTCAACCCTGTGTCATAGGCATTTAGGTGCACCTAGCTCTTCCAGTGCTCAGTCCTGATAGTCATTAAAAACTGACTTTGAAAAGTGGCCCTACCAGGACCTATGTTAATAGTCTTAACTTCACAGGCAAAAACAATGATATATTTCCCAGCTATGATAGTAATAATTGTGATACTGTCTTTGTTTAAATTTCACGTTTACTTCAGCTTGCAGTCCATAAGAATATTTACTTTTTATATATGTTGTGATAGAGTACTGTGTTTTTCATGCAACATATGCTTCTTTATTGGACCTGACCTTTTCTGCAAGGTTATCCACAAGCTTGTTGCCTTCTCACTCCTATTTTTTCTGACCTGTTTGTGTTGGCTTTAGGACTCTGGGCACCTTATCATTGCTAACCAGTGCTAAAGTGCAAGTGCTCTCTGTCTAAATTGTATTGGTGATTGGTTTATCCATGATTGGCACATTTGATTTACTAGTATGGTGCACCAGGTGTGTCAAGGGCCTGTAAATCAAATGCTACTAGTGGGCCTGCAGCAGTGATTCTGCCACCCACATGGGTAGCCCTGTAAACATGTCTCAGACCTGCCACTGCTGAGTCTGAGTGGGCAGTTTTAAACTGACACATCTACCTGGCAAGGGCACCCACTTGCCAGGACCAAACGTACCATTTTACTACATGTAAGTCACCCCTAAAGTAGGCCCATGGGAAGGTTGTAGTGTGTTCAAAAGGTAGGACATGTCCTGATAGTAAAATACTGCTAAATTTGTTTTTCACTATTGCAAGGACTATCTTTCCCATAAGGCAGTGGTTCCCAACCTTTTGACCTTTGTGGACCCCCACTTTATCATTACTGGAACTCGGGCACCCCCACAGAATCATTAATGGAATTCAGGTACCCCCCACTGTACCATTACTGAAATCTGGGGACCTAATCTGTTAATATTATTTCATTTTCTAAGCAGTCACGGACCCCCTGTGGAGGCTTTATGGACACAGGTCCCCAGACCACAGGTTAGGTACCACTGCCATAAGGTAACATGGGGGTTTGCTCTGAAATATATTTTACGTGTAATTTCCCATTGGGAGCAGATAGAAATATGGAGTTTGGGGTCTCTGAACTCGCAATTTAAAAATACATCTTCTGGTGAAGTTGGTTTTTGAACTCTGAGTTTGAAAATGCCACTTTTAGAAAGTAGGCATTTTCTTGCTTAACCATTCTGTGCCTCAGCCAGTCTGTGGAATACAAGTCTGGGTCAGGATGACACTTGGGCTGTTTGTGAATTCACTCTAGATAGTCACACTAGCTGAGGTGTGCCCTGCATATCCTGATGGGTCTCCCTGAGCTAGAGTGGTGGGAGGAACTGACACTTGCACCTGACCCTTGCACATGACCAGGGCTGTGCCTATCTTTACACAAAGCTGTCTCCAACCCCCTGGAGTGTGTCTGGGGCCAGGGAAGGAAAGGCAGGGTCTTGTGCACTACAAAGACTTCTCTTTGAAGTCTGCCTACTTCAGAGACAGAAATGGGTATAAGTACTGGAAATCTGACCCCACAGAGTTAGAATTCTCTTGAACTGAGGGCATTCTGTCAGGAAAAGAAGAGCTGGATACTGTAGGGGGGACTGCCACTCTGCTTGTGACTTTGCTGTGTTAGCCTACTGCATGCTGCTACTGTCCTGGGAGTGAAAGGACTGGACTTTGCTTTCTACATTCTGCTTCCAAAGGTTCTCCAAGGGCTTGGACTGAGCTTGCCTCCTTTTAAGAAGTCTCAGGGACATCGAAGACTTAATCTGCCAGCACCTGGGTTCTCTTGCTGAAAGTCCTGACTTGCCAAGTGTTGCCAACTCCAGTTCCTGGTCCCTTAAGATTGAGATCTGGTGTATACAAGAAAAAACAAGCACGTCGACTCCAGAGCGACTTCGGAACCGGCGCCGCTGTCTGACTCTGCACCACTGCCTGCTCAGGAGCTGTGGTCCCCGCTGAGTGCGAGGACCGCGACCATGCCATAGGCCTGATGCTGCCACAGCACCTCCAAAGTCCAGCCACTGCCTGAGTCCTGAGTAGTGAGTCACTGACATCTGTGACACCCGACTCCGACTCATCCGCAGCACCTGTGGCCCTGTGGTATGATTGCGACATTGCGAAGTTGACACCTTGCGTCTTGACCTGCTCGATTCATCGACCCCCCTTGTCATAAGGAACCAATGCCTTGCCACCAACGCCGCCTCACCTCCCCTGCAACCATAAAGAACCGATGCCTCACCTCCTCTGCCTAGCAGTAGGGAGCCGATGCCTCACCTCCCCGGTAGCAGTAAGGAACCAACACTGCACTGGCTCCAGCAATGCCTCACCGCCCCTACTCTGTGCAACGTCTTTGTTTCCTCGTTTTCCAAGGTACTGTAACTGGGGTCCGTGAGACTCTGTGACCGGCCCGCACTCCCTTGCCAAGGGCGTTGGACTGTTGGGAACAACTGCATCAAAACATCAAGCTACCCCAGTTGGAGCTATTACGTTTAAGCACTATACTAAAAGTTAATCTTTGAAAGTTCGTATCTTTGCTTGTGTATGTTGGATTTTTGTCCCTTTGGTCTTGTTTTACTCAGATAAATATTGTCTAAACCTATGTAGAGTACTTTTTCAGCATTTTCACTGTGTTATGGTGTGTGTACAAATACTTTAGACATTGCCTCTGAAATAAGCCTGGCTGCTTGTGCCAAGTTATCAAGGGGGTGAGCAGGGGTTATCTTAAATGTGTGTCTCCCTTACCCTGACTAGAAGGTCCCTACTTGGACACGGTGCAAACCACTGCCAACTAGAGACCCCATTTCTAACACTCTTGTATACTGCATACTGAGACCATATTCACCTCTTGGTGCCTAGGTGAGTTCAGGATATGTTTTGGCCATGATTGAGAGCTCTGGAGTTGAGGCTGAAGGCGATGAAAGTTTTCACAGTGACCATCAGTGAGCCATAAAGGTGTTCAGATTATGGGTCCAATTATGAGTTTGGCGGGCCCAACCAGGGACCGCCAAACACGCAAGGATGATGCCATAGCCATGGTGGTGGCATTCCCCCTCACCCTATTACAAGGTTTCCACCGGTCTGACCCGGCTGACCGGCGCAAACCTTGAAATAGAGCATTCCTAATGGCAGGCCGGCTGGAACAAGGCTATCTTGTAGCACAGAGGGGGTCGATCAACACCTTCGGAATGTGCACTGTCTGCATAGAATAGTAGACATGGCGCAATCCAATGATGCTGGGCCGGGGGGCCCTTGCACTGCCCATGCCAGTGCAGGGCCCCCCCTGTGACACTCAGCACTTCCTCTCCGCCAGCCTTTTCATGGTGGGGAAACCACCATGAAGAGACTGGTTGAAGACAAGGTTGTAATCAGCAGGGTGGCGCTGAGTTCATTGCATATTTGAAAGGGTTTGTGGAATAATCTCTGAAAACCTTTGCACATTGCTCTGTTTTTTGTATTCTCTATTAGGTATCTTATAAATAGTTTTTCTTATTTTTAGCCTTCATTAAATTGTCTTTAACCACATAAGTGATACATGGATCTTCTGGACAGCAAAATGTTGCGGAATCCTGTGATGGTGAGACATTTCTCCAAAAAACACTTGACATATTCCTTTTTAGCACCACACTCTATATTCACACATTTCCCATTGGGTATGATATGCCCTATTGTGCGTTCATATACCTTCACAACCTGACTCAAACTCCAGATGCAGTTAACATCGATTTGGCTGCTTTTTCAAAGTTTTTTTACCTTTAAAGGCTAACAGAATTTTAAAATGGATTTGCCACTCATTGGCTACCTCACACATACCAAACCACCTTCACACACTTTCTTCACTCTCACAGCCTTTCTTGTATAAAACCATTTTTACCTTTTGTCAATTAGTTTTTCCTCTTGCACATGGCATTCCTCTTTATCTTTTCTGACCCACTACTGACTGACTAAAGTATTACATTTTCTATTGTTAAGCAATTCAAAGAGTATTTCCAGTAGAGGTGTGAGGTGTCAGCCTGTACATGGAGATTTTCTTTCTGAGCTCATTCTTTTATCTTACCACAAATTTTCACCTTTACAATGGTCTCTTTTATAATGCTATTCATATTAAACCTCTCAATCATACCAACTGATTATACAGTGAACATCGCTTCTACTTAATACCCCTTTCCAACAGATACTTAGCCATTGTGCCTATTGTCAGCTGCACCCCATTATCTGTACCTATACCTGGAAAACATTCCTTTTCAAATACGTCATCAAGAAACTATGTCCAAGGAGGTGCCAGTGATGTGCACCAACTTAAGTTCCGACCATCTTGAAAACATATAATTGAGGGACAAAATATAGGAATTCTCCTATCTCCCTTGTATTAGCCCAACAAAGGCAAGAACAATCACCCATTGCTTTTTGGCAACTCCCTCACTGTAATGAGTTGTACTCTAAACTTGAGTCCTATGTTGCTTAGGTTGCAGTCAATACAACCTCTCACTAATCTCTCAACCTCACTGTCCAATCCATGCCATCAGTAATCTAAGCATTATCTTTCCTTTGTTTTACAAATACCCATATGACTTTCATGGGCTAAGCCTATTAAGTTTGTTTATTGGAGGAAACAACCGTGTGCCTCACTACACTTTATTGTGAGGCATAGATAACTAATTCCTAATTCTCAATAACTTCTCACTCATCCCTGCATCATTTCCTATCACACCAACCATTTGTGTTTTTACCAATAAGCACCAGTAAAAATTGATCCTTAGTTAACTCACCCATTCTTCCTCTTTGATCACACCACATGTGATTACACAAACTTACATTGTCTTCAAACTAATCATCATCCAAAGACTCATCTTCCTTAGTTCCAGCTGTAACCACACATTCAGTTTTGTCCAAAAGCACAAAACAATCTGCAATATTAATCTTTACAATTGGAATGTACTTCACATTGAACTCAAAACCTTGTAAAGCCTCAACCCATTTCCAGACATTCTGCTACAGGCAACCTCCACACCTTACATACAGTAAGAACAAGTTACTTGTCTTCGGTACACCCCTATATGATAGAGACTTTATCTAGCCGCATATTCCTTACCTTAGACTACGCCTCAGTCATCAGACTGGATCGAGCAATACCATGTGCGCCAGTAGACAGCGTGTCTGTAGTGCCTATATAGGCGTCTGCCCTGTACGCTGCCATCAGTTTCTTTTTGCAAATTTCCACCAAATACGTGGAGCCACAACGAATGCTGACACACTTGTATGTATTGTGAAGCCCCTTAGAAGGGTGACTGTATGAAATCAGTTTAGTACATTGGGCGGATGGGAGGGTCAGTAAGGAACCTGCAACTAGATGGAGTCTCTATCAGTTAAGGCATTACCAATGAGTAAGCGGCTTGTTTGTCTGAAAGAAACTTCTAGAAGCAGATTTGTTACCGTAGAATAAATATCCAAGCAATACCTCCCCAGAGGTGGGTCTGCTACACAGATTAAATCAAAAAGTCCTGCAGGACTGAACAGGTAAAGTACCCGTCACAATGGGCCTGACCATCCAGACAGTAGTGTCTGACCCATGTTGCGGCCTGACAGATGTCCAGGACAGGGAGCCCACGAACCGATGAGGTGATTGCAGCCTTGGCTCTGGCATAATGAGCACACAAGCCCTCAGGGGATTGTTCCTTGGCCAAATGCGTGGCAAATCTTTATGAAGAGTACTATCCGTCCTGAGCTGGTCCAAGTTGGACTTGGCCCTTTCTACAAGGTCATCCTCAATCTTTTTGCCTTTATTCTTCTTATTTTTGCTGAATTTGTTTTTGTTGGCTTTAAGGCTTTGTGTACTTTACCAGTGCTAACCAGTACTAAAGCGGCTGTGCTCTCTACTTAAAACATGGTAACACAGGCTCATACCCAATTGGCATATTTAATTTACTTACAAGGCCCCCTGTTTAAATGGCACCACTTGTTTCCAGGGCCTGTAAATTAAATGCTATTACTGGGTCTGCACCACTGAATGTGGCACCCAGTTAAGTAGCCCTCTAAACATGTCTCAGTCCTGCCAATTGCAGCCTGTGTCTGCAGTTTTTAAAATGCCATTTCGACCTGGCAAATACACCTTTTGCCAGGACCAAACCTTCCTTTTTAATACATATGTCACCCCTAGGGGTAGGCCTTGGACAGCCCCAACGGCAGGTTGCAGTGTGTTTTACAAGTTGGACATGTACTTTAAAATTTTACATGTCCTGGTAGATCAAAACTCTTAAATTAGTTTTTCACTACTGCAAAGCCTACCTCTCCCATAGGATAACATTAGAGTTACCTCAGGGTAGGCCCTGGACATTTCCAAGGGCAGGGTGCAGTGTATTTAACTCCTTGGTCACCATGGACGTAATGGTTACGTCCGGTGGCGCAGCGCTATCGCTCCCCATGGGCCTCCTAACCCCCCAGGGCAAGGCTGGAAGGGAAATCGCTTCCCCTTCCACCCCTGCCAACTCCGATCCCCCCAGTGACGTCTGATGACGTCAGCGCGCGATCACGTGCTGACCTCATCAGAGGTCGCCCCCTTCACACTGGAAGCTCAGCTTCTAGCGCGACCGGAAGAGAAATGCTTGCATTTCTCTTCTGATCTGGGGATTGGGGAGGCCAGAGAGGCATGAAAGGAAAGGAAATGCTTTTCCTTTCCTTTCATGTCTTTCTGAGCATTTCTGCAGTTTACGATCGGGGTTGCAGATGCACACTACACACCAGGGACTTTTTTGTTGTTGTTGTTATTGACACGAGGGGAGCGACCCCTTAGTCAAGGGGCGCGCCCCACATGGCCAAAATACTTTTAGGCCATTTCTGCCACCCTTGAGGGCCTATGTTAATTAGGCCCATCTGCCCCCAAGTGGGGCAGAGACCTCTAGGTGCCAGGGATAATTTATTATTATTATTATTTTTTTTACAGGAGGGGAGCGACTCCTTAGGCAAGGGTCACTCTCTTGGGGGGCAAATTGTTTTTAGGCCATTTCTGCACCTCTTGGGGGCAGATCGGCCTATTTTTATGAGGCCAATATGCCCCCAAGGGGGGGAAAATCCACAAGACACCAGGGATTAAAAAAATTGCGATAATTTCATGAAAGTGGAGCGACCCCTTAAGCATGGGTCGCTCCCCTGCAGGCCAAATTTGTTTTAGGCCGTTTCCGCCACCCTTGGCGGCAGATCAGCCTATTTTAATAAGGGGGCAGAAACCACTAGGCACCAGGGTTTTTTTATTTTTATTATTTTTTTTACAAATGGGGAGTGACCCCTTAGGCAAGGGTCGATCCCC
Source organism: Pleurodeles waltl (assembly GCF_031143425.1). Lineage (NCBI taxonomy): Eukaryota > Metazoa > Chordata > Amphibia > Caudata > Salamandridae > Pleurodeles > Pleurodeles waltl. The sequence goes on from NC_090444.1 coordinate 703,461,767, forward strand.
TGGGGGGAAATTTTATTTTAGGCCAATTCTGCCCACGTTAGGGGCAGATCGACCTATTTTTCTTAGGCAATCTGCCCCCAAGGGGGGCAGAAACCACTAGACACCAGGGATTTTTTTTTGCACCAATTTCACCCAATGTGAGCCACTCCTTAGGCAAGGGTCGCTCTCCTGGGGGGTTCAAATTTATTTTAGCCCATTTCAGCCCCATTGGGGGCAGATCGGTCTAGTTTAATTAGGCCAATCTACCCCCAAGGGGGACAGAAACCACTAAGCAACAGGGATTTATTTGTATTTATTTATTTTTTTACAGATGGGAAGTGACCCCTTAGGCAAGGGTCTCTCCCCTTGAGGGCAAATTTATTGTAGGCCATTTCTGCCCGCCCTGGGGCCAGATCTGCCTATTTCTATTAGGCTGATCTGCCCCTGGTGGGGGGGGGGGTGCGCAGAAACCACCTAGGCACCAGGGATTGGTGTGTATATTTTGTTTGGGGGGGCAGCCCCTTGGGCAAGGGTCGCTCCCCATGGGGGCACATTACCGTTGAACATTTCTGCCCCCCCTTGGGGGCAGATCGGCCTATTTTTGTAAGGCCTATCTGCCCCTAAGCGCGACAGAAAGCCCACCAGACATCAGGGAAGATTTTTTTTTTAAAGAGTGTGGGGGTATGGCCATACCCCCATCCCAAATAAATGGAGATAAAGTTGTTCTGCCCACCGGTGGGCAGATGGGGCAATTACCCCAAATCCACACCCCAGAGAGCAGAAAGCCTACTAGATGCCAGGGAATTAAAAAATATATATATTTGGGTGGTGGCTACCAACCAGTAGGGGGTAACAGTCTTTCAGCTCTCACCTGCACACTAAAATATCTTTCCCCAATGGCAAGCAAGAGGACACTTGATTATTTTGGGTTTGGTTTTATATTTGGGCCATGAGAGCTTGTTTAACTCTCAAAATCGTCCCACTTGGAATGGTGAGAGCTGCACTTTTTGGACTTCGGGACGCTGCCATGTAGAAAAATCTACGAGACCTAGACACATCTGAAAACCATACACCTGGGTGAGTCCAGGGTGGTGTGCTTCACATGCACCCTGCATCATTTTCTTACCCACAATGCCCTGCAAACCTCCAACTTTGCTTGAAATCACACACTTTCCCTACATTTTTGTGATGGAACCTTCCGGAATCTGCAGGAATCCACCAAATTCCTACCACCCAGCCCTGTCGCATCTATACAGATAAATATTCTGCCCCACTTGTCAGCCTAAAAAATATTTTTTTTCAAACTGCCCTTTTGGACCTGCTTTGGTTCCCCCTCAATTTTGACATGTGGCTCTTCCCTGTCACAAGCACTTGGCCCACCTACACAAGTGAGGTATCATTTTTATCGGGAGGCCGAGGGGAATGTTGGGTGGTAGGAAATTTGTGCCAGTGCTGTGCTCCCACACAGAAATGTGGGAAAAATGTGATTTTGTTTAGCTAAATTTGAGGTTTGTTGAGGATTTTGGGTCACGAAAACACTGGGGGATCCATGCAAGTCACACCTCCCTGGACTCCCTCAGGTGTCTAGTTATCAGAAATGTCTGGGTTTGGTAGGTTTCCCGAGATGACTGCTGAGCCAGGGCCAAGAACAGGTAGTTTTGCATTTGATAATTTAGATGTGTCCAGATAGTGTTTGGGGCATTTCCTGTCGCGGGCACTAGGCCTACCCACACAAGTTGGGTACCATTGTTATCAGGAGATTTGGGGGAATACTGGGTAGAAATAAGTTTGTGGCTCCCCTCAGACTCCAGAACTTTGCAGCACCGAAATGTGAGGAAAAAGTGTTTTTTTGCCAACTTTTTTGGTTTGCTAAGGATTCTGGGTAACAGAACATGGTGAGAGCGCCTCAAGTTACCCCATCCTGGGTTCCACTAGGTGTCTAGTTTTAAAAAATTCACAGGTTTGGTAGGTTTTCCTAGGTGCCGGCTGAGCTAGAGACCAAAATCCACAGCTAGGCACTTTCCAAAAAACACGTTAGTTGTCAATGTAAAAATGTGATGTGTCCATGTTGCATTTTGGGGTGTTTCCTGTCGCAGGCACTAGGCCTACCCACACACGTGAGGTACCATTTTTATCAAGAGACGTTGGGGAATGCTGGGTGGAAGGAAGTTTGTGGCTCCTTTCAGATTCCAGAATTTTCTGTCACTGAAATGTGTGGAAAAAGTGTTTTTTTTGCCAAATTTTGAGGTTTGCAAAGGATTCCAGGTAACAGAACCTGGTGATAGCCCCACAAGTCACCTCATCCTGGATTCCCCTAGGTGTACAGTTTTAAAAAATGCACAGGTTTGGTAGGTTTCCCTAGGTGCCGGCTGAGCTACAGGCCAACATCCACAGCTAGGCACTTGTCAAAAAACACACCAAATTTCAATGTAAAAATTTGATGTTTCCATGTTGTGTTTCCTGTCCCGCGCACTACGCCAACCCACACAAGTTGGGTACCATTGTTATTGGGAGAGATGTGGGGGAATGCTGAGTAGAAATAAGTTTCTGGTTCCCCTCAGATTCCAGAACTTTGCAGCACTGAAATGTGAGGAAAAAGTGTTTTTTTGCCAATTTATTTGCTTTTGGTTTGCTAAGGATTCTGGGTAACAGAACCTTGTGAGAGCGCCACAAGTTACCCCATCCTGGGTTCAACTAGGTGTCTAGTTTTCATAAATGCACAGGTTTGGTAGGTTTTCCTATGTGCCGGCTGAGCTAGAGACCAAAATCCACAGCTATGCACTTTCCAAAAAACACGTTAGTTGTCAATGTGGAAATGTGATGTGTCCATGTTGCGTTTTGGGGGGTTTCCTGTGGCAGGCACTAGGCCTACCCACACACGCGAGGTACCATTTTTATCAGGAGACTTCGGGGAGTGCTGAGTGGAAGGATAGTTTGTGGCTTTTCTCAGATTCCAGAACTTTCGGTCACTGAAATGTGAGGAAAAAGTGTTTTTTGCCAACTTTTGAGGTTTGCAAAGGATTCCGGGTAACAGAACCTGGTGATAGCCCCACAAGTCACCCCATCCTGGATTCCCATAGGTGTACAGTTTTCAAAAATGCACAGGTATGGTAGGTTTCCCTAGGTGCTGGCTGAGCTAGAGGTCAACATCCACAGTTAGGCACTTTCCAAAAAACATGCCAGATTTCAATGTAAAAATGTGATATTTCCATGTTGTATTTCCTGTCCCGGGCACTGGGCCTACCCACACAAGTGAGGTATCATTTTTATTATCGGGACCCTTGGGGAAACACAGAATAGCAAAGCAAGTGTTATTGCTCTTTGTCTTTCTCTACATTTTCCCTTCCAAATGTAAGACAGTATGTAAAAAAGACACCTATTTGAGAAATGTCCTGTAATTCACATGCTAGTATGGGAGCCCTGGAATTCAGAGATGTGCAAATAACCACTGCTTCTCAACACCTTATCTTGTACCCATGTTAGAACGATACCTTTTTTTCACTCTTTATATTTTACCAAATGAATTGCTGTATACCAGGTATAGAATGAAAACCCATAGCAAGGTGCAGCTCATTTACTGGTTCTGGGCACCTAGGATTCTTGATGAACCTACAAGCCTTACATATCCCTGCAACCAGAAGAGTCCAGCAGATGTAACGGTATATTGATTTCAAATATCTGCCTAAGTTGGAAAAAGTTATAGAAGAAAACATGGGCAGAAATGGCTGTTGTTTTCAACTCAATTTCATTTTTTTTTTATTTCAGCTGTTACTTTCTGTAGGAAAACCCTGAAGGATCTACACAAATGCACCCTTGCTGAATTCAGAATGTTGTCTACTTTTCAGAAATGTTGAGCAGTCCAGGATCCAGCATTGGTTTCACACCCATTTCTGTCACTAACTGGAAGGAGGCTGGAAGCACAAAAAATAGTCAAAATGGGGTATGTCCCAGTAAAATGTCAAAATTGTGCTGAAAATTTTGGTTTTCTGATTCAAGTCTGTCTGTTCCTGAAAACTGGGAAAATGGTGATTTTAGCACCGCAAAGCCTTTGTGGATGCCATTTTCAGGGAAAAAAAACACATGCTTTCTTCTGCAGCCCTTTTTTCTCATTTTATTTTAAAGACAAAATTTTAGCAGAATTTTGGCTAATTTCTTGGTCTTCTCCAGGGGAACTCACAAATGCTGGGTACCTCTAGAATCCCTAGGATGTTGGACAAAAAGGACACAAATGTAGCCAGGGTAGCTAATGTGGACAAAAAGCTTTGAAGGCCTAAGCGCGAACTGCCCCAAATGGGCAAAAAAGGCTTGGCACAAGAGGGGGAAAAGGCCTAGCAGCGAAGGGGTTAAAACGTTGGCCATGTATGTTTACATTTCACAGGTCCTGGCAGTGAAAAACTCTTACATTTGTTTTCCACTAATGCAAGGTCTGCCTCTCCCATAGGATAACATTGGAGTTATCTTATTACATTTTATAAGTGTAATTTCCAAATGGGAATAGGTACCAAGTTCATGTTTGTTATCTCTGGAATCACAATTTTAAATCCTAACTTATGGTGAAAAAAAATTGGCATTTTCTTGCCTTTGTCATTTGGTGTCTGTGGCCTGTCTCTGGGTCACATGACTGCGTGTAGCTGACATTTGGGCTTTGTGCATTCCTCCTAGACAACCATACACAATGAGGAGCTTAGGTGTGACTGGATGGGCCATTATATGCAGGATGAGAAGGAGGATCTAGGCTCAGCTCCACTTACACTTCAATAGGTTGTGTCTTGTCTCCACACAAAAGGCTGCATACCCTGAACCGCTAGAGCCAGGCCAGGAAGGCAGGGCCTCCAGGCACTTCAAAGGCATGCTTCTAAAAGCTTCTCCCCACTTCAAAGGCACAACTGTGTATAAATATTGGACCTTAGACATAAACATTTTTGCACACTACTGGACCTGTGGATGCTCTTTCACAAAGATGGCATGATGTGCTGCTGAAAGGACTGCAACACTGCTGGGCTGCTATTCTAAAGGACATGCTGCCCTGGTGTGCTGCCCTGCTGCCTGCTAACCTCTTGCCTGGGGAAGAAGAACTGGACCTGCAACTTCATCTTGAACACAAGACCCAAGTGACTCCAAGGGCTAGTCTGCTGCCTCCCAATCTGAGACACAGAGACATAAAAGGCTCCCCAACTAGATCCTTGACCCAGCTACACAAGTTCCTGACCCCCAGGTGGTGTCTCTGAGGTCCTGGACCCTTGCTGTGGCTCATAGTCCCTGAAATCAAGCTTTTGGGCTCTTTGCGACAGCAAATTAGCCCGTCTGAACAAAAAATGCACTGCTCGCACTGAAAATCAGCATCAACCGCTCCTGAGGGACCACCAACACGAAGCACCAACCCGCCCATTCGCAACACCTGGCCTGCCCTTTGTGCCACATTAACAGCTTCTCGCAATGCTCTCCTTGCTTCTTGTGTCCCGCTCCAACACAAACCGGACTCTTGCCACAAGTTATAACTTCAGTGGGACTAATCTGGGACTGTATCTGACCAGTGCTCTATAGCGGTCGCCCTGAAATTTTGGCTTTGACCCAGTCCAGCATGAACAGCTAGCCGTGGTTAGCACTTTATACTTTTAGGCACTATTTTACACTTAATTCTTTAAAAATGAATTTCTCTGGTTCTACTGATTAGAATTTAGTTGTTTTGGTCTTGCTTTATTTATTAGACTTTGCTCTATTTTTGTAACCTGGTGTGGCATCCTTTGGTGTGGTGCTTTTACAGTTTTACTGTTTGAAGTGTTGCATAAGTATTTTACATATTGCCTTTAAGTTAAGCCTGACTGCTCTGTGCCAAGCTACCTTAGGGTTGAGCAAAGATTAATTTGGGGTTTGCTTGTGCCTTACTCTACAAAGGACTCTGGTTGCTGCTTGACTAGGGCTCATACCCCAGTCAACCAGTAACCCAATTTCTCACAGTCCCTTTCTGGCAACTTTAAAAGTCTTAGTCCCATCATACCCCACAAAGAGTTGATCATGCACCCGGAACTCTTTGTGGGGTATGTCGGGGCTTACCTTTTTGAGCCCCGACATGCTCCACAAAGAGTTAATCATCCACCCAGTATGATTTCATGCAATCTAGGTAGAACAACAATGTTCTTTTTGGGTCCAGACGATGGAGTAGCTCCTCTTATTAGAAGGGTGAAGTGGAGCAAAGAAGGTAGGCAAGGTGACGTTTTGACCTACATGAAAAGGTGTCACAACCTTCTGGAGAAAGGAAGCACAGGTTTGCAGAACCAGCTGGTCTGGGTGAAAGATGGTATAAGGAGGGTGTACAAAGAGTACCTGCAGTTTGCTGACTCTTGGCTGATGTTATGGACACTAGAAAAGCCGTCTTGATGGTAAGCAGGCGAACTGAATAGCTTTGCCGCAGCTCGAAAAGCATGCATCTAATAAACATCAGGACAAAATTAATATCCCACTGGGCCATGATGAATTGCCTGGGAGGAAATATGTGTTGTAGACCTGTGAGGAATCTAGTCAAAACAGATGACTTGAACAAAGAAGGTTGGTCTGACATTTGCAAAACATGAAAATGACAGACAAGTAACCTTTAACACTGCCCAAAGCAGAGCCCTGCTGGGCTAGCAAAAGAACAAAATAATAGAACTTGTGGGAAGGGCTCAGAAAGGGGATCAATATCCATGGATGCACACTAGGCCACAAACATGTCCCAGTCGCAGGGGTATACTGTCATGGTGGAGTGGAGGGATGTCTGCTGTCAGAAGAACATCTCCAACACCACAAGAGAAAAAAGAGGCTCAATAAGGTCCCATGCTCACCTCTATTACAACAATCAAAACACAAAATGACATGGTGGCCTATTGGGAACCTTCAGCAATTTCCAAAGGTCCTCCAGAGACTCTGTCTCCCTACTGTTTTGTTCTTCCTACCCCATTCTGACTCCTGGTCCTTCCAGGATTAGGATGAGGTGGGCTCATTCACGTAATGTGACATGTTTCATCATCGGCCACCTCATCCCACCCAGGTAAGATGATACTACCAGGGCAGGCTCAACCTCAAGTTGAACTGCCTTGAGGGAGTTCTTAGAAGTACATTTTCTCTGGGCAAAATTCTGGGATCCCGTTAGTGCTATTAAAAATCCCCTAATGTAAAACACAAAGTATTCTTTATTAGGTAGTACCCTAAGGATCAGATAAAAATACTATAAAGTATAGTCAGAGGCCCTTACGTACCTCTGAGGCGCCAACACATTTCTGCTCTTGGTTAGCCTATCTATGGTAACCGGACAGCTACTCGAGAAGGAAAAGTAGGAATACTATGGGTGCTTCTCTTTAAAGAAAGTGTGACTATAAGAAACGCCCACCCGAACAGACCATGAGGTAGTGTACTCTTATCTATTAGGTAAAGTAACCTTGAGACAGCTATAAGAGAGGTAAGGCCTCTCTATACACTGGAATACCTGTAGCCTAACTTAGGGTAAGGTTACATTTAGAAGCCCTGATGAATGCCTGAGACCTAGATAGGCTGACCAAGGGCAGAAACATGTTGCCTCTCAACCTCCAAGCATAAAGGCTGAGTGTGCACAGGTTCCAGGGCAGGACCAAAAAGGCAGCACAAACAGAAGATCAATGACCACGCTTGGGATACCAGACTCCGTGCCCAATGTGGAGCTACAAGAATGACTTGGGCCCAGCTGTATCTGATCTTCTTGGAAACTCTGGGCAGGAGTGGTATTGGGGTACAGGAGGCCAGTGTTTCCCTCAAGATGAAAAGCTTATCAGAGCAAGAACCGCCTTGGAAACCCCAGCGCGCAGACCTGCTCTCCTCACTCTGGAAAGAAACGTTTCACCACTCTGGATGAAGATGCTATTCATGATCCGCTAGGCATTGGCGGCTGAGTTTGTCTGTCCTGGCGTTCAGGGAGTCTGCCAGATGTTCAACCACCAGGGAAATGCCCTGATGTTGCAGCCATGTCCAGAGGCACAGGGACTTTTGACAACTCCACTCTGTCCTGTTTGTTCCAGTAGAACATGGTTGTGGTGTTGTCTGTGAATACCTGTGCTGCTCTTCCCTTGATGGAGCAAATTAAGGCTTTCAATGCCAACTAAATCACCCGGAGCTCCAACATCATGAAGTGAAGCCTGGATTCCAACAGAGACATGAGTCCTTAGATTCCCATCTCTCCCACATGGCTGCCCCAACCCAGGAGTGACACATTTTGCACTAGAGTCAGTCTAGTTGGGGAAGAGAGAGAAGTCTGCCGCTGACCCAATTCAGGTTTGTTAACCACCACTGCAGGTCTTTTGCAGTTGACTCCAATATCTGGTGACACTGGAGAGATTCCCCTGATGCTATGCCCACTGGGACTTCAGGTTCCACTGCAGAGCCCTCATATGTCAATGGACATGCGTCAAAAGTACAAGTTACTTACCTAGGGTAACAAAATATCTGGTAGAGACACATTCTAGTTGCAGATTCCTTACCTTAGAATTTCCCCCAAGCATCAGACTGGATCCGGAGATTTTTCTTCAAGCAATACCCTTATGCGTCGGTAGGTGGCGTCGGTTGACTTCGCGGGCCTCGTTGGTGACATAGTCGCCGTGATGATGTCGGGAGTAGTATATAGACGCCGCCTTTGCGCAGTGACGTCAGTTTTTTTAAACGACTTTCCACGCCAAATTGCAGAGCCACTAAGAACACTGAGATTGGTGCGCCAGAGCTAAGGACTTGAAGGGGGAATCCCTGTCCCTAGAAATCAGTTCGCAAGCAGGGAGGATGGGTGGGTTGTAAGGAATCTGCAACTAGAATATGTCTCACCAGATATTTTGTTACCAAAGGTAAGTAACTTGTACATCTGATAGAGACTTCTAGTTGCAGATTCCTTACCTTAGAATAGATACCCAAGCAATGCCATCCTCAGAGGTGGGCTGCGAACCAAAATCATACTAGGAAGTCCTGCAGGACCGAACAACTAAGGTAGCCGTCCCGACGGACCTGACTGTCCAGGCAGTAGTGTTTAGCAAACGTGTGCAGGGATGCCCATGTAGCTGCCTGACAGATATCCAGGACAGAAACACCGCGTGCTAATGCAGTGGAAGAAGCAGTTGCTCTGGTGGAATGAGCATGCAAGCCCTCAGGGGGTTGCTTCTTGGCCAAAGCATAGCACATTTTGATGCAACGAAGCACCCATCGAGAGATGGTATGCTTTTGCACCACCTTCCCTCTTTTCGCACCCACATACCCGACAAAGAGTTGATCGTCCACCTGGAAATCTTTAGTACCATTAAGACAGAACGGCAACATTCTTCTTGGTTCCAGATGGTGGAGTCTCTCCTCCTCATGAGAAGGATGTGGGGGTGCGTAGGAAGTAGGCAGGGTAATGGACTGGCCTACATGAAAGGGGTAACCACCTTTGAAAGGAAGGAAGCCTTAGTGCGCAACACCACTTTGTCAGGGCGCACAGACAAGTATGGAGGTTTAGAAGAAAGAGCTTGAAGCTCACTCTCCCTGCGAGCAGAGGTGGTGGCAACAATAAAGACAGTTTTGAAGGTGAGGAGCCGCAAAGAACAATTGTGCATCGGCTCAAAGGGAGTACACATTAAATAAGTAAGGACAAGATTGAGGTCCCACTGAGGCATGATAAATGGAGTGGGAGGAAATAAATGGGTGAGAGCTTTTAGGAATCTACTCACAATAGGAGATTTAAAGAGTGAGGGCTGATCAGGTAACCTAAGAAAGGCTGAAATTGCAGATAAATACCCTTTAAGGGTGCCCAAAGCAGAGCCCTGCTGGGCCAAAGAAAGAATGAACAAAATAACCTCAGATAGAGGGGCAGAGAGAGGATCAACAGATTTGTTGGTGCACCATGCCACAAATTTATTCCAATGACAGCCGGATACAGTTTTGGTGGAGGGACGCCTGGCTGCCAAGATAACATCGCAGACATCGGGTGGAAGATCAAAAGTCGTCAACTGTCGCAGCTCAATCTCAACGCATGAAGGTGGAGGTTGGACAGGTTCGGGTGAAGGACAGTCCCCTGCTGCTGCGACAGAAGATCCACCGAAGAGGCAGTCTGCCATCACTTTTGTGAATACCCAAGGGGCGCTGGTAAGACAAAGTGCTCATGACCTACCACGAATTATAGGTAACATTTGTGGGCAGGCAGGATGGGGATGTGGAAATAAGCATCCTGCAAGTCCAACACTACCATTCATTCTCCTGGGTGCAGGGCAGATAGAACCCAAGCCAGGGTGAGCATTTTGAATTTCTCCTTCTTGAGGAAGTAGTTCAGGTCCCGAAGGTCTAGGATAGGGTGAAAGCCCTTGTCCTTTTTCGACACAAGAAAGTAGCGGGAATAACAACCACGACCTACTTCGGGCACAGGGACCTTTTCTATAGCTCCCTTGGTCAAGAGAGCTGCGACTTCCTGGTGGAGAAGTGCCAAATAGTCCTCTGGAAGGTGACTGAAGGATGGAGGCATGGCTGGTGGAGCAGATTCCAAAGGGAGGGAGTAGCCCTTTCGAACGATCTGCAAACCCATCTGTCAGTAGCAATGGATTTCCAGTGGAGCAAGTGATGGCAAATCCTGCCGCCAACTGGATAGGAGTGAGGGGACGGACTAGGAGGGTTTGGAGGCTGCAACGGGGGCAGAGGTGGACTGGGCAGACCTCTAGTTCCCTGTCTCACGCCCACACGGGATTCCGCTGTCCGGCCACGCAGAGGCTTGACAGCATGGGTGGCACGTGGTTGGGTGGAGAACACGACAGGGAGCCCCTTCTGTGGCCACAAAGGGGGGAAAAGCAGACTGCAGGGGGGTGAGGGGCAGAGGAAAGTCCAAGGGACCGAGCCGTAGCCCGGGAATCCTTGAATTTCTCAAAGGCCGAGTCTGCTTTGTCTCCAAAGAGACAGGAGCCATCAAAGGGCATGTCCATGAGGGACTGTTGGACATCCACAGAAAAACCATAAGTGCGCAACCAGGAGTGGAGTCTTAAGGCCACCGTCGTAGCAACCGATCTGCCCAGAGAGTCGGTCGTGTCCAGCCCACAACAGATTGTGAACTTTGCTGCATCGCTCCCATCTTTCACAACTTGGGAGACAATAGCACAGGCCTCCTCCGGTATCTGCGGCAGGACTGCGCAACCGTATCCCACAAAGAGTGGGTATCGCGGCCCAAAAGGCATGCGATGTTTACAGACCGCAGCGCAAGACCGGAGGAAGAAAACAACTTCTTACCAAACTGTCCCAGCCTTTTAGATTCCCTGTCCAGGGGTGCGGAAGGGAGTGAGCCTGAAGAAGAGGAAGCCAGGATGACAAGACTCTCAGGCGTGGGGTGTTGGGACAGGATTTTAGGGTCATTCGGTGCGGGCCGATGGCAGCGTGCAATAGTCCTATTCACAGGAGCCCTTGTGCTGGGTTTGGACCAAGTACCCAAAAGGACATCGGTGAGGGCCTCACTGAATGGCAAAAGGGGTTCTGATGTAGAAGCCCCAGGCTGAAGCACCTCCGTCAGGAGACTGGACCTGACCTCTACAATAGGAAGCTCAAGGCCAAGACCTCAGCTGACTTACTGACCACCATACCATAAGTTGCACCCTCCACCGTAGCCAGGAGGAGACAGCAGGCCAGCGTCAGGAGATGTATCCAGACCACTGACTTCACCCAATTATTGTGCCTAGTCCAAAGATGGGTCATCCTGGTATTCATAAAGGTCCAGGGACCCCTCCAATCCCTCCCCGAATTCGTAGCCATACGAAAAATGGTCCGAATCTGACCTGGGGCAAATAGGCCCCATCAAAGACAAAGGCGCATCGGGTGATGCCGCTCCGACTCTGAGTCGTCGGGGATAAGGATTGGTCCGCCGTTGATAGTGGGCATTACCGACGTCGGGAGCTTCGACAATTGACCCTGCGTTGGGGAAGGTCTCAAGTGTGCGCCCGGCACCGGTGCGGATCCACAAGCGGATCCAGAGGGGACCTCGGTGGCCAGAGCCGAAGCTGCCCATGCGGACCCCGAAGGCCCCTCAACCGAACCTCTTGGGCCCAAAGGCGCTGTATCGGGGTCGGTCTGCCCAAAGATGAGGTGCATGGCTCATAGAACTCTTTAAGTTGGGCGGGGGTCTCTCCGGCTCCGGAAAACTCAGGGAAGTGCAGAGTAGACCAAGACGCAGGCTCCAAGGATGGAGGCCTTGAGCATCGATGCTCTTCCTGCGTCGCGTAAGCCGAGCAACGGGGCGAATGGGACCTCTTTGACGTCTTCTTCCTACCTGCACCGAAGGTTTAGAAGACGACGAGTGGTGATGGCTCCAGGAACGGTCTTGAGACTCCTCTCGATTGAGACCAAGACTTACGTGGAGTTGAGTCCTGGGCCGCCATTAGCTTTAGGGACCGCTCCCTCAGAGCCTTCGGGTGCATGGCCCAGGACTCTGAGCACTACTTCGGGTCGTGGACACGCTCGAGACACCACAGACAAACCCGATGAGGATCCGTCACTGACATCGTGTGGTGACAGTCCTCGCACGGCTTGAAACCGGTCTTCGGGGACATCCTCGACGCACCAAAAATTCTCACAAAAACTCAACAAAATGGCCGAAGTCAGTCAAAAAGAGACCAGGGTAGCTCTTCTCCGGATCAGCGCGTGGCGCGGAAAGAAAAGAACTGACGTCACTGCGCGAAAGTGGCATCTATATACTACTCCCACCGTCATCACGGTGCCAACAACGCCTGCTTAGTTGAATGACCCCAAAATCTCCAGATCTAGTCTGATGCCTGGGGGAAATTCTAAGGTAAGGAATCTGCAACTAGAAGTCTCTATCAGATGAAGGATGCAGTTTGCCATGAGGCCCAACAGCCTCACAATCTGGCTCACCAAAATCCAGGCTAGATGCTGAAATGATGGTATCATAGCCTGAATATCCTGAACTCGTCATCTGAGAGGACAGTCCTGAAAATACACTCTGTCTAGAATGGCCCTGATGAAAGGGAGCGTCTTAGAGGGAATCAGGTGTGATTTCAGCATGCTGATAGTGAACCCCAGCGAATGCAGGAGGTTTGTCATAGTCTGGGGTGGGAGACAACTACCTGAGGCAAGCCTGCCTTCAACAGTCAATTATTGAGGTAGGGGGAAGAATGGAACCCCTGACCTTGGCAAATATGCTGCAACCACTGACAAAGGTATCCAGTCTTTTGAATTCCCTATCAGGTGGAGTGCTAGGGAACGCATTGGGATTGATCCTGGCAGTGGAGGCTTGGATCGCCAAGCTTCCCCAGGTGGGGTGCTGGGTGAGGAAACTGGGGTTCCCATGAGTAGGACAATGGTGGCCGGCAATTGTCCTGTGCCTAGGCGCCCCTTTACAGGGCTTGGACCAGGCCCCAAGGAGGACATCTGTAAGGGCTTTGTTGAACGAGAGTAATGGTTCACAGGGGGAAACTCCAGACTGAAGCACTTCGGTCAAGTTGTTCATCTTGGATGCCACTGTAGTTAAATGAAGGTTGAAGACGTCCGCTGCCCTACACACCACCACTGCAAATGAGGCACTCTCCTTCGTAGCCACTGTAGGGGGAAAGACCAGGCTAGGTGGTGCCTATATAAGTACCCTGCAGATCACTGCCGGCACAGAAGCCGCTGAATGACGCCACATACTGGCACACTGGGGTACTACTCGACAATTTCGGGATCCAATCTGACACTTGGGGAAAATTCTAAGGCAAGGAATCTGCTGCTAGAAGTCTCTACCAGACATGTCCTTCAAGGTCTTGTATTTAGTCCTTACACTAAACCTACAATCACACAAAAAGGTCTTCAGTCTTTTGATGGCCTAAAATATATAAAGGACTTCACGTTCAGTGTCTGAGTGTCTAGGCTCAGCATTCTTCAATCCCGTCAGTAAAGATTACAGTTTTGTCCTCCAACCTGAACAATGCAAAAGTACCTCCCCTAGAACCTCGTCACTGGTGTCGGTTAGCAAGTTGGATTTTAAAGACAGATCAAAACTCTGTTAACCAGAAGCTTTTTGCAAACAAGTCTCGATATCATTAAACTCTATTTGGCATTCATAATTCCATTTAAACAACACACCCTTCTTGAGAAGAAACTACATGCCCTGAGATCTCACCACAAAATGTGGAACAAATTTCCTATGAAGTTCAGCCGACACCAGAAATGTAGCAACATCCTCCACAGATTTTGGAGTAGGCATATTCTCAATAGTGCTGACAAGTTCTTCTTTTGCCATAACCCATCTTCCTGTGAGTTTGTGTCCCAAATAGGTTTTCCCTTTTCAAAAATCGGAATATCATTCCAATACACCTTTACTCCATCCAAGTTTCCCCACATCCTGTACGCCATTCTTTGAAAGACTGAGGTGGTTGAGATGAGGACAAATGGCATCCTCTGAAATCTAAAGATTCCAAATGGTGGGTCAAAGGCTGTCAGATGACACAACTCTTCATGTAGACACACTGATGTGAGGTCCAGTGTTGAGAAAAAATGAATCCTCTCATCTCAGCAATATTCGGTAAGGAGCACTTGTCAACTAGCACTCATACACTCAATGTCATGAGGTCTGCACAGTCATATATATCCCTTTGTTCTGCAGCCACTTTCGGAGCCAACCTTCTCCATAACACCTTTAGCCATTAATCTCCCCAGTTCAATGCTGGCATAGCCTAATTTAAAAAAGTATGTTCCTGCCTCTTCTGGCGTCAGAGTATGAACTTTGCTAATTTTGATTCTGCACTGAAACCCTTTTAAATACCCCAATTTCCTACTAGAAACACACAGGTATACCATTGCATAACAACATATATGGGCTTCTTGGGTTTGAACAGTACTATTTTCATAAGCCTCTTTCAGCTTTACCAGTTGTGGGGAAGAGGATCCAATAACAATTTTAAATATCCCTGATGAATCCAGTGGAGAACATTATCAGATACAGCTTTTTTCCCCACAGCAACTCTACCCTTCAACTCTATTGTGCCCAGGATATATCCCAGCGACTTAATCAGTTCAGCCCTTTAACTATAGGTTTTACGTCAGGTTTGTGTAATTTAACCTTCTGCCAAAGTAAGTTTTCAGAGAAACACTTAGGGGGTCATTACAAGCTTGGCGGGCGGCTACTGCCGCCCGCCAGGCGGTAACCGCCTTGCGGCCACCAATGCGGCCGCACTCCCGCGGACCCCATTACAACATCCCCACTGGGCCGGTGGGCGCGAACCTAGTTTATACCCGCCGGCCCAGCGGGGATGCGGCCGCAATATAGGAGCCGGCTCCTAATGGAGCCGGCGGTCTTGCGGCCGTGCGACGGGTGCAGTAGCACCCGTCGCGCTTTTCACTGTCTGCTATGCAGACAGTGAAAAGCTGCATGGGGCCGTTAGGGGGCCCTTGCACTGCCCATGCCAGTGGCATGGGCAGTGCAGGGGCCCCCAGGGGCCCCAGGACTCCCCTTACCGCCAGCCTCTTCCTGGCGGTGCAAACCGCCAGAAACAGGCCGGCGGTAGGGGAGTCATAATCCCCAGGGCAGCGCTGCTTGCAGCGCTGCCATGGCGGATTATCACTGCCGGGGCTAAAACGGCGGGAAACCGCAGGCCCCGGCGGTGCGACCGCGGTCGTAATACGGGTCTCCGTACCGCCAGCCTGTTGGCGGTACGGACGCCACATTACCCCTGGCGGTCAGAGACCGCCAGGGTCGTAATGACCCCCTTAGTTACTATGGTCATTCTGGCCCCTGAATGAAAAGCTATAGTCACAGGATACCCTGAAATTATCATCAGATCAATCCGACTTGCATTCAAACCAGCATTAATTTGTAGTACAATTTGCTCAAATATTCAGTAACTTTACTCACTTTTTTCATTCATTTTTGTGCCGGACACACCTTGCAAAATGCCATTTCCTCCCACACACGTTCCAAAACACTCAGACAGCAGGACATTTCTTATTAACGGAGTAGGCTCCTAAAATATCACTTCTGACGCATTTTATGTTCATTTTGTTAGCATCGGACTTTGGTATCAGTGTAACCACTTGCAAAGACTTTTTTTGATTGTAATCATTCTCTTTTCTCATGTCATTCGCTCAACTAAACAATGTTCAATGCTGTAGGCCTTTTGATTACTACAATCAATTTGGGATCATCCTTGAGTCAAAGCTCATCTCTAACTCTTGAAATATTTAAATCAATCAAGAATTGGTTACTAATCCTGCCTTCTAAAGAGGGAAATATTTCAACCAATCATGAATTGGTCTCTAATCCTGTTTTATAAAGCGATGCAGAATGTGCCATTATGTGTTAATTTCTGCAACACTGTGATGTTTCTTTCAAACACTCCCCCGCTTCTTGATGTAGTTTCCCAAAATGGACAAGTTCTAATACCGAACTAAGGGCCAGATGTAGGTAGCCGTTTGCATGGTGCAAACTGCGAAAATCGCAGTTTGCGCCATGCAAACAGCCTAACGCTATGCTCATTCCCAAATTGCGAGTCGGTACCGACTCACAATTTTGGAATGCGACTCGCAAATAGGAAGGGGTGTTCCCTTCCTATTTGCGACTCGCATCGCAATTCAGAATTGAACACACTGGTGGTAACTCATTCGCAAAAGGGAAGGGGTCCCCATGGGACCCCTTCTCCTTTGTGAATGTCGACAAAAATATTTTTTCAGAGCAGGCTGTGGTCCTATGGACCACTGCCTACTCTGAAAAAAACGAAACCAAATGGTTTCGGTATTTTTTTCATTTTGCAACTCGTTTTCCTTTAAGGAAAACGGGCTGCAAAATGAAAAAAAAAAACTGCTTTATTTAAAAAGCAGTCACAGACATGGAGGTCTGCTGACTACAGCAGGTCACCATCCCTGTGAGTGCAGGGACTCGCTATGGGGTCGCAAAATGCGACCCACCTCATGAATATTGATGAGGTGGGTCTTTGCGATCCCATAGCGAGTTGCAGACGGGTTCTGAGACACCGTTCTGCATCCGAGATTGCGACTCGGAAATTGCGAGTCGGATAGACTCGCAATTTCCGAGTCGCAATCTCGGACCTACCTACTTCTGTCCCTAAATTTGGGTGATTACTGTAGGTCAAGTTTCTTTATGTAAAATGTCAAATTTGTTAGGATCATTGGCCTCTTCTGCACATAACTCTGGGAGTGGGCAAAAAACTCCTGCACTCTGATCCCAAACAGTACAGTGAAAGGTAACACAAGAAAAAAAGTGACACACAAAATAAGGAAAGCAGCACGTTAAGGCATCCAGCCTATCCTGCATGATTAATAAGTAAGGAAGGGCCAGATGCAGGAAACACTGTGCGAGTCACAAACGGCAAAATCTGCCATTTGCGACTCGCAAATGCGTGTTTCCAATGCAGAAATGCATTTTGCGAGTCGGGACCGACTCGCAAAATGCATTTCAGAATCGCAAATAGGAAGGGGTGTTCCCTTCCTATTTGCGATTCGTAGTGGTATGCAATACCATTTGCGACCGCATATGCGGTCGCAAATGGTGTCGCAGTTACCATCCACTTGAAGTGGATGGTAACCCACTCGCAAATTGGAAGGGGTCCCCATGGGACCCCTTCCCCTTTGTGAATGGACCCAAATCTATTTTTTCAGGGCAGGTAGTGGTCCCTTGGACCACTACCTGCCCTGAAAAAATACCGAAACTAAAGGTTTCGTTTTTTTTTTTTGTGCAGCTCGTTTTCCTTTAAGGAAAACGGGCTACACTTAAAAAAAAAAAACTGCTTTATTTAAAAGCAGTCACGAACATGGAGGTCTGCTGACTACAGCAGGCCTCCATGTTTACGAGTGCCTATAGTCGGTATGGGGCCGCAATTTGCGACCCACCTCATTAATATTAATGAGGTGAGTCTCTGCGACCCCATACCGACTCGCAGACGGTGTCTGAGACACCGTTCTGCATTGCAAATTGCGACTTGCAATTTGCGAGTCGTAAGGACTCGCAAATTGCAAGTCGCAATTTGCAATTTTCCTACATCTGGCCCTAAATGTCTTGCCTCGTATGTTTGACAGGCCAGGGGGGACAATAAAGGGAAGAGCATACCCACTAAGCCACTGGCTATACCAGGACTACAGGCACTAATCGGAGACCTCCCCTGCATTGCCCAAGAAAACAGGGTTTAACTTACTCCCTTAAATACCTTGCCTGGGGCCAGAGAGAAAAGAATGATAACCCATCCTCTCGTGGGTTGTCCAAGGTCAGGAGGAGAATTTAAAGGTGCGCCATGGCAGTCACATCCTCCTCTGCATTGGCCAAAAATTAGTGGGGACATAAAACCCTGCTCCTCTCATCTTGATCAAGGCCAAAGGGGGGAAAAAATATTATACCCCCTCACCCTTCGTCAGTGACGTCCCTCTACTTGCCCAAGAGCTGGTCTAAAAAATGAAAGACGATCAGTTGAGTTGGAGAAATGACACTTGCTCTTGCACCTTGTTGTCATTTGGGGAACACGGTACACAAGCAGGTGCCATCTCACCCACTGTGGCCATGGGGAGCAGGTGATCTGGAACACCCCCATGTACTCTGTTCTCCATTTGGGATGAGGGTAAGGAATACCAGATAACCTTCTCCTCCTTAGTCTGTATCTTTTTGTAGGCAAGAGAGGAACAGGTCACTCACCACCTGCTTCTGTGCCCTGATCCCCAACAGGAGGCAGGACACTACAGTGGGTGGCAATATACCAGCTCCTAGGGGGCCATGTGACCTGCTTCCCATTGGCCTGCAGCACTGTGTTGCACACACAGAAGCAGGTCATGTGCACCTGCTCCTGCACTCTATTCCTGATAGGGAATCTAGGCACAAGAGCATGTGCAAGTTAGACCGCAACACTATGCGCTGGGGTGATTGGCGGCTCACCTGCGCTCTTCACTAGATCTTTTTTTCATTAGCAGCCTCGTCTTTGGCAAAGGAGAGAGGAGTAGGGGCTAATTTTCCATTGTTGACCAAGGCGAGCATGAGAGGGGTGGCACATGACCCCTGCCACTGGGCAAGGCATGTGCAGGAATTATTAAACAACAACCCCCTACTGTTGAGCACGGCAAGGCTGAATGCCTCTACCACCCAATTTTGAAAAAAATAATAATCTTTCCCAATGTTCGCAAACACTGAGAGACATTTTGTTTAATCAAGCCTGGGCACTGGGACTGTCAAAAAAGGACCACGACCATCCAGAGCGTGTAGTCATTGAAACTATTATTTAATGCCATACTTATTGAAAGAAACTGTATATTGCCTATCTTCTGGAATAATTTCCAAATTGCAAATTGTACAACACTCTTGTGCCTTTCTTGAAATGATGGTGCTATGCGCATGCATACTGCTGTCCATCAATAAACTATGTGAGGATAATTGACATTATGGAGTCCGCACGTGGCATATGTCTGACCCTAGCAAAATGATGCACTTTTTTGATCTATTGTTAACATTCCTTTCAGGTTGGTACCGAACCTCAACATATAACTGCCCTGTCTTAACATACCATGAACATTGTTGGTATAATGGAGCCCAACCATTGCATAATGGTGGCCCTGGCATAACTAAGCCTATCCCTGGTATATTACAATCATTCCTTACATTGTATCTATTTCTGCCTTTATGCAAGAAAGCCACATAATGGCAAAAGCGTATGTAAGGCAGAATGTGTTTATGTGCAGTGTATGCGAGTACTTGGTAGAAACGGTAGCCTAATGTTTGGGTACCAAATATGCAATTAATAAAAATATCCTGCCGGTGTTTCAGGACACTAATAGTGGATTTCATAAAAACTGCAGTATTTGGGGGAATTTAATTTATTTTTTTGGAAGGAAAAGCATAGCAAAATGTGTGTATTTTCAGAAACAAACTTAATAATCTTAAGGCTGGCTTGACTATTAATTTAAAATGGGTTTGGGATACTTATTGCATGTTGTGTAATTGGTAACATGCTTTCTCTGCTATTGTTGTTGTTTCAAAAAGCCTGTCGAGGTATGTCATTATCTACATTGATGCTTCCTTGGCATTATCACTAATGCCGTCAAAGGCTGACGTCTGGCAGATTAAAGTAACTTGTCTGATATCTGAACCAGTAACGTCTTGGTAAACAAAATAAACACACAGGACTGAGAATTTACTTGAAAGGGGCAGAGTGATAAATTGTAAATGTAGAAGTGAAAATGAATGCAATATACATTTTAAGAAATGACTGACATGAAATTGTGTCACCAATTTAAGTGAAATTTGTGCTGAAAAATACCACATGTGAAGGAAATAATGGGTTTCACTTCATCAGTGCAATATGTGGCTTGTTCTCCAAAATTCTGTAGGAAGGAAATGTTTGTTGTTTGCGCTAAAAGCTACTGGTAAATCGATGGGCCTGCCATGATCAAACTCGGTTTGCACTCAGTTCCTAAATTTGCACTACTGCTAAAATCACTGGCTCTTAATAAGAATATTTATGCTGTAAATATAATTTAGAAGTCTGATTGGCCTATTTACAGTGTATCGTGAAATCTCTTTGCAATCTGGTTTTTCTCTGTTTTCCCCCAAAATACCAAAATATTTTGGGCGTTTCAGGAGAAACTCGGTTGAAAAGAGGGCCCACCGTGACTAACCCTTGAACTTAAATACTTCCCTTGTAAGCAGGTCCCCTGACTGAAGCAAAGTGGCCTTGCTGCCTTCAGGCTTCGTGTGACATATGGAGGACATGTCCGCAGGCTCTTAATTTCCAAACGCCGCTGCGTCGGAAGAGGAATGGCGGCTTTACTACTTCTGCAGCTAAAAGGGTTTCCTCGCGGAATGTCAGAAGACACGTTTCTAATTCTACGTGCGTCTGTCTGTGTACCGAGATGAACTGTGCTGATGCGGGAGTCAAACGTTGGGCAGGTCTGAATAAGTGACGCCTACAGATTCATTATTGTGACTAACTGCCTTACAGATTTGATCAGGCCATTTGAGGAAACTGGTCACTCAATGCCCGCGTGTATTATAAGCCCTTCTTAGCAAATGACCGTCTCCTGACGATTGCCTGTCTGCTGGCACCTCCCTAGCAAATTCAATTAACCAAAGGCCAATAAAATAAGGAGGCTCAGTGAACCCGTCCATTAGAAATCTATTTTAGCTGCATATGAATTCAAGCTTTTTGTGGCAAGCGAAATGCTGACTCGGCAGTCTGAGGCTCTGACACACACTGGCGTAGCTTTGGGAAATTACGTGAAGCTGCGCTCTTTGGCACAGGAAGTCCCAGTTTGACAAACCATCATAAACGAGAAAGTGTGTGCTAAGCAGGGGATGAGATGCACTCAGACATTCACTTGGTCAAAGCTTCGGAGAAACGTGGGCAAATGTATTCTTGTTTTAGCTGAAGGTAAACTTCTGCATAGAGGTCACAACCTTTCTGACACTTTTTGTAGCATCTTCATCAGAAGAAAGGCTGCAGGTGTGGGGAGCTTTCTGCAGATTTTTTAGGTGTCAAATTCCCAACTGCTCTTCATTCAAGTGCATCAGGAGAAGTAGTGACTGTTTCGAAAATGCCCCAGGCACCCCACACCTTCCCCGGAGCGTTTTTTTTTTTTTTCTTAGCTAACAGAGTTTAACAAAGCAAGAGACAAGTTTTACACTGGTAATGTGATGATCTTTGCAGTTTGCTAAATAGGAAGTGAAACTATGTCTTTGTTCACATACAGACAAACATTTCCAGCTAGTATAGTTTGTTTTTCTATCTAGAAAGGAGTAGACATAATGGAAAAACAATGTAATCAGTTTTATTGGATGACACTAGAAACTGCACGAAAGCTAAGACATTAGAGGCCCAAGCACATATGTCCTGCTGAGTGCATAATGTATATATGTCTCTGTATCTCTGGAAAGCACGCAATATGCCTTGCCTCTAACACTCTACAAGAAGAGGCAGATACAGCTCCCCAGAGGAAAAGCACCAGAGATGCAGAGGCATTTGAAGAAGAAAGAGGCCTTTTGAAGCGTGCATGCTACTGCGTTCCCGTCATAGGTGACAAAGATACTGGGAGATTTATTGGTGACCACTGTCCTATCGAAGAAGGACTCCAATGACTTCAGACATCCAGTTCTGAAGTATCTCTTCTAATTCTGGGCATGAGACCGAGGAAAATGAGTGAGAAGATACACCTCCTGCGCTAAACATATCTGAAAGTACTGCAGGATTGAATATGGATAGATCCTACATCCTGGGAAACACGAAAAAGGTCTTCTGAGCGGAATGTAATTGTATCTCAGTCTCTTTGGCTGAACTGATAGTAATTAAATAGGATCCTGCAGAATTTCCCGTCCCCGGTTGATGTGGGTTCAGAAAAGATAAACCCAAGTGACCAGAAGAAAACTACATATCACAATGTTTATGGGCATCTTTGAATGCTGAAAACAATGGAATAAGGCAGGACAATATCTGTTAACTACCTCATTTTATAAAACGAATAAGCACTTTGGAGGCCTCAACACAGAATATTAATTACTGCCTTTACCAACTTTAAAAGAGGTGTTAGTAAAGCAACATTTGAAAGAACTGAGGACATTAAATTAGGATATTAGAGAATTAAACTTTCCCTGCAGGAAGCGACTTGATAAACAAAGGCCTGTGGAAATTGTTGATATAACTCAGAAAGGTTGAGGTAGACACTGAGTAAAACGAAAATCTTAACTGTAACAACTTACAGGAAGGATGAAGGAATTTTAGAAAGGAGGTACCGTCCATTGCTTAGAACAAGGAATGTACAAATACAATCCAAGGGCCTGATTCACAAAGGTAAACTTACACTTTTATGTAAATTTATGATTGTTTGCTATTCACAAAGGAATTCACGAGTAGCATCTTTACGCACATTAAAAGAATGGACATTCCTGCCAGCAGCTAGTCGAGGCTGTGCGACCAGCGCTGACCAGGATCCATCATTGCTTCCAAGGGGGCAAACTGGCACCAGAGCTGCCGGCAGAGAACCAGCAGGGGCCCCTCCCGAACCCACAAGGCTTAAAGGTGCACCCGAGGGAACGGGCCTCCCAAATATGAGGTGCATGGCCTCATAAAACTCTTTGAGTTGGGAAGGGGTCTCTCAGGCTCTCGGAAACTCAGGGAGGCACAAAGCCAGCCCAGGCGCTGGCTCAATTGCAGAGCCAGCCCTTGAATGACAATGCTCCTCATCTTATCGTATGACTTAAACGGACTTACCTGAGTGGCCCAACAACTTCACATAAGACAAGGATCTTGGACTCCACGACCCATCACAGGACCGAGACCATTCCTGTGGCGACCATCAAGCCGTCCGGAGTTTCCGGGACTGCTCCCTCAAGGCTTTCGGATTCATGCCACAGCAGACAATGCAAGTTTTAAGGTCATGGTCGCACTTGAGGCACCAAAAGTAAACAAGGTGCAGAGGTTTGTCACCAACATCGATCAGGGACAGGCTTAAAGCAGCCCTCCCTAGATGACATTCCTGTCACACCAGCAGAAAAGCTTCTCAAAAAAGCTTTGACAAGTAAAAAAAAAAACTCAGTTAAAAAGTGACTAGCGCAGAATGAAAAGAACTGGTGTCAATGCACAGCGATGGTGCCTAGATAGGCACTGCGCACATCACCTCTGGCACCTACGAAGACATGCGCAGCTGATCGATGACACCTACCGGCATGCAGGGGTACTGCTCAAGAAAAATGTATGGATCTAGTATGGCACTGGGGAAAAATTACAAGTTAAGGAATCTGCGGCTAGAAGGCTTTATCAGAAACAAGAGTCTGGAAAATAAAGGCAGGGACAGCATATCCATAATGTGCAGCATAACACCACCTCACTTTCAAGTGATCAGCTCATCTGTGGGAGTCCCATTCCCCCTACAGAGAATAAAACAGAAGAAGAAATAGGAACATAATGGAGAGAAGTCAAATTAAATACCGAAACCTGAGTAGCATAACAAAACATCAATCAGGCTTCCCAGGGCTCTCCAGTCTTTGTACTGAACAGAGGATTGCTTTGTTTGCAAAGATTCTATCTGCCCGAGTGCAGGATCTCTTTAATATTAGGTCTTGATGGTTTGCAAGTGTGACAGGGGTAGGAAGGGATTTTTGAAGAGAAGGCATCTACCTTATTATCTGTGTCGTTCTCATCTAGCCTCAGATTTTCAGGATGAAGACCTCTGACCAACTAAGGACGTGAAAGGAAGCTCTGGAGAAGGTTTCTCCACATAGCCACATGAAAAGACCAGGTGGCTTGCTAGGAAGAGGCAACTCCGAGAGGACCTTATCAGGGTTACACTTGGAACAGGAAGTTTAACCCAAACAAAATCAGAACTTCACGTTTGGCTGAGCAGTTACCTGCACCAAGGGAATTCAGTTGCCTACTCTCTAGCAAGCTGAACTCACCCCACACACAGCACGCACAGATGGTCCTCAAAATACTCAAATCAATTAAAACAAAAAAAGGCAAGCCTTCACATCTTTCACCCCCATCTGGAAAAGGCTTTCTCCAACCTTCAGATGCTTCTTAGCTTCAATATGTTCATATGTAACCTAAGGTGTATCTTTTTCAACGCACAAGGAGAGGTGAAAAATTAACTGATATATTATCATAATGGATCCTCCTGATGGCAAAACACCTTGGTCTGTATACAACCATATGATAATAATGATGAATGTGAAATATTCTCAAGACATGGTGTTAGAAATTGGGTCTTTGGTTGACAGTCAGGTTACCCCCTGTTCAAGCCACGACCCTCACTCTAGTCAGGGTAAAAGAGAATCACCCTCAGCTAACCCCTGCTTACCCCCTTGGTAGCTTGGCAGAGCAGTAGGCTTAACTTCAGAGTGCTAAGTGTAAAGTATTTGTACCAACACACACAATAACTTAATAAAAACACTACAAAATTGACACAACACAGGTTTAGAACAATAGGAAATATGTATCTAAACAAAACAAGACCAAAATGACAAAAATCCACAATACAAAAGTCAAGTTATCAATTAAAAATCAAAAAGAGTCTTTAAGTAGTTTTAAACACACACTAACACTGTTAGCGTGAAAATGTACCTTGGGTGCGTCAAAAATAACCCAGCACGGGCGAGTGTGCAACAAAAAAGGGCTTGCGATGCGTCGATTCCACTCACGAGCGGGACCTTGCGTTGTTTCTCCTTTCGTCAGGTCGGGGCGCGTCGTTACTTCTCTCCGCAGGAGAGCGATGCATGGATCTGGTCAGCACTCTCGGGTCCGGGCAGGCCTTGCGTTGTTTTTACACGCCCAGCGGTGCTTGCATCGGAGATCCAGCTGCACGATGATCCGAAAACCACGCAGCGTGGGTTTCGATCTCCGAGTTTCCGTCAGCGATGCTGCGCATTGTGTCTCCAGCTCCGTGCGTCGATTATTTGGTCGTGTTTCTGTCGAGCGTTGTTTCTTCAGCCGCAGAGCCGGCGGCCCATCGTTTCTTCAGCCGCAGATCGGAGTTGCGTCGATCTTTTCTCCGCACGGCACCCTGTGCATGGATTTCTCACTCTTGGGCTGCCAGCTTCTCCTCTCAGGGTCCCAGGAACTGGATGGGCACCACAGGGCTGAGTAGGAGTCTCTCCAGAGACTCCAGGTGCTAGCAGAGAGAAGTCTTTGCTGTCCCTGAGACTTCAAACAACGGAGGTAAGCTTTAAATCAAGCCCTGGAGATTACTTCTCAAGATGGAAGGCACACAAAGTCCAGTCTTTGCCCTCTTACTCTGGCAGAAGCAGCAACTGCAGGATAGCTCCACAAAGCACAGTCACAGGCAGGGCAGCTCTTCTTCCTCAGCTATTCAGCTTTTCTCGAGGCAGAGATTCCGCTTGTTTCCGGAAGTGTTCTAAAGTCTGTGGCTTTGGGTGCCCTTCTTATACCCAATTTCTCCTTTGAAGTAGGTATCCTTCAAAGTAAAGTCTCTTTTGAATGTGAAATCCTGCCTTGCCCAGGCCAGGCCCCAGACACTCACTGCATTGTGTGAGGGCAGGCACAGCCCTTTCAGGTGTGAGTGACCACTCCTTCCCTCCCTCCTAGCACAGAGGGCTCATCAGGATATGCAGGCTACACCCCAGCTGACCTTGTGTCACTGTCCAGTGTGAGGTGCAACCAGCCCAACTGTCAAACTGACCCAGACAGGGAATCTACAAACAGGCAGAGTCACAGAAATGGTATAAGCAAGAAAAATGCTCACTTTCTAAAAGTGGCATTTTCAAACACACAATCTCAAAATCAACTTTACTTAAAGATATATTTTTAAACTGTGAGCTCAGAGACCCCGAATTCCACATGTCCATCCGCTCCCAAAGGGAATCTACACTTTAATCAGATTTAAAGGTAGCCCCCATGTTAACCTATGAGAGGGACAGGCCCTAGAAAAGTGGAGAACGAATTCAGCAATATTTCACTGTCAGGACATATAAAACATATTACTATACGTCCTACCTTAACCATACACTGCACTCTACCCTTGGGGCTACCTAGGGTCTACCTTAGGGGTGCCTGACATGTAAGAAAAGGGAAGGGTTAGGCCTGGCAAGTGGGTACACTTGCCAAGTCGAATTTACAGTTAAAACTGCACACACAGACACTGCAGTGGCAGGTCTGAGACATGATTACAGAGCTACTTGTGTGGGTGGCACAACCAGTGCTGCAGGCCCACTGGTAGCATTTGATTTACAAGCCCTGGCACCTCCAGTGCACTTTACTAGGGACTTACTAGTAAATCAAATACGCAAATCATGGATAAGCCAATTACATGCACATTTTGTAAAGGAGCACTTGCACTTTAGCACTGGTTAGCAGTGGTAAAGTGCCCAGAGTAACAAAAACAGTAAAATCAGAGTCCAGCACACATCAACAACCTGGGGAACAGAGGCAAAAAGTTAAGGGAGACCATGCCAAGGATGAAAAGTCTAACACATGGGAAAAAAGTTGAACACGTGGTTACTGACTACTAAGGATTTGCTGACAAGAAAAACAAAATGTTTACGTAAATGTACCAAACGTGATTTGACTGCACTAGATAATGGAAAACATTGTTTATGTTTAGAAAAATGAAATACAAGTTTGAAAATGAAAAAAAGCTGTGTTTTTCCAATCTACCCCTCTTCCCCGCCATTCACTGCCAATCCTTTCCCTGCTTTCGACTTTGATTTACTCCTCTTGCTGCTTATATTTCTCTCTGTATTGTATCCCTCCCTAGTAACTGGACACCTGTGACAATCACCCTATCCATCTGCACATTTGTATTGTTATAAAATAAAACCTATTTATTTTCTTGTATTCAACTGTTTATTATTATGAAAACTTATACGAATCTGTTGATTTTTATGAAAACCTATAACTACATCTTCCCCTCCTACATCATACCAATATCCACTTCCTCTCCTTTTCCTATAGAAATTGTACCATTTCGCCTCATCCTCTGATGCTTTTTCTTAATTTGTGTAGCTCGGAAGTTGGGGTCCTGGTCTCGTCTGAGGTAAAACATTTGTCGATGAGCTGGACAATTTGTCCAGACATTTGCAGTGCGTGATGTAGCACAATCAAATCTGCAGAGACATTTGCAGGGCTTGATAAAGCATTTCTGAGGAAGCATTTTGCACACAAGATTTTTAGAAGTTCCCAAGGGACGCTAATTTAGAAAGCACTGGTTTCCTTACAGTTGAGCTCTCTCATTTCTTTCCAAGCAAAAGTAGGGAGATGACAGGCCCGCTTATCTAAAAGGGAAGGGAGATCACAAATGATGTAAGCGTAACATATTGTTTACGAGCTCTGGATATAGTTTAACCGATCCTCTGTACACTAACTAAGAAAAAAAACTATTCATTTTTCTGAAGAAGAGCGAACCCAGACAAATCACAAAATTCTGGATCACAAAGCCAAAAAAGCACAATTCACCTGACATTGTTTTTTTATACCTGAGAAGTTTTTTTTAGCAATATTCTCCTAGCAAACAAAACAAGAGAAACATTTTTGACCTCTTACAAGGCGTGCTGCTGAAAATCAGTTAGAAGGTCAAACTAGATTTTAAGGAAGGTTTTATTTTGGTATCTATGCACGGACTTTACCAGCAGTTCCGCCAATTAGCATGGAGCGAGAGAGAGCGGTTGAGATTTAATTGTATCCTTAAAGCTTTACAAAGCTCCAGAAACCGATTATGTTGTGGTTGAGGGTATGTTGGAGGCAAACTTATTTTTTTATCTGGGTGACATGATGTTTATGGCCCAGGAAGGAAGGTTTTAACTCCATTGATACATATAACTGTACAGGTGTTGGAGAAAATGGACTTCCTGATCAACAAAAAGAACTCCAATATAGCATATAAGAAAAGTATGGAAACACTGTAGTTCCTGGTTTATTCAGCATTGGTAACCTTCCAATTCCTAGTGGCTAAAATAACCTTAAGCAAGAAAGAATTGAAGAGGCTCTTGACAACAAAGTAGGTTTTTTTGAGGCTCAAGATCAAAAATATGGGACTTCTAAGTTTCAATTACAAGTAGGTGGGTATTTTACGACCCCCTGTGGAAACACCTGTTTGCACATTGGGACATAGTTCCAAGAGGTGAGGCTGTTACTGCACCCTTCAATTACCGGGTGTGATAAAGTCTGCACTGCAAAGTTTCCCCTTGCTCATGTTTAGCAGGTCAAGCAAGCCAAAATTTAACAGGTGAAAAAGGTTCCAGAACATGAAGACTGTAATGCATTTTAAAGGGGTAAAGTTATAACGGGAGATAATTATTGACTTGATAAACACCATACACCTCGGTGTATCAGATTTTATCTTGTGCAATAAATTCAGATTATATCTTGTCCAATAATTGTAGGAAACAACTTCAGGGGACAAGCAATCGAGACCAAATACTCTTTTATTCATTACATTTTTTTCCAAGGTTGCTACACTATAAAACTGCAAAGGCTGGACATTTGGTACCTCAGGAAGGGTCAATTGCATTCAAAGGTTGTCATAAGAGGGCAGGACGGCAATTCATTGGTTGCTGAATCATATGGATCAGGGAAGAGCAGATACATTTTTGGTTCCACCTCATATGTGGTGTTCAAGTAGGACACTAGGAGGATGGGCAGTGCAGCTCAATGCAGAAATGTGTGAACTGAAGAAAATTGGTCAGAAGACTAAGTGCATCACACATCAACTGCCTGTAAATTCTGTATCCCTCCAACGACCAGATTTGTGTTCTTGTAAAGATTAACAATGCATCCCTAGTACAATACGTGAACAATCCAGAAGGGACCAGACCTAGTATAGTGGCAGAACCAGTCAAAGACTTTCTATATTGTTGTCTGGAGAAGGAGAACTTTGTGACAACGGAATACTTCTCAGGGAAGCCAATGTGGTCACTGACTGAAACTCGGTATTCTTAAAGGACTCCAGCAACTGGACTCAAAGGGTTTGTTGGTGGTTGGTGGCCGTCAACCACACAATAATTTGTAGGTGTTGAAGATTAATGTTGAGCTTATGGTGTTCTTAATCTGGAGGCCAGATTCGGAGGTGGCAGCAGTGGATGCTTGGCTACAGAACTGGAGAGGAGATCTTTCCTTCATCATAATTCTAAGTCTGGCAGCTCAAGTTAGCTGGAAGACCAATTCTGGTGATTCCGATCGTGAGGTCTAAACTTTGATTTCCAATTATTCAGGAACTTTTGGGGATTACAATAGCCCTTTCATGTCCACAGAACTTCTAAGGAGATGGCAAAGAGAGATCAACATTGTAACATCTGATGGCTTGGCGAACATCAGAGACTTTCGAAGAAGGTTGAATTCTTCAATAATCAACCGTGAACTGCTTGAAGCCATAAACAAATGATCATGATACAATGTGCCAGTGGGCTGGAGAGGGACATCGATCCAGTGGAGCAGATATTGCTCATGCCTTAATTTTCAATAAGAGTAAAGAATATGGTATGAATCACTCTTACCATTCTACCATTTATGTTGGACGTTTTCTGATGGCAGGTATTCAGATACTGGAGGTTTCTTGATCTGTAAACAGCTTGGCTAGTGAAAACCCCCTTGAATGACTACCTGGCAGCCCATTTGATATGGATATCCAGGTGGCTAGGAGTAGTAACTGACCATGTACATATGAACCTTATATACAATTTTGTTACTGCTGATCATACGGGTGCTGTATTGCAGTTAGATTCTGGTGTCCAAGTACACTGTGCATGATCCAAGTATGCTGGCGGCCCTCACTGACTCTTCCATTATTGATTATCAGAATTAGCAGCTGCAGCCAATTCACCCTTCATTTAACGCTGGGGTCAGTGTGATCAAGAAGATATTGGATAAAAGTACTAATGAACTCCTGAAGCCAGAGGGATTATTATATACCCTACTCACACACAGGATACAACGTAAGGCAGTGACACTAATGCACAGAACACTAGTTATCACAGTTTATCTACCCACAGATGTACTAACAACAGTTTTGGAACAAAAATAGGGGGAGAAGATCCTGGACATAGAATGGGTAAGGACGCTAAAAACCTGCGCTTTAAATATTCTCAGTTTATTCATCTGCACTATAATTGTCCTTCCCTCAAACATATAGCTAAAATATACCCATGGCGCATTCAGCTTTCCCCAGATGCACAGCCTCCAACTTGGATTTCTTTCACATGGTATGGGATTGTTTCATTATTCATCAGTATAGGAAAGCACAGATTACTATTTTACAAGATATTACGGACAGGTCCCTCAACGCTGATAGGGCGACTTGTTTCTAGGGTCGATTGGGCAGAACCGACAAGAGTCAAGGGTAAACTCAGATTTCTGGACCTGGAGTTGCTTCTAGGTAAATGCAACATTATAATGCACTGGAAAGACCCTAAATCCCCCACAACTCACATTTGGATCAAAGGATTGTTAAAACGGACTAAAGCAGAAATAAATGTATTGACACTTTACAGAGACAAAGACAAGTGAGTGTGAGGATACCAGAATGGAACACAATACTACTAACATCCAAGGCAAATCAGGTGAGATGCCACCTTAGAGAGACAGGTCGAAACCTCCTAGTTGCACTAGATCTATTCTAACTGGTGCACCCTGAGACCATGAGGATTATATGATGATAAGTAGTGTCACATACACATTCTACGTACCTAAGTATGGATGAAGTACGGAAATGTACAGAACAGAAAAGGAGACTGTTTCTCTCTTGGATATGAGGATTACCCACACATCCAGAAAACGAGGGAGAGTGGTTGATCTATGTGATGATGGATATGTCAACGATACAGTGAAATCACATCATATTTGGAGTTGACATTGTTTATCTATAGCTTACTCCCTATTTCGGGTGATATTACAAAGATGAAGCCTCAGTTAAATTGTACGTAGTGATGTTTTTCCTTAAATATCATATGCATTGGATATGCTGATGGAATGCACATATGCCCATCTTTGAGACTGAAACAGAATATTGACTTGGTTCAGTAAAGATGATCATGCTCTTACATTTAACATCCTTTAGAAGGATTTTCAACGTTAGAGTGTTGGGTTTGTTTTGGAGAATGTTTGCACTGAATGGGATAATGTTTATGGTGTCAAGTAAGCTAAGTGCAATACTAGAGAGATACCATACCTGGCTTTCCCAGGTAATCCTATATTGTGTGTTGTGGGCTGCATTAAGGAGTATGAGAAAGTTATAAACTATATGAGGATTGGGTAGGGGGGCTGAAACAGTTGTTAATGTCGTTTTGTGAGCCTTTGCCCCTCTGTCCTTAAGCAGGTGGCAAGATGGGATTGTTGGGTTAAGCAGGAGGACAATTACATAGATCAGGTTTTGTAATGTGTTTGACTGGACAGGCTAAAACCGACACCTCTTTTTTTAACATGGAAATAATTTTGAAGATAATTTCACGGACACATGCTGGTCAGGAGACTATACTTTCAAGAAGTTGTAACTTAATGTATAATCAAGGCCTCCAGTCCGGTAATAATATAGAAGGTAAAATTTCCTTCTACCTAACATAAACGAAAATGAGGAGTCTGATTGTATCTTTTTGGATTGACAGTATTAGAGCAGAAGTCATTTTGAGAAGAAGCCAGAGAGAGTTTTCGTCCTTCGTTTGTAGTTTGCAGAATGGCAGAGGCCTTTCAGAGACTGGACTTATACTACTGGATATGGCTTATCACATCATTTATAGTTCTTTCTCACAAATAAGCATAATCCTTGCCTCCCTAGCCTTAATAAATCATAACTGTCTCTAACTTGGATATGGTACACCCTCCAAAGGTTGAAAAGAAAAATCAGAGCTCCTGAAAGCAGTTCCTATTCAGCCATCGGAGAAAATGGATCAACTGCTAAACAGTGGCATTTCTCTTTGAAGGATACATATTAATGACAAAGGGAAAGACAAAATTACTTTATCTAAATTGTTCATATGATCACTCCAAATTCCGTTAGTCTGAAATGACCCTGAACAGCAACTCCACCTTCTGTGCAGGAAAATAACCAGAAATCTACTACCGTAGCCCTACTTTGACAGTGGGGTAATTATATGCAGAATTATATATGGGTAACTGTGAATAACAGATATATTACTCACACAAGGGTTCTGAGTGACATATATGCAATGGGAGAGTAGTCCAAGTTGTCACAACTCACTCACTAGCTTTGCCCACGTTCTCACATCTCTGTGGAGACCCTGGAGAAAGTGAAAAGGCAGGTGAGGCCACCAACTGCCATTCTGCCCTTGCATAAGGGTCTCTGGAGACCTGGGAGAGGCAGCAAGGGCTTCCCCTGACGTCACAACAGTGGTTAACCTTTTTGGCTGACCTGTCATCCTCCTCCGCCAACCTCTGCAGCTGCCCTCCCTTTGCCCTTCAACAGTATTAAAAAACCTGGCCTTCCGCCAACCTTCCACATTACTCTCTTCACCTTCCCTCCACCTATTCTTCCCCTCTGATACCGCGCTGACAAGCAGCTTACTGAGAGCTCTGCCAGCCTGGCCTCGTAATCACCATCTGCACTGGTCTGCAGAGGCCTGCAGAAACATACAGCAGATTGCGGAGGCAGAATGCGACCTGTTATGCAGCCTCCATCACTTATATGAAGATGCAACAGATGCAGGAGAAAGCAGGTGAGAGAGAAGAACGCCATTCTACACCCCTCCCTCTCCGGTCTCGGTAGAACTATGTGAGGGTTGGAAACACCAAAAAGTGTTTCCTTTTGTAAAGCCGGGGAAGTGGGAAACAGTTTCTGTTCAAGCACCGTGATGCAGGAACATTAAATAACCAGATTTAGAATCCTGTTATGGTAATTCACACTGATGATTTACAATAAAAGCAATGCCACAACAGTGCAATAAAGGACAAGAAGAAATTATCTATGTATTGTGCAAGTAGGAATTCATCTCTGATAGTTATAAAGACTCTTCAGAAAAGTGAAGGCATGGTGCATTAAAATCTATGGTGTAGCTCAAAGCTGAGTGGGAATGCAAACACATAATAGCTTGATCCTATTTGTGCCTGGGGGCTCGCCGGAGCTTCTAACGAACCTAATCGCTCAGATATGCCTACATTTTTAACTCTAAACTCACAAAATCACTGAATAAATCTGGAGTAATTTTGTTTAGCCCTTAGGGCAGTTGTGCTGTTCAAAAGACCCTTGGAAGTTGCATGGGGAATTCGACTTTTGGGACCCTCTTTTTTCTCAGACCTCGGTTGACGGATCGCCCCAAAACTTTCAAGGATGGAGGTGAGGTAAAGGAACTTTTTTTGAAAAGTTTTGCGAAGATTCGTCAAATGGCGCTAAAGTTATTAGCAAACCAAAAAAACAATTTCCTATGGTTACTGGATCCTCACTATAACTACACAGTGGCAGCCACCACAGTGTTATATGTGTATGTGTGTGAGTTTGTGTGTGTTCTATAATGAGCCCTAGAATAATTCTGCAGTCTATCAATCAATTAGGAGAAAATCCCAGCTAGTTCTGATTAACTTTAATACATGGCCCTGCAGCACCAGGCTAAGTTAAATATGGATGCGTAATGAGGGGGGACTGCTCTACCAGAAATGGCATTACCTATGTGATGGAATCCATTAAGGTATGTATTTTAAATCTACAGCTTGGTTTTTGCAGGTTTTAATATATAATTTTTATACTGAAATGTCTTTCACGGCCTGAGACCTAATAATTTTTTGCTGAATGCAAGATGTGCGAATCTGGTTAATTTGGAGAATACAATGACAGACTATCCTAGTAATAATAATAGTGAACATCCTGATCAAACCCTGTTGTATAGTTTAAGAGGCAATGGTCATCTGCTGCAGCTCTGCCGGTGCAAGCGGCCCTTGATCATTCACTAAGACCAGGTTTTTTTTCTTATCTATATCTATAAGCTGTCCTGCCCAGGTTCTGAACACTTGCAAGTTGGCGGTATCCACCCAAGTGGCAGGAATTTCACAGGAACCAAAATCAGCCCTGGCAAATTTTGCCATACCAACCTCCATACTGGGAGGAGTGCGGGTACAGGTACAAGGACAGTTTACTAAAGTGCTATCCCCTAATAGTTGTGGAACCTTTTGGCTTTTTTCCATCTCTTTTTCTCCACTCATCCATTGTATCTCAAGCCACAAACTTAGCAACTTTCTCCTCACCCCTTCATCATTATGCTCCTTCTTTCCGCTCTTCCTTCCACTTCTCTGCGCATCTCACGTTCCAGTCTCATTTTTTCTCTATCTTTACCCTCTCTCATCTTTTCTACCCCATCTTCCTTCATTTATAAAGAAGAGCCAGGGCTCAAACATTATGTTTAGAGGATGCAACAGAACAACAGCCACTTTAGCACAAGTGATGCCCACCACTAATGGGGTAACTGTCTTTGGTGCTGCAAGTGGACCAGTTTGTTAGGAGGGAAAGGGCTAAAGCGTGTAGACGGATTACCTTCTTGGTGTATCCAAGTAATCACACAAATTAAAATACTTGTTTAGTGTATGTTAATATACATGCAGTCTCTTAAGTAAATCCAACACTGCCATTAGGAATCACTGACACACATTATGCTTCACTAACATACGATTAGTTATGAAGTTACGTAGGTTAATGTATTCACTGCGGCAACTTCTGTATAACCCAGAAGTCAAAGTAGTAACCATTTTTTAAATTGGTGAAATGATTACCACAAAACCATCTGCGTACACCATGCCAGAGTGGGCTTTAGCTAGAACTTGTAGTAGGTCAGTATATTGATTATTAAAATGGCTATGGTTATTAAAATG
This sequence comes from Pleurodeles waltl, assembly GCF_031143425.1. Taxonomy (NCBI): domain Eukaryota; kingdom Metazoa; phylum Chordata; class Amphibia; order Caudata; family Salamandridae; genus Pleurodeles; species Pleurodeles waltl. The sequence goes on from NC_090444.1 coordinate 703,496,971, forward strand.
GTTACAATAAAGGCCAGATGTGATCAGGGGTTTCAACTGTGTGTGTTTGATACAAATATATGAGGCGTTAAATTTACTCCACTCTAATGGATGATTATGTGCAATTGGCAGTGACCAAACCTACAATCGGGAAGACAGGTCAACAGACAAATGAGAGCGTGTAGAGGGTTTAGCATCTGTTGCTGATATTTGCTTGTAACCTGCAAGTCTCAGCTACGAATGCCAATTCAACTTTCGTACTGGTTTGCTGTTCTGTAAAATTAACATTTATCCTTAGAATTTTCAAAAACTGTAACATGCATTGCCATTTTGGGACCGAGTCCAAATAGTTGTTATAGTGAGGAGACAGCAAGTTAGGTGTTGCGAGACCATCCATTTCCAGCCTCTGTTCACAGGCCTTACATGGTCTCTGACTTTACCCCACTCTGAAAATCTTGTTCGTTGGCTGTTATAGTACAAGAGTGCACTTCTGGATGTTACTCATCTGGGGTTTTGGTACCCAATGTGGTATTTTTCCAGCTTGGTAAGAAGTAAAAGACAACTGTCCTATGTCTCCAAGACACACCTACGCTGGGAACAAAAATTAATTTTGCTGTTTTTTATTGCTTTGTCTAACTTTAAAAAAAATCATATTGAGTATAATATATTGCAACTGCTTAAGTGCAAGTGTAAGTGTCAATAACAAAAATGAGAGGATAGGTGTTTTAAACAGGCTAAGCAAAAAAATAGAAAAGCAAGAGGAAGGGAAACTCCCAGGTAGACAATTCGCTGGCCTGTTTATGAAAGTAGAGAAGCTGCAGGTAAATACAGCCAGTTGATATGAACTGGTTACTTAAGGAGGATAAAAAAACATACCCTGGGTAAGAAATAACCATGCAACGCATTCTAACCGATCTCCATACCAGAACAGATACCAGAGCAACCGCATGGCTAGAGCGAGGTCATCGATGTCTCTGTTCTCTACTACCAACATACAATTCAGGTTTAAGGCACCCGATGCCCAGTATGGCCAGCCCAGGTGCACAGCCGACTCCATGTCAGCGTGAGAACAATGTTCCATTTCTGATGTTACCATTATATTACTCATCTGTTAGGTGAAATAGATGAACCAAAGGTTTATCATAACTACAATTTCCAGAATGCACTGGGTTGTTCAATGAAAGCACAGGACTGCAGCATGACATCCTTGGTGACATGGAGTCTAGGAACATAACAAAGCGTAGTGTAAGAACACCCTAAAGAGTATGACCAGATTTGGCATAGATACTAATGTGACTCCTTGGCATTTCTGTCAGAGAGCTAAACTGAAGAGTTAAGAAACAACGGCACCAGATTACTCACAGGGAAACCGTTTCCACCCCTCTGCTTTGTTCCTCTTAACAACGGGGTGCATTCTGGTTTTAGTCTTGGTTCATAACAAACAGAAAATAGTGGACTAGCACTGCTGAAATAAACAAGGATTTCTAAAATGAAAGCCCAGGACTCATTATGCCCCCGGTAGCATGGAGTCATGTGATAACATTTCTTTAAAAAAAAAAGACACTTAAAAAAAAAAAAGGCTAGCTGGTGTCCAGGCACTTTCACCACTAAAAAGTAGAGGCTCATGCAAAACTTACTTCAGGATGGTTTGTCACTTGGTTTAAATGTGGGCAATTTGAATATTTGGACAGGGTATACCTGGCACCAGTGAAAAGGAAATAAGGAAATTGAACAATCAGTAAAACATAAGTGATTGTCTTGAATGTTTGATGGTACAGGATCATACAAACTAGTAGTATAGTATTGGACTAGTAATAGTATTGGAAGTACCTTCAACCAAATAACAATCAGAAGAAAACAGCCACGTAATTCTAATCATTTTCATCCTTCCCACCAAACTAAAGGCTACTAATATCAATGCAAAGTGACGCCCCAAGTAATTGTGGATTGTGAATTGCTGATTGTTGGAATTAAGGTAAAGCACAGAAACGAGAAAACCTTCGATCTGATTGAGAACTTGGCGGATGAATTACTTACGAATTGTACAACAGTGACAGATTTCCCATCCGCAGAAATATAAATTCTCATACGATATAATGTGATTTGTATTTTGGCGGACGGGATATCCGTCACCGTTGTGACAGAGTAACTCGTCTGCCAAGTTTCTGACGGAGTAACTCGTCCGCCAAGTTATAAATCAGGCCCCTTGTTTTCAATCAGGAAATTAAAATGAGATGACCCCTGCACGGGTATGACCATTCAACAAAATTCAAGGGGTATCAAAATAGCCGCTGCACATCCATTGACCCCTGATGACATTAAAGGGTTTTACCTCTAGGCCCACCTTATCCTCTTCAAGCAAGGGCAGTGTCAAAAGGCAAGGATGGCAGCACTTATCCAAGAATGTGCATTTCTTTGATGTCCATGTACTGCCCTAGCTTAAAGAAGGCAAGCCCGGGCCCAGAGCTCAATCATTTAATGGCATCAAAAGTCAAATAAAGGACACATACAAAAATAACCATAAAAGGATGTATGTATTTAGATATGCGGAAGGTTGCATGCTGCGTATGTCATACATAGAAAAAACGAAATCATCGTTTGCTGTTAAACTTGAACTACTGGTGCTGTTTTTTAGCGCTATAGCTGTAGCTAAAGTTGACCCACAGACCACACTAAACCCCGGAGGAGACATAAGAGATGCCCCATCCATGAAGATGCCTAGCACTTTAGCTCAGCATGGGGGTCTTGAAAAGGCTCGGTCCCTGCTCGCAGAAGCCAGCAGGCCTGCCTGGTGGTCTACACGGCAGCAATCAGTCCGGACCGGCCACCCGCGTTAAAACCAGCCTCCTAGCAGCAAGCCGGCCCCAATGAGCCCGGCCTCCTGGGACAACACCCGGTGCCCAGTAGTGCCAGTCAAGCCACGTAGGAACCCCGCCACATTTCCATGCGTTGCAGCCAATCTGTTCTTCGCGACTGAGGGTTCCATGAATTTAGACTTTCCACACGTGTGCAAGTGTTGGCAGCCGTTCTGTCTTGAGGCTGTAGACCTGATGACATACAGAAGCTGTATGGACCGGTCATATAAACATGGTATTTCTCACGACTGGCCACTCAATCAGACCTTGGCTAAATCAAACCGAATATTACCCAGGGGAGTACTATGTTTCCATGCGAAACAAAAGGTCTCACTTAGCCTTATTGAACCTGAAAACTGGACAGAAGACTAACGACTCCCGAGGAAAAAACAAGTAAACATCTAAATCAAGCAAAGAAAGGATGTCGATGAAAGCAGTAATTTAGTGTTAGAGCTAATGTTGACCTCTCCTGGATGAAGGCCCTTGTTAGGAGGCATCAGTTAAAAGGTGTAGAAGCTACCAACTATCTTAAAAATACCATCGTCTATGTAACACGATTATCTGAGCGGGAGTCCTGAGTGCTGCCGTATTTAAATATCTGAATGTTACTTGTGAACATGCAGCACAAGGAGTAACATTCTGAGAGAAAAGAGTAATAGGTGATAAGTCACAAACACCGATCAAGAAAATAGAGATGTACATATTTCAGAAATGAAAATCACAATATAAAAACATGGTACTGCAAACTGGAATCACATCCTTTTAACAGTAGGAACATCACTAAACATAAATGACGTGCCACTGGCTAGCCACAGCCGCAAATCAGTGCGCGCACATGAAACTTGTGCATTCATGATTTTATCAGTCAACCTGTAAACTAACTTCTCAAATAGTAGTCTAATGGCTCGATTCTTTCAGCAATTTGTACAACTGTACCCCTAGGTTTACGACTATGATTGGATGCAGGTATTTACATTTTTAGAATACACAAAGTTTTCTAAATGTACGACCCTCGCTGATTTAAAGGAGTGATCCTGGGAAAATGTTTTCAACTCTCAATCATGCCATTCCATAGGGAGTACACTTTTGAACACTTCAGAGAAAATGGCAATTTTTCTTGTGGTGCGTATACTTTTCACGCATAACCAGGTGCGGTGGGCGAGCTACTAATGGCCTGAAGTGTCTGTTGTCTGCTTTCCATTGCTGTTACCTCATGCTCCAAGCCCATCCCCCATGCTCTCCCTCCTGCAGCAGAGGTGCTGCCCAATGCTGGGCTCTGCAGATGAGCAGTGGTGAATACCTGTGGGAGAGCTGTGCAGGTGCTAAGGAGAGAAAGGCTACGTTAATGGCCGGGTGTCAGGGCTCAGCCTATGTTAAGTGTGAGCTCATGCAACAAGTGCAGTGAGTGCACATTTACTGAGGTAGTATGCGTTTGTTATTGTATCGCATTGTATTGTATTGTAATCGTATTTATATAGCGCTTACTACCCCTGACGAGGCGTCGAAGCGCTTTTCGATGAGTAGCACGCTACTCTGGAACCCAACAAGAATTAGTGATGGATTAGTATTGTTAAATAATGAGTACAGTTTTAGTATTATTATGAGTTAATTTGAGCTGCGGATATGAGAGTTTGTTAGTTAGATTGACTGGAGTAATGGAGGGGTGGAGGAGGAAAGAAATCCAGAAGTGTTAATTGGGAGTATATCCTTCCTTTACTCAACCCAAAGGCTTGGGATGAGTAAAGGGGGGCGGAGGGGGAAGAGTATGTGGAAGGGTTAGGGAGAGCATAGTAGCAGGGTGAGATAAATGCAGGAGAATTTAGTAGGGTTGTGTGGGAGGTCACAGTAGTGGAGTGAGGTTTGGTGAGTTAGATGTGGAAGCGGAGGGAAGAGCTTAGGCAGAGATATTTAGGAGATGAAAGTGGTAGAAGGGATTTGGGATGAGTCAGAGTGAGAATGGAGGATAGTTTGATAGAGACATGACATAAGGGTGATTAGTAGATAAGTGTGATAAGATGCGAGCAGGAATTCATAGATATCTAGTATAACAACCCAAAAACCAGGAGCCATGCAATGAACGAACATGCCAAGCACAGAAACAACATATACACACATACATATATATATATATATATATATATATATATATACATATATATATATATATATATATATATACACACACACACATATGCACATACAATACATAATTAGAATCATGGGTAAAAAAATACTTAGTCAAACAGGTTTAAAGAGTGTGTGTGTATTTTATTGTTATGACATAGTAGCAATACATATTTTCTAAAGAAACCATAAATAAATAGAAATATACATATAATCTGAAAAAATTATTTATCAACATAGGCATATGCAGTTCATAGATGTTTGAATAAGGTGGTTATGAAGGAAAGAGCCAACTCTTGAGTAGTTTTCTGAAGACAAGAAAGTTATCTGTGGCTCTTATAGTTGGGGGTAATGAATTCCATAGTTTATGGAAATAGAGTTGGTTAACTGAGATCTTCCGGCATTGAATCTACATGAAGGGAGTCCTTTCTGCAAACCCTATAGTTCCTCCTACTGCTATTCTAATCTAAAAAAAAAAATGGTTCCATCTGTCTTCTTTTAACAAGCAGTCCAATGGAAAGTATGAGGAAGTATGATGAAGAAAAAAGGAATGCAGGGGGATATATGGGCGATCCCCTTTATGTTTGGGCACTTCATGAAGAGGGCAGGGCTTCCATTATAGTCCACAGATTTGTAAGAGTCAGCAAACTTTGTGGCAAGTTTAAGAGCAGTTCCTTTGTTGACTTTTTTGGTAACCTTATGCAGGCCATGACTTGAGGGCATTAAGTAGTGGAACAGCTTGTTTAGAAAAACTATACTGTGACTAGAGAGATTTAAATAATCTTCTGAGAAAATGTGTTACTGAACCGCACACTGTATGATATAACATGTGGCATTGAATTAATGTCTTGGACTTTCGAATGAGCTCCAAGTAAGGTATTACCACATCAAAACGTGCCTGTTTCTTAGTAAAAAAGACCTTCCCAGGAGCATTGCAGTTGCTAGTGGGAGATGCAGCTCTTTTTCAATTTACAGACATGTCCAACTCTGCCAGGGAATAGCTTCTAGGGTTATCATCTCAACCGCAACAAGAAAAGGAAGTGATGCGCACAAATGAGAATATAGAGAAAGAAGAGAACACTAAATACTCCACAGTTTGGGAGTTTTTCCACATGCCTCTGCAGAGAAAAAGCTGAAGGCCAGAAGGCTAGTGTACGCACTGTGAAACAAAGCACATTAGACAACGAGGTTTATAACATTTTGAAAGATCAATTATATGAAGGCACCTCAAGGTGAGGCATAAGCAGTAGTTTGAGAAATTCCTATGTGACCAACGCCAGAAGAAAACACAATACACATTACACAGGAAAACCAGAAAATGTCCTTGCAGAGATGCTGAAGCAACCTGAAAGCCAAAAGATCCAAGCCATCCTTTTTACCTTGCACTGTTTGCAGAGCATGACTAGTGTGTTCTGTGGCTAACAAAATCCTGGGATTAGTAATTAGAAGATGAAAAAGCACTACAAAATCTATCATCAATAGAAAGAACAACGTTTGGAGTGGTGGTTTGCCATTAAAGTTTCAACAAAGTTCAAAAAGACACTCAAAACTCAATCAATCAGTATTTGTATAGCACAGCACTATCATCCTGAGAGTATCCAGGTGCTCCAAAAACTCAAAAAATAGCTTTTCTATTTAGACCTAGGTCCTGCATGGGCACCCGTGGTAGGCTGAGCATAAATTCGGGCTGTAGGCCAAAAACTGCAGCTAAACGGTGATGCGCACAGCCGAAGGCCATGTACAGCAGGGCTGGGAGCCCGCAGTGGGTTGGCCACAGGGACTGGCCAAAGGCCAGGCCATGTTATACTGCTCTCGGCCGAAGTGATGGCCACCTATTGTGGACTGGTTGTCCACCATGCCGTGTGGCCAACCGCTGCTGCTAATGGACTTTGACCCTGCACGCTACTGTTGTCTGTGTATGGCAGGTTGGGTCACTCCAGCTGGTTTGCTGTCGGCTATGCCCTGCGGCCAGGTCATGCAGACAACCTCAGCTGCATTTGACATCTAGCCAGGGGCAGCAGGGCTTGGCAAGAAATGGTGGGTTGGTGCATTTGCCTTTCTACGTAGATTGGTACGTGGATGTAGTAGGTCATAAAAAAATTACTGAAACTCACTGGAAAAATCACAGCTGAAGTGAAGATATTGTTAGCTTTGGTTAAGGTACTAAACAAATATTCAAAAACATTTGATATTTACTTAAAAAGCAAACAGTTAACGTACAGTTATGGGTACGAATTATATCTATAAAATGACTGAAAGTCAACAGTTTTGTCATAACTCACACAAGAGCCTAATAATACCATTCTCACTGACATGGGGAGGTGTTAATGCTATGTCTTCTCTCGGGCACCATGTTGTCTGTAGTAAATACTTCTTCCTTTTCTTTTGCTCTTAATGAAATGACAGTGGTAGCAATCAGAGGGCCCAGCGAAATCATATGTGCAAATGTCTGTGTGGCAGTTGTTAGCACAGATGGCTCCAAAGTGTGGGCTTTGGGTAGATGGGAGTTCTTGCAACTTTATATGTCTGTGGGCTGAACATAAATAACCTTGAAAACCACAACACGAGGGTTGTCGGTGACCAACGTACTCTTTTAGGACCAATGGTGAAACCTGCAAAACAAAGACACCCCCAGGTTTCCTCCTGTGTTTGCCCTGTGCAACTTCTCTCACTACTGTAGCTTCTGCACACGAGAAATATAGTGTGAGTGCAGGTGTGTGCACAACCAGCGTGTTTCCTAATATGCAAATCGTCCGTGCAGGTCCCTTAACTTTGTTAATTTTTCTAGAAACGCTTCTTGTGTCAACTAGATTTTACATGTCACACGTGTATTTATTTTAAACATTGAACTGATTTACCTCCTCAAAAAATGAAACACAAAGGAACCTTTGAAGGAAATGAGGGACTAAGAGGTACTCATCTCTTGGCTTAGTGGCAAATTGGGAAACCAGAAAACCTGAGCTCAATCCCGGCTTCCACGCTTGAGAATGTTGTGTAATCCTATAGGAGGCACATGGCAACCAACATGCCCCTTGTTTCACCAAAAGCAAAATGAACACATGATGGACAGAATGCGGAACAAATCAAACATTAACCCCCAGTCACAGATCTATCTGGGTTTAATCCTTTGTTTTTTGCTCAACATGCCACCTAGTTATGACCCAGCCATTTGCAAATCAGTCTTAACCCTCCTCCCCATGGGAACACTTAATCCCAAACTGGCAGGCCAGGTGCTCCCTAGACCAGGAACAAGCATGCTGGGACCAGTACCTTAAAAGGCAGTGTAGATTGAATCCAGTGGCATAGTGAACAAGGGACCCACGTCTGGACATACCCGTCCCACTTGGAGTGGTAAAAGCAAAAGAATAGATTATGGATGGAATAGACCTAGGTTTAATCCTTTGTTTTTTTTGCTCACCATGTAACCCCAGTTTACCACCAGCCATATGCAAATCAGTCTTAAACCTGCTCCCCGATCTGCCAGGCCAGGTCCTCTCTGAACCGGAAACAAGCATCCTGGGACCGGTTTCGGGATATCACCCCTATCAGCCAAGCTAGCTTAAATCCAGTGGCACAGTGAGCATGGGACAAACATCTGGGCATAACCTTACCACTTAGGAAGACAAAAGAAAAAAAGAAAAAAAAACCTGATTATGGACAGACTGCGTAACAAATCAAACATTCACCCCCAGTTACAGATCTGGGTTTAATCCATCCCTTTTTTGCTCACTATGCCAACCCAGTCCATCACCTGTTCTCTTAGCTCTTGTTTCACCGGTGGCATCACAACCACGGCAGATGCAGGGAAAGGGCATGAATATTTTAAGTTAATGTTAGAAATTATCCCTTCTAATAACTGGCACTTCATGCAGAAATATAATCTAATGTACTAAGGTGACAGGCTTCTAAATTATATAAAAAACACTTTTTTTATTTTGAAGAGCTTGTATCATATTGTCACATGATGTTTAATGCACCAATTACATACCACATATTTTGACGGCTTGTGCTCCGGCACTTAGAACCAAGCCTGACTTGGCTTGGCTCCCCCTGTAAAATTTCCAACTTGCCCATCTATAATAACCTTTCCAAAGTGGAAAGCTTGGCTGATTAACCCCTTCTGTGCCGAGGACGTAGTGGTTATGTCCTTCGGCACAGTGCTTCTGTGCAGAGGGCGTAACCACTACGTCCTTGGCACACAGCCCAGAGGGAGCGCTCTCGCTCCCTCTGTGTGCTTCCCCCCACACCCCCCAAAGGCAGGGATGGAAGGGGAAGCCCTTCCCCTTCCACCCCCTACCCCCCACCCCCCCTGGGACGTCAGCGCGCGAGCGCGCGCTGATTTGTCACAGGGTCTCCCCCATCGCGCTGGAAGCTCTGCTTCCAGCGCGATTGAAAGAGAAATGCTCAGCATTTCTCTTTCAATCATGTGGGGGAGGCCCGGAGAGGCTTCAAAGGGAAGGAAATGTATTTCCTTCTCTTTGAAACCCCACTAGACTGTGGTACTTTAAATTTCGGAACCACACTGGAGGCATGGCCCTATCATGCCGATTTTAGTATCAGAGAGCCGCAAATGGCAAATACGATATGTACGAGTGTTTTTATCGCGTTTCATCAATGGAATGACCTTGTATATGATACTGCATATTGTTCCATTTAAACGACAGCCATTTTATGATTGCCCTCACATAGGCCAATGTCTAATGCTGAAAACGAGTCTGAAGGACACGTACATCTTTGCTGACTCCTCTGTGACCTGGGCAAGCTGACTCCACTGCCTGAAGCCAAACCTGTTCGGCCAGTTTCTTTCCCAGTGGCCGAATGAGATTAGTATCAAGGCACAACACATCATAAACCTTTCATTTTTTAAAAAAAATATTTTTTATTAACATTTTATTATTTAATAAACAGTATTATGTTTACAGCACCATCTTGTTTGCTTCGTGTTAGTGCATAACAGTGTTAATATCACTACTGTCTACATTGTTTGAATGTTCTACTTCATTAATTATTCGATAACCTTTATACTTTAAACTTATGCAAGAATATAACATCAGTGGCGCTTCTTCTCGTATGGGTTGCCCAATTGGCCTGGTGTAGCAGAGTCATGTTTTCCTAGCTATTATACAACACCTTTAACTCGTTTCAAACATTAATCAACTTAAACTTAAACACGATGGCAATGTAGGGGGTGGAGGCTGCTAATGCAGGGGGATGCCATTTCTTGGCTTTTCCAGTATGTATGGTGTCATTACTCATAGACTTGTCTGGTTTCAGGTGGGTGGGGCGTCTACCGGGTCCAACCTGTCTGTTACTCAATATCCTGGGCTCTGTCCCCTGTTGTCCGCCTTTTGTTCAATCTCGGCCTTATCGTGTCTTCCCTTATCATGTCCTAGAGGGCGAGGCAACATCTCCTCCCTTCCTATGTTTATCCAGTCTCCACTCCTGTTGGTGTGTCTGCGTCCGCTGTTCTCAATATATTGTCCCAGCTTGTCATTGCTACTTCCCATTTCTGTGCTATAGGGTGGCGACGCAGTCCCCTCCCCTCCTCGCTCTTCAGGACCTGGAGTTCGGCTCGAGCCCATGTTGTAACGTCTTGTCTCCACCCAACCCGGGGGGGCCGAAACTGTGCCTTCCAGTTCTTTGTGATCTCTCTCCTATATAATACCAGTGCCAGACTCAGAAATCGGGTCTCCACTCTTCCCCGCGGCAACCCATCCCCAAAGCCCATCAAACATCTGTCAGGGGTCGGAGTCAGGTTCATTTTAAGGAGTCTCGATAGGTCGGACATCACCTCTTCCCACCCCAGTTGGATCTCTGGACAGGTCCATACCATGTGGTCAAAATTTGCGTCTACATTTTTACATCTGGGGCACACCCTAGGAACTCCCCCATAGATTACTGTTAGCCGATGTGGGGTGAGGTACGTTCTGTGGAGGTAATTATATTGTATATATCTCAGTCGCGTGCTGCGAGCGACGGTCCGGGGGTAAGCCAAAGCTCTGTTCCATTCCGCATCTGACGGTTCCCTACCGACTGTCCTCCCCCATCTCTCTCTCAGTGGCCGCAGGGAATCTAGTGCATCCTCAACTTGAACTCGGTATAATTTAGATATCAGATGGGACTCATCTCCTGATGTCAATAGGAGATGCAGCACCCTGTGGGTGGCTGGTTCCGCGTTGACCGTGATCCAGTGCGTTTTCAGCACATGTATCAGTTTATGATACATAAGGAACTGACCCGGGGAGACTCCACTGTCAACAAGATTAGTGAAAGACCTCAACACTCCCTCCTGAAACAGGTCTCCCACCGTTTCTATTCCTGCTCTCCTCCAGGTTCCGAGGCTCATGCCTCCCAGGTTCCTCTCACCAGCCTCGATCGTAAGTACCGCCAGGGGTAGGGCCGGAGAGTACGGGGGGACAGTGCCATCCCTTTTCACGCACCTCTTCCAACATGCTGATGCCACTTTTGTCATCGGGCTGTGCATGTGGGGATTAAGCTTCCTATTTGTCATTCGAGCAATGAACTGATTTATGTCCTCCACTACTTGGTCGGTGTACCTCTCCAGGTGACCCTTACCTGTGAGCCACCCGGCAACCCATTGCAGCTGGGATGCCAGGTAGTAGGCTTCAAAATCTGGCACTCCTAGACCCCCCTGGCACTCCTAGACCCCCCTTGTTAGTTGGCCTGCATAGTATCTGGAGCGAGGTGCGTCTACGACCATCATCCCATATATTTGTTGGAGAAGTGTGGCTCAATGGTTAGAGCAGGCAGACCCTGAGGCAGAGATCTGGCTCAAGACCAGGGTTCAAGTCCCGCTTCGGCAGGTCTTGGGCTCAATTCCCCTTGACCAGATAATTCTCGCCTCGGTGCCTAATCTAATTCATGGGTCCCACTCTGCAACTCTGGGCAATAGCTTGCTTAATCTCCACAACGGCCCCAACAGCGCTTGGATGCCTGGCTTCACCCTGCTCAGGAGTGGGCGCCTCACAGGGAAAAGCCAGGAGGGGTTCCATAGCGGTATGAGTACAGCGCCTTGAGACCCTAACGGGTGAGTAGTGCGCTATACAAGTGCTAATTTACATTTACATATAAGTTCCCTGAGTAATGTGTTTAGTTCACGAAACCACGCTGTTGGAATCAGAAGGGGCAGGTTAGCGAAGTAGTATAGAAGCCGGGGCAGCATGACCATTTTGGACAATGCTACTCTGGCCATTATCGTCAATTTCAGCGATCGCCAGAACCCCGCCGAGGACTTTAGAGATCATAGAGCTCTGCCCAGGTTACCCTCGCGCAAGTCTGCCCTGTCGTGAAACACCTGTATGCCCAAGTACTTAAAGGTTCGAGGGGCCCAAATCATATCCCCAGGGCATGTTGTCAAGGCGTTCGCCGCCCGGAGCCATAGGGAACACGCATGTCTTGCTACGGTTGAGGCAAAGTCCAGATATGTTCCCATAGTTCTCCAGCACTCCCAGCGCCCATGGGAGATCCTTCTCTCCGTCCCTAAGGTAGACAAGTATATCATCAGCATATAGCGAGATGATATGTTCTTGGTGTCCCCATTCCACTCCTCTACCCACGCACTCCTGCCGCATCTGGGACGCCAGCGGCTCGATGGCCAGGGCGAATAACAATGGGGACAATGGGCAACCTTGTCTGGTTCCACTGTGAATTGGGTAAGTTCCGGACACTGTTTTACCTGTTCTCACTCTTGCCAGCGGTGACGTGTACAACAAGTCCACCCATTTGACCCAATCTTCACCCATTCCCATACGGAGCATCACTGCTCTCAAGTAGTCCCATCTGATTGAGTCAAATGCCTTCTCAAAATCCACCGCGAGCAACACCCCTGCTGCAGGTTTCGTGTCGCTAGGCATATTCAGGACCGCAAAGAGACGTCTCAGGTTTAAGGAGGTGCTGCGATTCGGGACGAAACCATTCTGATCTACATGTACCAGAGTTGGTACAAGAGGGAGTAAACGGTTGGCCAAGATCTTGCTTAGTATTTTAAAATCACTGTTTAGCATTGACAGGGGGCGGAAGTCAGTCACCGAAGGTTGCCTAGATTTTGTCTTTGGGAGTGGGACTACCATTGCCTCTCTCATGGTGCACGGCATTATCCCATTCTGTAGCGATTCTGTATACATCTCTACCAACTGGGGGGTCAATTGCTTCTCGAATTTTTTATAAAAGTCCATGGGGAGGCCGTCTGTTCCCGGGGTCTTCCCTGAAGCTAATTGAGCTATAGCTTCACTGACCTCCGCCACCGTCACTGGGCCCCCCAGCCTATCCCTGTCTCCGGCCATCAGGCTCGTTATAGGTATATGTTGTAGGTAATTATCAAAGACCTCCGTACTGATTTCAGCCGGTTTTCCATATAAAAAGGTGTAATATTCCTTGAATGCATCATTTACAGGGCCTGGTCTACTTCTGCATGACCCTTCCTTATCCAGCACATTTGTGATGGGCTCGGCCTCTCCACCCGGCCTCACCAACCAGGATAACATTTTCCCAGACCTACCCTCTTCAGATTGTAGGGAGGCAAAGTATTTTTGTGTGCTGTGGCATCTGAGTTGTTCTTCGATCTGGGAATGGTCCCTCTTTGCCTGATTATATTTCTCATTTACTAGTGTGCCAGCCCCCTGAGTAAGTTCTCCCTCATGTATTATCTTCTCTAGCGTAGTCAGCTCCCTTTCAAGTGTGCGTCTCACTCCGGCCGATTGTCCAGGACAAAAACCCCTTGTCACCACCTTGAGGGCCTCCCATTCCGTAGATCTAGAGGTGGTGGATCCACTGTTAAATTGAATATGGTCAGTCAGGTGCTGTCTCAGGGCGTCTCTATATGCTGGGTCCTCAAGTGCTGTAGGGGACAATCTCCAGGCCGGAATGGGGGGCCTAATCTCTGCTGCCATCCATGTTACCAATAGAGGGCTGTGGTCGGACAGTGTACGGCCCAGATATTCTGAGTGAACCATCCCACGTGCAAGGTCTGCCGTACACGCCACCCTGTCGATTCTGGTGTGGAGTCGGTGAAGGCCCGAATAATATGAGTAATCCCTGTCGTGTAGGTGTTGTTCCCGCCATATATCCACCAGCCCCCAGTAGCTCATCCATTCACTAAGTTTCCCAGCTATCTTACTTGACATTGCACCCTGCAGTGGGGGGGAGGATCTATCCAAGTCTACATCTAATATACTATTGAAGTCCCCTCCAACCAAAAGCTCTCCTCTCCTCTGGCGGGTGAGGTGGCTCGATAATTTCGTCAAAAAGGGGATCTGGTCTTGATTTGGGGCATACATGCAGCATAGGACAATCGGTGTGCCGTATAGCCTTCCCTCCAGAATCACGAACCTCCCCTCACGATCTATGTTGGAAGCTTCTATCTCTAGGGGAACCCCTGCACGGATCCAGATCATTACTCCCCTTGCGTACGCTGAGTACTCTGTTGCGAACACCCGCCCCCTCCACCTACGTCTCAATCTCTCAGGTTCACCAGCCGCCAGGTGGGTCTCCTGTAGCATTGCTACCTGTATATTCCTCCTTTTTAAATAAGCCAGTATTTTGTGTCGCTTGGCCGGTGACCCCATCCCTCTAACGTTCCACGTTAAGAAATTGTATTCTGCCATGTTGGTGATTTTTAAATTTACATTGGCTACTCTTTGCTACTCTTACCGTCTGCTGTCCCCTGGTCATTAGTGAAGCACTGTTGTTACGCAACCATTCACCACCCCCTGCCATCCTAACTTGTAACTGCTTATCCCAACTCCCCCTCCCCAGGGCACCTCTCAAACAGTAGGCTGCCCAAAAACAGAAAAAACACCCGTGCAACAGTGCAGCATGTTTCATCTATCATAAACCTTTCATCACACACAAACCATGCCTAATCTTACACACACCTGTCCCTGTTTCCTGCTTTATGGCTTGCTTTACGAGGAGGAGGTGCCCGGTTTTATTGGGGTCTACTGATATCTGAACCCTCGTGGGTAAATAATTGGAGGCTGTCCTAGCTGAAGTATGGGAACATCATCATGGCTCTGTTTTTGTCGTTTGTAGTGAAATATGTGAATGGTCAACTGTAATCCTGTTAAAACCCCAAAGGCTACTCACATGTTGCCTCTCTAGCTTTTCTCATTTGTTTAGGAATGTGACTGGTACAGCCCCCTTGCATGCCTAGGGCATAATAAATGATATAAAAGGTCTGAGCTAAGACCATTTCGGGAGACTGCCTCTTTCAGTTGCTATAGGTCAGCTTCTGGGAGACGTAGTCTCACTCATTTGAGTTTAATAAAGATGTCTTTTCATATTTCAGCTTCTTTGCCAAGTTCTTTGCTATATTACCCTGAGAATGAAAATCTCTAGTACTTCAAATGGCGCAGCCAACGCGGGGCTCATCAGAGAAGTGACTTTCTGTGGGAGTGATCTTGTCAGGAGACTGAAATCTACTGAGGAGGACAGAACAGGATTCTACCAAGAAGGTACTCTGTGCGCAGGGATTCTGGAGATTCTTTGATTATGCAGCCCAGTATATTTCTGATCTTCCTGATTTTGATCCTCCACATGATGTCACCCCTGACTGAGAACCTTTTTGGCGTAAGTAAAAAATAAAAAAAAAGACTGTTAGGTCATTTAGAACTTGGCAATTAGAATTTGGACAACTATTTGTTTGGTATAGCTTTGATAGGTTTGTATAGGTTTGTATACGCGAATTGCAATTTGTGTAGGCAGGTAATGAAGAGACTTTTTCTCCATCTGCTTTAGTTGAAGTATAAGTGGGTCGCTCCCAGTCCTTAGTTCTTTGGTCCTTTGGTTCTTAGTTTTTGGTTCTTGGTTCTTAGTATTGGTCCTTAGTTTTATTTGAAGATTTCAATTTTCAAAAACCGAGGGTCTCGTACATTTGCGAGTGTATCGATAGAGATAGCCCCTTGAAGTTTGAAGCTCGGTTAGTGAGCGAAGATGCCTAATCGTAGCAAATTTGGTACTTGGTTTGGTTTTTGGTGGCAACAGGGATTCCCGATTGGAGGATTCATGTCTGATACCTCCGATTGGAACTCCAACTTATGAGTTCTATTTTAAACACGGCGTGGGCCCCATCACGTTTAATATTAATAAAGTATGGGTCTGCTATTCTTGGAAATAAATGTCTGTGAGGCTGTTTTTGCAGTTTTTTGGAACACTATTGAGAAAAGTTTTCTTTTCTCTTGTAAATATGACTTACAACTAGGATCTGCAAACGGTTCTGTAAGTAAATTGCGACGGCGCTATTTATGAAAAATGGCTAAAGCGCGCTGTATTGTGTGTCCTGAGTGTTTTCTGTTTATATCTGAAATGAGCTCAATGTGTGTTTGTGGGTCTTCTTGATGTTTTCAGTTTGTTAAGTAAAATGTTGGTTAATTAATATTAAGTAGAAACTTAGAAAAAAAATCCAGAAATGAACCATGTAATGTGCTAACATAGCTATATGTTGCTCTTTAATTTATAGAATGAGCAATTGTGCACATATACAAAACTGCCGTTAAATGCATAATAAATTAGAAAATACATTCAATAGATATAAATAGGGCCCACCCAAAAAAAAGAAATTATCTATTTTTGCAAAAAATAAATAAATTTACAGCATTTTTCTTAGATGCATTGTATTAGATGTTCACAGGCAAACTTTTCAGCTGCAGTATATTTGATAGGAATGTTCAATTCAGCCAGCACTTTCCCAGTTAAACACGGGTGGAATTTTGCATAACCTTCCTTTTAAATGAAAGTGGCGCAAAAATGTGACGCATTTCAAGTTAGGCTTATGCGCTTAGGCTTGTGAGTTAATGTATCCCAAATAATAGGCAAGGGATGCAGCTTGCTTTTATATGTGGAATTATCACAAAAAAAAGAATAATTGGTTTTTAAAAAAAAGAAAATTATTAATTATGGAAAAATTATTTTTAAAAAAATAAGTGCCTTTCAAAATCGTTTTTTAATATTTATAAAGCTTAATACCTATACTATGACCTCCTAGCATTAAAATTTAATTTAAGTTATGTTGCACCGCTAAAATGACATTTGTATGTGCAATTTTCCCTTGGCGCAGGAGCAAACAAGCTCATTTCTATAAAGTATAAGTTAATATTTTCAATGGCTGACTCATGGATTGTGTAATAGACATTCTGGTAATGCATATTATGCAAGAAAATTGTAGGATATTGATTTTTTTAATGCCTAAAATATCAAAGTCGATTTTGGGCAAAAGCACTGTTTAAACTGCATTTTCTTTCATTCAGAGTACTTTTTAAAGTGTCTCAGGCTTCAGTAAATACATACATTTAGGTTTGATATATATTTGCAGGTTGTGCCTTCTTATGATTCAATGAGTCAATGTGCCAGTACAAAGGCTTGTTTTAATATCAAGGTTGAAGGTTCTAACTTCAGCTGGGCCTACTGAGACGTTCATTCATTCGAGGTTGATGAAATATGTACCATTGCATGGGATTGCAACAAGCATTTATTCTAACAACTGGTATGTGTGTTATTAAGGTTTGTGAATTATTCACAGTAAATGTAGTTTAATAATCTGGAAATAGAGATAATTTTTTTTAGCGCCTAAAAAGGAAAAATGATTTTTTAAAATAGAGTAAGTTATTGCAGGTTAGAAGGAAAATAGGAAGGCCTACTGTCTTTGACAGATTCAGAGTGGCAGAAGCTAGGAGAGCTACAGAGGCTGGCTCAAGTCACGCTGCTGAGATGCTATCTTTAGTTTTCCCATAAACAATGGAGGAGGCTGTCATGTTGACACTTGTGACCTTTTAAATTAGGGCCTTGTCTCTGTGAAATGCAGAATAACCCTAGGGCCTCTAAAAGTGGGATTTCTGGTTTCTCCAGAAGAACATCAATACAATTAAAGAACTTAATTCCAAAGGGAAAATATAAAAAAAAGGGGTTTCTTCGAAGGTCCCAACATCATGTTAAATGCTCTGCAGAACTGATACATTTGTGTCTCCGCTCTAAAAAAATAAAATGATGCCTGCTAGTTGCTTTTATTTGACAGAAAACGAAGTGTTGCATTAAGTCTTAGACAGAAAATAAGATGCAGCCCTTTTCTAAAATTTTGAAGGCTACATGCCTTAATGAGAACGATTTGCCAATTAAGACTTATTTTTCACAGTGGAAATTGTAGGTGCCAAATTAATATGGAGTGTCAGTGTAACAATTTTTACTTTTAGAAAGGTAAAACTAAGGTGGCTTGATGTTGCGAAGTAACTGACAAGAGGGTAACAGATAAGTAATGGAAATTTATTTTCGTGTATTTGGTCCTATCATGAATTGTTCTTGCTGGTCCTGTATGTTAGAAGAGAAACAGTAAAGCTATATTTGACAGCAGATTTCCATTGCCTGGTGATCTACTGTCAAAAGGAGGGTAAGGATTTTAAACCTGACAAATTAAACAGGCCCAAATATTGGGTTTTGGGCTGCAGGTTTATAGTGCATAAAGTACATGACATGGTGTTGTGTGTCACCGCTTATTCACACATGCTATTGTTTTGTCTATGCTTTTTGTGCTTGATACACAGCAAGTATATCTGATGGCTTGACGTTTTGTGCGTTTTTATTATTTTTTATTTGTTTTTTGCATGTTTGTTGCTGCTTTTGATACTATTACAAGCTCCCCTGTGTTGTGAGGGGATGGTCATGACGATGCCCATCGCTACGCAACAGTTGGTTGAACTTGTTCTGGTTACTAAATTCCACAGATAATGATATTTCATGCTGTGAACATAAGAGAAAACACTTCACCAGTGCATGTCTATTTGGCTATAATGGTATTGAAGGAAAATAAAAAGAGATATACAGGATCAAAGTGTGTCACCTGCAGTTAGTCACGTTACTGCCCCTTCCCTTAAAGGAACAGGCAGCCCTACATTTATGTAGCCTTGATTGGACCTAAGGATGAAATTATAGATCTGTGACTCAAGGTGGCCTAATTTCTATATTACATTAGTTAATGATGTTCTGTTTCCTAAGTAGCATATGGCTTTTGTTCCTTAAAAGAAAACCAGGTTTTAATTTTTTCCTGAAGAAGGAACTGAAACATTAGCTAGGAGTACCGTATATGGTGTAGTCGCCAACGGAAGAGTTAAAATTTGTGTAACTTTGGCCTTTGTGTATCACCCGTACTCTCGGTGTTGTGTCACATGCCTGACTATCACCCAAATAATTTTTTGTTCTTCCTATAGATTTTTTTCTTTTGTTACTTCCCCTGACCAATGTCGCATCATGCTTAGTTATTGAGATTTTAGCTATGTCCTAGTCCCATTTCTCTTTTTCGAATTCCTTTCACCAGTCAGCCCTTTTATTATTATTGATGTATTGTTCAGGTTCACATTTCCAGACTGCAGTGATGTACCAGGGACCCCCATGTTATGTATAATTCCCTTTGGTATGACCAGACTGGTTTTCAAGAATTTGCCTCAGGCCTGCTTCAATGTTTTCCAGCCTGACTGTCAGGGTAGCGATAGACTGGTTAACTGACTCAATATTATAGTAAGACAAGTTTTCCATCTCAATAGGAGATATCTTATGTTTACCTTTTTGAACATGACAAATTTTCAATGTCTATTTTAATTTGGTTTTCGGTTCCCTTCTGTTCCTGCTACTTTAATTTTTGGTGGGATCAGATGTGTCCTAATCATGCAAATATCAGGACCCTCTAGTTCTTGTCTTTTTGTTTGCACATTTGACTATTAGCCTGTGTATTGCATAGTGCACCTGATGCACAGTTTTTAAAGGAAGGTTTCTACATGTCCCTGATAATCGGTATCATGTGATTTCTCTATTGAGATGTTCTAAGATAAGGAGGAACACCTAGACTTAATCATTGAGGAAAATATGTGTTTACCCCATTAGACAATGCCACTGTGTGAGGAAATCCATTCAGATAGAATTCTCATGTAGCTATAGATGGCAGAGAATAATGGAAAGAACCCAATTAAAGATGCTAGAGACCCTGTTTTGCCCTTCTGCCTTTGTCTTTGTATTTTATGCCCATGGTGTATGGCTACTCCTTTGAAGATTGCAGACCACCTGCTTGCAGTCCCCTTGTTAAAAACCATGAACTGTTTTTGTACTAAATTGAAGGAAACTAACAACTGTGGCACATTTCCTACGTCACTAGATTCTGCGGGTATCAAGTCATAATAACCTGCAGGACATTGATTTAAGCCTAATTCCCATCAGTGACAGCTACAGATGAAAGACGGACGTCTTGGCCCTACAGTCTCAGCACCCAGAAAGTAGCAAAGCTGGACAACGATCGCCAGCGCATGGTATCGTACTTGCTCCATCAGACGGCGTTGGACATCACAAAACCAAAGTTTCAGTGTAAAAGAGCTAAAGAGAAGGATTCCTGTTGTTGATGGCAGAGCTGTTTTGAGGTTTCATTTCTCTACCTGTCATGTGCTGGTAACCTCTGACAGTGTGCAATCCCTTGAGACCCTTGGCCTGAGTTTTGGCCACACCCCCCCTTTTCTTTGCTCCAACAGAAGAAGGGCAATGAACTGGAGATTTCAAGTTTGGAAAAAGGCACTATATTGCGGTGCCCATGAAAGAGCAGCTTGAGCGTCCTCTGGCACTAAATAATGAGTGTTGGAGTCTGAAAGTGCTGCTGAGCTTGAGCTATTTCCCAATTAATGGTGCTTGGGTCTGCACGAGATGATTTGTGCCCTTGATCAATGAAGAGCACATTGTTTGTAGTGTCTGCCACAGAGGAGAGACACTGGTGCATTGCTTTAAGACATTGAGACTTTCGAGTGAGCTGTGGGTGTTTGCCAGGAGGACACTCCAACTAAGCAGTACTTTTCTCACGAAGAGGCCTGAATTGAGAGGCCCATGCAAAAGAAAACAACAAAAGAAAATTTGATGGACAATAGAAGCCTGCCAGAGAGGCTTTTTGAACGGACTCTGGGCATAGTTGGTTTCACAAGAGGTTTCCGTGTGATTGTATAGACTAGGTGTTAGGAGACTGATTGTTTTGCTGGCATTGTTTTAAAGTACTATTCTGTTTAGTAAAAGCAGAATAAAGTCCATTTTCTGTGGAAAGAGTACCCCCTTTTCACCTTAGAGCATTGATGAGAGTCACCACTGTTCCACCTGAACATACAAAAATTACTGAAATGCAGAGGAGCCCTAAAAATGTTACTAGATAATTTTAGGATTTGCTTTTTGGTTAGGGTTGTGAAAAATTATTATTTCATTTGTAATAGTGGTCACTACTTTCTCCCGTTGTCTATATGTTCTTAATAACGTGTTTTCTAGTGTCTTTTAAACATGACGTTGTCATTTATGGGTGGGATTGTTTTTCTCTACTCAATTGACTTCTGCACCCACTTCCCAACCTATGTCTTTTCCTACTATTGTTTCTTTGCACTCTTTTCACCCTTTTCCTGAACATGAGCAGGTTAGAAGATCAGAATTCGTAAGCAATTCTTTTGTACAGCTTCTGCATCAACACTAGTTAGTAGTGAACATCACTAATTGTTGGGTGTGTGATCTTATGCCACCTACTGCAGATAGAGGTATTCCTTATTTTGTCCTGCCATATGTGGCCTTTTGTGCTACTTCATGTTCGAGGAGACCTGTCCAGAAGAGAGTTACCAAGTACTAGAATTTTGCTCCAGCAACATCTCGATGGCCTTATGAATATAGACCCGGACTCAGATTAGTATGAGTATAGTGGTTGCCTATCTAAGGGCAAAAGGAGGGTCTGTGGTACTTTAAATTTCGGAACCACACTGGAGGCATGGCCCTATCATGCCGATTTTAGTATCAGAGAGCCGCAAATGGCAAATACGATATGTACGAGTGTTTTTATCGCGTTTCATCAATGGAATGACCTTGTATATGATACTGCATATTGTTCCATTTAAACGACAGCCATTTTATGATTGCCCTCACATAGGCCAATGTCTAATGCTGAAAACGAGTCTGAAGGACACGTACATCTTTGCTGACTCCTCTGTGACCTGGGCAAGCTGACTCCACTGCCTGAAGCCAAACCTGTTCGGCCAGTTTCTTTCCCAGTGGCCGAATGAGATTAGTATCAAGGCACAACACATCATAAACCTTTCATCACACACAAACCATGCCTAATCTTACACACACCTGTCCCTGTTTCCTGCTTTATGGCTTGCTTTACGAGGAGGAGGTGCCCGGTTTTATTGGGGTCTGCTGATATCTGAACCCTCGTGGGTAAATAATTGGAGGCTGTCCTAGCTGAAGTATGGGAACATCATCATGGCTCTGTTTTTGTCATTTGTAGTGAAATATGTGAATGGTCAACTGTAATCCTGTTAAAACCCCAAAGGCTACTCACATGTTGCCTCTCTAGCTTTTCTCATTTGTTTAGGAATGTGACTGGTACAGCCCCCTTGCATGCCTAGGGCATAATAAATGATATAAAAGGTCTGAGCTAAGACCATTTCGGGAGACTGCCTCTTTCAGTTGCTATAGGTCAGCTTCTGGGAGACGTAGTCTCACTCATTTCAGTTTAATAAAGATGTCTTTTCATATTTCAGCTTCTTTGCCAAGTTCTTTGTTATATTACCCTGAGAATGAAAATCTCTAGTACTTCAAGACACCAGGGATTTTTTTTTTTTTTTAAATGGACATAAGGGAGCGACACCTTGGGCAAGGGTCGCTCCCAGGGGGGGGCATTTTTTGGGGAAGGCCTTTTCTGCCCCCCCTATTATTAGGCCGATCTGCCCCCAGGGGGGGGCAGAAACCTCTAGGCACCAGGGATCATTTTTTTTTCTTTTCTTTTTGTTTTGTTTTCGTTCTTTTTTAGGTGGGGAGAGACCCCTTAGGCAAGGGTCGCTCCCCTAGGGGGAAAATTATATCTAGGCCATTTCTGCCCCCGTTGGGGGCAGATTGGCCTATTTTGATGAGGCCAATCAAACCACTAGACACCAGTGAGTTTTTTTTTTTTACGTGAATTTCACGCAAGGGGAGCGACCCCTTAGGCAACGTCGCTCCCTGGGGGGGGGAATTATTTTAGGCCATTTCTGCCCCCCTTGGGGGGTAGATCAGCCTATTTTGATTAGACGGATCTGCCCCCAAGGGGGGCAGAAACCACTAGGCACCAGGGATTTTTTGTTTTTTTTGTTTTACAGATGGGTCGCTCCCCTGGAGGGGCCAATTTTTTTTAGGCCATTTCTGCCCACCCGGGGGCAGATCGGCCTATTGGTATTAGGCCGATCTGCCCCCAGGGGGGGCAGAAACCTCTAGGCGCCAGAGCAAATTTTTTTTTTGTGTTTTTTTTTTGTCTGTTTGTTTTTTTAGAGATGGGGAGCGTCCCCTTAGGCAAGGGTCGCTCCCCTGGAGGGGCAAATTGTATTTAGGCCATTTCTGCCCGCTTTGGGGCCAGATCGGCCGATTTTAGGTCAATCTGCCCCCAAGGGGGGCAGAAACCACTAGGCACCAGGGATCTTTTTTTTTGCGTCGTCACGCAAGGGGAGCGACCTTGTAGGCAAGGGTCGCTCCCCAGGGGGGTTGGGGGGGCAAATTTATTTTAGGCCATTTCTGCCCCCCCTGGGGTAGATCGGCCTATTGTTATTAGGCCGATCTGTCCCCGGGGGGCAGAAACCTCTAGGCGCCAGGGCAAATTGTTTTTTGTGTTTTTTTTTTTGTTTGTTT
Source organism: Pleurodeles waltl (assembly GCF_031143425.1). Lineage (NCBI taxonomy): Eukaryota > Metazoa > Chordata > Amphibia > Caudata > Salamandridae > Pleurodeles > Pleurodeles waltl. The sequence continues at coordinate 703,520,595 of NC_090444.1, forward strand.
GTTTTTTTAGAGATGGGGAGCGACCCATTAGGCAAGGGTCGCTCCCCTGGGGGGCAAATTGTATTTAGACCATTTCTGCCCCCCTTGGGGGCAGATTGGATGATTGTAGGTCAATCTGCCCCTAAGGGGGCAGAAACCACTAGGCACCCGGTATTTTTTTTTTTGGCACCAATGTCACGCAGGGGGAGCGACCCCGTAGGCAAAGGTCGCTCCCATGGGGGGGTTGGGGGCAAATTTATTTTAGGCCATTTCTGCCCCCCCGGGGGCAGATCGGCCTATTGTTATTAGGCCGATCTGCCCCCGGGGGGCAGAAACCTCTAGGCGCCAGGGCAAATTTTTTTTGTTGGTTTTTTTTGTGTTTGTTTGTTTTTTTAGAGATGGGGAGCGACCCATTAGGCAAGGGTCGCTCCCCTGGGGGGCAAATTGTATTTAGACCATTTCTGCCCCCCTTGGGGGCAGATTGGCCGATTTTAGGTACCGGGGATTTTTTTTTGTGGCGCCAATGTCACGCAGGGGGAGAGACACCGTAGGCAAGGGTCGCTCCTGGGGGGGGGGGGTTGGCGGTCAAATTTATTTTAGGCCATTTCTGCCCCCCCGGGGGCAGATCGGCCTATTGTTATTAGGCCGATCTACCTCTAGGCGCCAGGGCAAATTGTTTTTTTGTGTTTTTTTTTTTGTTTGTTTGTTTGTTTTTTTAGAGATGGGGAGCGACCCATTAGGCAAGGGTCGCTCCTCTGGGGGGCAAATTGTATTTAGACTATTTCTGCCCCCCTTGGGGGCAGATTGGCCGATTTTAGGTCAATCTGCCCCCAAGGGGGCAGAAACCACTAGGCACCGGGGATTTTATTTTTGGCGCCAATGTCACGCAGGGGGAGCGACCCCGTAGGCAAGGGTGGCTCCCAGGGGGGATTGGGGGGGTGGAGGGGGAATTTATTTTAGGCCATTTCGGCCCCCCTGGGGGCAGATCGGCCTATTGTTATTAGGCCGATATGCCCCCAGGGGGGGCAGAAACCTCTAGGCGCCAGGGCAAATTGTTTTTTGTGTTTTTGTTTGTTTGTTTTTTAGAGATGGGGAGCGACCCCAAGGGGGCAGAAACCACTAGGCACCAGTGGTTTGTTTTTTGGCGCCAATGTCATGCAGGGGGAGCGTCCCCGTAGGCAAGGGTCGCTCCCGGGAGGGGACAAATTTATTTTAGGCCATTTCTGCCCCCCCTGAGGCCGGCTGAGCTAGAGGCCAAAATCCACAGGTAGGCACTGTTTTCTATGAAAAAATGTGATGTGTCCACGTTGTGTTTTGGGCCATTTCCTGTTGAGGCGGTAGGCCTACCCACACAAGTGAGGTATCTTTTTTAACTGGAGACTTGGGGGAACGCTGGGTGGAAGGAAATTTGTGGCTCCTCTCAGATTCCAGAACTTTCTGTCACCGAAATGTGAGGAAAATGTGTTTTTTTAGCCAAATTTTGAGGTTTGCAAAGGATTCTGGGTAACAGAACCTGGTCAGAGCCCCACAAATCACCCCATCTTGGATTCCTCTAGGTCTCTAGTTTTCAAAAATGCACAGGTTTGGTAGGTTCCCCTAGGTGCCGGCTGAGCTAGAGGCCAAAATTTACAGGTAGGCACTTTGCAAAAAACACCTCTGTTTTCTTTAAAAAAAATTGATGTGTCCACGTTGTGTTTTGGGGCGTTTCCTGTCACGGGCGCTAGGCCTACCCACCCAAGTGAGTTATAATTTTTATCGGGAGACTTGGGGGAACGCTGGGTGGAAGGAAATTTGTGGCTCCTCTCTGATTCCAGAACTTTCTGTCACCAAAATTTGAGGAAAATGTGTTTTTTTAGCCAAAGTTTGTGGTTTGCAAAGGATTCTTGGTAACAGAACCTGGTCAGAGCCCCACAAGTCACCCCATCTTGGATTCCCCTAAGTCTCTAGTTTTCAAAAATGCACAGGTTTGGTAGGTTTCCCTAGGTGCCGGCTGAGCTAGAGGCCAAAATCTACAGGTAGGCACTTTGCAAAAAACACCTCTGTTTTCTTCAAAAAAATGTGATGTGCCCACGTTGCGTTTTGGGGCATTTCCTGTCGCGGGCGCTAGGCCTACCCACACAAGTGAGGTATCATTTTTATCGGGAGACTTGGGGGAACGCTGGGTGGAAGGAAATTTGTGCCCCCTCTCTGATTCCAGAACTTTCTGTCACCAAAATTTGAGGACAATTTGTTTTTTTAGCCAAAGTTTGAGGTTTGCAAAGGATTCTGGGTAACAGAACCTGGTGAGAACCCCACAAGTCACCCCGTCTTGGATTCCCCTAGGTCTCTAGTTTTCAAAAACGCACAGGTTTGGTAGGTTTCCCTAGGTGCCGGCTGAACTAGAGGCCAAAATCTACAGGTAGGCACTTTGCAAAAAACACCTCTGTTTTCTTTAAAAAAATGTGATGTGTCCACGTTGTGTTTTGGGGCGTTTCCTGTCACGGGCGCTAGGTATACCCGCACAAGTGAGGTATCATTTTTATCGGGAGATTTGGGGGAACGCTGCGTGGAAGGAAATTTGTGGCTCCTCTCAGATTCCAGAACTTTCTGTCACCGAAATGTGAGGAAAACATGTTTTTTTAGCCAAATCTTGAGGTTTGCAAAGGATTCTGGGTAACAGAACCTGGTCAAAGCCCCACAAGTCACCCCATCTTGGATTCCCCTAGGTCTCTAGTTTTCAAAAAGGCACAGGTTTGGTAGGTTTCCCTAGGTGCCGGCTGTGCTAGAGGCCAAAATCTACAGGTAGGCACTTTGCAAAAAACACCTCTGTTTTCTTTAAAAAATGTGATGTGTCCACGTTGCGTTTTGGGGCATTTCCTGTTGCGGGCGCTAGGCCTACCCACACAAGTGAGGTATCATTTTTATCGGGAGACTTGGGGGAACGCTGGGTGGAAGGAAATTTGTGGCCCCTCTCTGATTCCAGAACTTTCTGTCACCAAAATTTGAGGAAAATGTGTTTTTTTAGCCAAAGTTTGAGGTTTGCAAAGGATTCTGGGTAACAGAACCTGGTGAGAACCCGACAAGTCACCCCATCTTGGATTCCCCTAGGTCTCTAGTTTTCAAAAATGCACAGGTTTGGTAGGTTCCCCTAGGTGCCGGCTGAGCTAGAGGCCAAAATCTACAGGTAGGCACTTTGCAAAAAACACCTCTGTTTTGTTTAAAAAAATGTGATGTGTCCACGTTGCGTTTTGGGGCGTTTCCTGTCGCGGGCGCTAGGCCTACCCACACAAGTGAGGTATCATTTTTATCGGGAGACTTGGGGGAATATAGATTAGCAAAACAAGTGTTATTGCCCCTTGTCTTTCTCTACATTTTTTCCTTCCAAATATAAGAGAGTGTGTAAAAAAGACATCTATTTGAGAAATGCCCTGCAATTCACATGCTAGTATGGTCACCCCGGAATTCAGAGATGTGCAAATAACCACTGCTCCTCAACACCTTATCTTGTGCCCTTTTTTGAAATACAAAGGTTTTCTTGATAGCTATTTTTCACTCTTTATATTTCAGCAAATGAATTGCTGTATACCCGGTATAGAATGAAAACGCACTGCAGGGTGCAGCTCATTTATTGGCTCCGGGTACCTAGGGTTCTTGATGAACCTACAAGCCCTATATATCCCCGCAACCAGAGGAGTCCAGCAGACGTAACGGTATATTGCTTTCGAAAATCTGACATTGCAGGAAAAAGTTACAGAGTAAAACGTAGAGAAAAATTGATGTTTTTTTCACCTCAATTTCAATATTTTTCTTTTTCAGTTGTTATTTTCTGTAGGAAACCCTTGTAGGATCTACACAAATTACCCCTTGCTGAATTCAGAATTTTGTCTACTTTTCAGAAATGTTGCGGTTTCTGGGATCCAGCATTGGTTTCATGCCCATTTGTGTCAATGACTGGAATGAGGCTGAAAGCACAAAAAATCGTAAAAATGGGGTATGTCCCAGTAAAATGCCAAAATTGTGTTGAAAAATTGGGTTTTCTGATTCAAGTCTGCCTGTTCCTGAAAGCTGGGAAACTGGTGATTTTAGCACCGTAAACCCTTTGTTGATCCATTTTCAGGGAAAAAAACCACAAGCCTTCTTCTGCAGCCCCTTTTTCCAATTTTTTTGAAAAAAACAAGATTTTCACTGTATTTTGGCTAATTTCTTGGCCTCCTTCTGGGGAACCCACAAAGTCTGGGTACCTCTAGAATCCCTAGGATGTTGGAAAAAAAGGACGCAAATTTGGCGTGGGTAGCTTATGTGAACAAAAAGTTATGAGGGCCTAAGCGCGAACTGCCCCAAATAGCCAAAAAAAGGCTTGGCACAGGAGGGGGAAAAGGCCTGGCAGCGAAGGGGTTAAAGGTGAGCATCGAGAGGCATAGTAACGCCCAGAAAACGGGCAATCACTCTGGAATACTTCAAAAGTAACCTTGCTGAGTCTTAATTTCAATCTATCACATGATAAATGTTATTGAGGGTAACAGGAATCATGTGATTTTGCAGCTGCAGCATATCCTGAATAGTTATGGATTTGTCACCTTTGCCACATATTTCAACAAAATAAATTTGTTTATAGGTTAACAGGATCAAAAGTTACTAAAAAAACGTGGTGACACGTGTTATTGGAAGGCTCTTTGCAATAGTTAACTTGTCACTATTCTATTGCTTAGTTTTGAGTATCAAAGTAGTACCAGTGCTTTAAATGGGCCAGCACTCAACGGTACTGAGTACCGGCACTCTGACTTTTTCCCCCCTGAGTACTGGAACTTCTCCTTTGCCAGGGAGAGTACCAGTACTCTGATGGAAGGTAGCAAGGCTTATGTTACAAATGTGTAGCAACATAGGACAGGCGTTGCTCTGTTTCTGATGAGACTGCAGCTAATGGAACCATGAATGTGAGCACTGACAGAGGATAAAAAAAATTCTAGCTTATGCATCAAGAATTTTCAATTCTATTAAGGACACGGAGGCAAGGATTATGCTTTCTCTTTCTTTACTGTCTCAATACAGCAGCCAATCAACAGACAGTAAAAACAAAAAACAACAAAACTCATGATGCTTTGTCTCAGGTCACATGTACCAATCACCATCCGAGACCCCTGTTCATAAATAACATGATCTCTACAGTCACTTCCTCTTTCTTTGTCAGAGTCAGACAAACATCAAACATCCAAAATGAAACTTCTTACAGATGAACTGTTCCTACGATCATCAGAGCCGGAAGTCTGGAAAAACACAAGCCGAGCTCAACAGGAGCCATATCCAGAAGCAACGTCCAATGATAACGAAGCCCATAACGTCGTCTTCTCCAAGCACAGAACAGCGACAAAATTCATGTAGCATTCTGATCAGATCCTAGGATTGCAGAAAAATAATGAAAGGTAATACCTCTCAAAATAAATGTATCAATAATTCTGTAAGCAAATCTAAAATAAAATAAGGGAGGGCAAAATACATAACATAAATAACCATAAAATACTGAAAGTTCAATACAATTATATATCTGATAAGAGACATAAATGTGTGTATATAGGAGGGGATAATCCTCGCCTCCGTGTCCTTAATAGAATTGAAAATTCTTAACGCGTAAGCTAGAATTTCTTTTATTCTATTTCAGGACCGAAGGCTACAATTATGCTCGTTTAAAGCTGTCCACATACCACAGTAGCAACATCCACAACAGGTTTGTGATAACATTTATGAAAAATAGATTCAGAAGACCAATCTGCTGCCCTCATAATGTCCTCTAAATGAGAACCTGAACATATGTCTTGGAAGCCATGGCTCCTCTTTCAGAATGAGCTCCAAATGTTGTGGTATCTATACTAGCTTCACTCATTAATCATTTAATCCATCTCCATAATGTAGCTGACACAACCACCTTAAATGGTTTCTGTAAAGATATTAATAAGTGACCTCTAGAATCTTGCCTGAATTTGTCTGTAACCACCTCATAATCTTTCAAACATTGAACTACACATAATTTTGAATTATCAGGAAACATTGGATAAGTTACTGACCTGCAATTAGTCTTAGCCCTTCTGGTGATGGTAAAAGTAACACCTTCAGGAGAATAAGCTCTCCTAGCCAAATCCAAAGCTCTGATGTCTGATACCCTTTTACAGGAAATCAGACATAGTAACATAGTAAATTTTGCTAAAATCTGTTTTCGAGAAAGATACCTATTGGAGGGCCAAACGTCTAAAAACCTCAATATGATATTCACATCCCATAAAACAGAATATCTGGCTTGAGGATGATTTGACAAACGGATACCTTTCAATACTTTACAAACCAGGGGATGTTCCCCTACAGGCTTATCTTCAATATGTACATGTCCAGCCGAGATGGCTGATCTGAAATTATTAATCGTTCTATATGCCAAACCTGAACCCGCGAGTTCAGCTAAAAAAAATCCCAATCAACTCAACGTCCGACCCCACGGGATCTAAACCCCTTCCGTCACACCAACTACTCCATTTGCGCCAGGCTGATGAGTATCTCTTAGGAGTGCCTGCTGCCCAAGCCTGATTGATGAAATTTGCAGCTTGCTTTGAAAGGCCAAGGGAATCCCATCTTGACCTGAAACCACCCAAACCATCAATACCAGTTTCTCTGACATGATCAGTGGAAGTTTAAGGCCCTCCGAACTCATCAGAAGATCCTATCGAGGAGGAATGAGAAGCGGGGGAGCACAAGCTAAATGCAGAGCAATTGGGAACCATGGTTGAGCTCTCCAGAATGTGGTCACCAAGATAATCTCTACTTTCTGTCGTACATGAGACAGAACCCTGGAAATCATCAAAAATCGAGGAGGAGCATACCCTCTAAACTGCATCCAATCCTGGAGAAAAGAATCTGTCGCCAGTGCCAGAGGGTCCGGACGCCAGCTGATAAATTTTGTTATGTGAGAGTTGAGGCGAGACGCACTCGCAAAGGCCCCACTCTCTGATTATCTGAAGAAAAATAATTGGATCCAGTTTCCAATCGCTGGAATCCCTAAAAAATCTGGAATTCCAATCCGCTACTGTGTTCTGAACACCCAGAAGATATTCCGCTAAGACAATCAGTCCATGGCTGAGGCAGAAATGCCACAAGTCCTTGGCAATCTCTGCCAGAATCCTGGACTTCGTCCCCCCTAATTTGTTGACATATCGCACTGCTGATATATTGTCCATCTTCAACAATATGCAGCAGTCCATCTTCTGAGGGGATAGACTCTTTATGGCAAAAGAACCCGCTAGAAGTTCCAAACAATTGATGTGAAGAGTCTGCTCCGAACTCGACTATCAACCCCCTGTCACTAAGGAGCCGCAACAGGCTCCTCCGCCCCAACGACTAGCATCTGATTTGATCACCACCTCTAGGAAGGAACCAAAAATAGCCCTGCCTTTCCAGGCTTCATTGTGCTGGAGCCACCAATGAATCTCCAACTTCACCTCGTTGGTTAACGGAATCAGCTCCGAATAGCTCAGACCCTGCTGCAAATGTCAGATCTTGAGTCTTTGCAAAGCACGATAGTGAAGAGGAGCCGGAAAGATGGCCAGAATAGATGAAGCTAGAAAGCCCTATCCTGGCAATCTTCCTCAATGATACAGTCGGACTGATTAATGCAGAACTCAATTCCCACTTGAGGTTGCAAATTTTCTGAGAAGGTAGAATAAGTTGAGAGCGGACTGAGTCTATCTTCAAACCCAGGAAGTCTGGGACGGATTCAACAGTGATTTCTGCACATTGATAAGAAAACCCAGATCCTGTAAGAGACAAATGGTCCAATCTAAATGAGTCAGGAGAGTATGAATATCCTGAGCCATCAATAAAATGTCGTCCAAGTATATGATCAAACGTGCTCCCTTGGCACGCAGAAATTCCACCACTGGTCTCATCAGCTTCGTGAAGCACCAGGGAGCTGACGACAGGCCAAACGGTAGCGCACTGAACTCCAGACAATGGCCCTTCCACAGGAATTGTAAAAACTTCCTGTGTGGGGGAAAAATGGGAATCAAAAGGTAGGCATTCTTTAGGTCTAGGCGGACCATCCAGTCGCCTTTTAATAGAATATCTCTCAACATGTGAATCCCTCCCATTTTGAAGTGTCTGTATAAAATCCAAAAATTGAAATCTTTTAGATTTATTACCAGGCGATGACCCCCGCCTTTTTTGTCTACTACAAAAATGGGGCTGATAAATCCAAACGGGTAAGGAGAGGAAAAACGTACTACCCCTTTGTCCATCAAAGCTTGAACTTCTAAATCTATAAAGGTCTAATCTGCAAGAGAAAAACACATTTGAATAGGGGGTTTCAATTGCTTCGGAGTATTGATAAACTCCAAACGAAAACCCATGACCCTCTGAAGAGTCCAAGGATCCCCAGAAATCTTTCTCCAATTGTCCAGAAACAATCCCACTCTGCCCCCTAAGAAGTACCCTAAAATGTAGTATAATGCTCACCTACGTAACCAGCTTCTTGAATTGCTCCTGGTTGTCCACTTCATGGCTCGCTACGAAACCTGCAACGTCCTCCACTGGAGCAGGTGGGGTAGAATTAGAGTCAGATTGGTCTCCGTACCAACCTCCTCTCCCTCTGGTGTAGTAGTTCTGAGGACTTGCGAAAGATCCCTGGCTGGGCATTCACCCTCCATACTGACCAGACCCTGAGAAAAAGGCCTTGTTTAAACACCTTTTTAAGGGACATCTGTGCCTTGTCGAGGAAGGAGAAAGTAGAACAGAACTTAGCCAGTTCTTTAATAAAGGAAGAACCAAAAAGTAAGCCATCCGCCGAAGGACCCGTCACAGAAGAGGCTAAATCATTTAGTTTAGGATCAATACGCATAAGAATGGACTTTCTGCATTCAAAAGAAATTGCACAATTCGTATTGCCCAGTTGACAAACGGCTCATTGAGCCAAACCAATCAGTACATCAGTGTCCACAGAAGTCCCTGATTCCTTGGCGAGAAAAGCCATATCAAGAATCTTTGTTAACGGGCCAGACAAGTCAAGTAACTTATCTTGGCAGTTACGCCAAGACCTATCTAAACCCTTTTTTGGGTCTTTAGCAAAATTTTTCATGAAGGTGAACATGGTAGGGTCTATTTCTGGAGTGCCAGTAACCTTACCTTCCAGATATGGTCTAGGACATTCCAACCGAAGGCGTGATCGTACCTCTTTATCAAAGCTCCTACGAATATTCAATTGAACATACCTCACCACTTCTGGGGAAGGAACCCAATTGGATGCCCTGAAGTGAATAATTTCTGTAGGGTCAAAATCCAGGACCTAGAGAGGAGAAGCTTGCTTTTTAGGTTTCTTACTGGGTCCCGGATCATCCGAGTCATCGGAATCATCCGATGAGGAGTTTTTATCTGACGAGGATGGGGAAAAAGCAGAATCTTTTTTAGAACTATATCTATGTTCATTAGCACGCTTACGTTGAAGTTTCTCAAATGCATCAGCATGGACATTCCCTGAAACAGCATCTACTCCCTTATCCAAATTCTTAAATTTTGATTTAGATTTAGACCCTTCATTTTGAAGTTGAGGTTCCTGTAGCCAGCCCTGGGTGCAGACGTAATCAAACAATTGGCCATAAAAAGGTCCTAAAGCCCTGACAAGGGCATCATTGACAGACTGTTGCACCCTGTGTTCAAGGGCTCCACGAGGTTTACCTCCAATTGATTTCCAATCTCCTCAGGATAATAACCTGATTCATGCTCATCCCATTGAGCCATTTTCCTGGATATATATATAAAAAATTCAAGGAAATACAGGATAATATTATAGGGGGAGTGCAAACACCTCTGACAGGCTGGAAAGCCCAAAAGAATGTAGAGGGAGCACTCTAGGCCAAGCCTCTTTATATTATTACTGCCCATGTTTTCAGTTCAAACTGGGCATATAGGGAGTACAAAGGAGGAACAGAGGAGGGCCTCCCACTGCACACAATGCAAACACACAAGACGATCTCCCAGAGGAATAACTCTGTAAAGATCAGCTCGTACCACTCGCAGCACGACGCCACAAGGGAAAGGGGAAAAAAATAGGACTACGCGCTACACGCATAGACCGCTCCCGCTCCACATAAAAGGGCTATAAAACAGCAAGAAGACAAAAATTACTAAGCGTGCGAAGCGCTGATAAAAATAACAATATGCGAGCAGAATCGCTTCACGTACAAAAGCCTGAAAGAAAAAAGGTATCCACAAGTAATTACTATACATTTAAAAGCATCAAGTAATTAGAGTGAGTACTTATCTGCTGCGGAGCAGCAAAGAAAGAGTAAGTGACTTTTAAGGTCATGTTACTTATGTACAGGGGTCTCGGATGGTGATTGGTACATGTGACCTGACACAAAGCATCCTGGGTTTTGTGGTATTTTGTTTTTACTGTCTGTTGATTGGCTACTGTATTGAGACAGTAAAGAAAGAGAAAGCATAATCGTAGCCTCCGGTCCTGAAATAGAATCCTAGATGGTGTCCAGTACTGCTTCGCCCCAACTGAAACAAAACCTGCTGAGAATTTCTATTTACCTAGCTTCTCTCACTCTTATGTTGCACCAGCTAGGGTTTGGAGCGATTATTACAGCACATAACCTCAAGGTAAAACGGTTGTCCTGTAGTAGTTTTGGTATCATGGTTAAAGCAGCTTCTGAACCATTGGGAGAGGTTTCCCTAACTTGGGGGAGCCCTACATATGGCGGCAGGCCTAAGGCCTAAACCACGGTCGTGGCATCAGCTGCCACAACCTATGGTTGAAGTTGTGGCAAGATTGGCTGGCCGTGGCATGACCCTGGAAGCATGAGGTGCTTCTGGAGTCATTCCAGGTTGTATGGCGTACCGCCCTTAAGGGGCGCCCGAGGAAGAGAGTGGTTCGTGAAGGGTGCAGGATCAGGAGCTCTGACTCCTTGCGACCTTCCCTTAACTTGTTTTACACACACAAAATCCTAAATCAGTATGAATTTGAGACACGTTTATGTGCCTTTCTCTTTCAGTCATAATGTGGCTGAGTGAAGTACATGAGAAATGGTGAAATTGTCATGATGAGTGCCTGCCTGATTATGTCGTTTGTAAAAACAAAGCAGTTTTAGCAAATGATGTGCATGAGTGAGAGTGCGAGTACCTATGTGTATATGTATGTGTGTCTCATATGTGCACTGTGAACTGCTAGAGAAAAAAGTAATTCTATTTCAGCAGATTATGCTAATAACGTTTCTCTTAAGTGCAATAGAGTTCTGTAGAACATATACTGCTCATCAATACATAATGATTAGGGCATGCACAATGGAAATCTGCATAATAATACCTCATATATCAGCACTGTGAAGTTACGGGGAGGCTATGCACAGCGCTACATAAAAATCCCACATAAATAAATGAATAGGTGCTACTTACCATGAAAATGCAACCTTATATGCTCTATGCAGTTTTTATAGTAATTCTCACAACCAAAATTACCCTTTATTAAAACAATGTAACTACTTATGTTACCGAGGGCAACAGAAGCTAAGTGAGGGTGCTTGCATTAATGCAGTTATGCAAGTCAGTCTAGGAGGGACGGCCTTGATGGAATGGCATTACTTTGTAAGAATGCTTCACACACTTGCCAATAACCAGTTTATTGTTCACTGAAGGCTATTTGTTAGCGCTGGATATATATTGCTGCACAGTTTTGCTCGTTCTGCTGGTCTGATTCCAGTGATCTCATCCTTGAACACAACGTATGCAAGATGTATTTCTTCTGCAGTAAATTTACATTTATAAGTCTGCTGCTTTTTAACTGCTCCTCACTGTGTCTCTGAAAAGGTGGATATGTAACATGTGCCCATAGAAGACTTTCACAATAAATGAACTGACTGCAGCGATGGCAAATACGTATTTTAGGTCTGAGAATGCCAATTGTTTGGGAGAAGTATGTGTGAAATAACACCTTAATTCAAGGACCAGTATGTCAAGGGGTCAATGTAGTGACCAGGGTCCGAAAGACATACTGTTGACCAAAAAGGAAATAACTGTGACCTCTGGTTTGTCCTGGTAAGTTACTTGGGTGTCGGATATATGGTTGCTGAATACATATATGTAAGTCGGTCCCTGATTCAGCAACCATGGCCTGTCATCTCCCCATGTGGTATTTCGGTGCAAGAGTTGGTTAAGTAATACACACACAATATCTATTAGCCGCATCAACAATCACAGATGTACTCTGAGAATATCTAAATCTTATTGGATGCTAGCATCTTAGCCCCATCCCTATCCCCACCCATGTCCACAGCGCAATATGATGAGTACCTGCACTTATTTTTTCCCGTTTAAAGCACTGGGTGGTACTAATGACCAGAAGAACAAGTTACTTACCTTTGGTAACAAATTATCTGGTGTGTTTTTCTCAAATATATACACAATATGGTGGCCTGTCAGAAATAAGTTCTGATGTTGAGCAATGAGTGAGGTGCCAAGCACTGGCAAACACTGGTACAAATTAAGCACAGGGAGTGCTCCACCTGCCTCCAAAGAAAAGACCATATCTTGGAATTTCCTCTAAAGATGAGAGCCTTTGTTTTGTTGTTACTGAGTTTTAATTAGACTCGATCAAGTAGGTAAAGGGAACAATGCAGGACCAAAATTTCACCTGAGCGCAGCCCACATTATCACTGAGGAAAACAACGCTTTCGGTATCATCTACATAGGAATTTAGCAAGAGAAACCAGAAGATTGTAGGAATAACACCAACAAGATAAGTTAAAGCGTAATGGCATAGTGCTCTGAGAGAAGCCCTAAGGGGTTCCACAAGCGAGAGGTTTAGAACATGACATGAATTGGGGGATGCGGACTGTTTGTGAACTCTGAGACAGAAAATAGAGAAGCCACACCAGGGAAGTACCTTGAAAACTATACTGTTCCAGCTGATTAATAAGCCTCGTATGGTAAACACAACACTGACATCGTGTAGTATCTGGGCTGCTCTACCTCAACCAGGCACAAATTGCCTGATGCAGCAAGAAGAGATACTTCTGTCCCATTGAAAGGCAGCTTAAACACAAACACGGCAAAGAAGTCAATTACTTTTTGACAAAGGAGAAGTTTGGGCAGCGGACCTATTTTTCAGGGATTTTAGAGGGGACAGGCAGCAAGATGATATGTATGATATTGAATTAAGAAGACTGATTGTTAAATCACTTTTATATAAACTAACACCAGATTTAATATTGCTTTAATATAGATCTGGGCATTATCAGTGGATTCAATGTGATAAAAAACATAAAGGCTTATATTTTTAATGCACAATTGTTTCGTCTTCTGTCACATCACTTTCAGACTTTTAATAACATGTTTTGCCCATTCTGCCCATTTACAGCCTGTTCCCTTTTCCTCTCCTTCTTTTCCAAGCCGCTTACCTTTTCTCGCTGATTCTTTCCCTCTACTATTTACCCATTGCTTTGTCCTCTCTCACCTACAATCCCTTCCCTCTTCTTGTAGGTCTCCTCCCTTCCCTCTTCTTGTAGGTCTCCTCCCTTCCCTCTTCTTGTAGGTCTCCCCCCTTCCCTCTTCTTGTAGGTCTCCCCCCTTCCCTCTTCTTGTAGGTCTCCCCCCTTGCGCCTTCTATTCTCCTGCTCTATTCTATACCTTTCATTTCTCCCAAGCCTCTTACACTTCTTGCTGACTCTCTCCTTTTAAATCCACCTTTACACTCTACCCTCCTTTTCTTTTCTCTTGATGGTGCTGCCTCTTTTATATCCATCTCTCCCCCAACACCCCCGTGGTCCACTCTTCACCTCATCTCTCAACCAGCCTCCATCTTCTCTTGTTGGTTCCAGCCTCTTAAATCGACCCCACTCCTTCTCCTCTCACTCGCCCCAGTTTCTCATATTCTCTTACTGGTTCTGCTCTTTTAATTTCACCTCTTCACTTTCCTTTCTGTTAAACTGGTACTAATTAGGTGAAACCGTTGCCCAAACAGCATTTACATCTGAAAACCTGACACAGTTAAGAAGTAATACTATCACAAAATGGGCTGCACTTGGCCACATAATCTGCCTTTTGTTGACGCATGACTTAGTCAACCCTGCCACTTAATGTAGTCTTCCCCTGCCGCAAAGTTCCAGTAGCTGTGGTGATGTGGAGTGATCTACACAAGTACTTAGTACTCCTGTTTACGTATATATTCTTTAGTGGTATTGCCGGGTGTGGAGCAACCAAGGGAGTCAGAATCAGCCGGAGTGGTATCTCCAACAAGGATACATACCCGTCAACCTCTTAAATAAAAAATGTGGTGAAGCCAGGCAATTAATTGGGTTATTCCATTGAAGTGTATGAACACGAAAACAGTGGGTGAGTTGAGAGGTATAGGTAAATCACTCCGCCCGACTAGCGATCGGGCCCTATGTAAGGGTAACTCGAGCTGGTTACCAATCGGGTTTGATTACTAGAGAACAGGAAGAACGTGTGTCTTAACAACTGTAATATGGGCAGTGTGAAAAGGCAGGTAAGTTTCGTCAAAAATGCCACAATGGTCGTGGTTTCGCTCAAAAACAGGGGCAGCCTCTCTTCTTCAGTGGAAATCTGCAAAGCTCATACCCGGGCAATGGTAGGAGTTCTTGGAATGCCTGTGGGCTTACATTGAAAACACCTGCAAGTTGGACAACGTGAACAGATCAGAGTATAATGATAAAGTCAAATGTAAATATAGAAAGCAAAAAAAAAACCTTAGGATGGAGGAAGGGGAAAACGCCTCTTCTACAAATGCAAGTATTGCTAGTGTGCTAACTACTTTAAGGGTAATGGCTTTGGTGTGACCAGTCAGTTATGGAATAAAAGCCCAACTGCCGAAAAATGGTGCTTTCAAGAAATTCAGCCAGGAAACCTCAATAAAAGAAAAAAATGGTTCAGGCATGCATGAACAATGCGGATGAACAACGAATCAAGTAGGTATATTAGCAACCTACAATGATGAGCCGAAAGAACTCTTTTTTGTGGGTGGATCTGAAAAGAAGGCCTCAGACAATGGTATCTCGACAGAATGGATAAGGTGACGCTGCTGCTACTTCCCCAGTGCTTATCAAAATTTACCATGAGTAACGGAAATACCACACCCCAATCTGTGGGAAAATGTTCAGAGCAACACCTGCCATGACGGGTTTCCTTAAAGCAGACTGTTTGGTTAACCTTCCAGGGGCCATGGACATAATACGTGCGTGGTGGGTGCATTCGGCCGTAGGATGACTGTCGCACTTCTTTTCCTTGCGCCTAAGCATGCCACGCGGTAAAGATGTTTTATATTCCACTTATTAACACGGCTTGTTTGCAGGTGAGCTGTGACTCAGACGTAATATTCCTTTCAAAAGCCACAATGGCGCAAAAAAGTACCTGACGGTGAAGTCGTAGGAGCAGGAAGCCAGTATGGTCGCGTGGAACGGAGAGAACTGGAGGAACAGAAACAATAAAAGGACTAGTAAATATAGATAAGCACGAAAACCGTCATACAAGTCTACAGCAAAAAATAGATTTAAAAAAAAACATTGGACGTCATTTTATTTAATTTACAGTCTGGTTTTCAGAAAGAGCAGCACTATGGAACACATTTTATTGACAGCTGCTGTGCCCTAAGCATCTTGTGAAATCAGCTCTCACACAGTTCCTGGAAATTTCCTCATCAGAAAGCAGGGTTCACCACCGGCTGCGAGGGCACTTACTGTGACCAGAGCTAGACAGAGATTTGTCTACTGAAGCCCGAGTATTACAGTCATATGTTTATAATGTATTGTATATCACAGTAAGGGGCTTTTCAAAATTACTTCTGCTCTTTCGTGGGGCCTGGTTAATTGCTACAATTCAAGTGAATTAACGCATCATTTGTAAGAGAAAAACATTGAACATCAAGTTGTGGCCCCCAAGCAGTGCAATTGTAAAGGGCATTCAATGTGGGAAAAACCTATAGTAGACATATAATAGAATGGAACACGTGATGCCACTGGAAATTCTAAAAACGGAAAATGTGCAGTTTGTGCAATTTCCTAAACAAGCCAGTGCATATTGCATTTCACTACTAGACGTCTGAAGTGTTTGTCACCCTTCTGCTCCTGTGGCCGAACTTCCTCTAATCACCCAAAAAGGTGGAGCTCTTGACAGCAGTTATTAGCATCGATTTGGAATTACGTGTGACACATTTTGTAGGACCTGAAGCAGTCAGTGGGGACACAAAATCCTGGAGCTCTATGGATGTGGCTACTTCCAATCTGGGATCCCTTCCTCTCTCGGATCCATTCCAAGGCTCACTGTGGTTCGCCAACACGCTGAAGCCACTGATGTATGTCTTTGTTTAGCCCAATGCTATTCTCAAATCCTGCACTAGTGAATAAGAAGCTTGTTCCCACCATAGGTTATCTAATGCTATCTAATGCAGCTTTAGTGCAAACAAAATTGCTACAAGTATTCCTCAACTTGCGTTTTACGACAACATCTCTTTCACTGCATGGATTCATCAGACGGCCCCTGGAAACAGAAATGTGTCCAGTTTTTCCTGCAGCCCATATAGGTGACAAAAAGAAAAGCAAAGTGCATACTCTTAGAGGTGAGGCCCCTAGGTAAAATCATGTCAAATGCGAGAAAAAAAAGAGGAAGGATCCTATAAAACCTGTGTCTTGCCGTTGACTATGCAGAAGCTGGCCAAATGTTTTCTGTGAAAGGGTCAAACAGGTGCTGACTAGCAAAGGGGATGGTGTGAACGTTTGTCGGACTTGCTTGTGCAAAAATGTGTCAGCAATCACCCTCAGAAAGGATTTGCGATTGTGCCAGGTCCTAATGGTGAGTTTCACCTCTAGAGGGCATGTGAATTAGGCTGTGCGTTTATGGTTCCAAATTACCCTACTATCTACTTTCTCCAAGAAGGCTGATGACCCTGTCTGAGACCAGACATGCTACGATTTCCAGATAATTCTAGAAACACATGGTTTAGTTCTCTAGAACCGTGGCATTATGGACTTAATCAATGTAACAACCTGAAACTGCAACCATCCCACAACCAATTGAGCAATATTTGCGTGACAGATTAAAGCAGTGGTTCCCAACATGGGGTCCGGGAACCACTAGGGGTCCGCGAAGCCTCCTCAGGGGGTCCGTAACTGCTGAGAAAATTAAATAATATTAAAAGTTTAGGTCTCCAGCTTTCAGTAATGACTCAGTGGGGCGTCCCTATTTTCCAATAAAGATTCAGTGGGGGTCCCGGGCTTCAGTAATGATAAAGTGAGGGTCCACAAAAGTCTAAAGGTTGGGAACCATGGCATTAGGGGATAGGTAGTGAACCCAAACCAATCTTTCTTTCAGGAGTAACACGCTCATGAACACTAGAACACCAGGGATACAAACCCTGATCTAGTGCACACAATATTGATTGCAACTACAATAAAGGCAATAACAATGGAGATGGAGGTAGCAATGTTTACCAAAACTGTGAATAAGAGGAACCACTCCACCATATTTGCGGTTACACACCTATAGCAATTGTACACTAATTCTAATATTTTTAAGCACTAAGCTAATCCTAGCACAGCAAAAAATAAAAACCTATTGAGTTTCAGAGATGGTTCACACTTGCATACCTGTTTGAACAATAGGGCTTGTGTTCACTAACATAGCAAACTCTGCCATGCATGTAATGCAAGGAGACCAGTTGTACTGATAGGTTCAGCAAGCAAAGGCTAAGTGCCTGCCTTTCTGTTATCCTTCAGTTGGAACCGGTGACATGATTCTGCACTACATACCCTGTTATCGCCTGGCATGAAGATACCCCTTCAACTCCTCACCATTTGCACTCAGCTTTTATAGCATTATTACACTGTTGTTGAGACACTTAGAATAAACAAGCAGAAAGTGTCCGGTTGTCTTTTCACTTATTTTTATTCTGCGAGACCGTGTTCAACAACAATAAATGAGACACTTAGTTATCAACCTTCTAGAAACTCGCCAGAAAAAAAAAAAAAAAAATAACAGTCGGCGTTCAGTTTAAAAACTGATAATATTTTCACGTAAACTTGATTATCACATTGCATAACATAATAATACAAACCAAATACAGATTTTATTATTCACACACATTCACTTTTGACTGGCACATGTAATTTAAGAAAGGGAATACCCAGAAGAGGCTAGATATATACTATTCGTAACAGGTATTCTGCTAATTCCCCATTCTGTGCTTCAAAATCAGCTCCAGCATATAGGAGGAAGACAAGGTAAATATATAAATACAAATAGCTTTCTTCTTTGCGCCCTAAAAACTGGAGTCCACCATATCCTTTGTCTTGAAAATCTCAAGGGCATCCCCTCATCCTCATCCATGGAACTACTAGTTAGTTCTTAATACGAAAGGTTAGGTGTTGAGCCATGTAACCAAAGAGAAATGTGCAAGCAAACCCAGACTACTCCAGAAGCACAAGCAGGAGCTCCATGTCATAATGCTTGTTAGATTTAGAAACTTCAACCAAAGCCTCCCTGCCCCAAGGAGAGGATAAAGGAATCTAGGAGATACTTGCCTGAAACACAAATTCAAAGGATGGGATTTCAGGGTGGGCACAAGAGGTGGACACCCACATGAAAGCAGATCACCACCATGCTGGGATCAGAGAATCCGCAAGGTACAGCTGCAGGAAAAAAGGGGTCTCACAGAGATATTCCATAATGGGGAAAATCCTTTGGATAAGGAAGGTTTGTAAACTCCGTATCACAGCTGGAAGAAGAGGAATCACCTTCACTCTTGCCACATCCACAGGATGGTGTGGAAACTAAAACAGTATCTAAGACATGGCACGAAAGTGTTAAGGTTCACACTTGTAGGATGTTAACTAGGAAGCTGCTGAGGAGCCGTGACACCATCAGCTTTCCAGGGAGGCTATTGGGGCTTTCCCAGTAAATTTCATAGACTGGGCCCCACTCCATGCTCTAGAACGGGGAATTCATCCACTCTCTCTAGGGAAGAAAAATTCAAAGAAGCGTGTCAGCCTCTGGGCCACCCAGCCTCTGCTCAAGTCCCTATCTGGGAGAGCAGGAATTGTTTTGCATGAAACCAGAAGTTCCCCTTTAGATGGGAAATGGCACAATGATCCCTAGCCAGTTCTGATGAGAGAGAGCCTTGAGATGATTGATTCGGGTGGTAGCTAAAGAAACCCAAAGACGAGCCCAACACTTTCATTCAAGCTATTGTCCACTTCATGTCCGCCCACCTTTAGGTGAGGCAGACTCAGGGTGGAAAATAGTTTGAGCTACTCCTATACACATACAGATGGGGACACATTTACAAAGGGAATGATTTTAATAACCAACTCTTTTTTTATTAAATCTCTTTACTGGGTTCTAAGTTTTCTTTAAATATCTGCCTCTTACACCTGGTAATCCTGCCAGCTCTCCTAGATCTTACAATATTTTTGGGGACACCACCGGACCTTATATATCAGGAGCTAAAGTACAAGGCACCTGCTCATACCATGCTTCCATCTGACTATGCAAGGGAGTGTTGACTTCTTCCAATTCTGAGTAATGTTCTTTTCCCCAATACTAAACCCAGCCTAAGTTGGTACTTCTAAGCCCCACGATGCCCTCATTCTCAAGTATATGTTGTAGAGCAATTTTTGGATTTCGGTCAATTGGTCACTTCAATACTGCTTTAAATGTGTAAAATATCCCCTCCCAGAAAAGCCTGAGACCTGAACAGGACCAAATTGTATGGCTAAAGTTCCCCACCTCTGGCCGACATCTAAAGCATTCTGGACCAGAACCTCACCAGAAGCACCACAATGTCTCAGGAGGTTGGCTATACCATATATAGATTTTTGAACTTTATTATTTTGAGACTGCAGCCTCGCGCAAGGCCATAAGTGCAAAAGTCCACTCCTAGTCTTCGAGGTTGCCAATGTTTTCTTCCCAGGCTTCTCTAAGGTGAGTGAAGGTATCAGGGGAGTTAGTAAGCAGGGTTTCACACAGATAGATAATTGTGCCCTGCACAGGAAACTGAGAAAGTGTCATATTCACCTATAGTACACTGAAGTTGGATAAATCATGCAGTCGTAATAAGTAAAGCATAATAGCTAGTCTAACTTAGAGGTAATGGCAGAATTGCATATGGAGGAGTCCAAATTCCTTCTTGATTTCGGAAAAGGGTTTTAACGTCCCCCCTGCCACTATGTCCCCCAGCAGTAAAATCCCTAGCTGATCCCAGCCTTCAAAGCCCTCCAACAAGGCAACCTCCAGTATGGTGGATAGCAGGGGAGGTTGACTAGTCACTCACCCAGTCTATCTCAATTGTTTGGTTGAGGCACTCCCTATTTCCATCACCATCTTCGCTGCAGGGACACTCCTGGAGGGAGTTTCGCTCCATGTAGTTATTGGATTAGAAAGCCCTCACCAAAGGCCCACACATGAACTGCATTTGCTGGGTCTGGCATAGATCCGATGTCCAGGAGTAGATACATTCTTCATGACAATTAGGTGTGGAGTTCTGTGATATAATATAGGGTCGATCATTGTAGCGCCCTCAACTTACATTGATTTATAACACTTAACAAATCAGACATAGGGACAACCATTATGTCACAACAATATTCTCAATAATGAAGTCAAGGTGAGCAAAAGGCTTTGAGAAAGAATGAAAGGTTAGTTTTGTAGTGTATACAAGAGTTTAGGGAGAATAATATTTTTCATTAGCACAGTTCTACATAGTATTTGTAAGACTAAAACTAGCCTTATTTGTGTCTTAGCATACACAGTGAGGTATGTTGTCTGTTCGCGCTAGGTCGATATGTGGGTGAGTAGAATCCATATGTTTTTGATGCTCTGTGTTTTTACTCAGATCCCTATGGCCTCAACCCAAGCCTGCATTCTAAGTCCTGTGTAGAGTATACGTTTGTAGACTAGAAAGCGTAACACAAAGCTTATGCAACCTAGGAGTGCAAAGAGGTAATCCAATTAAATAGTATTGAAGGCCTTCTCAAAGTCAATCAGTAACAAAGCAGGTGGCTGAGACAGTCTATGTCCCATGGACAACGCATCAAAGGCACAACAGATAGTGTGTCTAGTGGCAGGTTAGGCATAAAGCTACTTTGATCAGAATGAACTAAATTAGTAATGACTGTGGTAAGATGTGCCACCAGTATCATGGCAAGGATTCCAGACCTACTATTTATTAGGGAGATTGGTAGGTATCACTCACATCTCTCTTAGGGACAATCAGGCTATGGTATGACCACTATGTCAGTCTCACTAATCTTTGTTGGGAAACCTTCGAGGACCCTAGCATTTAAACAGGTCCAAAAGTGCCTGTGCCAACAAGGTAGCTAGACACTTGTAGAACTCACAGGAAAGGCATCTAAGTCCGGCTCCTAATGGAAAGCCATTATCATTGCTGTGAGGAAGGCGAGGCAGGGTCAGGGTGACATCACAAACATGGGTGCATAATAAGTGTATGGGAAAACACATATGGTGCAGGGGAAAGGACAAGGCATACTACAGATACCAGATACACATGATAGACGGGCTATAAAGCTGTCCGGTAGAGGTAGAGAACTGGCCAGAGGGATCTGGGAGTAAGAACCCAACTGTGAACCAGCTTTTGTACTCTCTGCCGGGTTAGACCTCTCGCTTCCAGGGCAGTACAGGCAGCAGTACTATTTAAGCTCACAAGCAGAATGGAGAAGCAAACTGACAACTTTCCGTTTGTTGTTTGGCTTCCTTAATTGGGCAGTTTGTCACTAATATTTTTTTTGCTTTTACCCTTTTCCGGTTCCCCAGTGTTAGTGGAATTTAGGCAGGGTACTTGCTATTCTGTGCTTGTTTGTCTCATACAGTAGTCTGGCTCTCCATGCGCCCTGGAGTTCTACGCCTGTATCACGGTCAGTGCGGGAGAATATGTGAGCTGAGCAGAAATTCAACAGGCACATGCGGCAGGAGGAAGTGCAGGAGGAAGTGCAGGGGGACGGAGCAAGCGCCCGGGATTGATGGTGTTCACCATTTTTGTGCAGGGCAAAAATGAGCTGCGAGTCCCCATTTTGCAGCCTGGACCTTCCACAAGTCTCGACATACAAAGAAGAAGCAAAACTGGAGAGCAGAGGGAGGTGGGGCTTCTCTATGAGTAGCAAAGAGGATCTAGCATAAAGGATAAAAAAGAGAGGTTTCTTTTAAAAAATAAAAACGAATAAATTAAGGAAATGTATTTTGAACATCAATCACGAGCTTAGGTATCTGTTCCTGTTTTAAAAAGACACAACAATGACGATAATATATTTACCGGGTCACATACTAACTATTTTCTGCACGAAACCATCGACTGACAACCAGCGAGACAACCCTTATTACTTAAGCAAATCTTCAAACTTGTAAGAACCGAGTCACTCAGTACGAAGTTGCCCGGATTTTGGTGCGGGGCAGCAATCTCGGCCGTCCTTGCACCACATTGTGGCATGGATGAGTTTGGAATTTTCTGGAGCGGTGTCCCGTGCAGCGGTAACGCTCTGAGTGGGATGTCGCAACCGTGACGAATACCTACGTGTATACCGAAACCTAGTCAATATCTCTATCAAATTAACATGCAGATGATTATTTTGTACATTTTTTAAGAAAAAAAGCAATTAAAAAGACAACAGATGTGAAACAAAATAATGTACCTTTACTCTTCGGACAGCGTAGGAGTGGCCACGTAGGTCAAAGACAGGCTGCCGTACAGTTCTCAGGTCCCAGCCTCTCAAACTGCAGTCTACGGCCGCGGTTACAAGCAGTTTCTAAAATATGAAACAAAAATACATTTTCCATTACATTCTAGGTGAATATCCAGAGGTTATTTGGTGTGTTTATGTCAGGCCAGGTCTGCTGGGCTGAGGGAACTCGTTAGCAACTCAGCAATCTTTGGAATAATGATTGCTTGTTGTCAATAGAACCACAAGAACCAGATATTACTGTCTGGTCACTGCCTGCCAAGTCGCCCCCTTTATCAGGCCTTGACCACTTCGGGGTAGTGAAGGTGATTAGCCAAGGCTTACTCAAAAGCGGCGCAGAATACTCAGATACATTTACCATTAGAATGGTGCTCAATAAATATAAGAACCCTTGATCAAAAAAAGTCTAAGGCTTTAATTCAAAATTAGGACTTTCTTTAGGCTCGCACGATGTTGCTATCAAAACATGCGATATGGGTAATCTTGTTCTCCCATATACGTAAATGGGACACAATGGAATTATGTAATAATCTGTGTGTGAGGCTTCCAGCATACTAACAGGATTGCACACTTTTGCACAGAAACGTTGTCTAGTATGCAGGAGAAAGTTAGAGCTCTCTGCGGGAGCTTTGCAAATTCCTATTGTCTATATGGATGGAGGTATATATATACCTCCATCTATATATATATATATATATATATATATATATATATATATATATATATATATATATATACATACATATATATATATACATACATATATATATATATATATATACATACATATATATATATATATATATATATATATATTTATATATATTTATATATATATATATATATATATACACACACACACATATATGTGTGTGTGGTGCAGATGTGGGGAACTCAGGTAAGCATGCTCACAGTCCTCGACTTGGGGTAGAGAGCTCGCAGCTTTCATCAATGGCCAGTGCCTCCTAGCGAATACGTTGCAAGGAGGCTGTTCAAATAAAGCCAACAGCCTCCTTCTGCACCGGGCCAGCAAATTATTTGATTCTAGTCACATTCATCTCCCAAGGCCTCAAAATGTAAGGTGCTTTAAGTACAAACGTTTCAAAACTGTACAGTGTGCTAGCTATTATTGTCTCAAATATATGTTCCAACCCTCCCCTCCTTAGCACGTCCTCATTCTCGTAATGTTAACTGAGCCGAACCCATGCTGTACTATGTTCTGTACCCTATACCCTTGCTATAGAGCACTTACTGTTCACATTTTGTGGCTACTTATAATTAGTTTGGCCTTCTACTGTGTGTATGCAATGAATAAATGTGGGATGGACTGTTCCATTCCAAATGTAGATGAACGGACTGAACATGCCCCAAGTGCAGATAAATGTAGTACATAATGACAATTCACTGAATACAAATTGGAAAGGGAAGCTCTGTTTCACATTCCAAAGGAATGGCACCAATACCCTTATTATCCTATAGGGTTTTATGAAAGTACTTGTATATACTCCCTGAGCATAATAAATACTTTTATGAGAATGTCAACACATGCCACACTAACTCATTTCCTTTAATATTTCAATTATGTTCTGATACACGTCTGGTATAGTTTTAGTTAGCTCAGAATTTCCACAGGAAGAGCAGTTTTTGTTTCGCTAGTAACTTTGGCACCATTTGAGAAATCTTCATGGCACTTTACATAAAAAATGTCATCCCTCTCAGCACCTTGCTGGAAAGTTACAGGGTGATCTGTCAAGCATGGGGCAAGAACAAGCAGTGGGGGGTCCCAAATGTTGATGCCCCATATTTATTCTCATAGGACATTTGAGAAACGATACAGAAAAAAACAGCTTAACAGAACTGCATCAAATGTGGCAGAACGTTAGAACTAAAACCATGCTTTTCAATATTTGGTGTGCATCGGTTAACACTGATAAAATGTTATCGATATCTGGGTTGTTGGAATCCAGATATGTTATGATTGGCCCATTCCGCCAACCATCTTCATTCACTGGTTTGCTGTTGTGTCATCCATATTTTTCATCTCTAACTACTAGAGCATACAGCATGGAGCAATAGAAATTCACCCATTGATTAACTTCGCTCTGAGTGAGGGCACTTATTTCTTTCATAAGGAGCACATCCACACAAAGTAGCTCCTTTCCGTACCAAGGACTGTTATGGCAAAGTATGTTTTGAGAGGCAATACATATTTTTAGATTGGCGAAGGCCCGGGAGCTTCTCAAAAATACATTTTCACAAAACCCATAATAAAAGAAAACAAGCATTGACAAAGCCAAAATGCTAGCAGCCAAAGCAAGACCTATAGGTTTGCCATTGCAGGTTTTTTAATGATGGTGTCTGTTGTTGCATGGACTCTGTTTGTGTGGATCATTTTTTTGTGTAAAATCTGCCAACTTCCTGGCACATATTCCATTCTGCATGCAGCACATTGTGTGCCACCTTTCCTGCTTTTTTGCTACAATTTACTGCTCAGTCGTGGGACAGAACAAAATGGGTGGCAGATTTACTGAACGCTCCAAAGCAGCATAAATGTCATTCCTGCCAGAAAATGCACTACATTCTGTTTATTGGCTATTTTACCTTTCCAACCACCTTTAAATCAGATCCTTTGTGCTTGCCGGCTTTCACCCAAAATGGACTCTAGTATTTGCCCCGGCTATTGGGAACACAGAGCTTGGACTAACCAGACCCATGAACTCTTTTGAGAAATTATCACTTGCAGAAAAAAACAAAAGGCCACTCCCTGAATTCTTATGCATGCCTAAATTCCACAAATATAACGACCTGTATGCTAACCAAACTTCCACTTACATCTTGTGTAAGACTACTTATTTACTACTGTGAAAATCACTGTAATTGTATTTATATAGTGCTTACAACCAGTCGCAGCTGGCGACTCGGAATGGTGGCGGAGGCCAAACAATTACATGTATGTATAAAAAAATCTACTTACCTCATAGCCGCGCTGCCCCCACGTTGCTGCCGTTGCACTCCAGGCACTGGCTCCCACCCTGCCCTGCGCCAATCACGACGCTGCTCAGAGCAGCATTATGACTGGCCGGAGCGCCCCGACTGGACGCTCCAGCACAGACTGGGAGCCTGTGCAGGATATCTCTCCAACTCGGCACCACAGTGCCCAGTTGGAGAGAGCCCTTGTGCGCATGTGTGTTTGGCTGGCCCGAGACGGCTGGCCAAACATACATGTGCACTGAGGGGAGTGCTCTGTGCACTACTCTCCATGCTTGTCACCCCCATGGCCTTCCCCATTAGAAACAAAACAACAATAAACAGAGTTTATTGTTGTTTTGTTTCTAAAGGTTGCATCTCTTGCTGCTGCTGGCGGGGGGGGGGGCTCCTCCGCCCTAACGGAGGAGCCGCCCCTGCTTACTGCCCCTGACGAGGCGTTGAATCGCTTTTCGGCGAGTAGCTTGATACTAGGATACCCAAAAGGAGAAGGGGTGGATCAGTATAAGGAAATAGGAGTCAATTTGAGCTGTGGACATGTGAGTCGGTTAGTTGGTTGAACAGAATAATGGGGGAATAGAAGAGGGAACAGTCTAGAAAGTGTTAATTGGGAGATCATAGTAGTAAGATGAGGTTTGGGATGAGTAAAAGGAGAGATGGAGGAGGGAAGAGTGTATAGAAAAGGATTAGGGAGATCAAAGTAGTAAAATAAGGTTTGGGATTAGTCACAGGAGAGATAAATGAGGAAGAATTTAGAAGGGTTGTTTGGGAGATTACAGTAGTAGAATGAGGATCAGGGTGAGCCAGAAGAGATAGAGGAGGGAAGAGTCTAGAAAGGGTTATTTTGGAGATAATAGTAGTAGAATGAGGTTTTGGATGAGTCAGAGAGAGGATAAAGAAGATAGATTGAGAGAGGTATAGGGTGAGACAGAAGACGTGCAGTACTGTTTCTCTATATTACGAATTCTAAAGCCCGTAAGCAAGACCAGTCTGGATTGTCTAATAATTGTCAGTTGTTCGTAATTTTCTGTGGGAGGAAGGCTCTTGAGGCAAGAAACTACAAGCACCTCACTTTTTTGAATTTAGAATACAATACACAGCCTATAAATATGACAACAGATAAGAAGCTATGCTGGAATTCCACCATGCCATGATGTATCTTAAATATGATGGGTATGTACAACATGCCACATGTTTAGCAAGTTCCTTACAAAAGCACCTGTTCAAGTCCCAAAGCACACTTGTGAGAAAATCCAGCCAACGGAAGAAGAAAAGCATCGCTTGTGATAGTTCCAATTTTTCAATCAAACAGTAGCTCCCAGGGCGTAGCTTCCACTGGTGCAGCAGGTGACGGGCACTGGGCAGTGGAGGCCTGGGGGCTCAAAGAATCCCGATTATTACTGTATTTCACACTTTAAACAGCGGTTGGAGGCCCCATTTCCTTCTTTGCACTAGGGCCCATGACACACTGGCAGCTCCCAGTCGCACTTTACACAGCAGCTCAAGGGCTCACCCTCCTCTCCTATTTCATAAAAGGGACTGGAGGTTGAAGTGGGTGCAAGCAGTCAGCGAACTACCATTTCAGTGGCTTGCATCAGGGAGAACAACGGACACCCCTAATGCAATGGCTGTCCCCTAGAATATCCTGGTAAAGTTTGGCTGCTAGCCTATGTGCTAAAGAATGTTCTCTCGATACATAATTTGTATCCTGTTGCTAACTTGAAGGGAGCCTTGCCCCGGTAAATAAGTCAGAAATGTATTATAGCTGCTGAATTCTGACACATCCCTGGACAAGGATGCCCAACATTCTTACGTCCATGTCATGTGAAACAAGTTATGTCACACATGGATTGCAGGCCAAATCGTGTGAACGGGCAGCGAAAGCTCCTCGTGCACTTAACTACAAAGATCCCGTATGGTGGCAGATACGCACAGGCTCGAGTCAGGTTGCAACTGAGAATAAGGGAGTTGGAGGCAGAGGGATTTTTTTTTTTTTATGCATCTGGTGTCGTTGACTATAGTTTAACAGTATATGTTGCTGATAATAATAGGCAACATAGACAATGCCTGGGGTAAATTAGGTGTTGTCCATGCAGTGCCGGAAATGAAAGAAATACTCCGGGATTGTTTAAAAAGGGACCAAGTGTTGGCAGCAGAAAAGGGCGGAGTCACGTGCAGAGTCTGGCAGTCAACTTAAACATTTAGTTGTCCCAAAGTAATTAGCAAAATGGACAAATGTGATAGTAAGTAAGTGCTGGCTTACTTAACTGGTCGTGAGCAGACTGCACTTTAAAATATTGTAGATTTTATTGTTACCAACTGCAAAGATTGTTATATACATAGCAGTTTCCAAAATAAAATAACAGTATAATAGATCCTGTGGTTGATGCACATGCTGAAGAAATAGGTGTGCAGTCCAGGCACAGGTCTGGCTCATCATAAAACGGTGCAGAGGGTTAATGTGCATGCAGAAAAGCACAATACGTAAAATATTTGTATTTTATGTAGACAGCTTAGTGGGTTGCTACTTTCTCTTACTTGCCAGTCACAAGTTATAACCCTTGCAGCACTTATTTTTGAGGGCCGGGGATTATTCTCCAGCCTCAAGCATTTGCTGCGAGCAAAATAAAAACATTAGAAAGAAGGAGGAAAGGGAAAACGAAAAAGTGTCACAAAGGGAGAAAGTAGAAAGCTGCAAGAGTGAGGGGAAGGGGCAGGGAGTGGCTGTAAATGGATTGAAGAGGTCCGAGATGGCTTCAGGGTAACTCTGCCTCAGTATTCCGTGTTCCCACACTTATTTGCAGCAGCCGCGTGTTTAAGAGGAGAGCTTTGGGCACCAGCACGTTTTTATGTACAAATTAAGCACTGCAGCAAGTCCTCATGTGCTCACTGTGAGGATGTGGCATCATACAGACGCAAAAGAGCTGTCTACCTGGTGCCTTAAGTTCGCCGGGATGAAAGCTGAATGAATCCGCCTACCACCGAAGTCAAAAGGTTGTAAGTAACACAAAGTCTGATATGAAGTAGATCAACGTTGTTAACAGAACACATGGCCCTTCCTCCTCCTACTAGAGAGGCCTTTCCCCGCTGATCCCACCTCGCAAGGCACTGAAAATGAAATTACCAATGCTTTCATGTTGGCGGCAGCAGGTACGTGACTCCAATAGCCGAAGGACTGAGTCAGTTAGCTGATTTGCTGACGACCACTGGGTAAAATCCCTTCACCAGAATAACCATCATTCACCACACCATTTGGCACTTCTTACTTAACCAGATGCAAGAATCCTAATTTAATATTCCATCCTTTTGGCCATGCAAAAATGTGTCCTAAACTCCTGTTGCTGTCCTTGCTGTTCTTGCTGTTGCACTGCCATAACGTTCAATTATTATCCGATACATTAATATGCTTGCACCTTCTCCAGGCGTGTAAAAGCAGAATAAAAAACAGGCAGATTCAACCCAGATTACGAGATTCAAGCAGCCAAGATCCAGATGAATTGCCTAAACAAGCAACATTTGAAATAGTTCCAGTCAAGCTCGCCGTATTTGTTCTAAACTAGTTTCACCACTTTGGGGGTCATTATGAATGCTGGCGGTTTTTCCAGTGACCGCCAGCCCCCTGGGACCCCGCCAGCCATATTACAAACATTCTGCTGGGCCGGTGCCCGCCGGCCCAGCAGAACGCCTGGCCAGGACACTGCCGTCAATGCCTTCAAATGCCGTCAAAGATCACTGCCCGCGCGACGGCCACTGCACAGGGGCCCCTGAGAGTAATTCTCGATAAGAGCTGCCATTGAAGAGAAGCTGCAGAAGAGGAAGCTGGCTCGTTATCAAAGGAAACCTTCATGGCCAAGATAGTGCTGCTTACCTCTGGTGCCCTTCCGGCCAGTCCCTCACAACTTACTCTGAAAACCAACTTGGAATACATGAAATGCTACTCCATCATCCACAAGGCCCCGAAAATATTGAATGGATTATTTTCATACTAGGTTGTATTGTAGGGCTTTCTGGCAACTCAGGGCCTTATTATGACTTCAGCAGACATAAAAGCCCATCCGCCGAAGTCCCAACGGGTAGGTTGCCGCCAGTTTGGCTTCCCGCTGGGCCCATTACGAGTTTCCCGCTGGGTCTGCGGGCATAAACTAAATTTTTGCATGGTGGTCCAGCGGGAAAAAGCCTACAGCATCGTCGCCGGCTCGTAGCAGAGCCGGCAGAAATTCTATAGTGCATAGGGTGCACTAGCATCCATTGCAATGTTCACCATCTGCAAGGTAGACAGTGAACATTGCGACGGGGCTGGCCAGGGGGCCCATGTCAAGTGCATAGGCCCCCTGGGGCCCCCTGCACCCTGTCTCTGCCAGCCTTTTCATGATGGTGATTCTGCCATAAAATCGGTGGCAGAGAAGGGGGTCGTAATCCCCAGGGCAGCGTTGCCCTGGAGGATTTGAACTGCCAGCACTGCCAGGCCAACGTGGAGTCATAATCTGGCAATGCTAGTGGTCCGACCAGGGCACTACTGCTGCGGTTGTAGTATGACGCTCAAACCGCCACATTGGCGGCAGTCCGACTGCCACCACGACCCTGGTAGTCATTAGACCGCCAGGGTCATAATGAGGCCCTCAATATCTGCAGATTCATCTTAAAAGTTTTGAGACGCCTAATAATGAAGGGTTCAAGAAACAAGTCTTAGGGTTCAGACTGACAAACCATTGCATTGCCAGTAAAAGGATGCCTGATTACCAAAACTGGCAATACCAAACTGAGGCACTTAGGATCAATGACAAAAATTAACTGCTCCTGACCCTCTTGATTATTTTTGAATACTAACTGGAGACAGTGACATAGTTTTCGGACCAATTCAGAGATGAGTCATCTCTCGAGATACCTAGACCCTTCCAGACCAAGGTTAAAAACTGAGTGAACTGCTATCATGAATTGTGGAAAAAAAATTAATACAACAAGAGGAGCCCAAAACGTGCAAGCATTCTAATGTAACATAAAACTCTGATACAAGGGTGTTTACATACTAGTTTAGGTGTGGAAGAGAGGGATTTACTTTCATTTTATCCACTACATGAGAGGTTATGGAAGGGAATGCTTCTGCATTTAATGAACGATCATAGATGAGGGTGGTAGCATGTGACATGGGGGTGGTGCGCTCCCCAGCCAATTGCCTAGTTGTGTGTGTGAAGGCACACTAAGT
Source organism: Pleurodeles waltl (assembly GCF_031143425.1). Classification (NCBI taxonomy): domain Eukaryota; kingdom Metazoa; phylum Chordata; class Amphibia; order Caudata; family Salamandridae; genus Pleurodeles; species Pleurodeles waltl. The sequence goes on from NC_090444.1 coordinate 703,551,468, forward strand.
TTCAGGGGGATCAAAGCAGCTACTTCGAAGGGACCTTAATTTATGGTCCTGTCTTGGAAGGCTTAGTTGCATGGCCTACCAGATTTCTGGTATGTGCAAGGCAACAAGGAAGCCATCCTGTACAAGTCAACATATTAGTTGGGGTTCTTTATGGAGAGAACTTTTCAGGGGTGGCATATGGTGGCTACACAGACAGGGGTTCCAAAAACAAAAAAGTGTTTATTATTTACGGAGATACGAGATGGTGGCAGGTTACTTTATGCCCTGGATCTTTCTAGGTAGTACTTTATAGTCTTTAGCAACGTCTTGTGAGTCCCTGTCCATCATTCCCCACGAGGTTCCAGATGAGTTTCCAGGCTTTAAGGCCAAGAGGACTGGGTTCCTATCCACCCTGTGGTGAGACATAAGGGAATTTCAGCAGGTCACGTCTTCTTACATGTAGGAATTATAGGGAACTAGCTCCACGCATGGCATCCTCCCTCATGTTATTATTCGTACATTTCCTAAAAGGGTATAGTGACCGTCTTAGTGGCGACCTGAGGTAAGTTGGTGTGTGGGATACAGAAGAAAGGATCACCCATCCTACAAAAGCACGTTCTCACTTTTTTGTTGTGTGGGAATTTGTAGATCAACACAGCAGCTCACTTACTAAATGGAATGCCATCAATGAGTCTCCTTCATCCTTTCTTCTCCAATGATAAGAGGTGGTGAAAAGGGCTGACACCCTTGCCTCCCAACCTCCAGTGTCTGCAGTATCCCAGGAGTCAGCTGTACAAGAGCCAACTATATACACCGCAGCACACAACCCAGTCTGTCATCATAACTTCATTAGTGGCATGGATGAATGCCCCAGAGAAAATATGAAGGGGTCCTCTAAACTGTGAAGGGGGAAGGGGAACAAAGCGGACACCCTATCCCACCCATTATCGCAGCTGTCCCGCCTGAGGGAGTCAGGGTCCAAGACACAGAGGGGCATATTTATACTCTGTTTGCGCCGGAATTGCGTCGTTTTTTTTGACGCAATTCCGACGCAAAACTAACTCCATATTTATACTTTGGCGTTAGACGCGTCTAGCGCCAAAGTCCATGGAGTTTGCGTCATTTTTTAGCGTGGACACCTACTTTGCGTTAATGATATGCAAGGTAGGTGTTCCCGTCTAAAAAAGTGACTCCGAGGCATGTGCGCCGTATTTACACTCCCGGGCAAAAAATGTCGCCCGGGAGTGGGCGGGTCAAAAAAAATGACATCCAGCCGCTTTTGCGTCGTTTTTTTGCGCCTGGTCAGGGCAGGCGTTAAGGGACCTGTGGGCTCGGAAGGAGCCCAGAGGTGCCCTCCCATGCCCCCAGGGACCCCCCCTGTCACCCTTGCCCACCCCAGGAGGACGCCTAAGGATGGAGGGACCCATCCCAGGGAACATAAGGTAAGTTCAGGTAAGTATTTTTATTTTTTATTTTTGTGGCATAGGGGGGCCTGATTTGTGCCCCCCTACATGCCACTATGCCCAATGACCATGCCCAGGGGACAGAAGGCGATAATTTTGCCTCAGCCTGACTTGCCCCATTTTTTGGCGCCCAAGCTCCATATTCCCCTACGCCGGCGCTGCCTGGTGTACGTAATTTTTTTTGACGCACACCAGGCAGCGCCGCCGGCTAACGCCGGCTAACGTCATTGAATAAATACGGCGCCCGCATGGCGCTTCAGAATGGCGTTAGCCGGTGTTAGATTTTTTGACGCACAACTGCGTTGGCGCAGTTGTGCATCGAAAAGTATAAATATGGCCCAGACTGTTTGGTATTAAGCAGACCTACAGTTTCTTCTGTATCCAAAAGTTGGTCCTGCATCACTCTAAAACCTGGTCTCTTTGGATACAGTTTCGGAAGGGATGATCAGTTGTGAAAAGAACTGGATTTTTTTAAACAACATTTTCTTAAAAATAGGTTCATCTGAATTCTCCTGTAAACTTTTGCTGTATATTTTTGTGCTTCATTTATCAGTTTTATACAATATAACACTATGATATTGGGGATGATGGTGTCTGTGTTCTGCTCACCTGGAGAAAAATACTATAACAAAATATGCTGTAACATAAGGCTTTGATTGCTTTTGCCACAGCTGTATGGAGCCTTCCCCGTAAGGTAGCACTTTCATACTTTGATTCTGCCCTGGGCTGAAAGCACAGCTCTATTTGTCTCTCCCTTCAAATGCAAACATTCCTGAGAAAATACAGAAGTAAAACATAAAATCCGAAACTTCAAACATATGCCCATGCCTAAACACCCGCCTATATGTGAAAAGTTGACAACAGTGTATGTGTCACAGATTCTTTGCCGTAATGGCCATTGTTACCCACACGCAGGCAGGCCGAGATACAGCAGCAAGAGGCTCACCAGGACTTGGCGGCAGAGACACACAGAGAAAGCCCAGTTTCAACTTAAAAAACAGAGAAGGAGGGAATGGGTTTGGCGGTGAAGTGTGCCACCAGCTAGAACCAGTGCCAGCCAGGGGAGGCAAAGCAGCTGAGGGGCACGCAAAATATTCACAACAGTCAATAGAGGGCGGAGAGGGAAGAGTAGAAAAACGATGTAAGGGACAGGGGTGGGAGTTAGGGGAATAGTTACCTCTCTCGTGGTAACCAAAAAAAATTGGCAAAACCAATAGATCTCGGAGTGTCTCACCTATTGGCTTTGCCAGTTCTGTGTAGCAAAATATATATTTTCTTTTTGTTAAAAAAAGATGCGCTGGCATGGTCAACGCAGGCGTGCACGTGTTTCATGATATATGTGTTCATGTATCACCAAACATACACACGTATATGAAATATAACTTGCATAAATGTGTTTTTGTACAGAAGTCTTTAATGAAAGTATCACACGAGTGGGGAGGAGCAGTGAGGAGTTGCCAGGGCGGAGATAAGATAAAAATAAAGCTGAGTGAGGGAAAGGGAGACATAGCAGCACACAAGGGAGAGAGCAACACAGGGATGGTGGGAAAAGCACATGAGGGAAGGAGCAGCACACAGATGTCACTAGGTGGAGGGAAAGGGACTTTGACCACGGCCATTGCAGTGAACCGCTGGTAGTGAAACCACTGCACCCTGCCCACTCTCCCAGACTCTGCTGCGGTCTCTGAAGGACAGCAGCAGTGGGAGTCATAAAGGCGACAGCTGTTGTTTTTCAGTGACCGAAGTGGATTGAACATGCAAATGCTGAGGCAGTGGGCCTCTACTGCTGTTTAATTGACGAATGGAGTCCTCTTTTTCAGACTGTACGCGAACTGAACTAGTATTGTTATTATATCTGAAGCTTGCGCAAATCATATTAGGGCAAACAGATCAGATCAATTATATAGGTTTATAGGTGAGTGACATACAAATCTAGGGAAAAAGAGAGATCTACAAACAACAACAAAATCTCTAAGCAAAGGACCGGCAATCAAACCTTTTTAGTAATGGTCCCAAAACTCTGTAAGGCTACCACCTGCTACAAGAAAAGCTCTACACAACAAAAAAAAACTAAAAATTCCCTAAAACAGAAAGCAATAACAGGATGCGTGGTAGGCACATTATGAGCCCTGTTAAAGGCATTATGAGCCTTATGATCATCGACCAATTGTTTCTGAGGAACCTCTGTGTTGCTTTTTAGCTTTCCAAATTATCTGAAAAAAGTTTTGTTATATTTACTAGTCCCGGTAAATTGGTCAACATTTGATTGTATAGCTGATATTTGAACAGTTTTCATGTTGAAGCGCGCACCTTCACCCTAGGGGGCCTGGCCTACATTTTATAAAAAACTTGTAAACACAATAAATACAAAAAAATACAAAAAAGTACAAATTAATGCAATTAAGATATGGTCATATGGAAGGCTAATTAAGCTCTGACATCCCTAGATTAAAAATGTATAACTAGTTCGGTTCTAGGAAATCTTATTTGAGTCCAGCCAATATTCCTGTAGGTTCCAGTACAATTCCATCTGTATTGTATTGTAACATTTATATAGTGCCTACTACCACTATGAATGGTGCTAAAGCACTGGCTTATATGGGTAGCATGCTACACTATCTACGATCTATGGTTTGAAGTCTGTTTTCTTGGCTTTGATCCTATGTGGGAAGTGTTTTCATGTAGTGTGTGATGAACACCGAAGTGTCGTTATGGTATTATGAGACGCAGCACCTAGCAGTGGTACACACTTTTGAGGTGTTTTCTCAACTCTCGCTTGTACTTATTTTAATTTATTTTAAGGGGGGGTCCCCAAATCCACTATTTTCTTCCTGTCTTTCTATTGCTCCTGTAGTATAAACTTATGTAACTACACCACTCTGTCCCCCGTATTTTCTGATTTTGAGCTTTCAGCACTATACTCTCGAATAATAACTCTCTCCTTCCTGTTCCATGCATGACTTTCGAACCATAATTTTTAAAATCTCCTGCTGCACGCAGCAGAGTTTTTTTTACATGCAATATAGAAAAAATAAAACAAAAAAGATATTGTTGTTATTCCATGTTACAGTTTTTTGCAGCACAAGTGTGCTTTATGATACAAAGAACATTGGAATTAAAATATGTATGCGAAATACATTAATGCATTAATTTTAAAATGTAAAAAAATATGGGTCCAAAGTTTGTAGGTAGGGTTGCGTTGGAGATTTTTGCACATCAAATGCTTTGAGACTCGACCTTATTTGTGATGCAACTGGTGGACTAATTAGTCACACAAATTAATAAGATTGTACTCCACATGGAGAAACATTAAAAAATGTTTTTAAGAGAGCCATTCAAAAATACTGTGTGATGACAACAGAATTATATGTGCAATAGATGCACAGATAACCAGTGTGTGAGATGAGAGTACTGCTTCACCGTATAATATTTGTAAATGTTGCAAATCTTCACAAAAACTGTTTTTCATCAGAAACTTTGAAAGCAAAGGTGGCAACAACAACAGTATCAGAACAATGTTAGCGGACACCGCTGCGGTTGCAAACCGTGGATACATTCCACTGCGAATGTGAGGAGTAGGAACACGTCCCTTTCCCACCACGTACCAATTCGCAGCGGGGTGCAGAGCGTACTGTGCAAGTCAGAACGACACTTGAGAATATAAAAGTACCCTTTCTACACTGGACTCCCTGGTTTTGGAGTAACACAACCTCTCTTTTTGTCAATCGCAGGCTTTAAAATTTATAAATTGATTTGTATGTTGAGCCCTATATTTTCAGGGAATAACCTTAACTAATGCCCTTCAGCCCACGTTAAACAACACCTCTGTAATCAACCTTGTTAGCACCAAATGACACAACACAAGTTGTTTTAGGAATTCTTTTGTCCCACTTCTTTTATTTAAAAAAATCATGGCCAGGAAAATGCCCAAACCCCCTAAATGTGGCAATAAAACAAAATAAGTTTTAAGATGCACCTTTTGACAGACATAAGAAGGTTCTGGCACCACTTGACCTCGGTCCATGCAGTTTAGCCTTGCCATCTACCAACATTGTGGTCTAGTTTTTGAATCAAAACTGAATTTTAATGAAGCAATGCAGCCTCGCGTACCGTACCACACATACTGGGGTTTTGAATATTAACATTGCTAACTATGATAACGGTACTAACAGCCTTTTTTAGAGTTTGGCGGACAAGATACTCCGTCACAAACATGGCGGATGTCTCTAGTCCCGCATTACAAGCTCATTATAGTCCATGGCACTTGTAATATGGTGGAGGAGATATCCATTGCCTTTTAAAGGAGCATCCCACCAACCGAACTCTAAATAAAGTTCCAAGTATTCTTTGTAAAGTACTTCGGTTCTGCAAGAGTGTGGCGTTCGCAGATCAAAACCATGACAAGTGAGTCAACCGACATGATGGCACCATTGCAACATCATGCCAACTTCAAGAAAAGCAGAAGGTGACAGCTTTCTTCAAATATTTTAACGTAAAAACATTAATTAGATGACAACATTTAATTATTCTATTAGACCAACTGTCAAATTCTAAAGTACGCCTGGTTGATTCAACGTCTTACTTGCACATCAAAGCCTGTGAATAATTTTTCATTTTCATCTCAATGTATTTAACAGGCTTGTCATTTTTAATTTGTGTTTAATGAGCATTGTGTTATCCATGCTGCAGAGTTCACAGTGTTTCTTCAAGAAATCTTGCATTTATCTTCATATTTTAGAAATAAACCCCCTTGCTTGATATCCGCTCCGAGGATTTTTTGGTCTTGGAAACGTTATACAGATTCATTTGTGAGGTAAACGAAACACAAGTTCACCACAAGCCAGGACAGCGGAATCGGAAACTCGTCTAGAGTCATGATTAAATAACCTGGAGTTGCCCACTTGCACTCCATTCCTTTTCATGGTATGAGCACATGGAGTATTTCCAATAAATATTGTTTACAATATTTTATGTCTTGTCCAAGGGGCACTCTGTGTGCTTGAATCAAAAGAATCTGTCCTCCATTCAACCGCACCGAGAAAGACAGTAGAAATGTAACGTATAAATGTAGCGCCAAAATGTACCGAATAAAGCACTATATGCTCCAACTGACCGGGGGGCAAATGTCTAGTCCTTTGATATAGCAATCTGCATATATTTTATAGGTTATTGCCTATTCTTGTATTAAACGTGTTAGACTTCAATGCTCTTTCCTAATCATCGAATTATTGTGTTTCTCGTTACTAAATCCAAGGAGAAAGCTCGGAATGCAGGAAGAATAAGTCACACTAACACACAACAAAGTATTTGTGAACCTGTTCTAATACCTGGTAGAACACTAGCGGAAAGAACAGTCTCACAAAGGTATATTCCTCGCTAAACATGCCATGTCCAGCCTTCAAAAGAAACAACACCAAATCTACTGGTGTTATATATGTCTACTATGTACAAACTGCAAGCTTTGTGTTATATAAAAGTTCGCAATTTATATTTATTTATGTATTATTATTTAGTCTTTTTTGTATAGAAAGTATTCAGTAGTTATGTAGTAGTAACGCTGGTAAAAGGTCTTATGTGATATGGGGTTAGCTAGCGACTAAGGGCCATATGTACGAACACATTTTCCCATTGACACAGAATGGGAAAACTCTTTGCTACATCTGGCCCTAAGTCTGCTAGTGCTCTCAAAGCTGTCTTAAAATGTGAGGCTAGGTGGTTGCTCAAGTGCAAGTCTTCTATGCAGTCAGAGCTGTCTCTATACCTTCTACAGCAGCGGTGTGCCTAATCACAGCACACGGTAACCACTATTACCCAAGGGGGAGGTATTGTCTGGGAATGTTGAATACTTGGTATTATAATTTTGTTTTCCTGTGAATTAGGCATGTGGTAGTTATTGCACCAAAATCGAGCTTGTGGATTTTTTTTCTGGGCATTTCCCCTTGATACTTTGATCCAGGGTTTTGACTATCAAATATATGGTGGTCTATCTAAGGGGGTGCGTTAATGATAACGTAATAATACTTGGTTCTCTTGGACATCCGTTTGGTTATTCTATGTTTTCTGTCTACAGTGTCTTGATCCTGGGTTTTCTGGCATTGCTAATAAAAGTAAACTAAACAACTTGTGATTCTGATCCTTGCGGAAACTCCCCTTAGTGCAGGGGTCAGAGTTTAAGCTCCAAACTTGTAATCAGGCTCTGAGCCACTAAAAATTAATCCCCATTATTTAAAGTGCTTCAAACAACAAAACTGTTGTAGCAAATACTGCCTGAAAGTTAATATCAACATTGACGTAAACACATTTATTATATTAGTGGAATTAATACAGCGCATGCCTGAACCGAGCTGTTCTGCATGCATACCTGGTGTACACACACACAGATTAGTGGAGGGTGCATAATACAGCAGCAGCGGTGCCTAAGCCGGGGGCTGCATGTTTGGCAGGCAGTGCATTGGAGCGTAAAGATGCGTCACATGTACAAACATGACATGCTGACTGCACAGCAGTTTCTGCCACGCAACACAGGAAACAACAGTCATCAGAATTCAGCCCCATGGCAATCATCAACAGCTGCTCCACAGCAAAAAATATGCAGGCCTCAAGCAACATAAAAATATATGGCATTTTCCTATTGGTCGCTGATAACGCCAATAAGGTAGCTTAATGGCACAAGGGGTGGTTTGTAAAGTAGGGGTCCACAAGTGAAAACTTAGATATTTATTAGGTGCAACACCACCTTGAATACACGCCTTGAGGTGTAACTGACATCTGTTAAATCAATATATTCTGGGATGGAACGTAAGAGAAGACATACTGCGGGAAGGAATGAAGTTATATACACAACACATCTTTCCCCTTTATAAAAATGTATTCCTAAAACTCTATGTATATGTATATAAAAACATATACGATCTTAAGGGAAACAATACAGACATCAATCTAGAAATAACAGTAATCATAGTAATATTTGAGGTGGTAAGGAAATGTAAACAAAGGACAATAAATTAGACTCTATAATCAGACATCCAGACAGGTTTCCTTCTGATTGATTTTCCTTCTGTAACTGAGCTATTACCAGCAGTTGCTACCTCAGAAACCTCACCCTCTTTACTTGTCGTTTGGCAAAACTCTCCTTGTTCACTTTGGACCTCCAAATCTTGCTTAATTTAGACATCCAAATCTTTCTCATCCTTGTCTTCACTTGAAAGATCTGCATCATATTCAAAATCATGTGTTCCATTAAGATGTTTATTATAGTACACCCACCTTTCTCTCTTTAAGATGGCAATACATTTTAAGTTCCAAACTTTACCATCACTCAACCTCACAGCATTTGCAAAACCTCAACCACTTCAAATGGTTCTGAAAATTGACTTTATCCCTTTTCTACTCTCAATGGTTTCTTCACTTCAACTAACATTCCCACTTTGTTGTGGTACCTTCCACGGCACCTCTCCTCTAGTCAAATTTGCTTTTGTAAGTGTTATGAGTGTTTTCTAATCTTCCTCTTACTGTATCTAAATCCATGGTGACCACGGGGTCCTCAAACAACCATGCTGGATTAGTTTTAGCTCTAGCAGTTCTTCCTCTAATAATCTTAAAGGGAGTGCACCCTATAATTCTCATAGATAGTAGTACAATACATCCAAAATGTCTTATGTATTTGTAATTCCCATTCATCAACAATATCCCCGTAGATTGAATGACTCCCTTAAGTAGTCTCTTGAAGCTCTCAATCATGCCATTCCCACTAGGATTATACGATGATGCTTTATACCTGCTTTCTTAAAATAGCTCTTGGCTTTTCCTAACAAAACTGGTATCCCATTATCGGTGATCACTTGAGTTGGTATACTCTCATATCGTATCCTAGAACTGAAGGACAATTTCTTTTCTGTGTCTACTTTGTCAACAATCTTAACAACAGGCCATTTAGAAAAACATCTATTGCAGCAAAAATGAATTTACACTCGTCACCTACAGGACCCATTATGTCTTGGGCAATCACCTCCCAAGATTCTTTGGGATACAACATGTACCCATATTGGGTTTCAGTGTTTTTAAAGTTTTATCAGCATTGGCACACTTTATGCAGTTCCTGACACAGCGCTCTACAAAAATATCAAGGCCTGGCCACCCAAAAACATTTTTGACTGATTGTTTGGTCTTCACAATTCCACCATGTCCTTCATGGCATAGCACAGTAATCAACTTTCTCAAACTGGTGGAGGGAATCACCTTATCTCCTCTCCATAGGATACAATTGACCCAAGATAGCTCATTCCTGACCTCCTAAAAATTTCTCAAACTAGACTCTAATTATCTTTTATTGGGCCATCCTGCAGTAATGTAATCCAAAACTTTCTGTATAGTTGTGTCTTTAATATAGTCCTCTTCCCAAGTTTTCTTCTCAATGAAAGAAATATCCTCATCATACACCAAAAGCTATGTGATATTCATCCCACTCACTGCTTATGTTATCCTTAATCTGTAAAGGCATCCTGGATAAAAATAAAAAAAACGGACAATTCATTGTCTTTTCTAGGTACATATGTTAATTTGTAAATGAAATCTTGGAACCTCATGGACATCCTAGCTATGCGTGCAAATGCTTTGCTCAAACCGCTGTTTGTGAGTAACTTAATTAACGGTTTGTGGTCACGCCTTTTTTCACACAATTTGCCCCAGACAAAAGCTCTAAAATGCTCTAGAGCCCACACACAGGCTAAAGTTTCTCTTTCTAGAACTGAATATTTCACTTCAGCTGCTGTGAGAGCCCTAGAAGCATAAGCTATTATAGCTTCTCCTCCTCCTTCCAATTTTTGGGATTAAGCCGTACCCAAACCTTTTGAGCTTGCATCAGTAGTACTGATACTAGTCAAATTGGGACACCCAGAAAGTGCAGTGGCACTTGCAATAGCTGATTTGACGCCTTCAAATTCCTTTCCACACTCTTCACACCAATTACATTTGTTTTTGCTCTTCAGTAACTGTCTTATATGGAAACTCCTATATGAAAAATTTCTAATGTATTTGGCATAAAATTCTGTGAGACCAAAAAATTATCTCACATCATCCTTACAGGTGGGTGCAGGAGCAAACTGTATCGCTTCTACTAAATCCGGTTTGGTCTTTACTCCATCTGCAGCAAAAACATGTTTTAAATATGTCACAGCTTGTACTCCAAATTTGCATTTTGAAAATTTGACTGTTAACTCCCTATTATCTAAAATTCTTAATACACATTCCAACAGTGATCATGTTCAGCGCTGTCTTTTCTATAAATTAAGATGTCATCTTCAAAACAGTGGATTTTAGTCAATTTACCAACGAGTGCATACATCTTTCAAACACTGCAGCAGCTGACGCTAGCCCAAAAGGCATCCTTTTGTATTCATAGCAGCCACCAGGTGTAATAAATGCAGTGTAATTCTTGCAACTTTCCTGTAATACAATCAGGTGATACACTGCAGAAAGGTCTATAGTCATGAACATTTTTGCACCATTAATTGAAGATAGCATCTCTGAAATGCGGGGCAATGGAAATTGATTTATAAGTATATTATTATTTATAGAACACAAATCAATGCATTATCAAATGTTGCCATTAGATCGTCTAGCAATTACAACAAGAGGAACCCACTGAGATGATTATATTTTTTATATTATGTCTTCAGCTTTTAACTTTCCACTTCCTTCCTAACAGTCATATGTATATTTCTTGTTTTAACATCTTTCGGGATAGAGTCTTTCTTAAGTACTATATTATGTTCAAAATTGGTTAGTTTACCTATTTTATCTCTGAATATTTTAGGAAAGTTCTCACCTGTTCAATTCGTTTTCATCAATTGCCATGACAGGTTCAGGACTACTGGGGTCCAGAACAATACCAAGCTCTCCTTGATCTTGGCATCCTAAAACAGGGTGTCCCTTTCTGTCCACATACAATTTGCACGCACTTTCGGTTTTTGAATTTTAATACGAGTTTTTGATACCCTAACATTTAAATTCTTTCCACAGAGTAACCTTCGGGAGAAATACCTGGGTTCTTTAGTCTAACTGCCAAGTTTTTCTGCAAATTTGGTATTCCAAACCTTCTTATTTATAATACAGTATGGAGATCCTGAAACAGCATAACTCTGAATATTAATACCCCCCATTTTCATGTCACAAACAGGTTTCTTTTTGACTCTGCCATTGTCTACATTCAAAATTTTGTCTTCATTATTTTTTATATTTAAAACAAATCTGTCATCCTCATGTGTATCAACAGAATACGTATCATCATTACTGGTATCTCCCTCAACTACGCACTTAACTTTTTGATTCTTTCTTCTTCTGAGAAACGTATGTGAAATGGCCTACCATGCCACACACAGGACACTTTTGTTTAAGTGCAGGACTCAACTTCCTGTTGGCTAAATGTGACTTACTATTACAGCTAAATCACTTAAAACCCACTCTAGAACTTTCTTTAAATCTTTCTCTACTTTTTTTCTCTTGTTTGGACTCCCTTTGCACTAGCTTAGCACTTCTGCTTGACATTTCCATCCTTCTTACAAAATCCACAGTTTGCTGTAGACTAGCATCCCCATTTACACATATTCTCGCCTGTATGGGTGTGTTTTTCAAATGCATAAACACTTGATCTCTCTTAAGATCTTCTTGCAAGGGTCCAAACTTACAGCCCAGAGATAATGTTCTTAGTGCTGCTATGTAATCATCAATATTCCCATCACTTTCCTGTTTCCTATGGAAACATTTAAATCTTATAATACCTATACAAACTTTGAGGGAAAAATATCTATCAAAATCACTAATAGCATAGTCAAAAACATTACTATCCCATTCTATCCCAGTATCCTTGGTCATTTGGTTGTAGGCCTTTAATCCTTCTGGACCCACACAATGTAGGAAAATGTGTTTTTTTGGTTCGGTGAAATATCATTTTGAACATCAATAGTTTCAATATAATTGATAAAAAACACTTTCCACTCAGGCCATTTCGTGCAAGGAACACCTCCTGCTGGCCAAAAAAATTGTGGAGAGATAGGAAAAAGCTTTGTGCACACATTTTGATACACTACTCAAAAGGGTGTCAAATCAACTGACCACTTCACAAATATACAAAATACCACAGTTATGCCTCAAAATGACAAACCTATCATTGAATAGATTTAGCAAAGATACAATAGAAACTGGAGAGACGCTGCTGTAAAATGCTATGAAGAGATGAGAAAATTAATCAATTACTGGCATAAATGTGATGGAAATTACTGCTATGTGCTAGAATAATTTTGGCAGTAAACGTGTTTAGTGGGCAAGACAGTGACTTGTCTGTTGATGCACCAAATCTAATGCAAAAAATAATTTTATATATATATATATATATATATATATATATATATATATATATATATATTTATTTTTTTCTGCCAATTTAACACTCAAGTTAAGGATGCCGCACTCACAGGATTCCGTCAATACTCTTTTATTCAGTAAGAAAAAACCCCACCAACTAACACCAACGCGTTTCGACCTTCCCGGTCTTGATCACCGTAGATTCATGTAGAGTCAGCAACAGGCAACTCAGAATGACGTGCCTGTCGCTAAGGAATACAGCTTTGTTGAAGGCAAATCCAACATATGACGTGATGCCGTATTGTGTGAGTAAACTTCCTGTACAGCCCAAATCAGACCATGCTCACCAGATCCACACCTCGCGCACCAGTAACAAAGGTAAGACGTTGGTAAGTAGTTTGAGGTAGCAAGTGTTGGAGCAGATATGGTAATTAGAAATTATTAATGAATGTTTACGTGTTTTGATTAACAAAAAGTTGTTAGAGAAAACTAATTATAGAAAAATGTATGTGCACGTTTGAAAATGTGCCTACGGAGAATGGCAGCCACTTATACGAACTTGTACTAAAATGATTAAAAATGCGTAAAATAATGAAAATATATGATAATAATGTAGTAATGTGTCACATTAAGATGTATAACTTATGTTTTGCATTATATTGTAGAGTTAACTTAGCCAAAGTTGTGTCTTAGTTTTCTGCCAGGCCTCATGCTTAAGCTGAATAATTTGCGTGCTGTAGAGAAGTTGAGATGTTGAACTAACCTTGAACCACCCAATGTTAAAGTCTGCTTAGCTAGAATTTTCTGCAATGTACAGACGGACAGGAGATGATGGAATCAAATTGATACAGTTATGTGTAGCGTAGACGAGATGTACTCTCCCAGGACTCAAACAATAGAGACACTGACTAAGGAGGAAGATGCAACATTTTCGATAACCCATGAGCGGGATGATGAGGACATCGTACAGTGAACCAAGCAACGAACTGAGAATGGCGTAATCTTAGAACTTATAGATTTGTAAAATAGACATTATTGGTTAGGGTAATAACTGGTGACTAATTGATCAATTAGGAATTAGGGGGATGGACTAAAAAACTCTAATAAAAAGTCATGACAAAGGGCTAAAACTTCAGATGAGATGCGAAGAGAGAATTGATGATGCTAGAAGATGCAATTCAAGATTCTGTCATTGGGCTCATGCTCTTGAGAGCCTGATGCGTTGCCGATCAATTGATGACCTGAAGACGAAGTCTGACTTTGTTGCTGATCCATTCTATGGATAGGTAGGTATGATAATATGACTGATTAACTTTTGTGCCTTTTCTTCTAGGTACCAACTGCGCTGTTTTTATAGTTTATCTTTTAGCTAGATGTTTTCCAAATCCATGTTTTCTAAATTATTTTTGCATGAAGTCCCACATGCTAAATGCTAATCTGTGTGAGGTAGGGTTCCATGGGTGATGCTGACAGTGACAAATGATTGACAAACTGATTGCTGAACTCTGCTATTAATGGCAATATATTCATCTTTGTTGGCTTATACTGAAGCATTTGAGTATATGTTTCCTCAAGTTCTGATTAGATTATGTTATTGGTGGTCATTATTGAACTAATTCTGAGCTGATTGAATAAAGTTTGAATTAACCTCATGACTTAAGCCCTCATTACGACTTCGGCGGTCTTACAAAAAGACCGCCAAAGCCATGGGCGCCACTATACCGCCAGTGCTGGCGGTATTTGTGGACCCTATTTTGACATTTCCGCTGGGCCACCGGAAAAGTCACATCAACATTGCAGCTGGCTCATAATAGAGCCGGCGGCAATGTTGATGCGCAGCGGGTGCAGCAGCACCCGTCGCGCATTTCACTGCCCGAAATTTAGGGGCTGTGCCTGGGGGCCCCCGCACTGCCCATGCCAAGCGCATGGGCAGTGTAGGGACCCCCAGGGGCACCGAGTCCCCCTTACCACCAACCTTTCCATGGCGACAGGCTGGCAGCTGGGGATTATGACCGCCTGGCAGAAGCCAGGCGGTCAAGTGGAGGGGCCGGCGGTATGGCCGTGGCTAATGTGACACGTCATAATACACTGGCGGTACACCACCAGCCTGTTGGCGGTGTTACCGCCAGTGTACCGCCGGCCGCCAGGGTCTAATGAGGCTGTTAGTATTGTAACCAATAGGGAAATAAAATTGATAAAACGTATAATTGAGTTGTGGTTATTTACAAAATGTTGATATATTCTCTCATGCTTAATGATTCTCTTAGTGGTTATTGATTGATTGATTACATTGATAATTGATGTTCACGGATTACTACATAGCTAGGATACTTCATGCGATCCAAAAGGTTCATCGGCCTATACGCGTCCCCTTGTAAGTTTACTTACTAAGGACCAGGCACGCTAGCAGTTTTTGGTAGCAGCTTGATGGTTAGTTTCCTTGGAGAACTAGTTATGTGGTGATTGGTGGTTATGGTGGTAGTTTAAGTTAGGGTTAGTTGTTTATTTTTATGAGGTTTGAATTTTGTTTTTCTGAAATGGCAATTGTAGCAAAGATGATGTCCTCTTAAGCCCAGAAATGACTTTCCCAGATCCTGGATCCTGCTAGTAAATTTGGGTATGATCTCAGCATATTTGTGATAGTATGAAAATGGTAGGTTGCGCTTGCAAAGGCTTAAGCAGACCGCAGGTGAATTGTGAGGTATGAGAGGGAGTCTGCGTATTCCAGTTGAGGTTTAATAGGAGTGTGCGTACTCCGCAGTATGAGAGTAGGGAAGTCGTCAAACTTCACATGTGTGTGGGGCTTTGAGCTAAAAAATTGTCCACAGGGTTGTTGGTGACGTGCGGACCCTGCGTGGTCTAAGACACCGGAATATATTGACAAGTGTAGGAGACACTTGGTTATATGTTGTAATCTGTCTGGTTTAGTAGGTTGATCGGGTGTGGTCAAAGAGTCAGTGTGTAAGTTAAGTGAGTAAGGGAAATGTTCGAATGAGATTTGCCGAGTTCTATGTGCACCAGGACAGACCCATTGATCAGTTCAAAGTGAAATTTGCGGGTCAAATTTTGCTTGCGAATGTGGGAGACTGAGAAAGAAGAATAGCTATATGAGCGAAAGGGCCATTAGTGAAAGTCCGTAAGGTTTTGAAGCGATTGTGCGCCTTCCTGTAGTAAACCAGCTGATTTGTTTTTGGTTTTTTGTTAGTCCTCGCAATATTTTGCATCAGTTATGTGTGAATCGAAGATTAGGAGGACAAGCCGCAAAACTTTGTCAGCTGCAGTGTGTGAGTGTGACGTTAGAAGAGCCGCACAGGGATAGGTTGGTTAGTGAGAGGAGTCGCGAACAGATTGGCAGCTGTCCGTAAGAGCCAATTGGTTGAGAAGGTGGGTGAAGGGAATCTCGGGAGTAAAAGCCATTTCCTAAATGAATCGAAATAAATACAACAAGAGAAGATGAAGTTTTTCAAAGCGTTCAGGAGTGCCATGAAGGGCAATAGTTACATTAAGGCGACAGTTGGGGAGCCGACCCCACCGGAAAAATTCTCCAGCATTTATTGTGATGGTGGAGCGTGGTGTCACGCCATGTCTTTGGTTAATGCAGTGGTGCACACTGACATAGAAACAGGGAGCTCTAGCGTTTCCGGAGCATGGAACGTTTAATTTGAGAATTTTGGATCAGTTGCGAATGACATTATATGAGATGAAGCCACTTCCGAGACCAGCACAGTTTGAGGCTTTAGCGGTTGGGGAGCTCAGACAGCTGCAAGAGATGAAGTTCCAAAGGAGAATAAGGAAGTTAGAAAAATCCTTGGCAGAAGCAAGGTGGGATTGAGAACAGAACAAGTGGAGAATGACAACATTAAAGGGCTTTAGGTTGTTTTCTGCTATTGCGGAGGAAGATGAGTCAGAAGAAAAAGAGGATACTGGCAAGAGTGATAAGGGTTCAGGAGCTAAGAAGAAAAAGACTTGTGTAGACGAAGAAGATTTCGATGTTGAGGATCTTATTACTTAGATATTGAGGGATCGACCTCTGCCATATGCGGAGCATGAAGAGGGTCCAAGTACTAGTTCTGTTCCGACTGCTCCAGATCAAGTGATGGGAACAGTGGGACCAGTGTAGACAAATAATGGGCAGGTACAAGGTGTAGTGCAGAGTACTCCTAATACAGTGACTGCTTCGGTGGTCCAAGCGCAGATGCATCCACCATTGATACAGATAATTTATCCAGATGTACCAATTCTTGAGACAACTCTGAACGTAGTGGTGACGTCAGAGCAAGTGGTTCCGAGGCCAATGCTAGTTCAGACTGAGCCGACTCCAAGGTTGTTGCCTCAGGCACAGACACAGGGTTTGCCGAAGTTCATGCCAATGAAAGGGACATAGTCAGATGTGACACCAGTGATGAATCAGAGTATGGGAGTAGCCCTTCCGCAAAATGCGGGTGTCAGAGCGGCACCGGATGCAATATCGTTGCCGATTACTGTTGGTCCAGAGGTACCATTGTTTGCGCAAAAGAAAACGATTGCAGGAGAAAAGGGTGAAATGTCACAGAGCCTCGTGAGGAGGGGGGTGAGTGATCATGTGCAGGTGGTATCATCTATGGGTCAGACCTTTGATGGATCTAGACCGTGTTGCGCTTCCAGATGCAGTAAATGGCCCGAGTATAAGTCAGAGCTTGAAGCTTTTGACACCACAAACTCCAGGTGCAGTGGTACAACAGGTGCCAATGCCAAATACGAGTAATATCTTATTACAGGGATTGACAGCACAGCAATTGAATGAGTGGTTGGATAGTTTGAATACTCCTCGAAATGCGTCCAAGGGTGAAGAGCAGATAAATCATGTAAGGCTGGCTACCGAAATAACCGAACTAGTTGAGGGAACGATGGGAGTGAATCGATTAGAATCCTATACAGAAGAAGAGCTGAGGTATTTGTGTCCGAGGATTACGAGAGAGGTGAGGATACATCAGAAATTGGCAGACCTAGCAGACAAGCATGACATAAAGAATGAAAAAACAAAGCACTTGAAGAGGAGTTACAGGTTAGATTTCGGGGCAAAAGACTTTGAACACATGAGGTCAGCAGGGATGAAAGCACATCTAAAGGAGTTATTGCAGAGTACTCAGATCTGGGGAGCATTAGAAAAGTGGGAAGAAAGATGGGCAAAGAAGAAGGATTAACGGAGACAATATTCACAAGCAGGGTCTGAAGGTGTTCAGAAAGAAAAGGATGCAATAAAGATTTTACCAATGAGGGAAATTCCAGGAGGGAAATTTGTTCACGTTCCTTGGCACAGGAGTGATATTTTGTCATTCACAAATGATTATCCAAAACTAAGAGAGAAACCGGTTGAGTGGTACCAGCAGACAGATATTTTTGTGAAGCTTTCTAAATGTCTGTGGGAAGATTTGAATACTTTGTTTGAAATAGTAGTTCCAGCTGACTTGTGGGTTGAGTGCAAGAAAGCAGTGGATTGGCCGATGAGTGAACCGGAAAGGGATAGAGTCACAGGAGCACCATCAGCTGAAGTGATGAAACACATAAGGTGGTTGAGTTCCTGAAGATGAGAATTTCACCTAAAAATATTGATTGGCAGAGAATTAACAGGACAATGCAGGAAGTAAAAGAATCAATACACACCTACTATTAGAAATTGCTGAAAGCGTTTAATGAGTATAGTGGTAAAGATGCGATTGAGCTGAAAGACATGTTGCACTTTGTGTTCAGGTTCGTGGAAGGATTGAGACCTGAAATAGGTCAGATGATTTAGAGTCATTTGATTTTTTGGCAAGCAAAGCCGATTGATAAGGTATTGCAGTATGCAAAATACTGTAGTGATGAGACTGAGTTGAAGCAGAAAAAGCTGAAGGAGAAGGCAATGGTGATTCAAATCAAGGCAGCGCAGACAGGAGTGCAGGGAGCTTTGGTACAACAGATACCGCAGCAGCAGGGAACTGTCATGTTCCAACCTCAGATGAGAGGTAGGGGTTGTGGAGTCACTATGAATCGTGGTCAGGATCTGAGTACTGTAGTGGTTCAAAATGATGTGCAAGTGATGAAAAAGATGTTACTGTGTCATCTGTGCGGAAACGTGGGACACTGGAAGAGTCCGCTGATGGTGCAGGATGGTGTTGTTCAGCAAGGTAGTGATGTCAATACATTTCAAACTGTGAAAGTCCCTAGAATGAGAGGACTTAATCCAGATTTGCAGAATCAAGTGCAGAATTTTCAACCCATTCAGCAAGTGCAAGTGCACAAGTGACACAGTTGCAACCAATGCAGCAGCAGGTTCCTATGGTAGGTAGACAGCAAATGCAGATACCTCAAGCCCCGATGGAACAGCAAGAAATAATGCTTACTCAGCAGGTCACAAGTCAGAGACAAGACAGAAGTAATGACACAGTACACCAATTCCCATTACATAGTGAGAATGAAATAAACGATGAATGGGTGAGTATTAGTTCAGATGAAGGGCCATGTATGCTTGCAGCGTCCTTAGAGGTAGATCAGAGAAGACCTTTTGTGAAGGGAAAGGTGATGGGTCACAGAGTTTCATTCTTAGTGGACACAGGAGCTACATGCTCTACAGTGAGAAGTGCAGAAGTCCTGAATTTACCTCTTTCGGGCAGAACAGTTCAGGTTGTGGGAGTAGCAAACAGACAGTTGACAAATCCGATCACAGATCCAATACAGGTTGAGATTGGCAACTTCCAGGGACTGCATTAGTTTGTAGTTTGTGATTCGAGTCCAGTATCCCTACTGGGAAGGGATTTGTTGTGCAAGACTAGATGTTCGATTAGTTGTTCGACTGCTGGAATAGAGGTTCAGACTAATAGCGATGATGAGGAAGAACAGACTCCTAAAACTGAGAATGAAACCATTAATGAAGAGTACCCATTGATTGAGTTTTTCCCAATGTTTACTGTGAAAGGATTGCATGCAGACTTGCAGGGTACAGTACAGGAAAATGTGTGGGATCTGGCAGGTAAAGAAGTGGGTTTAATCAAGGGAGTGGAGCCGATTAAGATTACTTTGAAGCCGAATGTGGTGCTTCCACAACTTCCACAGTATAACATGGCACAAGATGTTCTGATGAAAGTGGCGCAAATAATTGGAGATTTTCTGAAACAAGGAGTTTTAAAAGAAGTGTTGAGCAGTCCATGTAATTCACCGATAATGGGCTTAAAGAAGCCGCGTGGGAAAGTGCGCTTTGTGCAGGACTTGCAAAAAGTGAATGACATGATGGTCAAGTGTTGTCCTGTAGTGCCGAACCCAGCAGTGATACTGTTTCAGATTCCATGCGATGCAGAGTGGTTCACAGTGGTTGACTTGTCACAAGCTTTCTTTTCTGTGCCTCCTCATGAGGATAGTCAGTTTCTTTTTAGTTTCAAATTCCTAGACAGAGTCTACAGCTGGTGCAGACTTCATCAAGGGTATACGGAATCACCGTCTCTGTTCAATCAGATCTTAAAAAAGAATATGGAGTCATTGGAGTTACCGTACCAATCGACTCTAGTGCAGTACATTGATGACTTGCTGATTGCATCCAGGACAAGGGACGAGTGTAAGTATGACTCGATTGCCCTGTTGAATCACTTGGGAAAATCTGGACATAAAGTGTCACCTTTGAAATTGCAGTACTGTCAGAAATCAGTGAAATACGTGGGACACCAGATTGAGAAAGGGTCAAGGAGAATCTCCAGAGAGAGGATTACAATGATACTGCAGAGAAGTCCTCCAGCTTCACAGAGAGATGTCAGAATGTTTCTGGGAATGGTAGGTTATTGTCGTCTGTGGATTCCAAATTTTGCTGAGATTGCCAAACCATTGCAGCAACTGACACATAAGGAGGTTACTGACCCCATAACTTTAGATGAGGATCAGATGAAAGCGTTCACAGAGGTGAGAGAGAGTTTGTGCAGAGCTCCAGCGTTGGGAATGCCTGATTATACGAAGCCATTCACATTGTTTTGCCATGAACGTGATGCTTGTTCTTTGTCTGTTTTGACACAGGTCCATGGAGGTGCTTATCGCCCAGTAGCCTATTTTTCAGCTACGTTGGACCCAGTCGCAGCACCTTTACCAGGTTGTCTGCGTGCTGTTGCCGCAGTTGGTCAAGGCCTTTCTCAATGTGAGGGAGTAGTGATGGGATATCCTTTGATGGCAATGGTACTACATTCTGTTGAGTTTTTACTGACAAGGACGAAAACGCAGTATTTGACCGGAGTAAAACTGACAAGGTATGAGACGAGCATACTAGGTGCTCCAAATATAACATTGAAAAAATGTACAGTGTTGAACACGGCAACATTACTTCCGAATGACACTGTTCAGATCAGAAAAGAGGAAGACATTGAGCATGATTGTCTTGAGGTAACTGAGCTGTGTACAAAACCAAGACCTGATATCAGAGATACTTGATTGGAAGAAAATGACCAAATTTTCTTTGTTGATGGCTCATGTCTCAGAGATGGTACAGGGACACTGACAGCAGGGTATGCTGTATGTACTATCACAGGTAAATTAGAAGCTTCTTGGCTTCGAGGTATATATTCTGCACAAGTGGCAGAATAGGTAGCTCTTACTAGAGCGTGCCATGTTTCTGCGAGACTGAGAGTCACAATCTATTACTGACAGCCAATATGGATTTGGAATTGTTCATGATTCTGGTCAATTGTGGTCACAAAGAGGTTTCCTGACCTCTACTGGTACACCAGAAAGAAATGATGAAAAAATAAAAGAATTGTTGTATGCAATACAGTTACCTGAGGAAATTGCTGTGGTGAAATGCATTGCACATCAAAAGGCACAGGATTACATCTCATTGGGAAATGGATATGCGGATCAAGTTGCAAGGTTTTGCGCATTGAACTGTATATCGTTCAAAGACAAGTGAGAATTAATGTCAGAAGAAGATAGCACATGTACAAGTTTTGCATTGAAAGTGATTGATACTCTGGAGGAGTTGAAGACATTGCAAAGTAATGTTGACAAGGAAGAGAAACGTCTTTGGGCCAAATAGAAATGTGTACAATGTCCTGATAAGATTGGGTTTCTGAGGAGGGTAACATGGTCCTGCCCAATAGTTTATTGTCGCAAATGGCCAGGTATTATCATGGCCAGGCACACATTGGGAGGGATGCCATGGTTAGATTGTTTAAGATCGACTGGTTTAATCCTGGGCCTAGGCAGGCAGCAGAGGCAGTATTTCATCGCTGTATAATGTGTCTGCAGCTAAATGTGGGAAAAGGGACAATGGTGAATTTGAGCCACTTTGGAAGAGCAGGAGGTCCATTCAGCAGAATGCAATTGGATTTTATTGAGATGCCTGGGTGTGGAGGTAAGAAGTAAGTGTTGGTGATAGTGTGTGTCTTTAGTCACTGGATTGAAGCATACCCTACCAGAAGGAATGACAGTCTGACAGTAGTAAAATTGTTGCTTAGGGAGTTGATACCACATTTCAGGTTTCTGATCTCTTTAGACTCAGATAGGAGAACTCACTTCAACAATAAGATGATTAAACTCTTATGTGCAGCAATAAACATTGAGCAAAAGTTGCATTGTAGTTAGCGCCCTGAAGCATCAGGACTGGTGGAACAGATGAATGGTACCTTGAAATCAAGAATTGCCAAGATGTGTGCAGCTACAAATCTGAAATGGCCAGATGCATTGCCTTTGGTGCTGATGTTGATGAGAAATACACCGGACAGGAAGACAGGGCTGTCGCCCTATGAGATCCTCATGGGCAGAGCATTGAGATTATCAGCAGTTCCAGCCAATGCGCTTGTAAACATTACAGATGATACGGTGTTGGACTACTGCAAGGGTCTGGCTGATGTGGTTTGCTCTTTCTCTCAGCAGGTGCAGGCCACCAACCTGCCACCCATCCACAATCCAGGGCACAACCTGAGAGCCGGTGACTGGGTCTTTGTCAGAAAGCATGTTCGAAAGACATGTTTGGAGCCGCATTGGAGGGGTCCTTATCAGGTCGTGTTAACGACTACGACAGCTGTGAAGTGTGCAGGACTCCCAAACTGGATACACGCGCTCCATACAAAGGGAGTGATATGTCCACAGGATCATGAAGAAGCGTTGTTGAAAGCACCAACAACAGGAAAACAGGTTGCCACACCTGAGCCAGAGAGGGAGCCAATAGAACCTGAAGTCGAACTAGAGCTTGTGGAAGATGGTTCTATTACCCCTGTAAGAGACAAGAGTGAAGGATTACAGAAGGGTACGGAAGAACCAATCTCAACGGATACAGCAGGAGATCCCAGCTCAGCAGAGGTTCTCCCGGAAGCAGACGGTGCTGAAAAGCAGACAGAGCAAATGCCAGACCAAGAGGGGGAAAAAGCTGAGACGGATCAAAATCAAAGTGATGCAACTCCTCCTGAGCCCGTTGCAGGTCCATCAAGAGAAAACACCATAGAGAAAGAGAGGGAACAGAATCCGATCTTGAGAAAAATATTGACAGAAGGAACAAGAAAAGGAGATAATTGGCCTGAGACACAGATTGGGAAGAAAAAAGAATTGGTCATAAACAAAACAAGAGAGGAAGAAGTGGATACTACGAGAAAAGAAGAATTGAGTGAAGGAGAACTAAGTGGTGATCGAAAGTTGAAAAGAAAGAGAATAGCAAGTCGACGTTACGCAGGTCCTGAATGGGCGTATGCAACAACCAAGAAAAGGCAACACGAGTTTCTGTCTTTTTGTTTTGATAGTTCAGAGTCAGTACTTTGATGTAACCCGAAGGTGATCAAGGAACTGAATTGTTGAGCCAATCTGAAAAATCTAAAAGAGACTGTTGAAAATAAAACTGAAAGAGACATTGATAACCTGATTTGACATCGAAAGCTGGATGTGACAAGCTGCTAATCGATTTGACAAAGGATAAGTGTTCCTGGATGTGAAACTGAACTGTGAAAGAAGAAAATGTTCCTTATTTTAGATTTTTTTTTTCTGCACTGTATATACGAGTTACTTCTGCCTTCTGCGCTGTAGGTACATGAGGTTTGGATTGGCAGTTGTGTGTGGAATAATGTTTATAGTGATGATTGTGGGAATGTCTGTTGATGATATGAAAAGAGCTACTATTACTTCTGATCCTGAAACTACTACACTAACAGCTTTATAGAGGTTTAAGGTTGAGTGAGTATGTTGAAACAATGGATATGAAGACTTGTCTTGTGTGTACGCAAATTCCTTCGTCAGTAGAGGAAGGAGTAACGTACCATAGATTACCCTTAACCTATGGAATAAGCTGTAGCTTGCTACTAACAAGGTTCTATAACCATGAGTACATTCAGTATTTTTATTCCAACCACGATGTTGTGTTTTCATTTGTTCCTATTATGAGATACCAGAGTAAAATAGCTAGAGAGCATGATATAATGCTAGTTAGAGGATTCTTTGAGCCTACATTAACATTTGGGGCAGCCTATGCGCATCGTAGCAATCTAAGATGCTTGCTTACACCTTTAGAGAAAAGCTTTATAGGGCATACTGATGATAGGAGAAAAGCACTAAAAGAGAAATTAGAGAAGTGTTTAGAGAGGAGGACTTACAAGAATGATTATGCTTACATTGCTATTAAAACGCAAGGGAAATTAGCATTAGATGCATTACACGTAGGGAAGCTTTGTATATATAGGCCAAAATCACGCACCAACATTTTATTTGTGGGAACGAGTGAATGTAGGCATGTGTTTTTGTTTCAGAGTAAGTGGACTTTTATGTTGGATGGTCAGGACCCTGCGATTCCTGGGATCTAATATATTTGTGGACTTAATGCTTGTTACTGTCTTCCAAGAGGATGGTATGTGACATGTTATTTCGGGATAGTTTTCCCTAAAATTTACCAGATAGATGACTTAAAGAAGTTTCCGAAACTGACTGAATTACATCATAAGAAACAGAGAAGGGAAACATCTTCTGCAATTGTGGGAGATATCTTTTGTGCAGGAGTCATTCTGAATCCGATCAAGATATGAAAGCTGTCTACTATTGTGGATAACATGGTGACAAATTTTACAGGAGCATTACTCCTGATAGATACAGAATTAGCCGCGGATAGAGCTATGACGCTTCAAAATAGGCTTGCTTTAGACATTCTTTTAGCGAAAGACGGCAGAGTCTGTAAAATGATTAATGCTAGGCATTGTTGCTCGTATATTCCAGATAATGATAGGGAGATAAGAGATTTACTCACCAATCTGACTAACTCAAGTAAGGACTGAAAGAATTAAAGGAACCAGGTGTTTGGGAAAAGTTTGGAAAAGGATTTGCTTCAGTAGGAAACTGCCTTTGTCAGATTTGGAATGGAGTATTATTCAAAATCATACTGGGAATATGAATTGTGATTGCTTGCATATTAGGAATATGGGGTTCATGCAAATTATGTCAAAAGAGAAAATTGAAAAGATCTGAAAATAATCATAGGAGGGAAGAAAGAAGCAGAGAAAGAATCTATAGGGAAGATTTGAGAAGGAGACAAAATACAGCAGAAACCCAATTTTGAAATGAGTGTAAATAATGGTGTGATGACATATTTAGTCATCAGAGGAGGGACTGTTGAAGCAGATATGCTAATTATAAATTATTAATGAATGTTTACGTGTTTGATTAACAAAATGTTGTCAGAGAAAACTAACTGTAGAAAAATTAATGTGCACATTTGAAAATTTGCCCACGGAGAATGGCAGCCACTTACCCGAACTTGTACTAAAATGATTAAAAATGCATGAAATAATGAAAATATATAATAGTAATGTGTCATATTAAGATGTATAACATGTTTTTCATTATATTGTAGAGTTAACTTAGCCAAGGATGTGGCCTAGTTTTCTGTCAGGCCTCGTGGTGTCGCTGAATAATTTGCGTACTGTAAAGAAGTTGAGATGTTGAACTAACCTTGAACCACCCAATGTTAAAGTCTGCTTGGCTAGAATATTCTGCAGTGTACCGACGGACAGGAGATGATGGAATCAAATTGATACAATTGTGTGTAGTGTAGACGAGATGTACTTTCCCAGGACTCAAACAATAGAGACACTGACTGAAGAAGAAGATGCAACATTTTCGCTACCTGATGAGCCTGATGATGAGGACATCATACAGTGAACCAATCAACGAACTGAGAACAGCGTAATCTTAGAACTTATAGATTTGTAAAATAGACATTATAGGTTAGGGTAATAACTGGTGACTAATTAGCCAATTAGGAATTAGGGGGATGGACAGAAAAACTCTAATAAAAAGTCATGACAAAGGGCTAAAACTTCAGATGAGATGCGAGGAGAGAATTGATGATGCCAGAAGATGCGATTCGAGATTCTGTCATTGGGCTCATGCTTTTGAGAGCCTGATACATTGCTGATCAATTGATGACCTGAAGACTGACTTTGTTGCTGAGCCATTCCCTGAGTAGGTAGCTATGACAATATGACTGATTAACTTTTGTGCCTTTTCTTCTAGGCACCAACTGTGCTGTTTTTATAGTTTATCTTTTAGCTAGATGTTTTCCAAATTCATGTTTTCTAAATTATTTTTGCATGAAGTCCCACATGCTAAATGCTAATCTGGGTTAAGTAGGGTTCCTTGGGTGACGCTGACATTGACAAATGATTGACAAACTGATTGCTGAACTCTGCTATTAATGTTGATATATTCATCTTTGTTGGCTTATGCTGAAGCATTAGAGTATATGTTTTCTCAAGTTCTGATTGGATTATGTTATTGGTGGTCATTAATGAACTAATTCTGAGCTGATTGAATAAAGTTTGAATTCGCCTCATGACTTAGTACGGTAACCAATAAGGAAATAAAACTGATACAACGAATAATTGAGTTGTGGTTATTCACACAATGTTGATATATTGTCTCATGCTTAATGATTCTCTTAGTGGTTTTTGATTGATTACATTGATAATTGATGTTCGCCGATTACTACATAGCTAGGATACTCCATGCGATCCAAAAGGTTCTTCGGCCTATACGCGTCCCCTTGTAATTTACTTACTAAGGACAAGGCACGCTAGCAAAGGCATGATGATGTAATATGTTGGTGTACTCTCTGGAATTCCCAAGATTTGCAGTCCTGTCTCTCCAGTGCGCTAGAGATGAAGGCAGCGCATTAGTAAATAGCTCGAGGGGCGGGTCGGACAAGTTTTACCATGCACCTGGAATAGAAGGATTGTAATGACTTTCCAGGTAAATTTGAAGAATGCTGAAGGCAGTAACTGAAACTCTGTAATTTGAAACTCGTTGTCCAAAAATCACACTGAAATGCCTCACCCAACCCAAGAGGGTTGTAGTAGAGGCATAATGAAGCAGTCCAAAAATAAATCTTACTGTTTCCCCAATGTAAGGGAGACTGTATCATTCAGAAGAATCAGTATGCAATAGAAAGGGCTCACGATGGCTGCAGAAAAAACGGCATACAGCAGAATAGCTATAGTCCTTGAAAACTTGGTAGCACATGTAAAGTATAGGTCCACACATTCAAAATGAATGAGATATTTATTGGGTACAGCACCACCTTGAAAAACATGTCTTTCTGCTCCCAGCGCTGAGGTGTAACTGGCACGTGTTGCATCAATACATTCTGGGGTGGAATGTAAGGGAAGACAATACCGCGCGAAGGCGCGAATGTAATACATACAACATGGTTGCATTGATATATATGAAGCCTGCTAGTTCAAAGGTAAAAGCCTGACTGTGTTTCCTCACACCTGCTCTTCCATGGTCACGGAAAGCTGTGTATGCGTCTGGTGTGCTAACCCAGAAGCAAGCCTGTCAAAAGGTTTTGTGCGGGCCGGATCAAAAAATGGATACATACACAGCCCACTGTGCATTTCATACAAGTAGCAACTCATTCTATTAATGAAAACAAGTTTTCTGAGGAAATAATTCAACTTTAGCAGACGTCGGCAGAATTTGAAACCACTTAGTGGTGCAGTCGTCTTGCTACCTCAGAGGGAATGAAAAGGTTAAGACTGCCTTTTCCTACTATGAGGAATACAGGTCCTGAAAACCACAGGGGCCATGTCAGAGAGCTACAGATAGCAACCCTTGGGACAGTCCTAACAATAAGCACATCTTTATTTTGTTATATTATTCACGTTTTCTCATATTCCATTGATCCTAGCTAGTTAGTTTACGGTGTTATGTCCCACTGTCACCAGAGCAGCATTATAGCCCTTTACATAAAACAGACAGAGCAGCACATGTGTAATTGATAACAATGAGGCATAAAAAGAAATGGTAGGTGGCAGTAGGGGGCGCTGGAGAGCAGGAAGAGGTGGAATGGGGAAGAGAAGGTAATACACAAACAACTTGTGAACAAAAGTGCTCACAAATCAAGTATCAGTCATACATTAGTGGCAGATAGAAGATTCCGATCCGTAAATGACATAAGAGTCTGAGGCAGTGCTTAATTTGTGCTTGTTGTTTCCGGTGCAGAGCCCCAGCACTTATTTTTGAGGGCCAGCACTTATTTTTCTGCCTCAAGCATTTACTGCAAGCTAAAGACAAATATAGGAAAGACGGAGGAAGGGAAAAATAAAAAAGCGTCACAATCTGAGAAAGCAGAAAGCTGCAAGAGTGAGTTGAAGGGGCAGGGAGTGGCTTTAAATGGATTGAAGAGGCCCGTAATGGCTTTAGGTTTACACTGCCTCAGTATTCCGTGCTCGCACATTTAATTGCAGCATCCGCATGTTTAAGAGTAGGACTTTGAGCACCGGAACGTTTTTATTTACAAATTAATCACTGGTCTGAGGGATATGTTCCACCTAAGAACATCTGGAAGGAAAAAAGTCTTTAGACAAGATGTTCAGTGCAAATCTTAGGCTACGAGGCCGACAATTCCTATAGAGCGAGGCAGTGCCTGTGAAGGAATGTTTAAAGGCTTTGGAAGATTTCAGTTTCAGTTTTTTTTTTCGGGATAGAGCTCTTACTCCTCAACTGTCTCAGTCTACATGAGTTTGACAGGAGATCAGCAAGGTGAGTTGATCTTCCCAAAGGTAGAGCTTTATAAGTGATACGGCAAACTTTAAACTCAATTTGTGCCATTAGTTTCAGTCAATTAAGTTCTCTCAAGATAGGGGCGATGTTTTAGAAATTGGGTTGTTGGTTGACTGGTGTGTAAACCTTAGTCAAGCAGCAACCACATTCCTGGTCAGAATAAGTGCCAGACAAATCCTAAATTAACCTTTGCTCACCCTGTGGTACCTTAACACAGAGCAGTTAGGCTTAACTTAGAGGCAGTGTGTAAAGCATTTGTTCAACACTTCAAACAGTAAAACAGCGAAAACACCACACAGAAGATTTCTTACCAGGTTAGAAAAATAGAGTAAAATTTAATAAATAAAACAAGACCAAAACAAAAAAATCTAATAAGCAGAACTTGAGTTATGAATTTTAAAAGATGAAACTGTAAATTAGCACTTAAAATCAAGAAGCGCCAATCAAGGATATTTGCTCATGCCGGACTGGGACAAGGTCAAAATTCAGGCCGATCGAGATGGAGCACAAGCAGTATAGAGGGACCCAGTGAGGCCCGTTGAACAATAGTACCTTAATAATGGTTCGTCAACATCAAAGATGGAGGGTACAGCAGAAGTGATGCGCTGATGTTGATCCCCACAGTGGATGAGATGCGTCTATTTTCCACACGCAGAAGAGGAGATGCGTTGATTTTCTGCATGCAGTGCCAGCAATGCATTTGTTCCAGGATGCATTGGGTCTGGAGACGATGCGTCTGGCCTGTTCCTGCAACAGGGGCGATGTGTCGAAGTCAAACCTCGCAGCAAATGTGAAGCACCAGTTCCGATCCCCGCAACAGGAGCGATGTGCCAGTTCCGATCCCCACAACAGGAGCGACATGCCAGTTCTGAACTATGCAGTGGCGGCAATCCGTCAGGTTGACACAGGATACATTGGTTCTGCTACAGCAAGTACCTTAGGCCCACTTCCAAAGGTCCAGGACTGGGGTAGCAACACTTGGCACCGCAAACTCACAACTGGCAGGGCCAGGTGCAGAAGTAAATTGGTTAGAAGTCTTTTATATCCCTGAGATTTCAGACCAGGAGACCAGTCAGCTGGCCCTAGGAGTCACTCTGGATTCAAGTGATGCATGCAGGCCCAGTTCTTCTCACCCAGGAAGGAAAAAAAGCAGGCAGCAGGGCAGTTGTCATGTATGGGCCTTACAGGATGTCAGGAAGTCCTAAATTTCCAGAGAGGCAAAACATGGTAGCTTTACATAGTATTCCGATTACAAGACAATACTCCATGGAAAAATCTTCTTTTCCTTTCCTTTATAGGTCCTAGATATAGAGCTGTCGCCAAGGTAGCCTTGGAAGAAAGGCAAATATGGCAGGTAAGTTGTTTGTCCTATTTCTCTCTAGGTATATTTTTAGTGTGATGCCCCCTTTCTCTGTGCTCAGCACTATCAGGTATCACCAAAATTGGGTTGGGTTAGGGAACAGTGCTCAAACAGTTCAACAGTGTCACTTTCATCCCCTGCAAAGAAAACATAAGAGAAGAGGCCTGTGTCCGCATACAGAAACGGCTTCTGTCACAAGGTGCATGGAACCAAACACAGAAAGAGACCGTGCGGCTGCTCACACACTCGCTCCTTACGTTTGTCCCTGGTGAGACTTCCTTCCTCAACCCCAAGCCCGAACCCTGTCCTGCACCTGCGGAAGCAATGCTCCACCAGGAGCCTGGCTGGGACAAGTAACACACCGATAGGCCGCTCTCTCCTCCGGCGTCCGGAGTGAGACAGCGTCTCCTCACTCGAGTCGGCTTCTTTCCCTCCATGTGGGGATGGGTTCGCGTCCTTCAGGATTCCCTCATGAGACGTGTCAGTCCAACGTTCCTCGTCACCTTGCATGGCTTTTTTTCTATTCCTCCATGTCTATGGCTCTAGTTCTCCCTACCCCCATCTCCAGCAAAAGATGATTAAAGGGGCAGGATCCTGTTGCAGCCTGTGAGAAAGTGATACGTCCGCCTTTTGGTTCGATGTCATGAAGAGAGGGCCAGGCAATGTTTCTGGTAAATTCTCCTCCAAGTTACGCATCCCCTCCCCAGGATTCTCCCAATCAGGGAAAAAGGGGAAGTGAGAAAGGTAGTTGGCATTGTCATGATCTCTGCCCTCCCTATGTCTCACTTCAAATTGGAAAAGGTTGTAAAGACAGGAACCACTGCAGGACTCCATCGTTATTTCCCTTATTTCGACAAAGTCATAAGGGGAGCACGGTCAGAGCAGAGAACCAAAGGTCTTCTTTCCAAATAATAACCTAGGGGCTCATTACGAGTGTGGCGGTCTGTAGACTGTCACACTTTCGGTGCTGGACTGCCGCCAATGCGGAGGTCTGACCGCGACATTACAACCCTGATGTTCGGACCTCCAGCACCGCCAGGATCTTGGATCCTGGTGGTCTGGAGGTGGCGGATATCTTAATCTGTCAGGACAGCACTGCCCTGGGGAGTACGACCTCATTCCCTGCCAGCCTTTTCATGGTGGTAACACCGCCACAAAAAGGCTGGCAAAGAACAGGTGCAGGGGACCAAAGGGGGCCCCCTGCACTGCCCGTACACTTGGCATGGGCAGTGCAGGGGTCCCCCTGCCCAGCACCCTCGCAATGTTCAGTCTGCTTTGTGCCCCTCTTGCTACAGCATTGCCGCCTGCTCGATTACGAGCCGGTGACAATGCTGCAGTCTGTTTCCCCGCTAGGCCAGTGGGCGGTTTCCGCCCGCCGACCTAGTGGGAAACTCTTAATGAATCAGGCGGGAAGATTGCCACGTAGGCGGCAGCCACCCTGTCGGGAGTTTGGCAGACAAAGTTTTCCATCCGCCAAACTCATATTGACCCCCAAAGTGTTTCAATGGTGCACTAAATGGCTAGGTACTCTTTTCTATAGTGCGGCATATTCACTCCCCCGAAAAATAACTTCCTACTGACTATTGGTTTCTCATTACCGCTACAGTTGATTTGGGAAAGTACTGCACCTATTCCTATATCAGATGCATCCATTTGCAAAATGAAAGTCTTATTAAAGTCAGGGGACACTAATGTGAGACTGGTGGTGAGAGCTATTTTTAACCTCTGAAAAGCATTAATAGCAGAGGGAGTTGGCTGCTTGAATGTTCTGTTAGCGATGTTTTTCTTTAGGACATCCGTCAGAGGTGTAGCCAACTGCAAGCACTTTGGAATGAATCTCTTATAATACTAGGGTAGAACTAAAAAAAGTTATCATGTCTCTTTTTGTAGCAGGCGAGGAGGGTCTCTGTAATAGCACTGTCTTTTTCGTCCGGAGGCTCTATGACTCTTTCCCCCCCCGAAGATAACCCAAATACTTCACTTTACTATGTGTGAATTTGGATTTCTTAGCATTGATGAGCAAGTGAGTGTAAGAAGCTGGGTTCTGGTTGCAATACCCACCTCCCACAATTTTTGCCTACTTTTTGATGCACCTTTGACTGAAGTGCACTGGATTCCTGCTAACCAGGTCCCCAATGCCAGTGTTCCTTCCCAAAAACAAGACATCTGGTAACTTGATCCCCAAGTGGCCAGGGCCTTTTGCACCTCTATAAGTACCTAGTAAATGGCACCTCTGGTGCCCAGGGCGTGGGTACCAAAGGGGGGCCCTAGGGTCTGCAGCACAACTTGTGCCACTCTATGGGACCCAGCACCAACCTCATGCAGGCTGCCATTGCAGGCTGCGTGACAAGGTGCTCCCTAAAAGTGAAAACAGAACATGGCAAACAGACTGTGTGCCATGCCCCTTAACACTAAGTGTAATATTTGAAAGTCACCTCTACAGCAAGCCTTGCAGCCCTAAGGCAGGATGCATTATATTACATGTGTGGGCATATATGCAATAGCAGATATGCCCCTGCTATGTTTGTCGATTTTTAGACATAGTAAGTGAACAGTGAAGACATTTTAAATACATGTGGTGGACACTGGTCAATATGAGTTTCCCAGCTACATGATGGCTGCACTGAAAATAGGGATGTTTGGTATCAAACATCTCGTATTAATAAACCCTCAATGATTACAGTGACGGATTTATTAATACATGTACCCTGAGGGCACCTTAGAAGTACCCCCTGAAAACCTACCAACTGCTGGTGATCTCACTAACCAGTTCTAGTCAGTTAACCACCAAAAGAGGATAATCTGATCTCAAGAAGAGACAGCCTTCACTCTCTGAAGTTCAGAAACCAAGCCTGTTTGGGCTGGGGCATTGCACACACCTCTCCACAGAATGGTCTGCATTCCAAGGCAGGAAGCTTAAAAGAAGTCCATCGCCTTTAGTATGTAGATCTGGCCTCTCTCAGAGGGAGAAGCCGACCCTCCTTCACCAGAGCCTATCTGGCACCTGGACAGGCAGGAAAAATAGCTATGCGTGAGGTGTATTTCCTTTCCAGGCTGGAAACATCCTTAGAGTGGCCAGCCTAAAATGCGCACAGCTTAAGAAATTCTAACATCTTGTTTGTGGTGTAAATTAGGAATCCTGGGGTGGGGTGATGCCTACTCCCCAAGAGAAGTGGTCATCTAAACGGTGTAGTGCTCCCAAGGGGTGGTAGCCCATTGACTCCTGCCACTGGCTCCCCATAACACCCCCTAAATTGAGTATTTAGGGGACCCCCTGATACCAGATAATCAGATCTTCGCTGGACAAAAAGGAAGGAGTGGACTAGAAGCTTGCTGAACCCAAGAACCGAGCAGTGCAACTTACTTGGCGCCAGCCCTGTCAGGCTGCTGCACCCAATCCTTGAGGAGCAACTGACCTGTCCTGACGCGGCAGCCTCCAAGAACCCATGAGAGCTGCTAGTGCTTCCCAAATCACCAAGAACTCCCTCAGAGCTACTTCCCTGCATCTGCAGGCACCAAAGAAAGAATTGTGAGGACCAGGACTGCCAAAATCCCCATGCTACACATTACCACTGCATCCAAGCTACCTAGCCCGAGCTGAAGTGGGCCAGAAGTGTCAGCGTGGTACTCAGGCCCTCCAGAGAAGAAGCCCACCTAGAGTTTGCCCAATGTGGACTTCCCAGCGACCTGTTTCTGCAGACCCCCTCCAACCACGAGTAACTCCAGCACTGGACCCGAAGTCAAAAGACGCCACTGTACCTGAGCCCCACAGCCAGAGGAGGAGTGGACCAACGAAGTCTACACATGTCCGAGGACCTCAAGGGTCAAGCTCCCGTGGGCTCACCCAGATTGACTTTTCAGTCCCAGCTTGCAGCAACTTTGTGACTGAACCATTTCCCATTTAAGTGAATGGGACACTGGATGCTGTAACACACCTCTTCACCCAGATGCACCAAAGTCCCTCAAAGTGAACTGTTGGTGTGGGCTTGCCCAATACTCACCTAAAATCCAGAAAAACAGTACTGTAAATCACTGCTGAGTGCCCGTATGTAGTGTCTGTTTCTTTCCTAAAGGATGACATTAGGGTACCCGAGGTTGAAAAGCACCTCTGCACCGGGACATCTCGGTGCCCCCAAAGTGAACTGTTGGTGCTGCTTTGGACCTTGTCAAATACTTACCTTAACTTCAGAAGAACAGTCCTGTAGGGTGTTGCTAAGTGCCCAAATGCATTATATGTTTTCCCCCATAGAAAAGCATTGGCCAGCCGATGCTAAAAAGCACCTCTGCATCCGGATGCCCCAGAGCCTCCTGAAGTGACCTGTTGGCGCTGCTTTGGACTCACCCTATACTCACCTTAACTCCAGAAGATTGGTCCTGTATGTCACTGTTTGGTAACAGTATGCAGTATATGTTTTCTGCCCCAAAGGATAACATTATTGCTCTAAACATTGTACTGTCAACTTTGGAAAAGTGCAAAAATGAATAACTCGAAAAGTACTTACCCGATTCCGATGAGCTTGGTATCAAAATTCATATAAAAAGTATGTATTATTTTTATAAAATGGTGTTGGATTTCTTTATTGAGTGTGTGTCTTACTTTTGCCTATGTGTGTAAAATACATGCTTAGCACTACTCTCTGATATGCCTAACTGCTCATCCACACTACCACAAAAAGACAGAATTTGGGGTTTAATTTGCGCCTCTGCAATCTTTTTGGGGTTTGCCTGGACTCTTTGCACAGTGTATCTCTTTTTGGTCCACTATATAAAGAGCCAGCTTCCTACAGTGAGCCCACTTTAACTCTGACAGGATTACCTGGAAGGTCTTTCAGGTGTTCCTACCAGGTCTTATTATACACAACTATGTCATTTAAGAAAGCTGAGAAATAACCATGGCAATGTTGTAATAAGGAATTCATGAGCCCCTAGAAGGTGGCAGAGCTCCGTGGAGTCCAAACGGTAAAACAGTGAACTGGTACAGACCATTCTGGGGTGGCAAAGGCTGTTTTTTCTTGATCAGTGGGATTCAAGGGAACCTGCCAATACCCTTTCGTAAGATCAATGGTCGTGATGTAATGAGCTTCTCTTAATTTCACAACCAGCTCATGAACCTGAGGTAATGGATAACTGTCCAACTTGTAGACTTTATTGATAACTCTAAAGTCTATACAGAAGCGTATACTTCCATTGGGGTTTGGTACCAGCATATTGGGGAACACAAGTTACTGGTGGATGGCACTATGATCCCCATCTTTAGCATATGTTCCACTTCAACCAGAAGTGCTTGTCTCCAACTTGCAGGAACTCTATAGGTGCATTGTTTTATGACAACTTCCTCCTGAATAGAGATCGAATGCACAGCGAGACTTCTTCTCCCCTGTAACTCAGAAAAGATGTCTGAAAATGGTTTCACAACATTTAATGGGCTAACACTTTCTTCCTCTGAAAGGGCATCATTTATACCATTGTCCCCTAGGGTGTGACCTGGTTTTCCTGTTGGAACTATCATGTGAACTGTGTGGGGAGGGCGGCCTAGAACTTCTCCAGGAAGTTTACATGATAAATCTGTTCCTTGTTCTGAGGTAGCTGTAATTAGTAAGTTGTCCTATTTCTTGTATATTTTATAGGGGCCGTGCAACTCATCTAGAACCAGAACCCAATCCCCTATTGCATACGCCCTCCATTACTTTCCTTTGTCATAGAAGTATTTCTGCCTTCTTTGACTTTTCTCTAAATTGGCATGAGCCAATACCCTTAATTTGACTATTCAGGATTTGAGTTGATTGGTATAGCCTAAAGGGCACCCGCTTCGTCTTCCACGCCCTTCCCTCAGGCTTCTTATGTGATCTCAAGGAGGCTACGAGGTTGCCGACCAAAGAGAAATTCACAAGCTACTTTGTACTTGACCCCTAAAAACAAACAGTATCAAGGGCAGCAAATGATCCCAATTTTTGCCATCCCCAGACAACTTCTTGAGTATCAAAGGTTTCCATTCTATCTTTCTACGAGTCTGATGGTCTGAGATACAAGGAGAATTTTAGGTGTTCAGTATCAAGTTGTTTACAGACCGTTCTCATCAAATTAGAAACAAAAGGGGTGTCTTAACTGGTGAGGATCACTTTGGGAAAATCCATATGGGAGAATATCTCTATTAAATGTTGGCAATTGTTTTGGTGGCAGTGGCCCTTAAGGGTACCGCTTCAGGATAACGAGTTGCATAGTCAACTAAGACTAACACATACCTAAACCCCCTTGCAGAGTGGGGTAAATGCCAGATGAGATCAATCTCTACTCTATCAAAAGGTTTCCCTATAAAAGGCATTGCTTATAAGGGCACTCGGGGAGGCTTGTATGGGTTTTTCTCTGACATATCTCACACACTTGAACTATTTTCTGATCTGTGCAATTATGCCAGGCCAATAGGAATATCCTAATATTGCCCGGCTGTCTTCTCTAGACCACTATAGCCTGCTAATAGGTGGTAATGTGCACAGAATAGAATGTGACTCCTAAAGTCTAGCGGTACTAGAGGTTGGGGTTCTTCATTAGCCTTACCGACTCAACAGAGAAGTCCCTTTTTATGCAAAAATGAGGATACCCGGCAATAGGATTCTCTTTGCCAGGCATTCTGTAGAGACACATTGTTCAACTGGGCCAATCTGAAACCTCTATCATCCATGGTTCAGGAGC
This sequence comes from Pleurodeles waltl, assembly GCF_031143425.1. Taxonomy (NCBI): domain Eukaryota; kingdom Metazoa; phylum Chordata; class Amphibia; order Caudata; family Salamandridae; genus Pleurodeles; species Pleurodeles waltl. The sequence continues at coordinate 703,588,344 of NC_090444.1, forward strand.
AAGAAGAGCATCTAGGTGCTGTTCTTTAGCTATCTCCCGATTTTCTCTATTGTGACGTACAATTTAGCTTCCTTCTCTCTGATAGCCTTTGAAAGCTTTAGGGTGCATTTCTTGCAGACCTTAAGAGTCAAGCTTGCTCTGAACCCCTAAAGTCCAATCATGTGTGTTCCCATATTGACATCTGATTGAAACTCACATTGCACAGCTTGAATCTTGTTTTCTGGCATCACATCACTGCATCATGGTAGTGGCTCCTATGTATGGTTCCTTGACTTAATGTCCAGAGACAGGATGGAGCTGTGAGAGAGTTGATGGTATCGCCCGCTGGTGTTTAGGAGCTGTTGCAAGAGTTTTCAGGATCGAGTCTGGTGTTTGAGGAGATTCACTTTGTGAAGAACTTGTGTCTGCATGTGCTTATTGGAATAACATTTATGAAACATATGTCATGCTATTTTTATAATTCTTTAAGCCCAAGAGAACGTACGAAAATCTCTTACTTTATTTTCAGCTACCACCCTTCTGCCTTCTGAATCACTTATAACCAACTGAAGAAGCCTGTCCACCACTCTGCACCATTTCAACATAGTAAGCTCAATTTTTACTGCAATTTGTGTGCATTCCATGCAAGTAGCCCTATATAAAAAGCAATCTGTCTCCACCTGCACTTCTTTAGGTCTGCTATTGACAAAAGTCATTGGGACATTTTAGAGTGCCTAGGGCCAGATGTAGCAAAGAAACATTTTGCGAGTTGTAAATAGCAAGTCATAGCGACTCGCTATTTGCAACTCGCAAAATGTTATGCAGAACGGTGTCTCAGACACCGTCTGCGAGTCGGTATGGGGTCGCAATGACCCACCTCATGAATATTCATGAGGTGGGTCGCAAATTGCGGCCCCATACCGACTATGGGCACTCGCAAACATGGAGGCCTGCTGTAGTCAGCAGACCTCCGTGTTCGTGACTGCTTTAAATAAAGCAGTTTTTTTTTTTTTTTAAGTGTAGCCCGTTTTCCTTAAAGGAAAACGAGCTGCACTGAAGAAAAAAAAAAAAAAACCTTTAGTTTCGGTTTTTTTTCAGGGCAGGGAGTGGTCCCTTGGACCACTCCCTGCCCTGAAAAAATTTTTTTGGGTCCAGTCACAAACTGGAAGGGGTCCCATGGGGACCCCTTCCAATTTGCGAGTGGGTTACCATCCACTTGAAGTGGATGGTAACTGCAACACCATTTGCGACCGCATATGCGGTCGCAAATGGTATTGCATACCACTAGGAATCGCAAATAGGAAGGGAACACCCCTTCCTATTTGCGATTCTGAAATGCATTTTGCGAGTCGGTCCGACTCGCAGAATGCATTTCTGCATAGGAAAATGGATTTGCAACTCGCAAACGGCAGTTTTTGCCGTTTGCGAGTTGCAAATCCTTTCCTACATCTGGCCCCTAGTTATTTTCTTCAAAAGGTAAGATTAGCAGCCATAGACAATGTTTACAAGTGAGGAAAAGGCTAGTATGATTTGTGTAGAAACTCAGAAATAATGGTCTTCTGCATCACGGACCTGCGGAGAAGCTTTTGCATCCGAGTGATACCTTTAAAAGACAGATTTTAATTTGTTTTCATCATTTCATAAAGGTGCCATAACCCAGTTTGGTTCTCAAGCCCATGCTTTAGCTGTTAGAGGGAGACAATTTACTGTCGGGAGTAGCACAAGCCACAAAAATATTTTTATGGCAAAGCGACTTGTATTGCTTCCACTAAGAAAGAGGTTTGTTAGCTGAGGTGGATTAGTGTGCATCACAAGTAATGAAGTAATTATCTTGTTAGGTACAGTCAAAGGTTTCAATAATTTAACCCTGAGCCCAACCCCTGGAAGCTATGGCACAGAGCAGACAAGCTTAACTTGACAAAAATGTAAAGCATTCAGAAGCATCAAAACAGTTAAAAAGTTGAAAACACAACACAATAAAAACTACACTCATATCTATGAAAATAGATACAAGTTTACAAAGCAAAATTCAATAAGGAGAAACGATCAAATTAATTTTTGAAGATTTAAGTGGGAATAGCACCAAAACGCACAAATTGCAAATAGTACTCAATGGCTGCAGTAGACTGGAGGCTAAGCGCGATTTGAGGCTGACCGCAGTGGGGCACTGAATGGATACACCAAATATATTGGCCATTAAGGCCTGGAAGTAGGAAGGTATGAAAAAGTTTCTAAATCCCAAACTGAAAAGGGACTGTCAGTTTTATGAGTAAAAATTCTTCTACATTCGGGACAAACTTTAAATTCAATTTGATGCCATGGAACTTGTGGTCGGATGCTTTTCGCGGTCAGTTCCCTCTAATCCCGGCTGCTGATATACTTTCCTAAAAAAATTGTGCTACAGAGATTTTCATTGTTGATTTGTGTTTTTCGCTTGGGTAGACATTGCTGATCTGGGCCAAATTTTTCTGGACAACATTTTTAAAAATGCCAGATGTACTGAAGTGATGATGTTATATTTCGGGAACCATGAGACCTATATACCTCCTTTTGGTGCCAAAACATAGGTTTTGGCGGTCAGGTAGTTTTATAGAGACAAAAATTACCTCCTCAGAGCAACCGTTCTGCCATTTTCCAAAATGGAAGATATAATAGAGGAAGAAGGGACATATATAGAAATGAAAAAAAAATTATGTTTTTTAATCCTTTTATGTATACACCAATGTTTATGATCTGAATATGAAAAAAATAATGCTTATCACTCCTGCTTTAGACACATTTTCATAGTTCACTTTATTTATTTGTTTCCGCGATCGCTTGTGGTACATTTGCAGAATGTTGAACATTTGAGAACAGCAAATCGACATGGACATCTTTTTGTAGCACAGGTTTTGCCAGTACATGTATGTTTAAGTTCTGTGGGTGGAAGCTTTAGAAGTTTTGTAGGGTTTAGCATCCCATCAATATCTTCTCAACCACATTCACACATTTGTTTCTCTATGTATGATCCATAACATTTACACATCTTCTGATTAAGTAGAACACTCTTTTAATTGTGTCCATGCACAGAATATGATGTCAGTGGAAGGTCACTCAGCAGGAATGATCTCTTGAACTGACTGTACCGAAGATAGTCAAATGTGTGACAGTCAGAACTCATTTTGCACACATGCTCAAGTTATTTTCTAGATCTTTAAAGTCACCTTCTTCTGTCCCAGCAAATCCTCTTAGAAACTTCACAGGTCCAAGCTTTGTTCCAAGTTTGCTCATAGTGTCATCACCTGTAAGAATATGTGCCTTGATAAGAACACTGGGCATCTCTGGGTTTAGTTTCTTGTACAGAATATGAAGCAGGATTAAGGCCCTCATTTTGACAACGGCGATAAAAACCGCTTACCGCCACGGCGACGGCCGCCAAAAGACTGTCACCGGTCTACCAGCTGTCCACCATATTATGATCACAGCCGTATTTCCGCCAGAAGAATGGCGGAAATCCAGCTGTGGCCATTCCAGCGGATGGCAGTAAGGTGGCGCTGCTGCCACCAGCAGTGCCACGCCAGTAGACCGCCGCCAGCCGTTTTATGACCCATAATACAGCCTGGCGGTGTTCTGCTGGCGGACGCTGCTGGTGGCAGCAGCGCCCCGTCTCCTACCAGTGGACCCCCTGGACACATGTAAATCGGGTCTCCGACACGGGAGGGGGTGGGGCGTGTTATGTGTGTGTGTGTGGGGGGTGTGTGTGTATGTTTGTGTGTGCGTGGATGTGGGTGTGTGTTGCGTGTTGGATACAAGCGTGCATGTATGGAGGTGTGAGTGCGTGTATGTTGTGTTTCGTGAATGCATGTCTGCTTGAATGTTTGCAAGTGTGTGCGGGTGTGTGTGTGAGTGGATGTATGCATGCGTGGATGTTTGTGGGAAAAGGGTGTGTGTATTTGTGTGTGTGTGTGAAGGGGGGCATGAATGTTGAGGGGTGTGGGGGGCTTTGGAGAGGCAGGGGGTGTGGGGGGGAGTAACTGGAGAGGGAGGGGGGAGACCCCTATCAGTGACAGGGAAGGGATTCCCTGTCACTGATAATGCCTACTGCCATGGTTTTCATGGCAGTAAGGAAGCCACGAAAACCATGGTGGTAGGCAGGGTCATAATCCCACCGGCGGTACAGTGATGGCCGCCAGGCTGGAGGTGGATATCTTCAGCCCGGCGGCTGTTACCACCGTGGTGGTCGGAGAGGTACATTGAGGGGTTGGCTTCAGCCAACCCACCAATGTCATAATATGGCGGGAAGTACCGCCAGCCTGTTCACAGTACTTCCGGCCATATTACCGCCGACTGCCAGGGTCGTAATGAGGGCCTAAGTGTCTTTTCTCACCTGTTTCATAATGTATCCATAATGCGGACAATCCCTGACTTATGAACATTGCAACAAATCTAAGTAGCACAATAATAACATCTGTGTCATTTGACAGTATGACTCGATTGGAACCATTTTGAACAGCCCACTCAACATGTAGCACAACACGAAGGTCAACTTCCTCCAATTTGCTGTCAAGTTCCTGATCAATGTGGCCCGGACCTTTTGAATATATCTCTTCAGGCACCAACTCCTCATTGACAATCATTTCACGTGCGATAATTGGAAATTCAGCATTCACTGAAGCATCAGCAATGTTTTGGCGAGTTAACATCTCCAAGTCCATCTTGTTTGATGTTGTTAACCAGAATTTATCAAGTTGCACAGGAATAGGTGTTGATGTTTGATGCAGGTAAGGTCAATTGTTCTACTTGTAGACATAAATGTGATTCTCTCACAAGATTCTCTCTCAAGATCACTGTCAAAGACAACGTGCAGTTCTTGCAAGGTGCACACTGACTTTGCTATCTGTAGAACAGTCTGAACGACCTCTCTAAAGTTTTGCATGGATGAAATCTTGACAAGTCGCAATTAAGACATATAGTCCACAACAACAGCAGTTTTCAATGAGGAAACCTTTTCAAATTGAAATTCTTCAGGTGACAGTTTTGTTTCTATCTTTTGTATGAGTGTGTGCTTCATTGGTTTGGTTGCAGCTTCTCAATCAAATAATGCATTTGTTGGAAGAAGATCATGCAACAGAATGGCCTTGATACATTCACCCCCTTATTTTGCTCCATCCATCTCCCATGTGCTTGTGAAAGTTGTTTTTTTGTAACCTGTTTTGTGGTGGATAGTTGGCCGAAACCCTTACTATGGCAATTGAAGCGTGGAAGTTTAGCTTTAGTGATTATGTCAAACAGTTTTTTCTCTTTCAATACAAATCTATACTGCTTCAATTCTGTGTATAGTTTCGATCCATGTTCCAGGACATCTACTAGACATGTCTTTATATCGTTATCCACATACTGTATGGTCACAAAGTTGTGAAGTCGGACCGGCTCACTCATTTCAAAGGGATTTCCTTGCTGATGCATGAAATGAAGAAGTCTGTCTACTTGTTTATTAAAATGTTCCCCTCAAGTCCGTGGTGAGGAACAGTTTCACGATGGTCCATTAATTCTGAATTTGTCATCTCTCTAGAAACATTGCAAATAGAAAGGACTTCATGGTAAACTAGCTGTCATTGAGCAACATATTCACTTTTACAAGTCTGGCCAACAATTCCCTTGGAGCTTTCCTGTGATCTCTGGATCGTCTGTTACAGTTTTATTTCTGGAGCCACAGTATTGAACCTTCCCTCTCTCTGTCTTTCACCACAAAATGTGTTTGGATTAATTTTCTGTGGAGATATGGTTATTCCATCTCTAGCTTCTTCACTCTCTCCAAATACCAGGATCCATATGTCAAGTAGTTTATGCAATTGAACTTGCAAAACACAGTAGTTGGTGATTCCACAGTCTTCACTTGATGCTTCACCTTCCAGATCAGCATGTACCAAGGTTTTCATTAGAGCTATCATGTGTAAAACATTTCCAGAGTACTTGCAAAGTTCAGATTTTTCTTCACATTCCTTGACAAATGCTAAAAACTTGGTTTTCTGATTTTCTGAATTTGAACTGAGTGTACTGAACATTGACTGGCTTTGCAGTATCTTTTGAATGAAGTGCATCATGTGCCTTGTTCACTTCTGAGATAAGATATGCAAAACCTAATTTGTCATTTTTGTACCAGAAAGCATTTCAAAACAATGTTTCTATAGCCTCAGATAGGATGAGCATATCTTGTAGCAAATTAACATAATGAGTTCCGCTCAGTACTGACTGGATAGTTTTGCTTCCAAATATTTCAGCCTCAATAACTGCACCGTCTATGCCACATTCACTGAGGTAACTTCCTGCACATCACAACACAACTTTTGTAATGTGGAAAACGCTAATCATTGGTTAAAGATCATCAAATTCTACTGGATTGCTCATAAAATTATCAGTTACAATACAGGAAACACCTTCATTGCAGAAAATTGGCAGGATAGGCTAGTCTTCATGCTGAGCACACACATTTTGGAATTTTTGTTTTTTAGAGTTGTGTATACTGTTGTGTAGTTTGTGACTGAAGATGGCATTACTGGTAAAAACCCAACCTTCTTCAGTGGGACAGTATTCTGGGAGATCAGAGCATGAGTTTCAGCCCACGGAGGAACTGGCTTTTCAATTAAATCAGCTTTGTGGACCGCAGCATCAGGTAAAAGAAAATCCATGTCCTAGGCCACTTAAAAACTTTCTGGTAGGCTGGGACATGTTGATGCCTTATAGTGATTTTGCACACGTTGGCAGGTTAGTTGGGTTATAAATTTGCAGCTTTGTTTGTTTATGCCAACAGCTGAAACAGCTTGTGTTCCAGCATCTACTTCATTGGTTCAGTCTTAAAAAAGCACCATGGCAGTATCATGTGTGCTGGATGTTCCAGACAAAGAGTGGTCTTCAAACTCCAAATCATCAAGAGCAGCAATTGTAAATCATTTCCTTGTAAAGTGATGTGGAAGTGGTGTGCTGTTGGCTTCACACGATTTTACAGCATGAACTGCTAACAAGTTCCTGCTATGTTCTATGTCATTATAACTTGTTGATATACTTTTGCACTTGTCATAGACTGAGTGGGCAGTCATCATGTGTAGCGGAGTTTTATTTTTCGGTGATGTAATTCATAAAACATGATTTGCAAAAGACAGTACATTTGCACAGCATAAGCCTGTCCGCTCATGGGACTGTCTTCCGCTTCTTTGCTTATATCTCCATCATAAATGCTGTCGGCTTATGTTCTGCACACAAGAACTTTAGTTTGCAATAATTTCGCTTTGCGTAAACAATGATGTAAAAAATGTTAAGACAACATCAGGCATTCCTGTTGACTTCCATGATTTAGCTCTGGGGCATCACAAAATTTGTCATTAAGTCCAAAATCTAAATCTTTCAGGACGTTTCTTAAAATGGTTCCTGCTGATTATACTGCATCTTCTGATCTTATTTTGGCAGCAAGAACTCCAGGAGTTAAATCAGCTGAGAACACCATAAGTGGCTCATTCTTTTTGTTAGACTGACAAAAACGAATTCTGTCTCTGTACATTCACACCAGAAAAATCCTAATTTCATTATTGTAGCTCAATACAGTTTCTTCAATATTGACCATTATTGCTCCGATCTCACTAAGTTTGAACCTGAAGCCAGCATACAGGAGTGGCTTTAAAACTTCATTTGCTTTTTCAAAGAGTGCAAATCTAACTATGTTGCTGATGGGAGCTCATTTTACATTCATATTTTTGAATGTATGCATGCATGCAGTTCAATTGGGCATACAAATCCACTGCAAATACAATCACCTCACAGTTTAGATCAGCTACTCAGCTGAAAACTTCATCTTCGAAGAAACTAATTGCAGATAAAAAAGTATTTGCCCTTTGAGACACACATTCTGTACTTTGTTCTTTCATCAATCTCTTTGGCCCTTGTTCTGGCTAAACCACAGATAACGCATTGAAGATCCTCAGCTTTCTGATCAGTTGCTGGAGGTGGACAAGGGGTAGCCATCAATCTTCCAAACGGATGGGCACTGGGTTTGGTTGTTGTAGCTTTCTCAGAAGACTTGGATTCTTGTGATTCACTGGTTTCTGCTATTTTTTTATTTATTTTTTTACAGACTTTTTCCCATTGTATACGACTTGAAGCACTTGTTACAATGACCGAATATTTGATCCTCTTCACTCATCAGTTTAAATCTTTTGTGAACTTTGTTTTGAAATATTTTGGCAGAATCTCAAACTCTCGTCTGTCCAGCCACAGTTGATGTTAGCTTTTCTTTCAGGTTAATTTGGCATTAGACACATTTTTCTGTGTTGAAGGAGTCCTCAGATTTTGTAGTTAGCAACACTCTGTCAGGAGGTAAAGCCACTCTGCAACCACCTGTTTCGCTCATGTTTACGAATTTAAATCAACAGAAAACCTGAAACAAAAACAATATTACAATAAATTACCAATATGATGGCTAAAACACATTAACATAGAGCTGCCATTTTGGAAAAAGGAGCTATTTTCTGTCTCTATAAGACTACTTGACCACCAAAACCTATGGTTTGACACCAAAATGAAGTATATAGGACTCATGGTTCCTGAAATATTACATCAGCACTACAACACAGCTGCCATTTTAAAAAATGTAGTCTAGAAATAAATTGGCCTGGTCTAGCAATGTCTACCCAAGCTAAATTAGTTCTCTAATGATACAAAAACACAAATTAAAAATGACAATTTCTGGACAATTTTTTTTTTTAACAGAGGTATATCAAGGAGCCAGGTTGATGCAAAGGTTTTAAACAAGTTCTCAAACTTTTTTTTGATACCCAAACCATCTAAGGAATAAACTTTCAAGGCGGCCCCTGCAACCACAGGGGCAGCACTTAGAGGCTCTTAGGGTGTCAGGCAGGAGGCAACAGCCAAGAACAGATCAATCAATCAATCAAAAAATGTCTAGAGCGCCCTACTCATCCGCTAGGGTCACAAGGCGCTGAGGGGGGGTGGAGGGGAGGAGGTTACTGTTCGAACAGCCATGTCTTCAGTTTTTTTCTGAAGAGAAGGAGGTCCTGGGTCCTGCGGAGGTCAGTGGGGAGGGAGTTTCAGGCCTTAGGGGCGAGGTAGGAGAAGGATCTGCCTCCTGTGGTGGTGCGTTTGATGCGGGGGACTGTGGCGAGTGCTAGGTCGACAGATCGGAGGTGGCGGATGGGAGTGTGGAAGTTCACTCTTCGGTTGAGGTAGGTTGGGCCGTCGTTGTGGAGGGATTTGTGCGCGTGGATGAGGATTTTGAAGGTGATCTTCTTGTCGATGGGGAGCCAGTGAAGGGATCTGAGATGTGGAGAGATGTGTTCATGGCGAGGGAGATCGAGAATGAGGCTTGCGGCTGTGTTCTGGATTCTCTGGAGTTTGCGTTTGAGTTTGAGTGTGATGCCGGCGTAGAGGGCGTTACCGTAGTCTAGCCTGCTGCTGATGAGTGCGTGGGTGACGGTCTTTCTGGTATCTAAGGGAATCCATTTGAAGGTTTTTTTCAGTGTGCGGAGAGTGTTGAAACAGGAGGAGTTGACGGCGTTAATCTGCTGGGTCATGGAGAGGGAGGGGTCTACGATGATGCCAAGGTTGCGTGCGTGGTTAGCAGGGGTAGGAGCGGGGCCTAGGGCTAGATCAGGTCTAGTTGCACTGGTCAGATGGGATTCTTCACAGTAATGTTGTCTTCAGTGCTTTTATGATCCAGGAGCAATCCAGGGGATAAGATTTATGATGATTAGAGATCTATCTTTCCTTGGAGTTCAAGAGGAAGTAGGTCCAACCTCCACAGGTCGCAGATGCCAAGTGCAGCAGGCTAAATCCATTGGTATCCTTTTATAAGTGCAGCAGTGTTCTGATGATGGCTAGGTGAGGGTCAAGCTTTGTAAGATTCAACTGCTTATGCATAGGTGATCCACTTAGGCTCTCCTAGCTTGTGTCTGCCCTATAGGGTAAAGGTTCCCAAGCCCTGAACTGCCTATTTCTGTAGTAGTTCCTGTTTACTGTACTGCAAACAGGCCCAAAATGCTATGTGAAGGGGTAAATTCAAGATAGTGAAGGTCTTCAGATACACTAAATTTGGGCTCTGAGGCTTAGGGTGTGCATGGGTAATTTCTTTGGTGCTCCTAGTGTCCTCCGACATCTAATATTAATATCTAATTTTAAGCTGGCATTGTACCCCCAACAAGCTCAGAGACACAGGTCTGGTAGGACAAAAGCATGGCGCGTCAGCAGCCAGTCACGGGATACACACAAATTGTCCTGGCATCCTATTCTCTACCTATCATGTGTGCCAAAGCGTTACATGTGGGTCAACAGAACAGTCAGGCTGGATTTGACATAGTGGTGTCAGCAGAATGCCCAAAACCCCCAGCCCTGCATACACTATTGAACTCAGCGGAGTCATCTCTGCCCATTCAGGTCAGCCTATGGTGGACTCCTAGGAGGAATGTCACACCTCTTTCCAGGCTGACCACAGGCTGGTAGTTTGCAGAGGTGAATGCAAATTAGCCTGACAGTTTAGGCATTGTATCAGGTAGCTTTCTAAAAGTTACTTTAACTTAATATTTATTAAAAATCAACTTCACTATTGAATTTAAGTTTTTAAAACAATAAAAATTGTGGTTTGGTTATTTTTCTAGCTTGTTTCATTCCTGAGGAACAGTAATAGTATTTTAATCTGTACTCTGGTTTTCTGCATAGGATATCTTGGCCTGCCACTGTGAAAATATATTTATGGGCCTTCTCACTATAGGGGCATGGTAACATTCATTTTCTACATGTCACACCTTTAAATACCACGTATCCAACCTAGTGTGCTACGAGGCTTACATGGGGCTGACTTACTAATATTTAAAAGGGAGGTTTTTACATGTCAAAAAGGGTTATTTTAACAGGTATACAGCACAGGTTATTTTAACAGGTAACAGTAGTGCAGGGTTTTATACTGCAGCAGTCTGGCTGCAATGGCAGACCTGAAGGCGTGTTTCCCTTTGCACACTAGCGGATGGCATGATAAGGGCTGCAGTCCATAGGAGACATTTTAGCTTTGTAAAGCCACAGGTGTATTTTCACCACTATATACTATGGCCTTATAAGAAATTTAAATAAGCCAATAAGGGATTAGCCAATTTCTATGTTTTATTAGTCAGAGGAAAGGAAATACACTGGGCAATGAACAGCAGTGCACTAGTGTACAGAATCGAAAAAGCAGCAAGAAAATTCAGGAAGAAAACAGGGACAAACATGTAAAAAAGCGGCATTTTCTTACACGTCTTATTCACTTATTTGTTATGTTGAGACTTAAGTTAAATTAACTCTCAAGTGAACATTGCACTTACTTAATTCTAAAGTACAGATCTAAGTGATGTCCTCACTTATTTTCAAACACAAGCTACATGTTTAACATCTGGCTATTGTTCGGATTGGTGTGCAAGCAAAAGTGTGCATTCTTAATTTTTTTTTATACTTCAACCCATACTTATAACAAGTGAAAATATAACTACATGTGCAAAACAAATTGTAATATTTCTGTAGCATTTTGATCGTTGATACATCTGCTTCTAGAGTTATACTTAAATAACACATGTGAGATTTGTAGTAATATAAATTGCAAACATTTCACCAATGTAAATCAATCCCTTCAATACATTGGAGATATTTAATGATTGCCTAAATCCAGTAACAACACATCAGATGTATGAATTATATCATTTTATCATTCAATGAAAAATCTCTATTAGTTGTAGGTTTCCTTTCATTTCCCAATGCGCTGCAGTTATTTTTTTTCATTTTGTATGTATGTTAATTCATTAAAAGGATGACACTCCTTTTTTGAGGGATTCATACAATTGCACAGCCATATGGTACTGTCACAGTGCCAGTGTCTATAATTTCCACCTCCTGCTGAACCACTGATTGTAACAAGTGTTTCTAAATATTCAATAAAATATTAGGTAATGAAAAAAAAATCATTATTTACCAATCACATTATGGTCTACAGCTCATGTAAAAAGAGATTGGCTATTACTCAATGTCACTCTCCACAATTACAAGAGGATACTGGTGTAACCTGATGCGAGGAGAGAGGTAGCCGCTCTCAACCGCAAGGCTGAAAGCGAACGCCTTGTATTCAACTTCTCAATGCAAGAATTTCTGCCACATAATAGGGCTTCACTGCAAGTTACCCAATATTTTTGGTAGGTATTACCGCACATCTAAACCACCACACACTACACCTAGTCCCCAGTGGTATAAGAACACGAAACTCAAGAATTCAGTTTTTGGGAACGGGGGATAATGTGCTAATAATTCATTTTCCCAATTTGCAAGCTGCAAATAGAATGTACAGTATTTTCCAGGCACTGATACCACCCGGCTTCCCGCAAGATGTTTTCTAGTGAAACTCGTGCATGGAAAAAACTCGTGCATGGAAAAACATGTGATATTACGGCACACCCACTTGGAATAAGGGCTGTAGCATCTATTAAAACCTAAACTGGATTGGGCCCCGCTGGTAATCTAATTTTTTTTTGTATTATCACTTTTTATTGAAGAATAAGAATACCAACTAAAAATAGTTTTTACGTTTCGGTTAACCAACATACAGCCAGCGGGAGTAACATGTTTATGTATTTATTTATATTTTTAGCGCCACCCCACATGTCACCTACTGGCCATTTTGCTGTCATTGAGGGTGTGCATTTAGAACTGCTAGACCCGGAGGTAAGCAGTTCAAGGATTCTGAGGACTTTACTCCTCTTTTTCTCCGCAACTGTAGCTTCCACATTTCTGAACAGGTGTGTTTGGTTGGTGGTGGTGGTGCAGCAGGTGAACACTCTTTTTTTAAGAGCTTTCTCTAAGAACAACAAGGTTAGGTTGTTATTCTGATGTGGGTTCAAGGAAATCTAGAGTCAGGGGCCCAACATTTTGATTACATTTCTCTGTGTTTTTTTATGGTTGAACTTTATGTGGATAACTAATGGATTATGTAACTTACCCTGTAAGCATCTGTCTGTGGCATGCAGGGGCATATTTATACTCCGTTTGCGCCGGAATTGCGTAGTTTTTTTTTATGCAATTCCGACGCAAAACTAACTCCATATTTATACTTTGGCGTTAGACGCGTCTAGCGCCAAAGTCCATGGAGTTTGCGTCATTTTTTAGCGTGGACACCTACTTTGCGTTAATGAGATGCAAGGTAGGCGTTCCCGTCTAAAAAAGTGACTCCGAGGCATGTGCGCCGTATTTACACTCCCGGGCAAAATTCACGGCCGGGAGTGGGCGGGTCAAAAAAAATGACGTACGGCCGCTTTTGCGCCGTTTTTTAGCGCCTGGAAAAGGCAGGCGTTAAGGGACCTGTGGGCTCTGAAGGAGCCCAGAGGTGCCCTCCCATGCCCCCAGGGACACCCCCTGTCACCCTTGCCCACCCCAGGAGGACACCCAAGGCTGGAGGGACCCATCCCAGGGACATTAAGGTAAGTTCAGGTAAGTGTTTTTTTTTTTTTTTGTGGCATAGGGGGGGCCTGATTTGTGCCCCCCTACATGCCACTATGCCCAATGACCATGCCCAGGGGACAGAAGTCCCCTGGGCATGGCCATTGGGCAAGGGGGCATGACTCCTGTCTTTGCTAAGACAAGAGTCATTTCTATGGGGGTTGGGAGTCGAAAAAAATGGCGCAAATCGGGTTGAGGCGAAAAATTTGCCTCAGCCTGACTTGCCCCATTTTTTGGCGCCCAAGCTCCATATCCCCCTACGCCGGCGCTGACTGGTGTACGTCGTTTTATTTCACGCACACCAGGCAGCGCCGGCGGCTAACGCCGGCTAACGTCATTGAATAAATACGGCGCCCGCATGGCGCTTCAGAATGGCGTTAGCCGGCGCTAATGTTTTTGACGCTAAACTCCGTTAGCGCAGTTTTGCGTCAAAAAGTATAAATATGGCCCGCAGTGCTGTAGATTAGGAGCTCTGCCTACTCCTGCCATCTAGTGTTGGGTCCAGAGATATGCAAGTTATTTTTCTCTGAAGAACTCTTTCAAGTCAAGAGGTTGAGTGGCTCCTCCTCTCGGTTATATTGCTCATGGGCCTCAACTCCATTGTTAGATTATTTTCCAGCAAGTGGGTGAGAAAGGAGTGTATGGTGTGTGTAAGAAAAGCTATGTCCATGCTAAATGTAAATGCATAATGTAACTACAATGGCCAAAGACGTCCAGTGAGGAGGGAGGGTGCATGTGAACCTACAGCCCTACATGCCACAAACAGATGCTTACAGGGTGAGTATTATAATCCGTTCAATGGCATGTGTGGCTGTAGATACACTTGCTCAGCATAGACTGTAAAAGTGTAGATGTGTTGGCTAGCCTGTGGGAGTTGCAGTAATCTGAAAAAGGGTACGTAGCACTGCCTGGCCTACATTGGCTTGATGGTGGGCTAAAACATCCACATAGTATTGCTTGGTGAATATGTGTGATGTAGACCATGTAGCTGCCTTACAAACATGATCTAGGGGAATGTTCCCAAGAAAGGCCATAGTGGCTCCTTTTTTACTAGTGGAGTGTGCTCAAAGAGACAAAGAGAAAAAGTTAAAGACCTTTTGGCCTTAATGTAGCAAGTCTGAATACATTTGACAATCCACCTGGCTATGCCTGGTTTGGATATTGGGTTGCCTTTAGAGGTGGAGTTGGGCTACAAAGAATTGTTTCGTTTTCCTTATATGTTTAGTTCTATCTATGTAGACCACGAGTGCTCTTTTGACCTCTAGGGTATGAAGAACTCTTTCTGGAACAGAATCTGGTTAAGGGAAAAACATTGAGAGGTCAATGGAATAATTGAGGTCAAACTGTGATACTACCTTGGGTAGGAATTTAGGATTAGTATGAAGAACAATTTTGTCTCTATGTATTTGGAGGAAAGGTTCTTCACTAACACGCCTGAGATAGGTAATGGCAACAAAGAATGACACTTTCAATGAAAATATTAAAAGGGGGTATGAGTGTTGAGGGCCAAATGGAGGACTCTTGAGTCTATTGAGAATAATGTTAAGTTTCCAGGAGAGATCTAGAGGAACCAGAGGCAGAATAACTTACTTGTGTCCTTCCAAGAAAGCATTGATGTCTGTAATTTTGAACAGTGAGAGATGCTGCCTATTTTGAAGGTAGGCCGCAATTGCAAGTTTAACCATATAGAAGTGAAAGCTAAATTTGCCTCCTGTAAGTGTAGCAGGTAGCGTACAATGTCTTGCACCTTGGTTTTGATAGGAGCAATTTGTTTCAATTGGTAGTAGCAAACAAAACATTTCCATTGTGCAGCAATACAGGATTTAATGGCGGGTCTGCATGCTTCCTTGAGAATGTCCGCACATTCTGGTGGTACGTCAAGGTAGCCAAACTCTATGACCTCAGGGGCCAAATTGCTAGGTTGAGATTTTTGGGGTCTGGGTCATGGACGTCAATTCACCGAAATGGCAGGGGTAGCGAGTGACATCACACGCCTCTTGACCGTCACTTTCACTCACACATACATACTTACACATGCACAAAAATTCACAATTGCATACACTATTGCTCACATAAGCACACTCATACCCGCAAGCATGCACAAAACATATATTTTAAAGCATTTTTTACTTACCTCAGGTGCCATGGACGGGCATGTTCTAACTAACTGCCCTACATTTTTATTACACTAATAGAGAAAAATATATTGTTATTCACTATTAGTGTAATAAAAAATTGACAGAAAACAAAGAGAGTGGAATCCCAGCTGACAGCCATACCAGGGACAGTGCCACGGACACCGGGGACGAGCTGACCCTGTGTCCATGGCACTGAATTTGCCACCTCTGAGGTCAGGGGTCGCAAAGGACAAACCCGGGGTCGCAGCTGCAACCCCTAGTGACACCTAAATGACATCCATGGTATAGTGTTGCATTTGTCCTTGATTCAAAGTGGGAAGGTCCGGCCTGTTGAGGAGCTTCTCACCAGGAACTACTGAGAGATCTAGCAGTGTTGTGAACCAGGGCTGACATGCCCAAGTAGAAGCTACGAGGATCATGGTGAGAGACGTTTGCCTGCACTTCCGAGTCAGAAATGGAATGAGAGGGAGAAGTGAAAAAGCATAAGCAAATATCCCTGACCACTCATCCATAGTGCATTGCTCCTGGATAGTGGGTGTGGGTACCTAGAGGCAAAGTTTGGGTATTTTCGCATTTTCTGCTGTGGCAAAAAGGTCGATATGAAGGACCCCCACTTTTGTAAGTATGGTAGAAGTGCTTGTGGCTTGAGTTCCCATTCATTGACTTGTTGCTGCATCCTGCTGAGAAGGTCTGCAAAGTCTCTGTCTGTTCCCAGAAGGTATTTTGCCTACAAGTGAATGTTGTGGTGAAGAGCCCACTTCCTTATGGTCTGAGAAAGGTGCAATAGTTGTGAAGACCATGCCCCCCCACCCTTTTGTAGATAATACATGGCTATCATATTACTCATCCTGACTAGGACAACCTTGTGAGACAGGTGAGGAAGAAAAGCTTTCAGTGTTAGGTAGACTGCCTGAAGCTACAGGTAGCTGATGTGTACAGACTGGTGTCTGGCATCCCATAGACCTTGTACAGTGAAGTCTTGCAGGTGGGCACACCAACCCATTTGTGACGCATCCATGGTGAGAGTGATGTGAGGAACAGGGTCCAGAAAATGCAGCCTCTTTAACAGGTTGTTGCTGTTCCACTGTTGCAGAGAATGGTGAGTGTGGCGGTCTCTCAACACTAGATCTTCCAGCTGACCACTGGCGAACTAGACATTGCTGCAGAGGACCCATGTGTAATCTTGTGTGGGGAACTATGGCAATGCAAGAAGACCTCATTTCTAGCAGAGGCATGACCATCCCAACTTTGAGTGTCTACACCTGGGGCAAAGATGCCTTAAGGTTCAGAATACGAGCAGGATTGGGGTAGGCTAATCCTAACTTTTAATACTGCTCCAAAGTAAGGTTAACCTTGTAGAGGTTGAAGGTGAAACTTGGATATATTGAGTAAACCCAAGCCTGTGTAGTAGGCCTACTGTCAACTGAGGGTGTTGGTGGCACTTCTGATGTGTGCTGAGTTTGGTGAGCCAATTGTCCAGGTAGGGAAATGCTTTCACATTTTGTCTTCCCAGATGTGCTGCGACTATTGCCAGGCACTTTATGAATACCTGAGGTGCGGGAGTCACCCCAGATGGAAGAACTTTGAACTGATAATGTTTGCCTGCTATGACAAACCTAGAATATTTGCCGTGAGTAGGGTATTTTGGTATGTGGAAGTAGGTCTCTTCTAGGTCTAGTGTTACCATAAAGTCACCCTGTTGATGAAGTGGAATGACATTCTGTAGAGACCATATGGAAGTGTTCTGATAGGATGTACTTGCTTGGAGGTCTGATCTTAGAGACCTGTCCTTTTTGGGCATCAGGAAGTATAGGGAGAATACTCCTGAGCCTTGGAGTTGAAGAGGAACAGGTTCTATGGCCCCTTTGAGAGAAAGGGCTTGGACCTCCTGATTGAGAAGTATTTGATGTTCCTGAGATAACCTGTCAGCGGAAGGTGGAAAGTTGGGTGGTGTGCTAATGAGCTCTGGACAATAGCCATGTTGGATAATGGCTAGAACCCATTTGTCTGTGGTGATGGTATTCCAGACAGAGTGAAAAAATCTGTAGTCTGCACTCAACAGGTGTTGTGTGGTTGGGAGAGGAGGATTTGGTAGTCACTGTTTTGCAGCATGTGTTGCTCTGCGTGCAGAGGCACCCTTGCCGCCTACTCGTGTTGTTAATGTCCCAAAGGAACCTCTATGATAACCCCTGGTGTAAGAGGTCTGGGGTTGTTTTTGTTGGGAAGTGGAGGCCTTTGTGGAGGTGGTTTTATATGTAAGTCTGTAGCCTGGGTGACTACAGTAGCTCCCGGGAGTGGACGTTTGCAATGCTCCTATTGCCTTGGCCATGTCGGTGTCCTTCCTCATTTTGTCATGGGTAGAATCTACCTGCGGGCCAAAAAGGTGTTCTTTATTAAAAGGGATATTTAGGGCAGCCCGCTGGACCTCCTGTTTGAATATAGAACACCATAACCATGCATGTCTCCTAAGAAGAACGCTGGTAGTGAGTCCTCTAACTACAGTATTGAGGGCACAGCCGATGGAATTATTTGTGATGGCTTGCCCCTCCATGACAAGTTGCCGGTGACTCTTCCTATGCTCCTCCCAGAGGTACTGTACAAATTCCTTAATCTCATCCCAATGGGCTATTTCATAATGGGCCAACAGGACCAATGCTAAAGTTGAGGTTTCTGTTATCTGTTGCTAAGCCTCGATTTACATATAACATAATCAGTGAGGCATACAGTTATGTTACAGTACTACACTCCCTGCCTGGCTCAGGTATCACGACTGCAATGTCTTTTCAATGCTTTAACCCCTTCCCCGCCACGGACGTAATGGTTACGTCCATGGCAGCGCCCGTGTGGCGCCATGGACGTAACCATTACGTCCTGCATGCTGCCCTCGGGAGAAGCGCTAGCGCTCCCCCTGAGGGCTTCCCCCCCAGGTCAGGGCTGAAAGGGGAATCCCTTCCCCTTCAACCCCCGACCACCCCCAACCCCCCGTGACATCAGCTCGCGAGCGCACGCTGACAATCACACAACCTCCCCCATCGCGCTGGAAGCAGAGCTTCCAGCGCGATCGAAAGACAAATGCTCAGCATTTCTCTTTCGATCACGTGGGGGAGGCAAGGAGAGGCTTCAAAGGGAAGGAAATATATTTGCTTGCAATCCGGTTTTGAAACCCCACTAGACACCAGGGATGTTTTTTTTTTTTGGAAAGTGACAAAAAGGGAGCGACCCCTTGGGCAAGGGTTGCTCCCGGGGGGGGGCATTTTTTTTTAAGGCCTTTTCTGCCCCCCCTGAGGGCAGATCGGCCTACTATTAGGCCGATCTGCCCCCAGTGGGGGCAGAAACCTCTAGACACCAGGGATACTTTTTTTTTGTTTTTTTTGTTGTTTTCTTTTGTGTTTTAGGTGTGGGGAGCGACCCCTTAGGCAAGGGTCGCTCCCATAGCGGGCAAATTATATTTAGGCCATTTCTGCCCCCTTTGGGGGAAGATTGGCCTATTTTTATGAGGCCAATCCACTAGACACCAGGGAGTTTTTTTTGTTTGTTTGTTTTTCACGTAAGGGGAGCGACACCTTAGGCAAGGGTCGTTCCCCTGGGGGGGAAATTTACTTTAGGCCATTTCTGCCCCCCATGGGGGCAGATCAGCCTATTTTTATTAGGCCGATCTGCCCCCACGGGGGGCAGAAACCACTAGGCACCAGGGATTTTTTTTTTGTGTTTTACAGATGGGGAGCGTTACCTTAGGCAAGGGTCGCTCCCCTGGAGGGGCAAATTGTATTTAGGCCATTTCTGCCCGCTTTGGGGGCAGATCGGCCGATTTTAGGTCAATCTGCCCCCAAGGGGCAAAAATATTTTTTTTGCGCCGTCACGCAATGGTCGCTCCCGGGGGGGGGGGGGCAAATTTATTTTAGGGCATTTCTGCCCCCCCTGGGGGCAAATCGGCCTATTGGTATTAGGCCGATCTGCCCCCAGGGGGGACAGAAACCTCTAGGCGCCAGGGCAAATACTTTTTTTGTGTTTTTTTTTTTTTTTTTTAGAGATGGGGAGCTATCCATTAGCCAAGGGTCGCTCCCCTGGGGGGCAAATTGTATTTAGACCGTTTCTGCCCCCCTTGGGGGCAGATTGGCCGATTGTAGGTCAATCTGTCCCCAAGGGGGGCAGAAACCACTAGGCACCAGAGATCTTTTATTTGCGCCGTCACGCAAGGGGAGCGACCTTGTAGACAAGGGTCGCTCTCCGGGGGGGAGAGGGGAGCAAATTTATTTTAGGCCATTTCTGACCCCCCTGGGGGCAGATCGGCCTATTGGTATTAGGCCGATCTGCCCCCGGGGGGGGCAGAAACCTCTGGGCGCCAGGGCAAATTGTTTTTTTGTGTTTTTTTTTTGTTTGTTTGTTTTTTTAGAGATGGGGAGCGACCCATTAGGCAAGGGTCGCTCCCCTGGGGGGCAAATTGTATTTAGACCTTTTCTGCCCCCCTTGGGGGCAGATTGGCCGATTGTAGGTCAATCTTCCCCCAAGGGGGGGGCAGAAACCACTAGGCACCAGGGATCTTTTTTTTTGCGCCGTCACGCAAGGGGAGCGACCTTGTAGGCAAGGGTCACTCCCCGGGGGGGGTAAATTTATTTTAGGCCATTTCTGCCCCCCCGGGGGCAAATCGGCCTATTGGTATTAGGCCGATCTGCCCCCAGGGGGGGCAGAAACCTCTAGGCGCCAGGGCAAATAGTTTTTTTGTGTTTTTTTTTTGTTTGTTTGTTTTTTTTAGAGATTGGGAGCGTCCCATTAGGCAAGGGTCGCTCCCCTGAGGGTCAAATTGTATTTAGACCATTTCTGCCCCCCTTGGGGGCAGATTGGCCGATTGTAGGGCAATCTGCCCCGAAGGGGGGCAGAAACCACTAGGCACCAGGGAGCTTTTTTTTGCGCAGTCACGCAAGGGGAGTGACCTTGTAGGCAAGGGTCGCTCCCCGGGCGGGGGGTGGGGGGCAAATTTATTTTAGGCCATTTCTGCCCCCCCTGGGGGCAGATCGGCCTATTGGTATTAGGCCGATCTGCCCCCAGGGGGGACAGAAACCTCTAGGTGCCAGGGCAAATAGTTTTTTGTGTTTTTTTTGTTTGTTTGTTTGTTTTTTTTAGAGATGGGGAGCGACCCATTAGCCAAGGGTCGCTACCCTGGGGGGCAAATTGTATTTAGACCATTTCTGCCCCCCTTGGGGGCAGATTGGCCGATTGTAGGTCAATCTGCCCCCAAGGGGGGCACAAATCACTAGGCACCAGGGATCTTTTTTTTTTGCGCCGTCACGCAAGGGGAGCGACCTTGTATGCAAGGGTCGCTCCCCGGGGGGTTGGGGGGGCAAATTTTTTTTAGGCCATTTCTGCCCCCCCTGGGGGCAGATCGGCCTACTGGTATTAGGCCGATCTGCCCCAAGGGGGGGCAGATACCTCTAGGCGCCAGGGCAAATAGTTTTTTTGTGTTTTTTTTTTTGTTTGTTTGTTTTTTTAGAGATGGGGAGAGACCCATTAGGCAAGGGTCGCTTCCCTGGGGGGCAAATTGTATTTAGACCATTTCTGCGCCCCTTGGGGGCAGATTGGCCGATTTTAGGTCAATCTGCCCCCAAGGGGGCAGAAACCACTAGGCACTGGGGATTATTTTTTTGGAGCCAATGTCACGCAGGGGGAGCGACCCCATAGGCAAGGGTCGCTCCTGGGGGGGCGGGAGGGTTGGGAGGTGGGGAACAAATTTATTTTAGGCCATTTCTGTCCCCCCTGGGGCCGGCTGAGATAGAGGCCAAAATCCACAGGTAGGCACTGTTTTCTATGAAAAAATGTGATGTGTCCACGTTGTGTTTTGGACCATTTCCTGTCGCGGGCGCTAGGCCTACCCACACAAGTGAGGTATTATTTTTATCGGGAGACTTGGGGGAACGCTGGCTGGAAGGAAATTTGTGGCTCCTCTCAGATTCCAGAACTTTCTGTCACCGAAATGTGAGGAAAAGTTGTTTTTTTAGCCAAAATTTGAGGTTTGCAAAGGATTCTGGGTAACAGAACCTGGTCAGAGCCCCACAAGTCACCCCTTCGTGGATTCCCCTAGGTCTCTAGTTTTCAAAAATGCACAGGTTTGGTAGGTTTCCCTAGGTACCGGCTGAGCTAGAGGCCAAAATCTACAGGTAGGAACTTTGCAAAAAACAGCTCTGTTTTCTGTGATGTGTCCACGTTGTGTTTTGGGGCATATCCTATTGCGGGCGCTAGGCCTACCCACACAAGTGAGGTACCATTTTTATCGGGAGACTTGGGGGAACGCTGGGTGGAAGGAAATTTGTGGCTCCTCTCAGATTCCAGAACTTTCTGTCACCGAAATGTGAGGAAAATATGTTTTTTTAGCCAAATTTTGAGGTTTGCAAAGGATTCTGGGTAACAGAACCTGGTCAGAGCCCCACAAGTCACCCCATCTTGGATTCCCCTAGGTCTCTAGTTTTAAAAAATGCACAGGTTTGGTAGGTTTCCCTAGGTGCCGGCTGAGCTAGAGGCCAAAATCTACAGGTAGGCACTTTGCAAAAAACAGCTCTGTTTTCTGTCAAAAAATGGGATGTGCCCACTTTGTGTTTTGGGACATTTCCTGTCGCGGGCGCTAGGACTACCCAAACAAGTGAGGTATCATTTTTATCGGTAGACTTGGGGGAACGCTGGGTGGAAGGAAATTTGTGGCTCCTCTCAGATTCCAGAACTTTCTGTCACCGAAATGTGAGGAAAATGAGTTTTTTTAGCCAAATTTTGAGGTTTGCAAAGGATTCTGGGTAACAGAACCTGGTCAGAGCCCCACAAGTCACCCCATTTTGGATTCCCCTAGGTCTCTAGTTTTCAAAAATGCACAGGTTTGGTACGTTTCCCTAGGTGCCGGCTGAGCTAGAGGCCAAAATCTACAGGTAGGCACTTTGTAAAAAACAGCTCTGTTTTCTGTGATGTGTCCAAGTTGTGTTTTGGGGCATATCCTGTCGCGGGCGCTAGGCCTACCCACACAAGTGAGGTACCATTTTTATCGGGAGACTTGGGGGAACGCTGGGTGGAAGGAAATTTGTGGCTCCTCTCAGATTCCAGAACTTTCTATCACCGAAATGTGAGGAAAATATGTTTTGTTAGCCAAATTTTGAGGTTTGCAAAGGATTCTGGGTAACAGAATCTGGTCAGAGCCCCACAAGTCACCCCATCTTGGATTCTCCTAGGTCTCTAGTTTTCAAAAATGCACAGGTTTGGTAGGTTTCCCTAGGTGCCGGCTGAGGTAGAGGCCAAAATCTACAAGTAGGCACTTTGCAAAAAAACAGCTCTGTTTTCTGTCAAAAAATGGGATGTGCCCACTTTGTGTTTTGGGACATTTCCTGTCGCAGGCGCTAGGACTACCCACACAAGTGAGGTATCATTTTTATCAGGAGACTTGGGGGAATGCTGGGTGGAAGGAAATTTGTGGCTCCTTTCAGATTCCAGAACTTTCTGTCACCGAAATGTGAGGAAAATGTGTTTTTTTAGCCACATTTCGAGGTTTGCAAAGGATTCTGGATAACAGAACCTGGTCAGAGCCCCACAAGTCACCCCATCTTGGATTCCCCTAGGTCTCTAGTTTAAAAAAATGCACAGGTTTCCCTAGGTGCCGGCTGAGCCAGAGGCCAAAATCTACAGGTAGGCACTTTGTAAAAAACAACTCTGTTTTCTGTGATGTGTCCACGTTGTGTTTTGGGGCATATCCTGTCGCGGGCGCTAGGTCTACCCACACAAGTGAGGTATCATTTTTATCAGGAGACTTGGGGGAACGTAGAATAGCAAAACAAGTGTTATTGCCCCTTGTCTTTATCTACATTTTTCCCTTCCAAATGTAAGACAGTGTGTAAAAAAGACGTCTATTTGAGAAATGCCCTGTAATTCACGTGCTAGTATGGGCACCCTGGAATTCAGAGATGTGCAAATAACCACTGCTTCTCAACACATTATCTTGTGCCCATTTTGGAAATATGAAGGTTTTCTTGATAGCTATTTTTTACTCTTTATATTTCAGCAAATGAATTGCTGTATACCCGGTATAGAATGAAAACCCACTGCAGGGTGCAGGTCATTTATTGGCTCTGGGTACCTAGAGTTCTTGATGAACCTACAAGCCCTATATATCCCCGCAACCAGAAGAGTCCACCAGACGTAACGGTATATTGCTTTCGAAAATCTGACATTGCAGGAAAAAGTTACAGAGTAAAACGTAGAGAAAAATTTATGTTTTTTTTTAACCTCAATTTCAATATTTTTCTTTTTCAGTTGTTATTTTCTGTAGGAAACCCTTGTAGGATCTACACGAATTACCCCTTGCTGAATTCAGAATTTTGTCTACTTTTCAGAAATGTTGCGGTTTCTGGGATCCAGCGTTGGTTTCATGCCCATTTCTGTCACTGACTGGAAGGAGGCTGAAAGCACAAAAAATCGTAAAAATGGGGTATGTCCCAGTAAAATGCCAAAATTGTGTTGAAAAGTTGGGTTTTCTGATTCAAGTCTGCCTGTTCCTGAAAGCTGGGAAGCTGGTGATTTTAGCACTGCAAACCCTTTGTTGATGCCCTTTTCAGGTAAAAAACCACAAGCCTTCTTCTGCAGCCCCTTTTTCCCATTTTTTGGGAAAAAACGAAATTTTCACTGTATTTTGTCTAATTTCTTGGCCTCCTTCTGGGGAACCCACAAAGTCTGGGTACCTCTAGAATCCCTAGGATGTTGGAAAAAAAGGACGCAAATTTGGCTTGGCTAGCTTATGTGGACAAAAAGTTATGAGGGCCTAAGTGCGAACTGCCCCAAATAGCCAAAAAGAGGCTTGGCACCTGAGGGGGAATAGGCCTGGCAGCGAAGGGGTTAAATTAGCTTCAAAGCACCACTATACCAAAATCAAACCGCATGAAGTTTTACTTTGCTCTTACTAATTAATGTGAGTAAATGAAACATACTGCACTCCCAGATGAGAAAATAAGATGTCTGTCATTGAGCTTGGACTGTTTCAGTTGACTTAAGAGAAGAAAGTATTTTGCTGGAATTGGGCAAAATGTGTTTTAAGTGTGGTCGTGCGCTGTTGTACTTCCTGTTTGGTAATTAACTTTTTCTGGTATCAAACCCGTAACTTATCTACACATGCACTGGGGGCCCAACTGGGAACCCAAAGCAGCCTTAGCAATTTTGTCTGACCAGCCCCCAGGGAAGGGGTGGGGGCAGTGCAACTGTGAAGCACTGCGCTTTTGTTACTGGAGGGCGGTATCGCAGCACTACTGCTAAACCGGCCCCCATCGCTGCCAAACCTTTCCCCACCCTTCCAGCCTCCCAGGAAAACGCCTGATGCCCACTGCGGCCAGACCGGCCCTGAAAGCAGTACATGAGTGGTTCCCAACCTTTTGACTTCTGTGGACCCCCAAATCATTACTGGAACACAAGGACCCCCACTGAATCATTATGGGAATCCGGAGACCCCCACTGACTCATTACTAAAAGCTGGGGACCTAATCTGTTAATATTATTTCAATTTTTAAGCAGTCGCGGACCCGCTGAGGAGGCTTTGCGGACCCCCAGGGGTCCTTGGACCACAGGTTGGAAACCACTGCATTACAGCATATATGCCGATCTCGTCAGAAGGCGATTATCAAAAGGCCATTTTCAAGCATGCGGTATTTAGAATTGGGAATACCCAGATGCTTATAGAGTCGTATTTTCCAATTATTATGACAGCATAAGCAGAAAATAAATATCTAATATACTGCAATTTTTTGTCAATTTAATTGCTACTTTTTTAATTAAAGGAGACTTAGCCAAGTAGACAAATATTTGATAGACTGTCGCAAAAAAATTTAGCAACTACCATACACCTTTTCGTTATATGTCTGTTTCTGGGTCCCAGAGGATGACTAGAAATTCCAGTTCAGCTTTCTGTAAGAGCGTCATTAAGAACAGTTAAGACAATAATCCTTTGCTGACATTTCTGAGAAGGTTTGTTTGGCTGGGCACTCTCCCGTTTTTAGTCAGTGCTGAGTCAAGTCAACTGTTAAACCTATGGAAGAAAGGGCACTCTGGCAGAGGGCAAAGCACGCCTTGTAGTGAAACATGTCTTTGAATTAGCGTTTCCTGAATCCTTGCTTGTGTGTTGCTCTGAGCTCGACCTTGTGATGGACACCCATTGGGGCTCTTTGTATTGAGGTTGCACCTCTAGATGTTTTCCCATAGCACTTCAAGAAATAGTACTATATTCAACAATTGGTCGCAAAGTCACAAAAGTAATAGACTAAAAGCAGTTGTGCCAAAATCTTGTTCACGGACCTCAACAGGTTTTCACAATTCCTAAAGATTTTCATAAACAGATTTGAAATTGTGACTCTTACCAGCACTCAGCTACAGCACGCCCTGCAGAATACATGAAACAGAACCCTGCACCAAAGAAACACCACAAACATGGCATACAGTGTGGGTCTCAACACTTCATGACTAGAGTGCTCACCAACACACACCCCCCATCACAGCACAACTCAACGTTACCACACATTCCCGCAGGAGAAATTATCAGCAGTTTATACAAACAACACAGTGCAGACACGCCATACAGTGTGGGTGTCAACAGCTTATGACTGTAATGTCCACCAACACATACCTCACAACTCCTTACCTCAGATCACAGAAATAACACACACATCGTTGTGTGCTGTAAAAGTGCCAGTTAACAACAGGTGGGGGACCGCAGCGAGACCAGTCAGATCTCAACCGGACATTCAATTATTCACCCTTCATATGGCAAATTATACAAGAAGAACCCAATGCAAGCCGATTTTCTTGCGTTAAGAGAATATAACATTCTCCGGCCATATTTATTACAAATCACAAACACGACAAATGTTTTGTTTTTCCATATAAATACGACAATAAGTAAAGTACCGCATAGTGGCCACATGGCCATATCCAATACATAAATTCTCCTATCAAATATTCCATAACTAATACATGAATGCATTATTTTATATCAAATGAAGGAGTCATGCTTGACCACCCTCAGGCACCTTGTGGTGTTGACTGATTCAATTGACTTGACGTAATTGACTTGGACCCAGGGCAAGACCCTGCCGGTCTCTCCATAAGTTGTCTTCTACAAGGTGAACTCACTTGCCCCCTCAAGACAGAGGGAGCTTGGGCCAGCATAACAGCTGTACCCCCAAACAACCATGCCAGAGCTACCCAATACAGGGATTCCCCTGGGCACCCATTGGGAGGTGGGCCTTGGCCAACTGGGGCCATATATTGGTCCCTATGCCAGCCCACCATCCCCCGTATCCCTAGGGCTGTGTGATGGAGTACCCGGGCTGGCTATGGACAATAGCAGTAGTGGGCATCCCCAGCCTTCCAGTAGTGACCGGAGTACCCCTGTCGTGGATTGAGCTAAATGCTTAAACAATCAAATTCCATCCCGAATTCGCCTACACATATTCTTGATGCGAATGTCGTCTACCAGTCTTTTAGTGTCCAAACAAGACTCCTCCTCCTCCAAACAATGATTGAACATTCCCCCATACAGCTAAACAGAGGAATGGGAGGGTGGGGGAAAAAAAAAAAGAGGAGCACTCCGTTGCTCGAAAGACAAAAACTGGTGGGCGGCTGCGGCGATCGTCGGGGGTGGGGGCCCAGGCAGCGATGTGTAAACTGGCGACCTTGGCCTGGTACTTAACATGCCCTGCCTCAATGTTGCTCACCGTGGGGGATAGGAAAATACAAAAAGTGGCCGCTGTCGGCCCCTGCCTCTGACCGGTCCGATCCGGCCCACACCTGTCTTCGTGCCTGTGACCTGGCGGCTTGGCCCCTTGTCCGTAACAGCTGGACAAGGCTGTCAAAAGGTGCCAGGTCTAGGCCTACCCTGACGCTCATGCCCCAGACAACAGTTCTCTCCTGAAGGACATGCATTGGCTCTCGCTGGTGCAAGTAGATGTACACTATGCAGTGATGTTCACAAGCGCAAAACCAACTGCCTCTTTACAACCGTGCCCAAGAAGAGGCAGTAAGAAAAGAGAAAGTAGAAAGTTAGTAAAAAATGGAAAAGGGGGCTCAGCAAGGAAGGGGCATAAGCGAGAAGTTAAAATACTGCAAGACTAAGGAATGGTAAAAAAACACAAAATGGAAAAAAGTAATGCAAACGATTAAAAGAAAGAGCAGGAAAAGATCAACGCCAGAAAACAGAAGAAAAAATAAGAGAAATAGGAAAACAACATTCAATTAGGTAACAGTAACATCCCATGGTAAGTAACAGCATTTAGGAATAGTAAAATGCAATACTAAGCAGTACCTAAAAATGATGAAATTATAATTTAAATTAAAATGGTTAAAAAAAAAGCAAACAAAAAAGGTTGACAGGTGAAGTGATAGAGAATCGAGAGCATATGCAGACACGCAAATTAAAGAATGAAAATAGAGTTGTTGAAAAAACAGAAACACAAGGGTAAAAGGTATGGATGGTGGTCAGTAAACAAAAAGAAACAGAGCTTGAAAAGGTAAAATAAGTAAAGTAGAAAAAAGACGAGAAATAAACAGGTTCTTACTGTTACAATGATAATGAGGGGGTATACAGATTACGGTAAAAAATAAAGAGTTTCATCTGCAGGTCAGTGGTTCCAGTCATTTTTACATTGTTTAGTGGATTAATATACCATCAGAAGAGACCTATATGTACCTTGCAAGCCACATGTTCTAATCCCAAACCAGAAACCTTAGAAGGTATAGTACATGCACCTATGGTAGATATATGTGGGTATTCAGTATGCTATCGACTGCAGTCACAATGAGAAACCGTAGTGGAATACTGTCTGCTCTACAGAAACGTGCGACTAATCTATAAAATATCTTATTATAGATATGTAATCTGGTTGAGATAGCTGACTACCAGAAGCAAATGCCACACTTAAATTTACATCAAATTACCAGGAAATACTCCACACCTGAGGCCCTCTGGCCCTCTGTCCGTCTAGCTTCAAAATGGCCTCAAACTCGTTTTTGTGTGAATTCCAGCAGTTGGGAGCACATAACTTCACACTTATGCAAGTCACGCAGATCCTGACAAGGCTGGCAGACAGAGGCACCTAGCTTGTAGGAGCCAGGATAATATCAGTGTTGTTGGTCTAGAAATTCTTAGTACTACCAAGAAGACATCTTGTTCTCAAGACAAAAACGAAAATACCTCATCATATTTACACCAGTCACAGCTCAAAATCTCTGCTTCGTGCGCCGGAATGACCAATTTCGATCCTGGTGATTTCACATCCCAAATTCGTAAAGTTTGGTCACCTAAAAATACAAAATAAACTTCATCAGACAAACCCTTATTGGTTAACAAAAAACGAGAAAACAATTTAAAAACAAACAGCACATGTTTCAAATACAAAGGATTCAACAACATAAACGCAGGGGAGCACAACAGAAGTCATTTGACAATACAGGAAACAAATGCTAGCAAGACTGCTCAATCAGCCAAGTCCTTGCCACTGACATAACCTATGATCTGCAAGTCATCAGGTTGGATCCCAAAGCCAACTCACCCTTCCGATAAAAAAAAAGAAAGGCAAACTCTGTACTATTAACTGGGTAATAGTAATACCTGTAATTTACAGCCTGAGAAACTGTGGGCATGTCGCACGATTTGGTGTATATAATAAGAGATGTTATAATTAGAAAAGACAGTGTCATACATTAGACGTTCTGGCACAATATAAAAAGCATAATCAAAGTATCGCAGAGGCACAGTTGTGCCACTGTATTTAAGATTAACATCTCACTCCAAGGGAAATCCATTTTATATATTTAATAACACAATTCATGCTGTGGTGTAGGTTGCAAACATAAAATGTTCTCAACCATGTGTCAATATATAATTATGCTCTGTATGCAAACATGTTTCAGTACACATACCTCTGCCCATGTGGGTTAAGACCACACCCGGGCGGTCCCAATCACATGTCCCCCGCCAGACATACAATATGTCAGTGTAACATACAATGTTTCAGTTTGCACCCTGCAAATGATCATGCACATCAGGAACAACACATACCCATATAACGCTCCAACAAAGCCAGCACCTTAGAGGCCTCAATCACACAATCCCTCCAGATATACTGTAAATCAGTGGATTATATACAATTTACTTTGCACCTCAAATGTGATCAGGAATATTGGAAACCATGGGCACACCCACTTTCAGCATTGGACAAGCCCAAAGGGCACCCTTGCCAATCACACTTCTTCTAGACATACAATATGCCAGTATCACCTAGATCTTCACTTTGCATCCCAGAAATGAGCACAAACATTGGGAACCACGGTCGGTAACATCATTGCCCACACTATAACTGTGTCAATCACATGTTCGCCATACAAACATCATCTCACTTCAAAAAATAGTCTTTCACTTTGCAAGAAGGAAATAATAGCTAAAAACGGGAGCCACCAACAATTGTGGCTGGCATGGTCTTCAACATCACATGTTACTTCAGAAATACAATATACCACTACAATATATACTCTTACACTCTGCTCATGTTTGTGAACATGTTCTGACTATTGACACACAAACTAAAAATCTAACAATCACCAACATTGGTGGTGTATAAGGAGCAGGGACTGCTAGAAGATCAGGTGGATGGAAGCTGTATGACCAAGAAAGAGCTGAACATGTCTCCTTCTCTCACTGTCAGTCGGCATGGGACATTAGAGACGATGGTTGTAGAAGACTTTCTCCCACTCAATAACATGTTCTGCACCTGAACAAACTGTGGCTTGACACATACTGCAGACTATATAAAACCTAATTACATAGTCAATTAATACAAAACAAAAACAATACATTTGCTAATAAAATAACATAAATATTTACATAACTCTAAGATTACATCACTGAAACAATAACTCGTGTTTGTTTTCAAAAGCAGAAAAGGAAATTATCAATTTTAACAAAAACAGAATTTCAAATAGAAGTTCACTACAACCTCAATTTCGATTAGCTGCTCTTACAGACTGACTGAATTGCATGACGCAACTTTCCAGTCTGTCTGAAGACTTTCTGAAAAAGAGAAAAGCAAGATGTTCACTTCATCTATGACTTCAACTTTAATGCAATCACACACATTAACGTTAACTGAATGTGCATATCTTTTCTCGCTTTCTTAAATACATCCAACTACAAATACATTTAGATACTCACATGTGCATATATTAACAGAGCACCTCCATCAAAATGACACACCATCATTAACGCATACTCACATGCCCATCTATTATAATATTTATATCCTCCACCATCCCTCCCACAGACTGCATACATGACGGCACTAATTCCCGACTCCCAGGAAACCGATATCCATTGGCCACGAAAGGTAATTTAAATGTTGTATTCAATTTTACTCAAATTTATTAAAAAGGACATACATTTTTCTGGCAGAAATGTGCTGGCCGACATCAGCACAGCGCTTTCTATTGGACCTAAATATAAATAAATAAATAAATATATAGACAAATACATACCAGTGGCAGTCGCCATTGGGTAGTTATAAAAAGATATGGATAGTGCACCACTGCGCAAAGTCAGTAAAGTCCAGTAACACAACGTTGTCTTTTAACCATCTTCATTTTTTATTTTTGCTTTTTCTTAAACAAACGAGCAATCAGCCAATGCGTTTCGTCCTATACAAGAGGACTTCTTCAGGGCCCATAACGTAAGGGATCAGCCATGTCCATCCCGGTCACTTTCTTTGCCGACCGGGATGGACATGGCTGATCCCTTACGTTATGGGCCCTGAAGAAGTCCTCTTGTATAGGACGAAACGTGTTGGCTGATTGCTCGTTTGTTTAAGAAAAATAAAAAATAAAAAATGAAGATTGTTAAAAGACAACGTTGTGTTACTGGACTTTACAGACTTTGCGCAGTGGTGCACTATCCATATCTTTTTGCATTTAATACTTTCAGGATTGCCCCTTTGGTGGCAGGTGCTGTGATTTGTGCACAGGTACAGCCATAGATATTGGGCGACAATACAGTTCACAGAGTTTTAATACTTATGGTAGTCCAAGACAGGTGCATTTGTAAAGTTTAACCCGCCACCAATCCAGTAGCAGTTCATTGGGTAGTTATAGTTAAGGCTAAGTTTCCACAAAGGAAATGGCTCTTTTGTTTTTTGGTGCCATTTGACACATTTTCACAAAACATTCCGAAAAAGGGCTCTTTTTTCTTCAGTTCCATCCTGGAAGGTTTTGGGGTGATCCGTCATGCGGAAGAAAGAAAAAGGTTTCTAAAACACAATTTCCCCAGGTAATTTCCATATGGTTTTAAAACATGCTACAACCAAAACAGCTGAACAGAATTACACCAAATTTGGTAGAAAGCTAGATCTTGGTCCAGTAAGTGTGCTGTTTGTGAAATTGAGGTTACTCAGTTCCATAGCTTATGAGAAATTAAGGTTTAAAGCTTTGTAAATCTGGAAGGTTGTATTTGCGGGACTCTTGAGGGAGTCCCAAAAGCATACAATTTTTAAAAAATAGAGTGTTCTGATTGGCTGAGGGACTGTTTTTTTCTCCCTTTGGCCTCCTCGTTCCAGCATGCGTGAGGATCCTATAGGAAATGTTGCAGTAGCCATTAGAGGACTCAGGGACATAGACCTGTGTCCTTAAAAAGTTTTTAAAGAACAATATGAGAGGCAGATTAGGGATACCCTGCCCCCAGCTCTTGTCGGGGAGTCCTAGAACAACTGGGGACCACATGCATTATTAAAGAAGGGGGCACACAAACTCCCTCCCTGATCCTCAGAAGGCCCTAGAGACTCCATCTGCCAGGGCCCAATATAGTGTAAAGAGGAGGGGGTATGCACATTTATATAATATGTTGAACTTCATAATAAAGAAGTCTAACATGTTCCACATCTGCACACAAAGTGACCCCCAAATAAATGGCTGAAGAAATAATTGGCTAATCTCAACCCCCATATCCATAATTAATCATTATTTGTGTTTTAGGTTTGTTAAGTCTGTACACTGACAGTTGTCCTCTGTGCTTAGCTTTTATTTCCAGTAATTTATTTGCTGATATGGAATTTGGTGAATAAACAACTATATTGTGCGCATAAGCAGATAATTTTAAATGTATTACATTGACTGAGGCAGAAGTAATTAATAGATTCCTAAGTATAGTAATCACGTATGTTCCAGGTACACAGTGAATAAACGTGGGGAGAATGGGACAGCTCTGTAGTGTACCCATTCTAATATGTACATGCCCTATCAAAAGAATCCTAGAAATAGGTTTTCATATTACACTTTATTACACTGAATAACCTTGACACTGAATCCCATCTTAATGATAAAAAGCACAACAAGACACAGTCTTATGCCTGTTCTGCATCAATAGTATCATACCTACCTGTTCGGACGAAACACTGACTGAGTCAAATAGAACAATAACACCGTTTAAGTGTGGGCTGGGTATCCCATCCAGGTATAAATCTATATTGTTGAAAACTAACTAAATGCTCTAGAATCCTTGCAAGCCAAGCAGCCAATATTTTTACTACATTTTAGCATCAGAATGCATGACTGAAATAGGCTGTTATGATACACAATCAACCACTTGACTTGTCTTCCTTTAAAAATCCAGCAATATGGATAGAACTCCATGATCATGGGTTTTTGTTACCTTCATTAATACTGTGTAAAAATACAGGGGGTACAATCTAAAATTAGGTCTTATAGAAATCTATAGGTATAGTTTCCTTACCACTGGCTTTTCCATTCGGCAGGGATTCAATACCACTAATTACCTCATAGTAGCTTCACGGTTTACTTTTTGATCAATATTAAGCTGAGAAAACTGTATTTGAGATATAAAAAGTTCTATCCCTTCATCAGAGCCTGCTGAGTTTTACCTATACAATTTTTTATAGAATTTCTAAAATGGTTGTATAATGTCTCTTATATGTGTATATTTAGGACCATGCTTATTCATAATACACTTAATAGGCGCACACATATTTCTTGGTTTCATTTTATAAGCAAGTATTTCACTTGTAAATTCATCATTTTATATATCCATGCTTTTCTCCATCATAAAAGCAGCTGCATTTTGGAGAATACCAAATATACACTGGCTCCTCCCCCGTCCATGCCCTCCATAAACCTCTTAGCCCATACACCTGAATTAGTCTGAGTAAAGCTGCTTGCTCCTTCTGCTTACTAGCTACAGCAAATTGGTTCATAGAGCCAATGTTATAATCAGTAATGCAGTCAAAATCTCCAGTGACAATAATGGATCCTCCCAATTTATTACTATCAAGGCTAAATAACAATGAATACTTGGGTCATCTGAATCTGAGTCCTATATAGCACAGACTCCCAAGGACACCCTTTTCAATGACATATTGAGCCAGTGCCCATCATCCATATTTATCTCAGCTGATTTAGTAACCTAAATTGATGTATGTATTTCTTTAAATCCATATTGTAACTCCACTGACATGACACTGTTGTGTAGTGCACACAGCTGAATAGTACCCAAACAGTATCAAGAATGTCCACTGCTTTTATAAAATGTGCAAACTGTTTGTTTTAAATTGACTTAATTCTCCATTAATAATTTGAAGCTTTCTTAGATTATTGAAACCTAACCCATTCTAACAAGTAATACTTAAGATCATCATTTTAATATTAAGCTATCATCACTTCCATGACTTCATGCCAGGATGCATCTTGTTGGAATCAATGTACTTTTTATTGAACCACATAAATACTGATACTATGGCATACATTGTTTATTGGAAGCGATAAATAGCATCTATTATAAGTTTCGAGCACATAATATACAGCTTTTGGTGTTTATCGCACAAAAATCAGCATAGTACACTAAAGAATGTACACTTTTCAACTCTTATATTCTGGCAGGTTTGACTTTCTGAAATTTAACGCAGGGTGTGATATTTAACACATTGGGTAATTACTAGATGCAGTAAATACCACCCCACTCATAATTCCAAACCCTGCGCAAACAGGGGGGTATGCACAGGTCACAAAAAATACCTACCCACTTGTAATCAGGGCCAAAAATTCACAATTTAAGCAAAATTTAAGAGAAAAGAACACTTTGATAGTTCCACTCCAAGGCTGACTAAAATATTGACCAAATCATTAGCAATGTCCCTCTTCCATTCCTTTTTAGAGATAATTCACCCCCAGCGGCCCACCCTACTTTCCCATTCCCATCACAGCTCTTCTTCATTATCCCTCTTTACTGGGTGATACGGCAGCACTGCAAGATGACACCTAGATGACTTACACCCCACTCAACACCTAATAAAAAATACAAAAAAAGAGGTTGCTCTCAGTAAAATATAATTCTTACATATATAAAGTGTATAGCCTAACTGAATGTTCTCTTAAATACTAATTAGACCCTATCAGCATTAGAAACATAAAGGGTGGCAATGCCATAGCAAGTCCCATTACTCAACATCACTAAGTCCATTAGTCTGACCACTGCCTCCTTTTACTTTCAATTTTTTCAAGATGTCCTTAGCAGCAGTGATAGAATCGCACAAGTCCACCCATGCCGGGTTCTCCTCAATCGTTTTGGTTCTTATAAAAATAAACCTGACAGTTAACTTCCTGAAAAGATGGTAAGAGTCTGTCGCCTCCTATCTACATTTAGATACTTTAAATTACAGTGTACTACAGAGCAATATTATTTTGGGTATTTGGGCAAGCCTCGGAAAATATAGACTGTCATAACAAGATACTGCCTGTGCATATCAATAAGGATTTTGTTTGAGAACCAGCATTCTCATGTCTGCTTGTGTGTCCTCTGTCCTAGGGATTCACAATCCTAGTCCACCAAATGAGTGGCTTTCTCAAACCGACCAATAAAAAATTAAATTATGTCTTCAATTGTGATTATATGTTTTATGGGCGATGCCCAAAATAAACGTATAACTTAACTAACTTATGTCTTTTCATTCTGGTCCTTGTCTAACACAAAGCACTCAGGAGGTTGTTCGTATACTGGTGATTCCCAGCGTCTTCCATTTTAGATTACATTACTTTAATGGCATTATCATGTGTATCAACCAAATTGACCCCACATGTTGTGGCTATCTCTTTCTCCACAGTTCACCGCTCAAGATCAATAATCCTCTTGGATATTGTATTAGTTGAATGTATGACACCTCGGATGCTTGTTGGGCTTTGAGATGAGATGCATGGGGTGTCTTTATGATTATTATTTGATTCATTCATTGAGTTTAAATCAAATGTACTATATTGCCAAAAGATGTATTGGATTTGCCATGATCTTCCACACAAGATGGCACCAATGTTCATTCCCATTATTTTGTGATGTACCTTTGTTCACCATCCACAGCCTCAAGTTGTTGGACAGGCTTAGCTGCCTCATGATCCTTACTGATTTATATTTTTAAAATGTGTAAATAAATCAATGCATTTTTATATTATTTCTTAATGGGTATTATTGCAAATCCCTAATCCCATTATTTTCTAAGGAAAGGTGTTGCAGTAGCAGTGGCTGGCCATGTGTGATGCTGGACCTACTCCATCTCTGAGCTGGAGTTCATTTACTAAATGGAGTACATTTACTAATGTTTTGGGTCCTTTTGTCTGTAGAAACTAAAAACATGCAGTCTTAAAAAAGCAACAGACTTAGGGAGTCATTCTGACCTTGGCGGTAAAAGGCCTATACCGCCGGTCAGAACTCCGCCATACTACCGCCGCGGCCGCGGTAAACCGCCACGGTCATTCTGACCACCAACTGTGAATCCGCCAAAAACCCGACATCCAAGGAAGGCCGCCTCATCAGCGGGCCGCGGAAAACTGGAGATGACCAAACCTCCACCGCCACGCCAACACAAACACGCCCATGCCATTCTGACCCACCAATCCACGCGGCGGTCTTTCAACCGCGGTATTCCATTGGCGGTACACACCGCCGCGGTCAAAATACACACACAGCTCCAAAACACTGCCACATTGGGCAATTTGAAATACACACACCTGACACACATACCAACAACACTCCCACACATCCATACAACTATAAAACACACACCCACATCACCCACAAACCCCTACGACCGAAGATCAGAGACGAATGAGAGAGAGACACATCACAGAATAGAGAGCTACATCACACAGAGGCACACTACACCATCACACACACCACATAGAAGCACAAAGCAACACACACCAACACACTCATCACCATATACACCACCCCACACCTCATCCACACCACCCCATGGCACCCCAAAGGCACCCACGCTTTTCGGACCAAGAACTCCGGGTCATGGTGGAGGAAATCATAAGAGTTGAACCCCAGCTCTTCGGCTCACAGGTGCAGCACACCACTATAGCCAGGAAGGCGGAGCTATGGCAGCGGATCGTGGACAGGGTCAACGCGGTGGGACAGCATCCCAGAAATCGAGACGACATCCGCAAACGCTGGAACGACTTAAGGGGAAAGGTGCGCTCGATGGTCTCGCGACACAACATCGCAGTGCAGAAGACTGGCGGGGGACCCCCACCCACTCCACCCGAATTCACAGCATGGGAGCAAGAGGTACTAAACATCCTGCATCCTGATGGCCTCGCTGGAGTACACGGAGGAATGGACTCTGGTAAGTACAATCTCAACTACTTCACCCCCCCCAGCATGCTAACCCCCACCACCACCCTCACCCCCAACCCCCCATCACACATCCTCCCTGAGAATGTCTCTCCAGCACAACCCACCCAACACCAACCCCTGCATGCCACCACAAACTATGGACACCCATCACCCAAGCATGACCACTGCACATCCCCCCCCCCCAAAACACCCCCACAACACCTCCCCCAAGGGAATGGCAGCACTGGGGGACAAGGGCACCAATCAATGGCACGCAATAGCACACACAGAAACAATAACCATACTCTCTTACCCCATGCAGGACCCGAACGCCAACACACCGGCCCGGAGGGTCCAGAAATGTCCATCCCCCCCCCCCGGAAGAGGCCCCCAGTGATGACAGCAGCTCTGTCGACCTGGAACCTGATGACCAGCCCGGACCATCGGGGACCTCTGGACAGTCGGTTCCCCACACACAGGCCACAGCAGACCCAACCCCCTCTGGGAACAACAGCACAGCTCCCACCCAGCGGGCCCATGCCTCTGTCTCTAGGACAGGTCAATCAGCGGTGTGTCTGCCACTACAGGGCACCCAGGTTAACCCACCACCCCAACAACAACAGGGACCTGGGGGCAGTGGTAGTGGGCACACCGTCCAGGAGACAGAGGCCGGGGGAAACAGGGCAACTCGGAGGGCTCCTGTGCGACAGGGGGGGGAGGAGAGGCCCAGGGAACCCACTCTCCAAGAGGCCCTCACCACCATCATGGCAGCCTACCACCACTCCCAAGAGACGATGGCGACGGTACTGGCCAGGTTCCAGGAGATCCAGGCACAGCAGGAGGAACGCTACATGGGGTTCACCAATCAACTCAACAACATCTCTACCGCTATGGGGAGCATAGTCCAGGCCCTCAACCGGATAGAAGACACGTTGCGGGACCATGTGGCACCACACAGGGCCCCTGTCACTAGCCAGGAACAGCCTACCACCTACGCCGGCGCTAGTGGACAGGAGGTCCCACCACAACGACAGGCCACCAGAACCCCACCTCCTGCTGAAGAACAACCACCCCGCAAGAGGAGCCTGAGATCAAAAAAATCGACAGAGTAGGATGTCAAGACCCCCGCCAGCATGAGACACCCCCTGAAGTCATCCCACTGTCCCACATTGCCACCCTGTCCAACCTTGAACTGCCCCTGCTCCATCCTTCCACAGGCATATGGACAATGCACCTGTGAGACTGGACTCTGCCATGGCCATTACTCCACCCCCACCCATCACCGTGTTTATATCATGTACCATTATCTAGCACAAAAAATAAATCACTCAATGCACTGAAATCAAACAGGAGTCAGGCTGTATTATTTACAAATGTATAACACATTACCGATCAATTATGTTCTGTTAACTTTGTGCTGAACACATACCGAGATCAATAAGCATTAGTCCATGGGCTAACCAAGCAGAAGTCACGCAGTGGGTCATACAGCACTGAAAAGGGAAGGGAAAATCAAACATCAGTTTAAAAGAACTGGGGGGTCATAGACAAAGTTGAGAAGCAGGAGGCTTTCAGGAAAAGTAAAATGGCGTGGGTGATTGTTACCTGTGTGCTACTGAAAATACTGTTGGATAACTCTGTCCCTGTTGTCTGTGTCGTCCTCTGAGTCTTCCTCCTCTGCACTCTCCGCAGGCTCCACAGCTGCTTCAACACCACCATCTGGACCATTCTCCTGCAGGAAAGGCACCTGACGTCGCAATGCCAGATTGTGAAGCATACAGCAGGCCACGATGATCTGGCACACCTTCTTTGGTGAGTACATCAGGGATCCCCCTGTCATATGCAGGCACCTAAATCTGGCCTTCAGGAGGCCAAAGGTCCTTTCTATGATCCTCCTAGTTCGCCCATGGGCCTCATTGTACCGTTCCTCAGCCCTGGTCCGGGGATTCCTCACTGGGGTCAATAGCCAAGGCAGGTTGGGGTAACCAGAGTCACCTATTAGCCACACACGTTGTCTCTGTAGCTGTTCCATCACATAAGGGATGCTGCTATTACGCATCACATACGCGTCATGCACTGACCCAGGGAACTTGGCATTCACATGGGAGATGTACTGGTCAGCCAAACAGACCACCTGGACGTTCATAGAATGGTAACTCTTCCTGTTTCTGTACACCTGCTCATCGTCTTTTGGGGGGACTAAGGCTACATGGGTCCCATCAATGGCACCAATGATGTTGGGAATATGTCCAAGGGCATAAAAATCACCCCTCACAGTGGCCAAATCAACCTCCTCAGGGAATATAATGTAACTCCGCATGTGTTTCGTCAGGGCAGACAACACTCTAGACAAAACTTTGGAAAACATAGGCTGAGACATTCCAGATGACATGGCCACTGTTGTCTGGAATGAGCCACTTGCAAGAAAATGGAGGACTGACAGAACCTGCACCAGAGGGGGAATTCCTGTGGGTTGGCAGATGGGGGACATCAGGGCTGGCTCCAGCTGGGAACACAGTTCATGGATAGTGGCACGGTCAAGTCGGTATCGTAGTATGATGTGGCGTTCTTCCATTGTCGACAGGTCCACCAGCGGGTGGTACACGCGAGGATTCATCCTTCTCCTCGCAAGTCCCAGCGGACGGTGCCTAGGAATGACAACATGGAGCACACAGTCAAGCCAATCACTGGTACGTTCACCACAGCTTGCATAGCACACGGTTATCTATGTTTTGAAAGGCGTTTATGTGTGGCAATGCAAGGCCTAGGCCTGTGTGTCGCAGTAGAAATTATGCCATGTGGGCCCTTGAAATGGCGGCTGCCTGACCTGTGAAGTGGGACAATGGGATGTGAGGTCAATGCGCTGGCGGAGCACACCGTGGCGGTAGGCGGTCGAAGACCGCTACACGGAGCCGCATTGGTTAACATTGAAGCCTATGGGTTTCAGGAGCCAATGACGAGGTGCGCCGGCGGTAGCGGTACGCACCGCCGCGGGCGTGACCGCCATTTTCTATCTGCCTAATCACTCGAGACCTGATCATCCACAGGAGAGGACCTATACTGCAAGTGCTGCTGTGACCTCGGTCTGGAAGTGACAATGGCTGCTGCGACTGGGGAAAGGGCCCCTGCCTTCACGTCTGAAGAGTTGGAGAAGCTCGTGGATGGGGTCCTCCCCCAGTATGCGTTACTCTACGGTCCTCCAGACCAACAGGTAAGTACACCGGGTGCACATGGAATGGGCGATGCCTGTGTGGAGTGGGGTGGATGTAAGTTGGTGGAGTGGGGGGCGAATGAGGAGTGCAACGCACAACAGATGAGAGCATGTGCCATATGGCAAGGTTGGGGAGGGGGGGCCTATCACATCTAACATGCAGTAAGTTGATGAATGTTTCCTTCCCACCCTGTACATGTCACATAGGTCAGCGCCCATCAGAAAGTCGAGATTTGGCGTGCCATCGCCAAGGAAGTCCGGGCCCTGGGGGTCCACGTCAGACGGGGCACCCACTGCCGCAAGAGGTGGGAGGACATCCGCCGCGGAACCAGGAAGACCGCCGAGTCACTGCTGGGGATGGCCTCCCAACCTAGGAGGGGTGCCAGTCGTACCCTGACCCCCCTGATGTCCCGGATCCTGGCGGTGGCCTACCCTGATTTGGATGGGCGCTTGAGAGCATCACAGCAGACACAAGGGGGTGAGTATCAGCACATTCTGCTATCTTTCTGCCCAGTGGAGGCGTCTGGGTGGGGGAGGAGGGTTGTGGGTGACATTAGGCCAGGGCGCTTTCTGTAGTGTAGTCCTCTCCCTTAGGCATGGCCCTGTGCTCCCGGCCCCCACCTCTGTAGGGTGACAAGTACAGCTATTGATGGTCCAGCCTCACACATCTGCACGTTTGTCGTCTCTTGACCTGTTGTCTTAGTCAGAAGTACTGAGTAGTGTACCCCGAATGCGCGGCTTAGTGCATGAGGCTCCTGTGTCTGTCCTCTCCGCCAACGGTGTTGACATTGCATGCACTCAACCTGGTCTTCTTTTTTCTCCCCCCACCCTTCTTCTTCATCTTCTTGTGCATGTGTGCATTAGCATCAT
This sequence comes from Pleurodeles waltl, assembly GCF_031143425.1. Classification (NCBI taxonomy): domain Eukaryota; kingdom Metazoa; phylum Chordata; class Amphibia; order Caudata; family Salamandridae; genus Pleurodeles; species Pleurodeles waltl. The sequence goes on from NC_090444.1 coordinate 703,629,703, forward strand.
CAGGCGGAGGAGATTTGGCATCGGAGCACGAGGGAGCTGCAAGTCACAAGGCCCCGGTGGGCCCAGGAACAGACACCGAGGGCACCAGTGATCCGGAGGGCGAGGGGAGCACCACAACGGGGACCGGTGGTGAGAGCAGCGACACAGACACGTCCTCGGATGGGTGCTCCCTAGCGGTGGCGGAAACATCCGGGACCCCCGCCTCTACAGGTACAGCCGCCACCCAGCGCACCAGCCCCGCCCTCCCTGCAGCCCCTCAGCCTACGCTCCGTGCCCGCTCGCCCAGGAAGGCGGGCGTCTCCTTCGCCCCAGGCACCTCAGCCCCTGCCCCTGTCACCCCTGCTGCCCTCAGTGCGGAGCTCATTGACCTTGTGAGGACGCTCATTGTTGGGCAGACTACCCTTTTGAATGCCATCCAGGGGGTAGAAAGGGAGGTGCATCGGAGCAATGCCTACCTGGAGGGCATTCATTCGGGTCAGGCTGCCCATCAACGATCATTCACTGCTCTGGCCTCAGCACTGACGGCAGCCATTGTCCCTGTTTCCAGCCTCCCTCTTCTGACTGCCTCCAGCCTGTCTCTGTCTCCTGTTCCTCAGCCTATCCCATCCACACCATCTGACCAGCCTGCACACACCTCAACACCCAAGGGCAGCTCATCCAGACACAAGCACCACAGATCCCACAAACACTCACCCAAGCAACACCCAGATGCAGACATTCCAACAGTCACTGCCACCCCTGTGTCCCCCTCCTCCTCGTCTCCCTCCTCCCTCCCTGTGACGTCTACACTCACACCTGCATGCACACCAACATCAGCCAGTGCTTCCATCACCACCACACCCTCCTGTACAGTCCGCACGCATGCAGTCACCACCCCCACTGCCATTTACACGTCCCCTGTGTCCTCTCCCACTGTGTCTGTCACCTCCAAGACACACAAACGCAGGCAGCCACCCACCCAACAGCCATCCACCTCACGACAGCCTACAGCACCAGCACCTTCACCCAATTACAGCACACCTGACTCTCCTACAACCACATCCTCTTCCTCCACTCCCATCACCACTTCTCCTACCCTTTACCTTGGCCCTAAAAAACTTTTCCTGGCTAATCTTGACCTCTTTCCCTCCGATGACCTACCCCCTCCATCTGCAAAGAGTCCCAAGAGCACCACAGCCACCACCAGCCCAGCTTCGGGTGTCACTGTTGTGCATGGGTTCTGGAGTCCACCCTTTGCCAGCAGTGACACCTCAATCAGCAGCAAGGACACATCCAGCCCCCCCCCGGCAAGAGGACCAGGAAACACAAGGGCCGCCGTGCGAGGACTGACACGGCTGCCCCCAAGGAGCAAAGTTCGCCCACTTCACCAGCCACATCATCTAGGGGAGGCAAGGGCCCGAGAGCCCCATCTAAGGAGCGTAAGGGCAGCAGGGCGGAGAAGTCAGGCAGCAGGAGCGCGGAGCAGGTGGGCCCCACATGCCACATCCCAGCTGGAAAGGAGGAAACCAAAGGGCCCAGGACTCCGTCCCCGAAGGGTCCAGAAGCATCACGGTCGGAGGGCGACTGCGCAGGGAGTCCAGGCCAGGTCTGGCTCCCTTGACCTACTGGATGTGCACCGCTGAACAGGGCCCGCCGTGGAGAAGAGCACCGCTGAACAGGGCCCGCCGTGGAGAAGAGCACCGCTGAACAGGGCCCGCCGTGGAGAAGAGCACCGCTGAACAGGGCCCTGCCGTGAAGACAGGCACCGTTGAACAGGGCCTGCCGTGCAGAAGAGCACCGCTGAACAGGGCCCGCCGTGCAGAAGAGCACCGCAGAACAGGGCCCGCCGTGGAGAAGAGCACCGCTGAACAGGGCCCGCCGTGGAGAAGAGCACCGCTGAAGAGGGCCCGCCGTGCAGAAGAGCACCGCTGAACAGGGCCCCGCCGTGAAGATAGGCACCGCTGAACAGGGCCCGCCGTGCAGAAGAGCACCGCTGAACAGGGCCCTGCCGTGCAGAAGAGCACCGCTGAACAGGGCCTCGCCGTGAAGATAGGCACCGCTGAACAGGGCCCGCCGTGGAGAAGAGCACCGCTGAAGAGGGCCCACCGTGCAGAAGAGCACCGCTGAACAGGGCCCGCCGTGCAGAAGAGCACCGCAGAACAGGGCCCGCCGTGCAGAAGAGCACCGCTGAACAGTGCCCGCCGTGGAGAAGAGCACCGCTGAAGAGGGCCCGCCGTGCAGAAGAGCACCGCTGAACAGGGCCCTCCGTGCAGAAGAGCACCGCTGAACAGGGCCCGCCGTGGAGAAGAGCACCGCTGAAGAGGGCCCGCCGTGCAGAAGAGCACCGCTGAACAGGGCCCGCCGTGCAGAAGAGCACCGCTGAACAGGGCCCGCCGTGCAGAAGAGCACCGCTGAACAGGGCCCGCCGTGGAGAAGAGCACCACTGAAGAGGGCCCGCCGTGCAGAAGAGCACCGCTCCGCTGGGCCCCGCCGTCTCAAACACCGCTCCGCTGGGCCCTTCCTGTCAAGCACCACTCCGCTGGGCCCCGCCGTCTCAAGCACCGCTCCGCTGGGCCCTTCCTCTCAAGCACCGCTCCGCTGGGCCCTTCCTCTCAAGCACCGCTCCGCTGGGCCCCGCCGTCTCAAGCACCGCTCCGCTGGGCCCCGCCTGTCAAGCTGCGCTCCGCTGGGCCCTTCCTCTCAAGCACCGCTCCGCTGGGCCCCACCGTCTCAAGCACCGCTCCGCTGGGCCCTTCCTGTCAAGCACCACTCCGCTGGGCCCCGCCGTCTCAAGCACCGCTCCGCTGGGCCCTTTCTCTCAAGCACCGCTCCGCTGGGCCCTTCCTCTCAAGCACCGCTCCACTGGGCCCCGCCATCTCAAGCACTGCTCCGCTGGGCCCCGCCTGTCAAGCACCGCTCCGCTGGGCCCTTCCTCTCAAGCACCGCTCCGCTGGGCACCGCTGTCTCAAGCACCGCTCCGCTCCGCAGGGCCCTTCCTGTCAAGCACCACTCCGCTGGGCCCCGCCGTCTCAAGCACCGCTCCGCTGGGCCCTTCCTCTCAAGCACCGCTCCGCTGGGCCCCGCCGTCTCAAGCACCGCTCCGCTGGGCCCCGCCTGTCAAGCACCGCTCCGCTGGGCCCTTCCTCTCAAGCACCGCTCCGCTGGGCCCCGCCGTCTCAAGCACCGCTCCGCTGGGCCCCGCCGTCTCAAGCACCGCTCCGCTGGGCCCCGCCTGTCAAGCACCGCTCCGCTGGGCCCCGCCGTCTCAAGCACCGCTCCGCTGGGCCCCGCCGTCTCATGCACCGCTCCGCTGGGCCCTTCCTGTCAAGCACTGTTTATGGTTCACTGTGCCCACCATGCCTCCTCCTTGAGCAGTGGACACTGTCATCCACCAGATGGACTGTGGCTTTGCACTCCCCAGGATGGTGAAGTGGGCAACCCACCCAATGTAGAGACTTGAGAGACTGTGGCTTTGCACTCCCCAGGATGGTGAAGTGGGCAACCCACCCACTGTAGAGACTTGAGAGACTGTGGCTTTGCACTCCCCAGGATACATCAATGGGCATGGTGGCCCCTTCGTGGATCTGGCGTCGTGGACTCATGTGGCTGTGGTGCCTCCCCCTTCCCTTCCCCCTGAGGTGCCTGTAATTTTTTCATCAGATGCCCCTGCAGTGTTCTCTCCAAAGGACTCAGGTCTCCTGTGTGGGCTTTGCCCTTGTGTCGCTACACTGTAGCCCACGGACTGTTCCATTTAACTTTCATGTACAGGACTAATTGCCTCGGTTCTCCATGGCAGTGTATATAGTATCATTTTGTTATGGATATTTTGCATAGTTGACCGCTCCATATCAGAGTCTATTTTTTATATAAATTTTTCGTCCCAATTCATTTCTGTCTTTGCATTCTTAAGGGGGGTTTGGGTGGTGTCACTGTGCATTGTTGCTCTGCATTAGTGTGTACATAGTTTGGGGGGGTGGGGGTCGCATATGTGTGTGCCGTAACCCTTCCTCCTCCCCCCTCCTGTGTGTCGTAGGTGCAGTACTCACCGTTGTTGTCTGCGCCGGAGTTCGTACTCGTGGTAGATGAGAAGGTAGACGAGAGCAGGTAGGATGTTTAATTCGGGTTCCATGCTGTCCTCCTTCCTCGTGGAGTGTGTTTTGGTGCGCGATTTCCCGTTCGTAGTCTGTTTCCGCCGTGTTTTTATCGGCGGGGCTCCCGCCCCGGAAAAGGTGGCGGATTGGTGAGTTGTGATACTGTGGGCGGTACATTGTCTGCCGCCTGCCTGTTGGCGGTGACCGCCACGCTGTTTGTCTGCACCGCCGCGGCGGTCGGAGTGTTAATGTGGCGGGCTGTGTTGGCGGTTCCCGCCAGGGTCAGAATTCCATTTTTTCGACCGCCGGCCTGTTGGCGGGTTGGCCGCCGCTTTATCACCGACCACCAGGGTTAGAATCACCCCCTTACTCTTTTGTGAGTGGGTGCTTGGCACTCCCTAAACACCTCCCTGGACCCCACTTAACCCATTCATACATCTCCCTAAACACCTCCCATTTAGTGGTAAGTATTCCCCATTTTCCAGACACTCCCTGTTTCTCCTACATTTACTGCTAAAAATTAGGTGCATTTGTGGGGTAATTTCTGTAGTTAGGACAGAGATCTCCACACAGAAAATATAAGTGAGGCGGAGACGTAGACCTCCGCATGTAGGTTTGTGAATAGCATTTCGTAGTATGTGAGTAGAAATATTAAAGTGCTACTACATATATTATAAAGCAGTTTATGATTAGGCCCACAGAGTACAACAGAATTGAGGGTATAGTGTGGATTCAAACAACAAATGAATCAATGAACACATTTCAATATTCAAGTAAGAATAATAATTACTCTCACCACTCATACCAAGTGTGGTTGAGAAATACTTGCAAATATTTCCTTGAAAAAGCACATTATTTTTGTACTTTATTTAATCTGGGTGCACAAATGACAGGTTCTCGCTAAGAGGCAAGGTAAAAATGGTCTTGAGCAAAACTTCTGCATACCCACAAACCACAATAAATACACCATATCCATATTGCTTTGCAGATATCTACATACCAACACGTCAGTGGTGGTCTATGCTCACTTTAGATACATTTTTCTAAAAATTCAAATATTGGAAAATAGGTGCATAATGTTCTTTGCTACAAAAAAACTTAACTGCTCACACTAAAGGTTACAAAGAACATACATGTCCTGTTTCAGCAACAATGTATATTTATATTTAGCTACATTTGCATTTGTAAAAATGAACAAAGGAATCCATGGAATAGATGTGCTGTTTGAAACTTTTCCCCACACTTACAAAAGTGATCCAGGTGGCTCATTATAGCCTTATAGCTACTAAAACATACTAGTAGCTATAAGCCCCAGGTCCTGGCCCACTTGTCCCTGTGCTGCTGCATCGCTCTTGCGCCTTTTTTCTCCTTGCTTTTTCGCCTGTCTTTTGTGTGCCCTCTCCTTGCTTTTCCCTCATTTTTACTGGTTTCTCCTTGCTTTTCCCCCTGTTTTTTGTGTGCCTTCTCCTTGCTTTTCCCTAGTTTTCACTGCTTTTCCCCTTGTTTTTTGTGCACTTGCCTTGCTTTGCCCTCCTTTTCACTGCTTCTCCGTGCTTTTTTCCCCACATTTTTTGTGGCCTTTCCTTGCTTTTCCCTCTCTCACGTTTCTCCCCTTGCTCTTTTCCCTGTTTCTGTGTGCCTTCTCCTTGTGTGCCATCTCATTGCTTTTCCCTCGCTCTTTCTTTCTCTTTGCTTTTTCCCTCATTGACACTCCACCTGCTACCTTTATTTCCGGCCTCCCCCCTAACCCTGACCACCAGCCCTTCCTCCTTCCAGCACCTACTTAATGGAGGCTGCAGCACAGCAGGTCTCAGGCCCATCTTTCCCTGTGCTGCTGCATCGCTCTTGCTCCTGTCTTCTTCTAGCTCCCCCCCTTTATTGAGTGCCCTCTCCTTGCTTTACCCTTGTTCTCACTGCTTTCTCCTTGCTTTTACCCATTTTTTGTGTCCCATCTCATTGCTTTCCCATCATTTTCACTACTTTCTACTTGCTTTTTCCCCTTGTTGCTGCTCTCGCCTGTTGCCATTATTTCCCACCTCCCACCTAGCCCCACCTACCACCCTTCCCTTCTCCCAGGACCTACTGAATGGAGGCCACAGCGTGACCCCATTGAGCAGGTCCCGGCCCAACTCTCCCTGTGCTGCTGCATCACTCTTGCACCTGTCTTCTCCTTATATTTTCACCCATTTTTTGAGTGCCTTCTCTGTGCTTTTTCCTACTTTCTCACTGCTTTCTCCTTTTTATGTTACGTCTCCTTGTGTTTCCCTCATTTTCACTGCTGTCTTCTTGCTTTTTCCCATTTTACGTGTGCCTTCTCCTTGCTTTTCCCCTCATTTTCACTGCATTCTCCTTGCTTTTTTCCTCACTGCCAGTCCCACCTCACACCCATTATTTCCTGCCTCCTTCTAACCTTGCCCACCTTACCCAGGGCCCCACCCTCCTCCCAGGACTTGTTTAATCGAAGCTGCAGCATGACTCCATTGAGCAGGTCCCAGGCCCAGCTCTCTAGCCTTCTCCTTGCGTTTCCCTCAATTTCACTGCTTTCAGCTTGCTTTTCCCTCATTTTTTGAATGCCCTTTCATTGCTTTCCCCTCCTGTTTTCTCTGCTTTCTTCTTGTTTTTCCTCCCATTTTTTTGTGTGACTGGCCCTTTTTTTCCCCTCGTTTTCACTGCTTTTTCCACATTTTGGTGTCTCTTCTCTTTGCTTTCCGTTGTGTTCACTGCTTTCTTCTTGCTTTCTCTGTTGTTTTTTGTGTGCCCTCTCCTTGTTTTTACCTCGTTCTCACTGCTCTCTTCTTGCACTTTATTCCGATTCTGTGTTCCCGCTCCTTGCTTTTCCCTCGTGTTCACTGCTTTCTCACTGCTTGTTCCTACATTTTTTGTTTGCCTTCTACTTTTTTATCCCTGATTCTCACCGTTTTCTACTTGCTTTCCCATTTTCTGTGTCTTTTCCTTGCTTTTCCTTCTTTTTCACTCTTTCTCATTGCTTGCTGTCACTACCGCCTGCCACCTGTCAATTCTCATCTACCTGCCCACCACCTACCAGTGTCCCTCCTGCCTCCTTCCTAAGAACTTTTTTAAGGGAGGGCACAGAACAACCCCAATGAGCAGATCCCAGGCCCAACTCTCCCTGCAATCTTGTGCCTATCTCCTCCTTACTTTTTCCCCTTTTTCTGAGTGCCTTCTCCTTGCATTTCCCCCATTCTCATTACTTTCACCTTGCTTCTTCCCATTTTTTGTGTGCCCTCTCCTTGCTTTTCCCTCGTTTTCACTGCTTTCTCCTTGCTTTTTCTGTTATTTGTGTGGGCCTCCTCTTTGTTTTTCCCTCGTTTATCACTGCTTTCTCTTTGCTTTATCCTTCACTTTTTGTGTGCCTTCTCCTTGCTTTTCCATCGTTTTCACTACTTTCTTCTTGCTTTTTGCAGCATTTTGTATGTTTTCTCCTTGTTTTTCCCTCCTTCTCACTTCTTTCTCCTTGCTTTCTCCTTCTTTTTTGTGTGGCTTCTCCTTGCTTTTCCTTCTTTTTCACTGCTTTCTCCTTGCTTTTTCCCCTGCTTTTCCTGTACCTCCTCCTTGCTTTTTCCTCAATTTCACTGCTTTCTCTGGATACCCTGCTGGATGATTTGCCTCGCTTTACAAATCCTGATTGATTGACTGCTTATAGCCCGCTGCCGAGGATATACTAATTGTTAAAGGCCCAAAACCCATTGGCGAGGGACTATAATGAGGGGGAGGGAACAAGTTGATGTGGTCCAATCTGCCTACTTCCACACCCATTGCATACGCTGCAAGATTTTCAGGCAGCTACCAGCAGACACCAGAAGGACCGTTACGCAGGCCCTCATCACCAGCAGACTGGACTACTGAAACACGTTCTATGTAGCAGCCATGGTACGTCTCCTGAAGAGACTCCACAATAAAGAACTCAGCTGCAAGACTCGTACTCAACCTCCCCAGAAGGACCCACTTCACACCCTATCTCAAAAAACGACACTGGCTCCCGATTCAGAAGAGATGCCAGTTCAAGATGCTGAACCACGCTTACAGGGCCCTGCAAAATGAAAGACCAGCATACACTAACAAATGCCTGACCTTTCACTAACCAACCAGGCACCTACGATCAGCATCTCTCTCCCATGCAGACACCCCATGGATCAGTCGAGCCAACAGCGGTGGACACTCGTTCTTGCAACTAGCAGCCAAGGCCTGGAACAATCTCTACCTGCACTTCCGGACAGTACTGTCACTCCAGCAGTTCAGAAGAGAACTAAAGACCTGGATGTTTGAATGTTCATTCCTCCATGCAGCAGCATACAGCTCCAGTGCCTCAAGACCCTCACGGGTTATTTGCTGCATTCTGTGATTGATTGACTGATTGATTGATTGAAAGGGTCTTCAACAACCGGTATAGCTGGAGGCAGATGGGCTAAAAGGCTACTAGAATATTCCGCCCACTAAGGGTAGAATGTTCTAAATTAAAGAGGGAGAAATATGAAGACGAATGTTGGCTCCGGGCTTGTACTAGGCATCATAAGCCAGGAGCTACTCCATTGTCTTCAATGGCGCTCTCAACATTCCAATGTTCTAATAATGGAAACATTTTTTAAATCTGCCAATTATTCATGTAAATTAGGAAATGTAACATATCCGATTTACCAGTATTTACATACTTTTGTGAGGTGGATGAGTAATGGACAGTATGGTCACAAAGACAAAGTGCTTCCCAACCACACAGCTGTGATAGAGTTAAGTTTGTATATTGTTTTATCTTTCAGTCATACAATTAAAAACATCTAATAAAGACATTAAAATCACATAAAACTGCAGTCTAACACATTTAACCTATAGAACATACAAAAGGTATCTGTCTGGCATGCAGCTGCCTACCATTATCCTAACAAAGTGCAGGTGCATAACAATTACTCATGAAGAGAGCATAGTTAAGTTATAGCTAGAAATAATTCCACTAGGGATTAACATTAAAAAGGTATTATTTGCAACCTGTTTCCACCGTCAGTATGTATAACCATTGTACACAGTCAATTCTTCACAGAGGCTAGCAATTCCTTCTTGCACGGTCATGTGCACATAAATAAGAAGCCACTGAACTAAAAACATGTTTATCTTCCGTCCTAGGACAGAACAATAATACAGATCTAATAAATCTGAGGGCATGTTTGTCAAGGTTTTCCACCTTGCGCCACGCAAAGGGGTGCTTGGGGGACGCAAAAACTAAGTGAGATTTAGCAAGCCATGCATAGTCAACTTGCATGGTCCTGCATGGCTTGATAAATCTAGAGTAACATAAGGTAAAGCAACTCACTGCTTTGCGTTATTCTGTGGCAGGAAGCTGGTCCATGCGTGGAGGGTAGGTGTTCCCATGCATCTACCCATAGAGTTTAGCGCATTCCCAGACTTACCATTAGCAGTAGACCTGACAATGCAGCAAAATGCTACGCCTCCCAGGTAAGGTGAAAAATATATTTATTTCAGATTGTTTTTTTCCTCTATGTGTGCTGCATACTGCAGCACACGTAGAAAGAGGAAAATGCATCCCAGTATTATTTTTGTGCAGGAAGGTGTCCCTTCTTGTCTTATAATGTTAAATATGGCGCATTCCTGCCCTTTCACGCAGCCCAGCCAGGTGGCTTGCTGCACCGTGCTGCATGAAAGATTGATAAATATGGCCCTCAATCTCGTACAATCTGAATAGAAGCAGAAGCCAGATATCTTTTATGTGCTACTTTGTCATATTTTATTGCAAAAGAGCAAAAAATGCAATAAATTGTCCTTCTCAATAAAACTTACAATCACAGGATTTGCTTCCCATACCACTCCTTTAGAAGCTCTGTGGTAACCTGCCGTATCCGACTCGGGTCAGTCCATTGGCACCTCAACTGTAGCTCATTTAATATACTTTTCTCATCAGTCAGCCAAGTACCCCTACTCGGACCACTGGTGTTATCAGCGTCTTCCGAGGATTTTAGGTGGATTATTGCCTTTGGGTTCCCCTCATCTGTAAGTAAATTGACCACTGGTTTTAGGGCTGCTACTTCTGTGATTGATGTGAGGCCGAGCTCGGTATAAAGGCTTAGCAAGGGGGTGACCAACCACAATCTTAATAATGTCCTAAGAAAGTTGATTTCAGCTACCTGCAATGGACGTAAGTTCCTGTCCCCCCAAAACCCTGCCCCATAAAGTGCTGCTGCTACTGCCTTCTGCTTATAAATTTGGAGGATGGTGCTGATGCTCTGGGCCTAAATTTGAATATTGCCCGAGGCCTGGATCGTGCTATAATAGGGGCATTAATTGGTTTTCCAATAAATCTACTACATTGTTTAGAAAAAGACTAAGAGGTAGAGGGCCCAGTACACAATGCAGCCGTACACCCTTTCCAACCGGGAAACTTTTGTTACATTCACCTCCTGGACCATATCTAACCCTGGCTGTATTACCGGTGTGATGCACCGTTATTGCTTGCCAAAGAATAATGTCTACCCCTTGATCTACCAGGCATCTCCATAACTTTGTCTGATCCACAAGATCGAATGCTGCCTTTAAGTCAACAAAGGTTAAATATAACAAAGACGTTCTTTTTATTACATACTTGTATGTGTTCATATATAGGCGTACTGATTGGTCTATAGTTCCAACCTTTGATCTAAAAATCAGCTTGTGCCTGAGTTAAAATGCTGTTCATATCCACCCAGCCTTGAAATCTATTTAATACAACTTTACTAAGGATATTTCACACTCCATCCAAAAGAGAAATTGGCTGGTAATTGGAGGGGCACCCTAAGTCACCCTTCTCAAATAGGGATACTAAAATGGAGGAACGCCAAGAGCAAGGAATGCTATTTGCAGCTAGGGATGAGTTAAATACTTTTGTGAGAACTCTATCCTACAGTTGAGGGTTCTCCTGATAAAGGTCAATGGGCCCTAAATCTGGGCATGATGCCTTGTGTTTTTCATACTCAACAATCCCCTTTCTGCTTCTGGTTCTAGGACATTCAATGGGTTATGCACTTTTTGTTGGTCCTCTCTGGGCAGCTGGAAATCTGTTGCGCCGTTAGTATCGGCCTTGTACAAAGCACAAAATGTTTCACCAATATAGCATTCTTGTATAGTTGCCAACCGCCTCTTTACGTGGGTGACAACTTCCCAGAACATTTTTGTGTTTTTCATATTTAAACGCTCCCTCAGGTCAGGCCATAGTGCATTCTGCTGAGACAATTTATTTCTTTTTAAGAGGTATTTGTACTCCTGCCTGCATGTTTGGAAGTATAATTCACTCTGTAAATTACAATGGCGCCGCTTTATGGTTTGCAAGACTATACTCTTCGTGCTACAACATTCAGTGTCGTACCAGCTACAGTGGTTTCTACCAGTGGACCTGGCCTCCTTGGACTCAATCGGTTTTGACCACAGTGCTTTCAATTCTTTGATCATGGAGTTGTTTGCAGCTAGAATATCACCACTGTTATCAGTTAGAGCATTCAAGATAGTAATATCATATTTTGCCATAACAGCTTCAAAGATTGGGCTTGATAATTATTTTTGTTTCATCTTGCACTTCCTCTATTTTTCATTAGGAAGATCTCAGGCCCATACTCTACATTGCTGGCGCATACCAACACAAAGATGCTTCCTGGTGCTCATTTGAATACATAATACGAACGGTTTGTGCCGCTTACAGCTCTTTCAGTAATTGCCTTATCAAGAACCTTTTTCCAACATTCTGGATTAATATATTAGTGATATCTTTCTACTATCATAGGTAATTTTTGCAGGACAATTGTAAGGGATATAGCTAAACCATAACCATTGGCTTACCAAGATTGAGGAGAACATCTCACTTTTTTAGCTGTTTTTGCAAATCGACTCATAGCTGGCTTTGGGATGCCTAAACAACGATCTTCAATCAGTAGCTCTCTGCCAACAATAGCATAAAATGGTTGCGTGACAAAATCACTGCATATCAATGTCAGATGCCTGCCCCCTTTAGTTCTCCCTATTTTGTGAGTAATATGTCCAACATGATTAGCAAAATTCCAAAAGATAGCCTGGACCTCAAGGGACCAACTGGGCGGAATGAAAAACATTCAGAATATCAACCACATCAACTTCTTGACTAATATTGGAGAGCCACACATGCAGAACATTGGGTGAATGATGTGCTACCCATAACAGCTTCAACTTACAGGACATATAGAAATGCCCTCTGATGAGCACCACTTTTTAGAGCATTTTGCTGGTTCACTCGTTTACAAAAAAACAGTTACACTGCTTTTAGACAAGGCCTATGTTTCCTGAAAGCAACAAATAGCATGATTATTAATAAACTTTAGCCAGTCTTCATTTCGTAATTTACTACCTAACCCCAGAGAATTCCATGATAAGATGAATAAGCAGCCCTCTGTAACATAACTAATCAGCTTATCCTTGTGTGACCCATGTAAACCTTTTGCAGTAGATGATGGTATTTGGCTCCTTGTTAATCAGTCGAGCTGCTCTTTCATAGCGGTTATCATTTTGTTTATTTATCCAACTGCCTGAGATTGAACTTCCAGGGGGCACATGTAACACTGTAATGTTATTAAACTTTCTTAGATGACTAGATCATTTATTGTGTTGTTCTCTGGCAGCAGCACAGATGGGAGGATAGTAATCATTAACCTATATGGATGTTAAGATATGGCTTTGCAGTTCATCAGCCATCGGACCTTTTAACCTACACCAATATTGTTCTGCAGGGCTTTGCTTTCACATGCATATATATATATATACATATATATATATATTCCCATGCTATTTACTTGTAATGCTTCACATTACCATACAACATTCCTTTAAAGCCAGACAGATTGCCAAATGTGTGTTTATAGATTTGCATAATGTGAATTTGGACCAAGAGCATTGGTGTGCTTTACATGAGCACCAACTTACATCACAGGTGATCGTATTCACATATTTTTCCTTTTATAGGCACCAGAATATTAAGTGATTTGCCCAGAATCTCAAAATATTATCACAACACCAGGACTCGAATTTGGTTCCCTAGTTCCAAAGGAGGCAACCAGTGCTTAATTTGAGTCAGTGGTTGCTGGTGTGGGCCACTAGTACTTATTTTCGAGAACCGGCATTTGTTTTTCCACTTCAGATATTTAGCGAAGCAAGAAAGGCAAAAACACTTCATTCAAAAAGATGGAGGAAAAGAAAGACGGAAAAACCAAAACAAAGAGAGAAAGCGGAAACCTGCAAAAGTGGGACAAAGGACAAGGAATGTCTGGTAGTGGTAGAGGCATGAGGTAGTTTAAGGCTACCAGCCTCGGTATCCTGCATGCTGATGTTTAATTGCCCCGGCTGTAGCTGCAGAGGAGGCACCAGCACTGAGAATCTCATTATGAGTGTGGGGGTCCGAGGACCAACACACTGGCAGTGACGATTTGACTGCCGCACTCCAGGCCGTCAGACCGCCACATAACGACCCCGACAGGCGGACTTGCCAGAGGGACCACCGACCCTGCCAGGAACATCTTTCTTGATGAGCTGACGGCGGCCCGAGTTGTATTCAGCCCCACTGTGCTGAATACAACTCAGCTTTCTGCCAGTCTTCCCATGGTGGTCATCCCGCCATTGACAGACTGGAGGAAAGGCAGTGCTGGGGATGATAGGGGCCCCTGCACTGCCCATGCAGACAGAGCGCATTACGATGATTGTTCTAGGGTATTAGCCTCAGCTCCCTTAAGGGAACAGTGACCAATGTGGTAGCATTGTTCCTGCCCGGCAAGAACGTGTGATACAATGTTCCCACCAGTCAGCCTGGCTAGAACATTTGACGCCACCGGTATGCCGGTGGCGTCCTCGCCACATGTTTGGCGGTAGGCTCGTCCAACCGCCAAACTCATAATGAGACCCTCGTTCTTTTACAAATTAAGTACTGGTATCTCTGGCCATTAGGCCACATCTCCCCTCCATTTGCCTTCTATATAAAAATAAAATAAGTTAAAAATACAATTTCATGAGTACATGGCTTTCTAAACAAAAAGTACACATTTATGTATAGTAAACATTTGTATTTCAGTTTTCAAGACCAATGGAGAACGTCATGAATAACCGACTCACTAAATGCCAACCAGGTGCGAAAGGATCACTTATTTCTAAAGAACTGAAGAGATTAAAAGCAAATGAGCTACCTGCTTTATTTACATTTGCGACAGTAGGCACACATGCTTGACTTAAACAGAACAAAAAAGACAAACATTTTGGAGCGGCACGACAAAGGAAACCGTAATCAAATGTTACAATCATAGTCTCGTTGTACGTATCCGCATTACAGTTTAGTACCTGCAATCCAAGTCACTTTAAAGGTGTCGATGTACAAGAGATTTGACAAAAGGGAACAGACTGGTAATGTCAGTACACACTGTAGGTTAAATGTGAACAGTCACTCAGAAAAAGAAGTACAAAGGAAAAAGCACTGGGAAGCAATGCGTTGTTTAACGATACCATACCTATAAGTAGGACCCAACAGCACATCACTGCTTCCAATTACAATAGACAACACAATAACTGTAGCCTTAACATTGTACTACAAATCCCACGGGTACAAACAGATGCTCTGTAGGACTATTCACTGTCCACCACCTAAGATGCAGTGCACATCTAGCCCCAAGAAATCAGCGCAATTACAAATGTTTTATATTATTATTGATGCATAACTGTACGCCATGAGTACACCTAGGCCAACATTACATGCCATATACATGTGCCAGAGTTTTTTTCATTTTGGGTCAGATGTAATACGCGATTCTGCAGACATAAAAGGTTAATTGTGACTCTTGCGACTGCAAAATTGCCTTTTCTAATGTACCATCCCTATTTTGCAAGCCAACATACAAATACTGACTCGCAAAATAGGGATTGCGACTCGTAAATAGGAAGGGGCGTCCATTCCTAACTGCGAGTGCAGTGGAAGTATGATTTCTTTGTGACCGCAATTGTGGTTGCAAAATAATCGCAGTTACCATCAATTTTAAATTGGTAGTAACTCATCCGCAAACGCGAAGGGGTCCCCATGGGACCCCTTTGCGAATAGAATCAAAAATATTTTTTCACAGCAGGAAATGGTCCCACGGACCACTGTCTACTCTGAAAAAATGAAAAGAAAACTTTTCATTATTTTTGTTTGAAATGCATCCCATTTTCCTCTAAGGAAATCAGAGTGTATTTTTTGAAAAAACTGCTTTATTTAAAAAGCAGTCAGACATGGTGGTCTGCTATCCCCCCACAGGCCACCATCCCTGTCGCAAATTGTGATCTACCTCGTGAATATTGGTGAGGTAGGTGATTTGCGATCCCATTGGGAATCGCAAACAGTGTGGTTAACACTGTTGTACATTTGGTTTGCAAACTAATCGCACATTGCGAGTTGCAAAACATACGATACGGTCTAAAATCTGGCCCTTAGTGCTGTGCATATACCATGGCTGACCCTTATGTAAAAAATAATCTCTAGTATGCCATGACTAGTAATTTTTGTGTTATCCCCTCCCATATGTCACAGTAGTCCTCCCTTATGCAAACAATTACCACCAATGTGCTAGCACAACCATTATCCTTGGGTGACCCTACGCCAAGTGTTGACTCCAGCATGCCAACATTTTGCCATGGGTGTCCCATATGCCAAGTATTACCTCTGGTATGCAAGTGTGAGTATTGTGTCCAGCTGAATGTCATGTTGATATTTGTCATGTCCAGCTGAATGTCATGCTAATATTTGTCTCCAGAACAAAAGCACTTTGTCATGAGTGCCTTTAACAAAAATGTACCTTCAGTATGCTAGGGGCAACTGCAAACTTGCAAGGATAACATCTCATTCACACCCATGCTCACTTACATACTCTCTTCACACTCATTCTCACTCACTCTTGCACACTCATTCACTTTGCACTCACTCTTGCTTGAAAACATTCTCACTTCCTATTACTCTCAAACTTTGTCTTACTCACTCACTCTTACTGTCATACTTTCTGTCATACTTTCTCACTCATTCACACTCACTCTTAGTCACTAATTCTCATTCATTCTGTCTCACTCTTTCACTCTAACTCAAATTCACCCTTACTCTCACTCCCTTATACTTATCCATTCTCACTTATTCATACTCACAGTTACACTGACTCACTGTCACCCTCTCCCATTCCCACTCACCATTCCTGTCCTGGTGCTACTTTTTTATCACATCAATAGTATAATTATTATTATTAGTGTCATAAAACAAGAGCAGAAAACAAGTAGGGTAGAACCCCCAAAGCCATTAACTGATTTTACCATCTCTGAGGCCAGGGGTCGCAAAGGCAGTTTCAGGGGTCACAGAGGGCAAGTCAGGGGTTACAGCTCTGACCTTTGGAGATAAAATAATACAAATTTTAAACAGACTTACCGTTCCGACCGCCGACACAGTCTCCTGCTGCCTTGCTCGTCACTCCTCTTCTTCTGGTGTCCCAGCCTTCACTGGGAAACCAGAACAGGCTCCCCAGCAATCCTGCCACTGCTTTCATGCTAAACCTAGCATGAAAGCAGAGTCAGGATTGGTCTGAGCGGTTCAGACTGCCACTGGGGCCTCTTTAGTTTCTCCAGCCCGGTTGTGTGTGTGTTTGACCGGCCATCACACTTAGTGCACTCCATTGCTCATTCCCCCTCCCACCTCCCATGGCTCAGCCCCGCTCCTCCATTCCCATGCTGGCTGAGCCAGCAGTAGAAAAATAAAACGATATTTAAGTATTTCTCTGCCGCTGGCTATTGGCCAGGGGGGGCGAGGCTTCTCCGGCACTGCAGAAGAGCCAACCGTGCCTATGGGTCATGATTATTAATAAACTCTAGCCAGTCCTGATCCTGTAGGGCCAAAGAAGGGGATACGCTCATGTCCTCTCACCTTGCTCAAGTGCAGAAGGGGCAAAGGAACATTTTATATAAGGCAACTTAATCCTGGCTATACTTTTCTTGCCACTTAAAATGAAAATGAAAAGTAAAACAGTTGACATAAGCCAGCCGATTCAAAGCTCCATTGCTGCCATGCGCATGAGCGCGAAGGAGAGACACAAAAGGAAAAAGAAGTTTGCTCACAGTTAAACGTATTGGCAATCGTACTATTATTCATGTAACAGGGTCGATGTCCAAGGCGGTAACCAAACCACCCCAAGGAGGGACAAACATAAAACATTTACCAATGATAACAAAGGATTTTAGAAAGGCAACCCCACAAATGAGTGATAGTGATGGGTGTGCAGTGGGTGTTGTTAAAAGCCCACAGATAGATTACAACAGGTCAAAGCGCTTGCGTGCTCGACCTATAAAGGAATAAGAGGAGAGTGTGTCAGCTGGTGTCCGATATTCCATGGCCTGCAATACACTCTGCACGCCACAGAGAAGCAGTTCATATGACACCCGCCCCAGCAAAAAATAAACAGGACAAGCTTTGCCAGCTTGGCACTGACTACTTGACTCCTGTGTCGTGCTACAAACTTTCCCCCACTGCCCACAATATAGTGCGCTTTGGAAGCACACAGCAAGAGAGTGCTGGGCAGCATACAGGGTCTACAGGAAACCATGGGCAGCCAGAGGGGTTTCAGAGTGGATACACACACTGGAGGCAAACACAAGAGGGAGTAAGGACAGTGTATAGTGATGAACTGGGGCTGCAAAGGTGAAGGTAGAAAGAGGAGCTTTAGGGGTCTGGGAGGCACCGGGAGAAGAAGAGGGGGTACGAAGGGATTGAATGGTCTCATTACATAATAAATAACAGAGCCCCACACTCCAGGGGAACGTGTTGTGACTCCGGTAAGGATAACACACCCATACTATATTTTTACATAATGTCCTTGTGGGAAAATACAATCAGTTCAATTCTCATTTCATTAGTCAAAAAAAACAAATGTTCCCTGTCTGAACACCCTCATGCCCCGACTGAACCACAAAGCTGCCGTTTTCTGACTGTGGGACGATGTGGAACATGATAAGGCACTCATGGTTTGGAATACTCTGTTAAGGAGTTAATGAGCAGGCTACAAACTGGTTTGTCGTAGGCCAGATCCGCAATGAAGTGAGAACAATGTAGTGGTTATCGAGGCCAGAACGTTTTTTAGGGGTTAAAGAGTTTTCCTGCAGGAGAGGAGGGTCAGAGGGCTAGAGGGCTTTCATAAAGAAAATCTAATAATAGCTCCAGAGTTAAAGAGCCTTTAGAATGTATTGGTCTTCCTGACCCATAAACCTTGAGAAAGTTTGGTTGGCAAGAAATCTTTCCTCGGCCAGAACATTACCTCCAGTAATAAGGACGTACTTCTTAATCTCCCCATATGGAACGTAGCTCATAATGTTCATTTACACCTCAATCAGATGATTTGCAGGTGGGCCATCCTCTAAATAGGCTATAGAATAATTCACAGGAAAGAAAGGTAATATTCAGGCCAGTGTTATCCATGGTAAACTGAGGCTGGTCAGATTTAGGCCAGGTTTTCATCATATCTACATAACACAGGTGTTAAAAGTAGCATTTTTAGCTTATAGTGGGCAGCTGCCGAAGAAAGAAACACATGAAACTGGGGTCTAGAGAGTTCAAGCAAAAATGAGTAAGAAGAGAACTGGGAGGAAGAGCCAAAGAGTGTAAAAAGAGATAAGGGTCGGAAATTAAACAGCAAAATGATTGAAAAATAATGCAGAGATAGGAAGCACAGATATCATGGATTCATTTTAAAACAATGATGTGGAGGTGAGCGAAGTATCATAGAGTGGATTTGTTGGATTGTTATAGAGTGGAGTAGGGAGAGTGGAGTGTTGTAGAGCTGAGTAGAGGGGCGTAGAGTTCAGTGGCAGTGTTTAGCAGAATGGAGTGGGGAGTTATAAGGTGGAGTGGGTTGGGATGGGATGGATTGGGAAAGTGGGGTGGACTGGATTGGAATAGAGTGGGTTAGAATGGACTGGAGTAGAGTGGGGTGGATTTAGTGCAGTGGGGTGCAATAGATTGGATTGTGGGTAGTGGTTAGGACTGGAGTGATGGGGTGTGGTGGACTGGATTAGGATGGATTTGATTGGATTGAAGTGGGGTTGATTGGATTGTAGTGGGGTGGCTTTGGATTCACAGGATTGGAGTGGGATGGATTGGAGTAGGGTGGATTGGAGTAGGGTGAATTGGAGTGGTTGGACTGAAATGGGGTGGGGTGGACTGGATTGGATTGGGGTGGGGTGTGTTGGATTCCACTGGGGTGATTTGAATTGGAGTAGATTGGAGCGGGTGGATTGGAGAAGGGTTGATTGGACTGGGGTGGTGTGGATTAAACTGGGATTAGGTGGGGTGGAGTGGATTGGGGTGAACTGTAGTGGAGTGGACTGGATTGGAGTCTGGTGAATTGGAGTGGGGTAGGCTGGATGGACTGGAGTGCGGTGGATTGAACTGGGTTGGGGAGGATTGAAGTAGAGTGGGATGGAGTGGACTGGACTGAAATGGGTGGGGTGGATTAGGGTGAGGTGGACTGGAGGGGTGAATTGAATCGGAGTGGGGTGGATTGGGTGGGGTGATTTGGAAAGCAATGGGGTGGATTGGAGTGGGGTGGATTACTTTGAGGTGAGGTTGACTGGATTGGCTTGGGGTGAACTTGATTAGTGTGGGGTGGATTGGAGTGGGATGGACTTAAGTGGGGTGGGGTGGGGTGGACTGGAGCAGGGTGAGCTGGAGGGAGATGATGGATCAGACTGGTGTTGGGGTGGGTCTTACTGAGGTGGATTGGACTGGTGTGGGGTGGATTGGAGTGGTGGAAATTAATTGGAGAGGGGTGGATTAATTGGAGGGGTGGACTGAATTGGAGTAGGGTGGATTAAAGTGGATTTTAATGGAGTGGGATGGATTGGGTGGTGTGGGTGGATTGAAGTGAGGTGGATTGGGTAGCAGTGCACTTGATTGGAGTAGGGTGGATTGGAGTGGGGTGGGCTGGATTGGAGCAGGTTGGGATGAATTAGAGTGGGGTGCTTTAGATTGGAGTGGGTTGGATTGGACTGGAGTGGGTTGGATTGGACTGGACTAGGGTGGATTGGACTGGTATGATTTAATGTGGGGTGAGTTGGATTGGAGTGGGGCAGACTGGATTGGGCTGGATTGGAGTGGATTGGATTAGTTAGTGTGGGGTGCACAGGACTGTAGTATGGTGGATTGGAGTGGGGTAAATTGGGGTGGATTGGACTGGGATGAGGTAAGTGGATTGGAGTCGGGCACATTTGTTTTGGATTGGAGAGGATTGTTTGGGATAAGAGTGGGGTAGGTTGGAGTGGGGCAGATTGTTTTGGACTGGAGTAAGGCAGATTGTTTTTGACTGGAGTGGGGTAGATTGGATTGGGAAAGAATGTTTTGGTTTGGAGTGGGGAAGACTAGAGTGGGACCGACTGTTTGGAATGGAGTGGGCCAAATGGTATTAGGGTGGAGTGGACTGGATTGGTGTGGAGTGGACTGGATTGGAGTGGGTGGACTGGATGGGTGTGCAGTGGGGTGGATTGGGTGGGAATGGGGTGATCTGGGATGTAGTGGGGTAGATTGCATTGGATGAGGTGATCTGGACTGGAGTGAGGTGTATTGTTTTGGATGGGAGTGGGGCAGACTGGAGTCGGGCGGATTGGAGTGGGACAGAATGTTTTGGATTGCAGACGGGCAGATTGTTTTAGATTGGAGTGGGGCAGACTGAAGTGGAGGAACTCAAGTGGTGCAGATTGTTTTGGACTGGAGAGAATCAAATTGGAGTGGTGAGGATTCAAATGGGATAGATTGTTTTGGATTTGGAGTGGGACAGGCTGTTTTGGATTGGAGTGGGGGGACTGAAGTGGTGCAGATTTTTATGGGCTGGAGTGGGGCAGATTTGAGTGGGATGGATTGTTTTGGATTGGAGTGGGGCAGACTTTTGGATTGGAGTGGGGCAGATTGTTTTGGATTGCTGTGTGGAAGATTGGAGTGGGCCATATTGTTTGGGATTGAAGTGCAGCAGAATGCAGTGGAGCAGATTGTTTTGGAATGGGGCAGATTGTTTAGGATTGGAGTGCGGCAGACATTTGGATTGGAGTGGGCAGACTGCAGAGCGGTAGATGGGAGTGGGGCATATTGTTTTGGATTAGTTTGGGGCAGATTATTTTGGACTGCAGTGGAGCAGATTGTTTTGGATTGGAGTGCAGCAGATTACAATGTGGCTGATTGTTTTCAATTCAGATAAATTGTTTTGGATTGAAGTGGGGCAGATTCGAGTGGGGTAGATCGGAGTGGTGCATACTGTTTTGGAATAGAATGAGGCATATTGTTTTGGACTGGTGTGGGGAAGATTGGAGTGTGGCACATTGTTTTCAATTAGAGTGGGGCAAACTGGGGCAGAGCTGAAAGGGTGGCTTGGGAAGATTAGAGTGATTGGGCTGAATTGGAATGTATTGGAGTGAGTGGTTTGGATTTATGTGGGGTGAGGTGGGGTGGACTGTAGGGAGGCAGATTGGAGGGGGATGGATTAGGGGGGAATGCGTGATTATGTGTTGAAGCATCACTTCAGAAATAACTTATAATAAAGAAACCATGTTGCTTTGCAATAGAACAAGATTAATGGCAACTTTTGAGAACAGTGCCCACAAGTAAAAACAAAAAAAATGTGAGGGCAAACTGAGCAATGACAAGAACTTTAGCTATAAAAAGTAAAGTGTAGCAATTGTATTTGTCATGCCGGGCACGTTTTTGTCAGTCACACATCTGTTTGCAGGGCACGAGAAGTTAAAAGAATAAAATAGTACCTCTTCACGCCAGGAGCATTGAACGGGCACTGATTAAGTTGAATCAATCAGTGCTTGGTCCCTGTTCCACAAAGAGGAATGGAAATGATGCCAGGCCCGCAGTGACAAATTATGAGGCTGTGAAGAAAACTGCCATGCACGCCAACAAATGATAAGCGACAAGCGGGCTTCAAGGCCTTTACTGTAGACAACAGAGTCTTGCAAGCGAGACGCATACACTAGCGCATGCATCTGCAGTCTCTACCCTAATAAATGACTGACTATCTGCCCACGTGTAGAAACAGAGTTACAAATACAGGAGGAATTAAATACAACTATGCATGGTGCAAAAAAACAATAAACAAAGAAAATGAAACATATTTAGTCTAATGGGGTAGTAGGGTACAACTTTATTGCAGCCGTTAATCAAGTATGATATAAAGAGAAATTCTTGGTAGACAGAAAATAATCGATATTAAATTCAGCTAACAAAATTGTTTATTTGTGTGGTTTCAAAAACTAGAGATCACTCAGGTGTTGTGTCAATCTGTCAGTGGAAAAAAGCACAAATAACTTACACTACGAAATGTCTTATCTCTGCTTCTCTGTGTTCCTATGGGATTTGTTAATTATGCAGAATAATTCCAGTCTGCCAGACCTGAAGTAATGCTCCCACTCCCCACACAACAGTAAATATTTTAGTTTGTATGGGGCACAACTACAGAAGAACAGACTAAAGAGAACAAACTGGGTGGGGTCAGTAAATGTCATAGTTGTCCGAAAATAGCAAAGTTTCAATCGCAAAATAAATTGGTTACTTCAGATGAAAGGACAAAGAAGAAGAATACTTTCACTGCAGGCAAAGCAGGATGTACCTAAACATGGATAGAAAGCACATAATGATGTGATACCAGGAGGAAAACAAGGAAAGATTGGGGCAGGACTAAAAAGAAAAACATTCTCAGAAAGCTCATGTAGGGCATCTCATGGACCACGGTAAGTAACCAAGTCTTAAAGTAAATAACAACAATGCAAGAGCTCAAGCTGAATGTTTACTAACTGAATGAAGTGATAAATGAGGTCGAAATCTTGACCATTTCACTTTGAGTTTTTCGAAACGTATTTAAGTTGATGAAAATGATTTTTACCATATTTGACATCCTGGTGTTATTTTGCATTTAACCATGATGCATTCATGGAATTTATTTTACCACGGATTATCAATTTTCTGGAATTTAAAGAATGCATTAGCAAATGGATATTCACTATATGTTTATGGTGATACTTTATAGTGTTAGAAACTAGGTTACTGGTTGAGGGGGCCGAACCCCTTCTCAAGCAGCAACCACAATTCTTGTCAGTGTGCAATTCAAGCAAACCCTAAATTAACCTGTGCTGAACCCTCTGGTACCTTGGCACAAAAGCAGTCAGTCTTAACTTTGAGGCAATGTGTAAAGTATTTATGAAGAACACAAACAGTAATAAAGTGAAAACACAACAGAAGAAAAATCCCACACCAATTTAGACAAACAGAATAAAATTAAATAACTTATTCAACACCAAAATGACAAACACCCAATCAATAGAAACGGCAATATACAATTTTAAAGGTTTAGGTAAAAACAGTCATTAAAAAGCACAAATTGTAGATATCTGGTTGCACCGTACTGGGATAAAGTCACATGTTCAGGCTGATCGCAATAGACCATGGGCTGGATACAGGGACCAATTAGCTCTGCTGAGAAATGTACCTTAAATTCTGGCTATGGAGTGTTGCACCGCACTGTGGCGGTCACAGGGAGGGATGTACGGTTCCGCATCGAGAATGCATCATGCAGCTGTAGTTCCAATGAGGAAGTGGGCTTGCATCGTGGCTGCATCGCACTGCATCTGTTTTGATAATGTACTGTGAAGAGTTGTGTTGGCTTGCGTCACACTGCATCATTTCTGGTAGGCAGAGTACCTACAGTCCCACTTCCAAGGGTCCAGGAATGGAGGGGCATCACTTGGGGTGTTAAGACTCATAGACGACAGAGTCCATGTGTGGGGTTCAAAATGACTGGAACCTTTTCTATCGCTGAGGCTCTGATCAGGAAGCCAGCCAACTAGTCCTTCTAGTCACCCTGGTGGACCTGGCTTCAAGGTGCATTTCCAGTCCTTCTCACTCAGGCAGCAGAGCAGAATAGCAGGGCAGCAGAACAGTCCTTCTTGCAGCAGAGCAGTCCTTCTTCTGAGTCTTCCACGGGTCCAGAAATACTACAGAGTTGGGGTTGAGGGTCTACTATTTAAACCTGGTGCCCACTTTGAGGAAGGAGAAGCTTCTAGAGCCCTCCCTCTACTTAGGTGTCTGGAATTTCCTGTCTCCCTGCCCTGGCCCCAGCTTGTCTAGGGCACAAAAGATTTGTATAAAACCCTTTGTAAGCGTGCTGAGGCAGAGCCTTTGTGATTTGTGGTAAGTGACAGCTCCTCCACCTCATCCTGATAGAGATGGCCCATCATGTCAACACCTATTCCACCTTTGTTTCACTGCCTGGAAGCAATACACAAAAACCAACCTTCACCTATTCACCCAGAATACAGGCCGCAGGCACCAAATGGTTAGGACAGGAAAATGCCAACTTCCTAAAAGTGGCGTATTAAGAAGTGTACCTTAAACCCAACTTTACTATAAAATAGTGTTTTTAAGTAAAATTCTTTAGAGGCCAAACTCGGCATTCCTACCTGCTCCCAATTGAAAGTTATCACTTATTAAATATAGTAAGGAAACCCAGTGTTATCCTATGAGAGAGTCAGTTTTTCACTACCAGCGCATGTAAAAGCTAAAAGCTAAAAGTAAATGCCCACCTTTTTAAATACACTGAACCCTACTCTATGAGCTGTTTAGGCCTACTGTAGGGGTAATATATATTAAAAGGGAAGGTTAGGACCTGGCAAAAGATATATTTGGCCAGGTTGAAATGGCAATTTAAAAATGCATACACAGGCTGAAATGGCAGGCCTGATATATGTTTAAATGGCTATTTAAGTGGGTGGCACAGTGAGTGCTACAGGCTCACTAGTAGCGTTTAATTTACAGGCCCTGGGTACATGTAGTACCACTTGACAAGGGATTTACAAGTCAATTAAAAGTGCTAATGGGGTGTAAGCCTTTTTCCCCCATGTTTAGTGGAGGCAGCACAAGCACTTCTGCACTGGTTAGCAGTGGCAAAGGGTGCAGAGTCCTAAGGCTAGCAAAAACTAAGTTAGCAAAAACAGGAGAACGGAAGGGGAAAAAATGGGGAAAACCACGCCAAGGTTGGTGTCTAATATATTCCAATGTTTTCACATCCTTCAGGCAGAGTTGCTACTGACACCTGATGGCAACAGTTAGTTACTGATACAACGTGATGTGAATAGGGTTTCCATATTAACTGTCTGTGCAGGTTTAAATCTGGGGTTGAGTTCTGACAAAAGGAAGCATGACAAATTGTGAAGTAGATCTCACACAAGACAACTTTGAGCTCTCTGGTTACAATGTGTTGAGAGGCATTACTGGGTATATAAATTTCAGAATATCTGGTCTCTGAATAGAGAGAAGGATATGGAGAAATAGCAAGGTGGCGTAAGATAAGAATTCTATTGAGCTGATGAGTAATCTGTTTTCAAGATGGAAAATGGGAATTCGATATATTGGCGATATCAGGTTTATGAAGAAGCATAGTTTAAGGGTATAGAAATCAGTGTGACTAATTGATCTCCAGGTAAAAGTGAGAAAAGAATGGAGTGGTAAGTAGATGTGGGGTCCTGCATTGGCGAAGTGGCAAGGTGCTTGGTCTGCTCTGGTGGGAAGCACTGTGTGCAGGCACAAATTCTGAATCGGGGTTGGGGGAGGCAAAAGGACAAGGACCAATTACTTAAGGCATTTCTTAGTCTGGTCAAAATCCATTACAACCTACAGACCTCTTTACTGACAGATATGACGAGGCAGTGTGCAGAATACAGTGATTTATATCTTACTCCATTCACTTCTACACTGGGTATCATGTCTTAGTGTGGTCATTGGTGGGGACAGTGGGCCTTGAAAAAGAACATCACTTTTGTAGGCTCTTGGGCAGAAAGTTAGGGTAAATTTGTCATCAGGTCACCAGTTGGCATCTAACATATTCAAATGTCACATTCAGAAGACGAAGTCACTGCTGACACCTCATGGCAACACCTCTGCTTCTGGAGAGCTATAGCTGGGAAAAGGGTTTCAGGATGCACTCTGACACCTGGAGGATATTTATAAGGTGAGGAAGCTGTATCCATAAGAACCAGTGCCCCACTTTTTTTTTTTTGTTTTCATCTAAGTATGCCCTCAGGGAAAAAGTCATGCGAGATACGGCAAACCACACCTGACATCATTTTTGTGAAATTTTGCCCACCCTTAACCACAGGCCTTTTTCCGTAATGCGATTTTATCTCAGTATGAAGGCTTAATACACTAAGATTCTGTTTGGCGATTCGCGTAATCTCACTGATTCAGACATAGCTTATTTGTGTTTTTACAAATGTCTCCACCGTGCGATGGATAAGACACATACAGAGGCCTACATCGCTTTCAATTTGTTATTGACTACTGGTGAGACTTGCTAATTCATTAAGTATTTGTGTTCACTGTTGACCGTATAAAAAGGCACATTTTAAAACTGCGACACTGGCGCAGAAACAGCTCAGCATCCGTGGACAGTGAGCCAGCCAATACCTGCATGTTCATGTTTCACAGACTCCAGTAGAGAAACAAAAGGCAGCCTTGAAGTCACCGAGTGATATAAGGGCCTCCTACCCGCAACATGAAGAGCACCACAGTTGTGTTTGAAATGGAGGGCCCTGTGAAGAGCAGACGCAGTCTAGTCTCTCCACTGGAGCTTTCAGGACTGGAAGTAGGTCAGGAGGACAGGGATTGGGGGGAGGAGTGTGGGGGAGGTATTAGGGAAAGGGTATAAAGAGGGGATTAGAGGAGGGACGAGCCTCTTCCGCGCCAGCCCTCGCGCAGTCAGAAGTTTGGCCACCCGCCCTACATTAGAAGGGAGGTAGGAAGGGATAGGCTAGTAGGGAGTGTGTGATGGGGGAATGCCAGCTGGGGCAGGTTGCTAGTGGGTTTCGGAAGCGGTAGATGGGGGGAGGTTGGGGAGTCAGATGCTGGCCTGGCCACCCTTCCAGGGGGAAAAAGAAGAAGGTGAAGGGTGACAGCATGGGGGATGCCCGAAGCGGGCAGGGGACGAAAGGAAAAGGGGGATGTGTGGGTGAATGGAAGTGGAAGCTGGGTGAACAGAGGAAAAGTGGGGGAATGAGTGAAAAGGAAGATTGGGGACACGTTTCAAAAGGTTGGAGTTTGAAAAGTTGGATTTGATTTCAATCATGTTAAATGTTATGTTACAAGATGCAAACCTGTCCTAAATAAATGGCCTTTTATACTACATGAAACTGTGTCACTGGCTGTGTCCGGATAACAAGTGAGGTACGAGCCTATTGGATGTTGTGCCAAAGCATTATTTCAAAATCCGTTTTGAGCGTGTTATCTTTAGAAGCCTCGCCAGCTGTTCAAGTGGAGGCGAAGCTAACATAATTTAATAAGTAACCAGGAGCAGTTACTGTCCTGGTGGCGTCGCCACAGATGCGTTCAATGTTACTGTTCTTAATGCACGCCATTGCGGTAATTACTTGGCTGGAACTTGCTGAGTTCGCATTACATAAGATTTTAAATTAATGTAATAGGTTATGCGGGCTGGCCAAAGCGGCGCAGAGCCAAGATAGGGTAGTGGACTCAAAAAGCCTTTTTTCGTACTTTCCGCGACAGTTAGGCATGCTCTTCCCATGCTTTATGTCTGTGTAACGAACAAATCTACGTTACGTATTCAAATATGTTATTTACATTTGCATAAATAATGTGAAATCCAAGTAAGATCTAGAATCATAATTTGCATGCAGTTTTGTAGATGTAGGAGTGCCAATGACAGTGGGGACGAGTGGAGAGGGGCAAGCAATACAAAGTATGAGAAAATGTACAAAATGTCAGGGTATACAAGAAACTGACGTGCATTTACCGAGTTTGAGAAATAAAATGGGCCTAGTATACAGGTAGTGCATATACTGCAGTAGAATGTGCTCAAGTGTAAATATTTTTGCAATTCACAAATTGCAGTATGTTATCCTTGGGAAAAATTTGAAGGGTTAAGGATTTTCAAAAGAAAAGTTAATCGTTTTCTTTATTTAAAATATAGGCACATGTACTATGCACTACAAGTATGCTTCACATATCTAGGTGGAAACAGGTCTAAATCGGATATATTTGTAAAAACCCTGCGGTTTTGCACCCCTCTGACTCAGGTAATTCACACATGGCTCTAAAGTAAATGTCTGTGAATACCAAAGCTGGTAAATTACAGCACGTTTTTCTAAGCTATACATCTCACGCTGTATGATGCTTTTGTGAAGCATGCTAAATATCCAGGTATGCACGTAAGCGTTGAACGTGCACCAACACTCTTCACAGCTAAGGGGTTTTTACATTCATTCACACACACTAACACTTCGGGCCTAACTTAAAATTGGCTACATTTGCAGCCCTAGGTTTAATCAAGTTTGGATACAGATGTACGTATTTTTAGAATTCACAAACGTTTAAACAGTACTCCTGCAAAATATTTCTGAATTCCCAATGGAACCCATGTGAAGGCAGTGGGACCTACCTAATTAATTGCACATAGCGTCCAACTGCAATAGGACAATTGGCACAATTGCCCTTTTCTATTTATTTTATTGCTTCTCCACAGAGAAAATGTCTCCAACGCACCCAAAAAAAGCACAAATTTACATCGGCCGATGACATGAAAATTATTTCTCTCTCTCTCCACGGGGGGAACACGCCTTAAAGAAGCCTGGACTTTCCACTTCCTGCCCCCAGAGAAAAGATTTACTCGTGTATGCTATTGCACCTTAATGAGGTAATGTGTGTGACCAAATAACTATACAAATTAAAACCTTTTCTGAATTTCACAAGGGAATTTGGTCTCCTGAGTCAAATCCATCAATCGTGTAAATTCGGCCTACCCCTGCAAATGGGTTTATGAATGTGTTGTTTAGGGGTAGCGAAGTAACTAAGTCAGAGACCTCACTATTTCATGAATTATTTTTTAGCCTGCATCGGCTTTGTAATTTCTTTACAGTTTGAACTTTGCTGGTGCAATGCAGGCCTCCTCAGGTGCTTATGTTTTACGTTTGCGTCACTGCGCTGTGACTCCGTTCTCCATAGCAAAAAGCCCTGCAGAGGGTAAAGAAAATGACGGACCCAGTAGGGTGACCACCTGGCATTTAGGCAAATTCTGGACAGGACTGTAAAAAATTCAGGACAAAGGGTCAAAATTTAGGACAAAAAATTCAAGGACAAAAAATTCAAGAACAAAGGTCAGTTTTATAGACACACACAAGAGAGGCCACGCCTCACTATGTTGTCAGTGCATTTATTTACTCTTTTTTAACATAGCACTATTTATTCACTGTGGTCTTTTTGTGATTGCCTCCTGGTATGCCACATAAGTCCATGTTCAGTAGTGTAGGCCAATCACCAAGGCCATCACCCCTGCCCAAATCTACCCAATCTTTCTTGAAGAGAAAGTAACAGCAACATTTTGATTCTGTTTCTGAACATTTTAAACCCCCTGGCAAATAGTTTGGGAAACATTAGGGTAATTAACCTTATGCTAGTTTAAACAAATTGAACAAAAACATCTAGCTTACCCCAAACGCCCATGGACTTTCAACCTAATTTGTTTTTAGAGAGGCAGGGCAGATGGCGTTGGCAACAGTCTCACACCTAATGTCAGGAACTGAGGTACCCACAACTTGTCTGTAGTCTCACAACACTAGAGGGTATGTCTGGGACTCTACTTTCTTCTCAGACCTGGGAGCCCGGACTGCCAATCAAAGATAATAAAAGAGGAGGATGAAACTGAGATCAAATGGGAGATCCACGGCAAGTGATTCAAAGGGTTGTTGCTCAGAGCTGGATAAATAAGGAAGAGAAGAACAATGTGGGACAATTCCTAAAATCAGACAAGATGGGTCCACCAAGACAATCAGAAGGTATTGGGTTCCTGGGGAGTTGTCTCTGCACACAGGAGAGAAACAGAAGAGGCACTGTCAACTTGTTGAAAAAAGCAACACCCATCCACTTTGGCAAACGCTTCTGGTGCAATGGTCAGTGCTTGTGAAGGGTGAGCAGGGACCAGACCCCTTGCAAGGTTGTGCAAGGCAATTGCCTGCTTTTTCCATGTCTTTAAATGGTTTTGAACTTGAGCAAAAGCCAAACTAGTGATCTGGGTTATCCCTAAGTGTCAAGTACACATAGAATCTTCAAAATATTTGGGATGTAAATTGCACAAACAAACTGTAAAAACTTTAAAATGTAATTAGTGATTCTTTAACATATGGAACTGTTTTTCCCTTTATATACAATTAGATCTCAGATTGAACTGGGAACCAGTTACCTTTTGATACCTCGTGATTAATATTTACCATTCTCCCACTGATTTACAGGATGGAAATCTTGGCAGAGCGTCACAGTCCATCCAAGCCCAGTTTGTTTTTAAGCCTTCTCTTCTGCTTTCTGTAGTGGGCCATGTGGCACTAGTGAAGATGGTGTGCTACCCCAATGATAATATTATTTTGCAAACCTTCCCCTGCTCGTCCTTCATTCCTTCTTCAGACATGCCACACATCCGATTTGGATGCTGTGGCGCCGTTGGGTAGCTCTTTACACTCTAAAGCTACCTGTGACTGCTGGTGGATTAGGTCTTCTGGACTTAGAATGCTATTATTCAGCTGCACAGGTCCAATGGGTGGCTCGCTGGCTTTCTGCCCAAATCCCTGCATGAGATGGGTTTATCAGCAAATACTTTAAAGGAAGGCTTAATGCTCTGCTCATTGTTTCCTACTGAACATTCTACGGATCACCATCCGGGGTTATCATGCACAGCTTTCTCGTGCCTTGCTAGAACCTGTAAACTCACTGACACGAAGAAACTCTGTGCTCCTGCACTACCTTTGCTAGGCCTTCCCACTCACACAGGACGGCTGTGCTCAGAGCAACTCCATCAGTGGCATGCTGCAGGTACCTTAAAATTGTGGGACTTGTTTCTGGACGGCGAGCTACTAAATTTCCAGACCCTTGCAGCAGACTACCATCTTCACCCAGGTCAACTCCTTACTAACAACCACCTTAAATAATAATTAAATGCCCTACTTCATGTCTGCCACCTAGCACTAACCCTACAAGATGTGTGTCAAAATCTTTACACCATAGGAACTGGTGGCCAATTAATAGAATCAGTGTACCGACCTTTACTGCAACATGGAACCCACTCCAGGTTTTCTTGTCATACTACCTGGGTGACTGATTTGGCCAAACCTCTGCAAGATACGGACTGGACTAAAATACTGGACTTTCCCCACAAAGTATCCCACAGCTGTCACTTTAAGTACATTCTTAGTGCTACCTTGGGAATGCATTCTGCCCGTTGCTTGCCATTGGCCTTGTGGTTTGTAACTCACATTTTGTTGCTTTCAATTTACTGGTTGTATTTGTTTTAGGCTATGCAGCTTGAGTTTGTTCCTTCCTTTGCCCAAACCTTATTTACAGTATCCTTCTGAGTGCGCCCTTTCTGTAAACAGGCCTGTAAATCTTGTTCTTATCTCATAAAATTTGCTATACATTCAAAGAACAAAGTCAAATGTCAGGCTCCGTCTTTGGTTGGAACTTAGTGTTTACTTTTCTTTCTCTGACTTCAAAGTGAGAGGATTTATGACACAATCTTGCTCGATACTGGGGTTAGGAAAGAGTTTTTTCCTATCACATGACAACATTTAAATAAACTTCAGAATATATCAGAATTAGGAGTACAAATGAAGAACATTTTTGTTAATTCTGAACTGTGGTGGAAACAAATACCTTTATATGATTAAAACAAATCATTGCATTAGGTGATGCAATTTCCACACATCATAGTCTGTGCATAGTATAGTTTGATTTAAAAAACTGTATGTCTGTGCAAATGTAATGGTCATTTCAATCAAAAAGGTGTTGCCTGTAATGGCAGTGTGTTACCAACCATGCATACTCCACTCAATGCTGCCCTGCACCACTCAACAGCACTGCACCCTACTCTGTATCACTCCACTTCACACTGCTCCATGCCACTGCACTGCACTCTTCTCCATTCTGAACCACTCAACATTTTGCCACTGCACTCTATGCTACTTCACACTATGCCTCTGTACTCTACTCTGTACCACTCTACTCTATGCCAATGCATGTTACGCCTCTATACACCACTGCGCTCTGCTCCTCTGCACGTTTTACCGCTCCTGTCTAGGCAACACCAATCTAGTCTGCACAACTCCACTTTATGCCACTCTGCAACACTGCACTGTACGCCACTGCACTCTAAGCTAATACACTCTATGCTAGTGCACTTTACTCTGCAAAACTCAACTTTATGCCCCTGCACTCTACATCAATACACTGTACGTCACTTTAATCTACTCTGCACCTCTGCTCTCTATGCCATGGCAATCTGCGCCACTTTACTCTATGCCATCACACTCTATGCAACTCCATTCTACCCTGCACCTCTCCACTCTAAGCCACTTCACTCTACCGTGAAACAATCTTCTTTACGCCACTGCACTCTGTGCCACCTCATTCTATGCCACTGCACTCTACCCTGCACCTCTCCACTCTATGCAACTGCACTCTACTCTGAACCAATCTATTCTATGCCACTGCACTCTACACCACTCTGACCACTGCACTCTAGTTCAATGCACTCTAAAAAACTGCACACTGACACTCTACTCTGCAACACTGCACTGGCCGCCAGTATACTCTACATCACTCTACTCTGTACTACCACATTCTGCACCAATGCACTCTATTCCACTTTACTCTATGCCACTCTACTCTGCCTCATGCCACTCTACGCTAGTGCACTCTGAACAACTGCACTGTATGCCACTGCCCTTTACTCTGCACCACTGTACTCTATGCCACTGCTTTCTGTGCCACTCTACTCCACTCTACATCACTGCACTGACACTCTACTCTGAAACATTGCACTCTTCGCCATTGTACTGTACACCAATCTACTCTGTATTACTGCATTCTACGCCACTGCACTCTATGCCACTCTACTCTGCATCACTCCACTCTACGCAACTGCACTCTACAGCACTATACTCTACTCTGCACTGCACCACTCTATTATACCACTGCACTCTCTGCCATGCAAGTCTACTCTGCACTCTATGCCATTGCACCACTTTACAATGCTACACTCTCTGCCACTCTATTGTATAACACTGTACTCTGTCCCATGCCACTTCATGCCACTTTACTCTAAACCGCTGTTCTCTATGCCAATGCCCTCTAAACAACTGCACTGTACCCCACTGCACTGTACTCTGCACTGGGCTCTAGGCCACTGCTCCTATGCCAGTGTACTCCACTCCACACCACTATGCCACTAACTTTTAGTCACGCTGAACAGGAGCCACTCTGGTGTATAACATGGCTAAAATACATTGGCAAAGCCAATAACTCTTACGTAGACGAGATCTATTGGCTTTGCGAATGTTTGTACTATGAGGTACAGAGGTCCCTGAAAGAACTGTGAATGTGTAAGTCCTTATTTTAAAACATGCATTTGACGCCTCGTCAGGGGTAGTAAGCACTATATAAATACAATTACATCATAATATAGGCTGCTACAAAATGTGCAAATAAAGTGGGGTTAAATAAAAAAAAGTGCTTCTCAAATACAGATTTGAATAATATACAGTTTATACCTAGTGCTAACATTTTCTTATAACAGTCCATTAAAACCACACACTCCACAGCCCACCTTAGAACACCATTACAGTACCGCTATAAAAGAAAATATATTTATCATCAGAAAGCTTCAAGTGACTGCTTTTTTTTAAGTCAATGCAGGTTTTCAAGTCGCTTTGTATTTGCAGATTTACCAGTTACCCACATTTGCACTTCTTTAGGGAGGGAGATCCCCTGGCAAGAAGGCCTTTTCTTCCCGGTCTGCCCCCTCCTCCCTAGGAGCACAGGAGACTCCCTGATTTTCAATCCAGCTGGAGAAACTGATCTGCCCCTAAGTTCGCCCTGACTCCGTTGTCCTTTAGGTGAAAGGCTAAAATTACGGACAAATGTTGTCCGTTAAGCCTTTCATCACGGACAACGGACGGCAGGGCGAAATTACAGGCAGTCTGTGAATTTACAGATGGGTGGTCACCCTAGGGTCCAGGGATGGCCACTGTGTTTCCTTTCTACCACTGAGGCAATTGAGGGGAATACAAATCCCTGTAGCCTGAAGGATCTTCCATGTTGGAACAGGACATCCGACATTCAGAGAAGGGTGAAGTGGAGTATACCCGTCACGGGCAATTTTAAGGAGCTTCATACTTTTTTTGCAAAGTTAAAATTTAGTCCAGCATTGCTGGATTATTAAAAATGTGCCCATCCCTAGCTGTTATATGATTAGAAACAAATAGTTCTCAAACCACTGGATAGCCAAACAGTTTATTCTTCTAGTGTTGTGTTTGAGGTTTGCCATGTTGTGGGCTCACAATTTTTTCAGTACACTGTTTTACCATGGCGGCAAAGGAATCCCTGGTCCATCAGCATCCTTTACCTCAACAAATAGGATACCGTCCCATGAGGGCAGGGTAATAGAATCCTCTGTAACAGCAGTGTACACAACAGTAAGCCAGAACATTTTCGTAGTCTAATTTCCTTGCCATAAGTAACCTTGATCTTCCAGTTCTAAGCTAGTTTGCTCTTTACTACCAGAATGGCAAATGTGTAGGTAGACATGAGAACAGAGGTTTGTGGCAAGGTCGCTTTTGAGAAGGGAGGTCGATGGGCCATGAGTAATAATCATTACCTAAGCCAGAATCTATCAGGTGCAAAGATGTCTTTATAGGCTGCAAGGTTTGGCCACAGATTTTATCGTCATAGCCTGGCCAAAGTGAGTATTACCACTACAGCTGGCATCCAATGCACAATGTTTAGGAAAGTGTGGACTGTGCCCAAGTGCCTGCCTCGTAGATCCCATCAATAAGAGTATGGCTTTCAAGAGCAAGCAATACAATCTTGGAGGATCGGACTGGGGAGCCAAAAGCATCCCTGGCAAAAATGCTCAAACCAGCCCCACTTACTTTCCTCGCTCCTCCTCTCCCTTTTAACCCATCCATCATTCTCTCTCTCCTTCTCTAATCTGTTGCTGGCTCTCCATCCCTGTTTCCCTCTCTTTCTGTCCGTTGATGCACCATGTGCAGGCTGCATACAATCTCTGGAAGCATTAGAAAGTGACAAAGCCGCCAGGTGAGGACCTGGGCTCCCAAAACCGGCCTCCAACAAGCCCACCAGGCAAATGTCTGGTGGAAAAAAGGAGAGTTGAGTCTTACTATACAGCCACTATCCTTATGAATACGAATCTCAAGACAGAGTGGTGAAAAGAAAGGCCTCCAATTGGATAACTTTCAAGAAAGCATGGTGCTACCTATGCAGCAATAATGTGGAGCAATAATGGCTTTAGAAGCCCTTTTTGCATGGGTAGAACAACCACATATGAAAAAGTCTGACAGAAAGAGTTGAAAGTCCTGCTGTGCTCGAATAAACACCACTGTTTTGGATAGTCCTTCGAGAAGGACCTCTCTGCTGCCAACAATGGATTAGCAAAAATGTAGAGGTAATCATCTCTAGAACTCAATAAATCCGAAAAGGCCTTGGTAGGGAAAAAAAGGCTTATTTTGGCTTTTTGCGTTCACCTGGACCAAGAAAGGCATCAAAAACTCTGTTTTCAATTTAAACGTTTAATTTTCACATTACAGAAGGTCACGTGTTAAAAAAGTTTATTGGCCACCAAGGCAACAATGTTCAAATACAGAAATGGTCTGAGTCTCTGCATTGAAGAAACTCAAATTGGAAATCTAATGTTATTCATAACACCTTTTTATTTATCTTACATTTCTATAAAGCACAACTTAACTCGACCTGTCAGTGCACTCACTATACATCAAAATAATATGGGGATTCCGGGCACTCTCTTCCAAAGAATTTGTGTGTAAAAAATAAATGTTCTTTGATTTCTCAGAAATGTTTCTCCCATTGTTTTGAACACAATTTATTTTTGCTCAAACAGTAACACTAAAAATCCTGCAGGCAAACCACTCATTTGTGCGCCCTCCATAGCTGGCAGAAAAGGGGTGGGGTAGTTATATCACTTTCAAACATGACATTGATGAGATCCAATGCAAGTCCAAAATGTTAAATGGTATACTGTGTCTCTTTGGCCCTTTGTATCAGTTTTTTGCACCAATTAAGCAAATAAGGGGTGACAAGCAGGACTGGGCTGTGTGAGTGCTAAAGAACAGGGGTCAAAGGCTAATTAAGGAATGCTTCGTAAGACAACATTCAAAGTTAAAACCACGAAGGTTTATTCAAAATTAAGAATGATTACAGAAGGCATAAGAGAGCTAGTATGTCAGTTTAAATCAATAATTCTTGATAAGCAAGAGGTTTCAACATAAGGTCGACTACCAGAAAAAACAATAGCTAGAATAAAAAAATATTCTAAGTACAGGGGTCGTGGCCAAGCCGGCGACCAAGATGGCTACATGGCATTGAAGCGCCAAAGTCAACTGCCTTAACAGTTGAGATTCATCGGTCATTCGCAGCAATCCCCTGAATAATGCTACTCATCCTCATAAATTGACCCCCTCTGCTATTTCCTGTGTCTAGAATCTTTTTTGGTGCTCTGCAGAGGTCAACCGGCAAATGGGGTCGCA
The DNA here is from genome assembly GCF_031143425.1 of Pleurodeles waltl. Taxonomy (NCBI): domain Eukaryota; kingdom Metazoa; phylum Chordata; class Amphibia; order Caudata; family Salamandridae; genus Pleurodeles; species Pleurodeles waltl. The sequence continues at coordinate 703,666,434 of NC_090444.1, forward strand.
GTGGCAGAGCACAATGCGATGCTCCCACTCATCTGCCTCCTTTCTATAGCCGGGACACCCCTGAAGCAGGGAATGGTGCATGGCTCTGAACGGCAGCCTGACCGTCGTCATCAGCCATTGGCGCCACCACCGCACTCATGCAATTCAATCTACATGCAACTCTGCCTTGGTACTGCCGCGGTTGTGCAGGGGGAGTGCCACGAGGCTGCAGGCCTGGAATCGTCCACATGTCGAGGCGAGGTTTGAGAGCTGTAGCCCCATTGCCCTAACGTTACAGAGACAGTACTGCATTTATGGACACTGCCTGGTCCCGCAGACCGCCCATGTACTTTGAGGCCCTTATTTTGCCTGCCCCTGCTCATGTGTGCCGCCATTGCTCCTGAGCACAATCCTGGCACCTTGGGCCTGTGACCTTCCCTGGGCCCAATGCCTTGATGCAATGTACTCACTGCTGGGGGCCTGGTCCTAAGGCCTGCTCACAGCCTTCTCACTGCTTTTCTGGCACACTTTGTGTTAGCTCTTGATCTCTCTGCATCTTCTTGCTCCTCTTTGTGACTGAGCAACACAATTGACATCAATAATGGGGCACTTTGACCCTAACCAAAAAAGCTCTCTTTCTAACCTGGCCGGGGTCCCAGGTGCAACCACTCTCAGTCGGACAGCGAGGAGCCTCCGTATACTGATTCTAGTGAAACACCGCTCAACGGTGCCTCCGCTATTGTTGCTGAGCTTTGCGCTGACTTTAAAGAGGTCCACGCCCACTTTGATACCCTCAACAGCCACCTGCAACACATGGATGGGCACTCGGATCACAATGGGACTTGGCTCGATGGAGCAGAGTGCAGAATTTCTGAGACTGAGGATGATGTCACGGACATCAGAAAGCATCTTGATAAGAGAAAGTGCAATGTTGAAATCCGCCGTCTAAAAATGAAGCGCCTAAGGCGCAATCACACCACAACAATTTACGAATCCTAGAGGTGGTTGAATCCATGAATACTGGCCACCCAGACGAGATAGTTGAGAAGCTTCTCACAGACCTATTCAGCAGACAAGATTTTACCGCTATATTCATGGTAAAGAGAGAGCCCATAGATCACTGGAACTGCTCCCCTCTCGGCTCCTCAACTTTCGGGACAGAGACACAGCATTGCGCCTTGCCTGTAAGCACAGGCCCCTCTGCAGGGGTGTGGAATTTATTAAAATATCTACTTGTCCAGGGGACAGGTTGCTTCTCAAATCTACTTGTCCTGTAAAAAGATCTACTTGTCCCTTTGGTGCCATGTAGTGTGGCGACAAATTATGGCAGCAATTAATAGCCTCTCTGATTATGCCAGGGCTACTACCATAGTAGGGCTTGAATACTTGCAGTTTCAATTCCTACTGTAGCAATTTCCTTATTTTGCCACCTTTCTGCAGATCTGCATACTGGGGCTGGAGGAAGCAGTAAGCAATAGTTCCAGGGCTGGAATGCCTTTGAGTCTGCAAGCCTACTAACCTGCATGTTTTAAAGATTTTTACCAGCTTCTCTCGAATATTTTCCCATAATAAGAAAGGTTGGACATTTACTCCGGACAATAGCAGAATTAGAACTTCTTTCAGAGTTGGGAAGAAAGGGGCTGGAGGGAAAATGAACTTGCAAATGCTTAATAGATTTTCACATGAGCAAATCTACACATCGTATTTACCCATGCTAAAATACAGTTCACAAATATTTTACAGGGGTACGACATATACAATGGGTGCACTTTTGTGACTTTCTTTAAAAATTTGGGGCCACATGTAGGTAGGTTCAGATTTGTGACCTGCAAATTGCGAGTCTCACATCCGAATGTAGGATGGTGTCCTTGACACCATCTGTGATTCGCAAGGGCTTCGCAAATGCCCACCTCATGAATAATCATGAGGTGGGTCGCAATTTGCGACCCCCTCGCGAATGGTGGCCTGCTGGAGACAGCAGACCACCATGCCTGTGACTGCTTTTCAATAAATCAGTTTTTTTTTGTAATGCAGCCCGTTTTCCTTAAAGGAAAACAAGATGCATAACAGCCTGCTCTGAAAAAATGTTTACAGTGACATTCACAATGGGGAAGGGGTCCCATGGGGATCCCTTCCCTTTTGTGAAAGTGTTAGCACCCATTTGAAATGGGTGCAAACTGCGATTGGTTTGCGCCCGCGTTCACGGTCACAAAACAATCCTACATTGCACTGCGAGTCGCAATTATGAAGGGAACACACCTTACTAATTGCGAGTCGCAAACCCGTTTTGTGATTCGGTAACCAGGTTACTGAATCGCAAAACTGGGTTTGTGCATCGCAATGTGCTTTTTGCATGTCGCAAACAGCGAAAGTCGCTGTTTGCGACATGCAAAAAGCTACCTACATGTGTGTCTTGGTCCCTAATTAGGTCTGGTGTGAACAAAGACATTTAGTTTTTATTAAACTTCTATTTCTCTCTCTTTCGGCTGGCTTTACTGTGAGTGATCGCATTCTGCTCTTCCACAAGGAGCATATTGCCACACAAAGTAGTTTTGTTCAGTGTCAGGAACTACAGTGGCAATCAGTGACGTAACGAAACTGGAGGGTGCCCCTTTGCAAAGAACATGGAGGAGCCCCCTCGCCAGACTCACTCAGGGAAGGTGCTGTGCTGAAGGGGCCCCCTGGAGGGCGGCTGCGGGCCTTTGTTATGCTGCTGGTGGCAACGTGTGCTTTTAGAGTTCAAAAACTTTTTGGGGGGGTTTTGCCAGTGTTTGTTACAATGTTGAGGGCCTGGTAGCTCCCACAACAATAAAGTGTTACAAAAGCCATGTCAAAACAAGACACGCATTGATGAAACTAAAAGACTTATAAAAATATGTCAGATCAGTTGGCTTTGTCAGTGTTTGTTTATTTTCATGCTTCCCATAATCGTGTTGAAAATGGTTACACTGATTTTCCATTAGAAATATTTTTGGGAAATACTAGCATGCATCAACACATTTTACTAAATGACACTCCATTTGCATATAATCAGAGAGCATTCTGGGAGCATTATACTTAGCCTCTTAGCCTAAACTTTTCGAACATGTATGTACACGTATTTTTTTTTGTACTGGAACAAACGTCAGTAGTGAAGCGTGACCTCAAAACATTTATTTACAGCACTCACTCTAATAATGAAGACTTTCAAATAATGAACCATAAATACAAGTTTGCACAGCATTATCTTTTGGAAACACATTACCTCAACTGCAGAGAGTTCCATACTCTGTAAACAGGCAGCCAAAGGGTTTGTGCTGCAGGGGGTTGGGCCTACTTGTCCCAAGGACAAAACAAACATAAAAACTTGTTGCCCTTGACCCCAAACAAGATGTCCCGGGCGTCGGGCGATAGGGAGGCCCGTCGCAAATTTTCAGATGTCAAAAATACTTTGAAGAAACTGGGCCTCAAATATAACATGATTTACCCGGCTCCTTTGTCTCATACCTCGCCTCGACACGTGGACGATTCCAGGCCTGCAGCCCCAGCCCCACGGCCTTCCACCTGCACAACCGCGGTGGCACCAATACAGAGCTGCATGTAGACTGGATTGCATGAGTGTGGTGTCGGCAAGTAGCTAATCTTCAACACTACTGGGGAAGTGGCCCAATTGTGCAAGCAGTGTGGAAGTAGGCATGCTCCCCACTCCATTCGCCTCCGAACCGGTCGCCTGCTGATTCCCCTTTTCAGACCATCCCACCTACCCAATAGATCTTTGGACGGCTGTTCTGGCCACTATTCTGACTCATAACCGCCAATAACTAGCTCAGCTACCTACACTTCTTAATGCAGGATGTTCTGACTGAATTACAATACTATGATTTCACACCTTACTTCACAATGGGTACTGACCCCTCCGACGTGTACATGTAATGTTAACATTTCTGCTCTCTGTTTGTTTATTTGGGATTCCCCACTCACAAGAGGCACTGGTGTGGGTGGTGGATGGGGGTTCTTTTGATCTGTTTGATGTTTGTTCAATTATGGCACTGATGCTACTTGCTTCTTTATGACATATTGCTGCTACGACACACATTTCACATGAGCTGATAAGCATGGGCAGTCAATCTGGAGAAAATAGTGGTACAGACCTACCTGGTATTACATGAAACAATCGAGGTTTAAACAAACCCAGGAAAGGGAAACCAGTTTTCTCCTACCTGCACAGGCATGGTATTAAACCTGCATTACTCCAAGAAACAACCCATCTCCTCGGGATAACTGCCCTTTTGCCTCTATTTGTGGCAACAAACACTTCTTTGCTCACTACAGCTCATGTGCTCGAGGGGTTTGTATCTTAATCTACAAAACAATCCCCTTTAAATGTCATGACCAGATCGCTAGACATGGATGGCCCATATGTACTCATCTCTGGCACTCTTGCTGGTAGGAAGTCCTGTTGGCCAACATTTATGCACCCAATGTCAACCCACCTGAATTCTAATAGGACATATGTATCTTACTGGGCTGCATGGAGGTACATTTTATACTCATGGGGGGCGACTTTAATATAGGATGTTACTGGACTCTACTGTCCGCAAACCGCACTCCCTTTTCGCCCTTCATGACCTTCTTGACACTTTCCAGCTGTCGGGCCCTTGGCCCACTCGCCACCCCCAGGCCAAAGGCTACACATTCTACTCAGCCCCACATAATGTCTGGACACGCATAGACCACAGGTTTATTTCCCGGGGCTCCCTCCTATGGATGACGGATGTCACCCACTTATATCATACTCTGTAAGACAATGCCCATGTTAAAATAACAATACGCATCCTGTATCAAGGCTACACAGCCAGGCAGTGGCAATTTCCAGAGAAAATGCATTACATGATGCAGTATTTAAATATGAGCTATGTGGCGCTATTAACAAATACTTTACAGTCAATACTGGGTCAGTGGATAGCCATGCTAAGGGAAGCCTTCAAGGCATATCCAGAGTATTTGTATTGCCAAACATGGTGGGGTTCAACACAGCATCTTAGGTGACCTGTCCAGGGTGGAAAGAGAACTGAGAGACATTGACCTAGGTGCAGTGGATAACCACAGCACACACAACTACATAGGCGCTCAATACTACTGCAGGAGTTCCACAACTTTGCAGATTGTGAAGATGTATTAGTGAGAAAAGTTGAGCCACAACCTGGTGCGACTTTTGCACCTCAACTTTCATTGTAATTATGCGCCACATCTACTTACAGAGGACAGTGTGCCTGTGCATGGTAACACCAGCATTACATGAACATTCCTAACTGACTACCAATGACTGTACACATCATGTGCTACCGGTGACAAAGAAATGATAGCTACATATCTGGCGGAGGTGTTCTTGGTATGGTTCACTGAGAGACAGGAGCAGTTTCTGTCTGCCGCTATGACCTGTGATGAGATGGCACAAGCGATTGATGCCCTGAGTGGCTCCAAGGTCCCTTGCCTGGATTGCCTTACGGGCCACTTTTATAAAGCTGAAAAGTATTTTCTGGCTGCTCACTTACTGGAGGTTTAAGATGAAGCACTACAAGAGGGGACACTCACCCGTTCTCTAGGAGAAGTCGTCATTACCATCCTGCTGAAATCTGGTAAACCTACCAATCTTTGCACGTCCTACCTCCCCCATCCTTACATAATCACAATAACAAAATATTAGCTAAAACTCATTAATCAGAGCCTATCACTCCTAAAGGAGCAGATAATATCCCTGATGCAGACTGGCTTTGTTCCAGACCGCTCAACAGCTCCTAATTTACACATTCTTTTCACAGTATTGAATCAAATTTCTCCAACACACCCTGCAGTCGCCCTCTTAGACAACAAGAAGGTTTTTTTTTTTCTGGAGTGGCAATTCGTGCAAATGACCTTGATTATACTGGAAGTGCTTTGGGGCTTCCGAGACCTCATCATGCTCTTATACAGGATAGCCCGCTTGAGGGTGAATGACACTCTCACAGAAGCCTTCCCTATATCTAGAAGAATGCGGCAGGATTGTCCCTTTTCGCCCCTACTGTTTGCTGTTGTATTAGACCCTGTGCAGTATAGGTCTAGATCACTGTAACCCGAAAGGGTTAATTAGCATGGACAGGGTTGATGAGTGAAAATGAATGTTGAAAAAAAAACTGTGCACCGCGCTGAGCTTGTATGATTGTTTTCGACATTCTACAGGTGCAACCACTAGTAAGGATATGCTGTTTATCGTAACAGGCTGCATTGAGCGTATGATGTTTGTTTTTAATGTCCCCTGGACACCACTCTCTTATTTACTGTGCCAGACAGTCATGTCAATCGAGGAAGAGACATACCGTGGAGGGTGTACTGACTTTGAAAGGGCTTCGGAGAAATCTAAAGGTCCTGAAAGAATGATTAATGAGTACTATTAATAGCAGAGTGGTAAACACTGAAAACAGGAGAAGAACCTGTGAGAAGTAAACAGAATGTTGTGCAAGCCAAATTTTTACTTATAAAAAGAGGTGGGGCCTACTTCTGAGAAGTTCACAGACAGAGTTGTGCAGAGCTGCTGTGGTCTACTGCCAGGCCCCTGTCACACTGTTCCCCGAGGGAGGGAGAGCAAAGTGCTCTAGGCGGGATTCCCGGTGTTAAGTCTCAGAGGAGAAGGGCCAAATTCTCATGTTTTATCTCGATTTATAGAATTATTGCTGAGCTTTTGATTTACTCCATTGTTAAAGATTCAAGAATATTTCCTTCTTAGGCTATCGTTGTGCCAGCACTGCACTGTCAACATACATGCCACTGTTCTCATGCCATTACATGCTGCTCTTTAACTATCAAAGTCATTTTAAAGGCCTGACACTATTGCTCTATCTTGATGTACTAGAGTATCTTTATTGCATCTCTGATTAACTGCATTGCAAGTGATTCCAGAAGAAGATTGCACTCTACACTTGTATATCATCTTGTGATTATTTTTGCCATTGGGGTCAGTATCCAGGGTGAAAGAATGGATTCTCCTGAGTGATTTCAGTCAGCTTATAACCTACCTATAAACATTCTGCAAATGTATAACCCTCACTGAATACATTATATATATATATATATATATATATATGTGTGTGTGTGTATATATATATATATATATGTATATATATATATATATATATATATTTGTACTAGTGTTGTCCATGCAACTAGTCTGCTGTCTTACTGTCATTGCCAATATATGTGCTTATGCTAGTGTTTTATTAAAGACATACTGCATCAGCTATGTGCGTGTGTTGCTCCTTACTGAGTGTTTTTATTGATATGTACCTCATTGACAGCGCTTGGGTTGGTTGCCAGCAGCCAGTCCAATATGGACCCCTTGTTCGGACACCTTCAAAAACGTCACATGCATAGGGGCCTTTGCTACCAGCAGGTCCCTCTCCTGGCATTCATGTATGCTAATGACATTCTATTGTTGGTCAGGGACCTTCCCACATACATTCCACTCATTATTCATGAGATTATACGTTATGGAAATTTGTTGGGCCTATCCATCAACTGGAGCAAATTGGGATTATTCCATTTAACGAATGCCACTGCTCCCGGTGATTTGGAATATTCTTTGTGCTGGTGCTTAGTCTCTTCCAGATATTGGGGGGATCATGGGGTAAAGTTAGGGGGCTAAAGTGATATGTCACAATTATGGCCCCATCACTAACAAGCTCTCCTCACACATGGAGAATTGGATCAAGTTACCACTATCTGTGGCAGGGAGGATAGCCATAATTAAAATGGCGATGCTTCTGCATTTTGTCTATCTTTTCATAAATATTCCCATTGCACTAACCAAAAATATATTTGCCACCCTATGTAGTCTCCAGATTTGTCCTGTCTGGGTGGGCAGACAACCCAGAATCCGGTGGGTGGCTCTGACCCTCCAGTATGAGCACAGCGGATTCAGTGTTCCAAAATTTCCAGTTCTATTATTAGGTGGCACAATGCCACTTTGGCTATTACTGGTATCATCCAGATGCCAGCCCCCCAACCCCCATCTAAAACCTGAATGACACCAGGCGCAGGATATCTCCTCACTCCTTCCCACAGGACTCCTGAGAGATCCTACAGATATACAACCCCTTACCATGACTTGCTGGGCTTGGTCTAGGCTTCAATGGTACTTGGGTGACGGGCCTTTATAATCTCCTAATTTGCTCGTGCCAAATAACCCCTCACTCCCTCTAACCCAGAAGCACCTTGTGCAGCGTGCGATGAAGACTCACTAATTGCAAATAATGGGAGATCTTTTTATGGTAGAGCCATGGTGCAGCCTACCCCTGCCCCTCCTGAGGGTTATACTGCTATGGATAATTTTTTTGTGTAAAATATTTGTATTTAATTTTAAGCAAACATTCCAAACAGACACCAACTTGTGTCCAGAACATGCACAATGAGCAACCAAGATGTGCAAGAGCATAATAAATATCCTCAGTTGTAAATTACAGACATCATAACATCTGATATATAGCACAACACTGCCTACTTTAATGTTTATTTTCACATCAGGTTCAGACAGGAGGATCATCAGACACATCATCCATTATCTCTAGGCAGTAGTATGTGATCTAGCCCCCTCAGATCTTCAGAAATTTACGGGGGTAACCCCTGTTTTTATAGGTATTTTTTTCTGCACTCTTATATACATCCATCCCCTATCTCCATTCTGCCAAGAATGGCCCTTCAGGTGACCTCCACTGCTTTGCTATATCTCTTTTGGCGACGACCAGGCGGCCAAGGTTACAGAAAGAAGTTTCGCCGGTGAAATATCCACATTGTTAGGTATGCCAAAGAGAATCTACCTGGCATTAGGGGGTATGGTTGCCGAAACCACTCCACTTAACTCTCCAATTAGCTACTGCCAATATGTATTAATGTTGGGGTATGACCACGGTGCATGTAAGAAACCCCCTCTTGGTTACCCACATCTTAAGCATTCCAGAGATGCTGCCCTCCCCATTTTATGTAATCGTACCCATTCAAAATAGACACGGTGAAAGATGTTGAATTTAATTAACCGCAGCCTGGCCAGAATGGCCACTTCCTTTGGGTGCTTCATGTGGCCTCCCAATCAAGGTCTTCCAACTCCCCCACTTTCACTTCTCACTTTGCCTCTAGCTTCCCCAGGGTGTCGGGTACATTATTATTAATGGATTTAAAGGTGAAAGAGATGGCCTTTTCCTCTAGTGCCTCCTGTAATAATCTCCCTTCCTACGGGGCATATTCCAGAATATCTGGGTTAACACCTTCTGCTCTTCATGCGTGGCTGAGATGTATATATCGAAGTACTGTACATTTTGGAGGTCATAACCTCTCTGAAGGGATTTGAAGGGTATAAAATCCCCATTCTCAATGAGATCCCCCACTTTAGAGAGACCGATAAGATTCTAGGCCTTGAATCCCTTGAGTTCCCTACTTCTCTGAGAGTCATCCTCAGCCATAGTGGGGTCTGTCGAGTGATCTTATGGGCCCACCCTATATACTTATTTGTTGCTATCCAGGCCCCTATTGCTGCCTGTGTTGCTGGCAGCAGATGTCCCATCCCATCCCCTCCCCCCATAAAGATAATGCTGAAAGGGGTATTCATAGAATGGTGTATGCTCAAGTGCGTATGTAGGAATGTCTCTCTGAAGGTAAACCCAATCGTTGATAGCTATTAAGTGGGATGCAAAATACTATGCTTGGATATTGGGGAGGGCAATACCTCCATTTTATTGGTTGAGTTGTAGTGTTTTGAAGGATATCCTGGGGTGTTCATCATTCCACAGCAATTTCCTAAGTACACCATCTATTTTAATGAATATTTCCTCAGGGATTTTACAGTATACGTTCTGGAGGGTATATAGAATCTTAGGAAGAGTGATCATTTTAAACATGGCCGCACTACCAATTATAGTGAAAGGAAGCCTCTTCCAGCACTAAGCATCCTCCTGAAATGCCATGAGTACCTTACCCAGATTCCTCTCTATACATGGCTCCGAGGTATATATTCCCAGATATTGGACACCCACACAATCAATATGGAGTCGCAAAGGGAGGACTGTTAGGCCTGGGTCACCACTTGCCAGAAAAAGAACCGACTTGTCCCAATTAATAGTATATCCCGAGTAGGTACCTTATTTTTCAAAAGCTTGAAATGACGCAGGGATCGACTCCTCCAGGTGAGTGAGATACAGGAGGACATCATCTGCGTATAGCGAGATTTTCTGTTCATTTATTGGGGACCCAGCAGCATGGAAGCCTCTAATACTTGGATGAGCCCGGATTGTGCAGGCCAACTGTTCCAATATCAAAGTTAACAGGAGGGGCAAGAGGGTACAACCCTGTCAAGTTCCTCTCCTTATAGGGAATTCCGCAGAAGACACGCTGTTGACGCGTACCTCTGCCATGGAAGCGGTGTAGAGCCACGCCACCCACCATAGGAACTGGGGACCAAATTTGTATCTTTGCAGGGTCTGCATCATAAAAGGCCAGTGAACCAAACTGAATGCCTTTTCGGCATCCAAGGATTTTGGGCCTTTGGTAGCCAGTTAGGGAGTCTGCGGAGGTTGTGTCTGGTGGCACCCCTAGGCATAAAGTCTGACCGATATGTGTGTATAAGTGGGGAGATAACCCTAATAAATCTTTACCGGCTAATAATGTTGCCAGTATTTTGGTCTCAATACAAAGTAATGAAATGGGTCGGTAAGACCTGCAAACTGGCTATAGGTTTCCCGGTTTTATTTATCACCATAATTGTGGCTTTGCGCAAATCAGGGGGGTGTATTCCATCTTCATGGGCTTGTAGGTACATGTTTACTGGGGGGGGCAATACGTTTGTATACTTCTTAAAAACTCCATGGGGATACAATTTGGGACCAGAGTTTTCCCCAAACCCAGTTTTGTTATAGCATCCTGTATCTCAGAGAGTGAGAACTCCTCTTCAAGCAGCATACAATTGTCCATTGCAATGGTTGGAACTGGGACTTCGAGGTACTCCTTAATTTCAACCTGCGTCGCCTGTGGGCAATCACTGTATAAATCTCATAGAAGGTTGCGTATGCACCTGCTATAGCTCTGTATTATAGATAGTACCATCTGGCCCCTATATCTGATGCATCCATTGGGCCTCAATCTCCCAGCGGTTCAGCCATGCAAGCAGCTTACCCGCTTTGTCACCAGTGCTGTACAGGCGATGCCGGGTTGCCAGGGCCTGCACTTAAGCATCATTATGTACCAGTGCCCGGAATTCCGCGCAAAGAGCTTCCGTGGAGTCCCTAAATTCCTTGGAATTTGGCAAGGCGGCGCATTCTCGTTCTGCCCATCATTTTCTTAGTTCTAGCGATTCGATTACTTTCATTTCCTTCATTTTTTTGCGGGCTATGATATTTTGGGCCTGATCCTTCAGCAACGCTGAGATCACAGATTTCTCGTTTTCTTTCAAATAAAGTTCAGTGGCACTCTGAGCTTGCGCCCTACTTTCTCATTGCGCACCATTCATGCGTTCAATTTCCAGCCTAGTCCTCCCTCTCGGGGTTTCTGTCCCATAGTGACCCACAATGGGGCATGGTCAGACAACCTCCTGGCCACGTATTCTGTCCATTTGATTGCTCGCACTGCGCCTGCCAAGGCAAATATATAGTCCAGTCTCTACAATACTTTATGCATTCCAGAGTAATAAGAGTATTCTCTAGCCAGAGGGTGATGACTTCGCCACTAATCAGTTCACCCCAATGTGTCTGCAAATCTGGCCAACAGCGTCTACTTACAAAGGGTAGTCACTGCATTAGACCTATAAATGTCAGGGGACATGGTGTCATTAAAGTCTCCCCCAAGGATGTGAAGGGATGATTCTGTTTCCAGCAGTATTGCGGCCAATTCCTATAGATAAGTTTGTGTTCCATCGCCTACACAGTACCCTATGCAACACTCTACACATACATCCTGAAGAACCACCTGATTTCACCCCCTTGGCCCTAGTGATAACCACCACTGACAGCAACCAGCTAATCTCCTGATTATATCACATTAGCCTCCCCTTGAAGCCTGCAGGACCAGGGAAAACTAGGGTGGCATGGGAGCAGGACTTAGGACACTCCATACCAGGTAGTACTTGACATTACTGTTTTATGCAAACTAAACTGATATCTCCTAATCACAGACACAAGGTGTCCCACTATAAATACCCCCACCTAGCATAAACCACACCCAAGGCCCTGGCAAGCCTGGATCCTGCTAGGTCACATAAATGCGCTGCTGAATATGCTGACTGTGCACACTTAACCTGGAACTGTCCTTTTATTCATGATTATTTGGGGCGGTGTTTACCCTAATCTCGACCATGCTTGAACATACTATTGACCATGACCTACTGATGGCTCTACTAGGGTATGTTAAACGGTTGCAGCCTGGACTCAGACCATTTGCGGCCATAGCCCGGCTACTGACTAGAAGACGAATAGCCCTCTACTGGGGAAGCAGCAGAGTTCCCGCCACTGGAGCTTGGCTGAAAGGCATGACATTTTGTGGCACTTCTAGCGAACTCTATGCTTCTTTTAAGCCTCCGTCCTCATCGCCAAAAGGTATTTGGCAGACTCTCCGTGACTACCTCCAGTCCTTTGAATCAGACTCTGTCAATGACTCCGATGACTGATCTCATTAACACATGCTATTTAATCTTCCTGCTAGGCCACTTTCTTTACCGTATGATGTGACTGTATGCATTCATTTATAATCTGTGCAGCACTGTTTGAATTGTTCATAAAACGTAATGAATACATTAAAAACATATATTCTAAGTACAGAATCAAATAATAGTCCGACATAGGGACTACTCAGTTTAAAAAGCAAGAAAAGCCAGGCACACATCCTAAATAAACAATAAACTATTTATGAACCAATCGAAAATGAAGATAGTGCATGGTGCAAAAGCTACTGACGTTTTCTATTCATTCCTAAATAGTTTGTTTAGCTTGTGTTGAGATTGCAATGTAATTTCCCTTGCTTGTAGGGTAAAGGGAACGATTAAATATTAATAATTTTCCTATTGCAATATTACGAGAACATTTTCTCCTTAGAGACACATAGTTACAGTACAGAATAAACATAACCATGAAATTAATCCCATTTAGATAATTTTATGAAGAAGAAAAAAACAAAAGGGAAAACATGCACATAGTGCTACTTTAAAAGCCACGATTGCTTCAGCAATATAAAGTAGAAACACTACATACAGGTCATAGGCTCAGTAAATTAGTTTTGCAGCCTAATTATGGTAACTTAAATACATACCTAAACATCATTTTCCATGTAATAAAGCACTCTCTCAACAGCGGTTGTCTGCCAGAGTGATGTGATGTTGGTGTGTTGAGAATGTATAATGTGTGTGGAATGTATGGTGTGTGTTTTCCAGGTAAGTCAGCTGGGCATTCATTCAACGATGGGTTGAGTGAGAGTCATCAAACCCCTAGTTAGACGTGGCAGCTCTTAGCCTGATTTCCCTGTACTTTTTGCTCCTGACCCCCTGTTTTTAGACCCTGTGCTGTAATTCATTTTTGCTAGTTTTGATACTCTGTGTACATTACCACTGCTAACCCGTGCTAAAATGCAAGTGCTCTCTGTCTAAAGGATATTGATAATTGGTTTCCCATGATTGGCACATTTGATTTACTGGTAAGTCCCTAGTGAAGTGCACTATGGGTGCCCAGGGCCTGTAAATCAAATGTTACTAATGGCTCTGAAGCACTGATTGTGTCACCCACATGAGTAGCCCTATAAACATGTCTCAGGCCTGCCACTGCAGTGTCTGTGTGTGTAGTTTTGAACTGTCAAGTGGGTACACTTGCCAGGCCCAAACCTTCCCTTTTACTAAATGTAAGTCACCCCTAATGTAGGCCATAGGTAGCCCCAGGGGCAGGATGCATTGCATTTAAAAGGTAGAACATATACTGGTGTGTTTTACATGTCCTAATAGTGAAATACTGCCAAATTTGTTTTTCACTATTGCAAGGCCTGTCTATCTCTCCCATAGCTTAACATGGGGACTCACTTTAAATATCTTTTACGTAAATTTTCCCATCGGGAGCAGGTAGAGATTTGGAGTTTGGGGTCTCTGAACTCACAATTTAAAAATACATCTTTTGGTGGAGTTGGTTTTAGGATTGTCTGTTTGAAAACGCTACTTTTAGAAAGTGGGCATTTTCTTGCTTAACCATTCTGTGCCTCTGTCTGCCTGTGGAATTCACGTCTGGGTCAGACTGACAGTTGGGCTGTTCGTGAATTCCCTCTACACAGTGAGACAAAGGGAGTTGAGATGTGTCCTGCATATCCTGATGAGTCTCCTGGGCTAGAGTGGGGAGGGAGGAGCTGACAATTACACTTGAAAGGGCTGTGCCTGTCCTCACACAATGTAGGCTCCTAACCCCTGGATTGTGTCTGGGGACTGGCTTGGCAAGGCAGGATCTTGTAAACAACAGAGACTTTCCTTTGAATTTTACCTACTTTAAAGGCACAAAGAAGTATAAGTATTGGACTCAAACCCCCAGACCTTTAGATTACTTCTGGATCAAGAGGAACCTCTGCCAAAAAGAAGAGCTTGATGCTTGAGGAAGACCTGCCACTCTGCCTGTTGCTTTGCTGTGCTGGCCTGCTGATGCTGCTTTTGCCTGAAGACGGAAAGAACTGGACTTTGCTTTCTGAAATTCTGCTTGTGAAGTTTCTCCAATGGCTTGGACTGAGCTTGCCCCTTGTTCTGAAGTCTCAGGGACATCAAAGACTTCACCTGCCAGTGTCTAGGCTCTTCTGCTGAGAGTCCTAACCTGCTAAGTGGTGCCATATCCAGTCTCTGGGCCCTTAGAAGTGGAAACTCCTAAACTGCTGGGGAAAATCCACAAACTGTTAGGTGCACCTCCAAAAAAATCAATGCACCACCCGTCCCTCAGCTGCAAATTCGACAACACCAGCCACGGAGCTGCAGAAATGACTCAGCGTCTGTTCTCAATGCGGACTCTTCGCACAGCATGTCAGAAATTTCCAAACACGTATCCTGGGTGTCAAATCTGCAAACATCACCGCATGGACCCGAGGCTGCACACCCGGCATCAACGCCTCCCTTGCGTGTAAAGAAGCGACGTACGGCCTCACTTGCGATTAAGGAATTGACCCATTGCTTGCTTTTCTGTCACACTGTCGCTCTATGCATACCAGGTAATTTGTGTTAAAACATTACATCCATTGATTTCTATGGATTTAAGACTCTATTTGCTTTTAAAAAATCATATCTTTGCTTGTGTATATAGGATTTTTGTTGTTTTTGGTCTTGTTTAATTTAGATAAATATTGGCTATTTTTTCTAAATTGGTGTGGAGTCTTTTGTGGTGTTTTCACTGTGTTACTGTGTGTGATTGTACAAATACTTTAGACATTGCCTCTAAACCTGACTGCTTGTGCCAGCTACCAAAGGGGTGAGCAGGGTTATCTGAGCTGTGTATCTCCCTTACCCCTACTAGAGCGAGGGTGCCTACTTGGACAGAGTGTAAACTGGCTGCCAACCAGAGACCCCATTTCTAACACTCCTGGTGTAATGTAACCTGGAACTAGACTTGGCCCTACTGGTTTGCGTTATCTGTGACGTTCAACCCAAAATTTAATTATTGTACATATTGCAAATAACTTACTGGTTAGCTGACAACACCAAGGACATTACCAACAGAAGCCAATGCTTATCGAAACGCTTCACTTAAACGAAAATCAAAGGGCAAATAAATGTTCTTTTTTCTTTGAATTCCTTCCATTCTTACTTTGAGAAATGTACCTTTTTTCTTCAAACCCCACATGTTGCCTACCCTTTTGAGGGTGAGCATAAACCAAAAAAAAAAGAAAAAAATGACCTTGTTGATATTTTTGCTTATTAACAACACGGATGGAATCCAATGCAGAAGACCATTAAAACCACGCCCTAAATAGGATGGATCTTCTTAGGCCATGCGAGCAGCCTAATGGTGGAAGCGGACTCCCTGCCAGAGTTGTGCTATGGCAAGGCAGGAAGAAGCTTTGCTGTCAAACACCGCAGTTTCCACTGCCTCTAAATAAGGCATAAGATCCATGAATTTGATGGAGGAAACTATGTGCAGTTACCACAGAACTCTAAAAGAGACTCGACGTTTTTAGAAAATGTGTTATTGCAGTTTCTGTTTACAGATATAAACTGTTTCACGTGGCTGCTTTTGTATTTCCACACATCTTAGAGCCTAGACTATTTTTATGCTGTAATAATTTGCAATTTTATTGTTCACCTGGGGCAATTCATAAAATGTGAATTTGGGCAGTTAACCCGGGGAGAGAAGTATTTTTTAATTTGTATTAGCAATATACCCCACCGGTATAATGTGTTATTTACTTAGTGTCCATCTGAGTTGCCTTTGGCCCTCTGAAACTGGGTTTTTTGTACTGCAGACTACATTATCGCTACCACCCTTTCAACAATGAGTCTCGATGAGTTACTGGGGCAATGCTGCCTCGAATTACATCTCAACATATTTGATTCAGTGATTCATTTATTCTAAGACTGTGTTCATCTCAATCAGTTGTATTCTTCGACCCTTCCCGTCTCTTCAGGGGCAGCCATCTATATGGTTAATCAATAAACAATTCTTTCACCTGCCCTCCCACAAGCACTTCCCAGCGGAATCGTTGGAAAAGTCAATAAAAGGACCAAAGCTCTGAATACCGAATTACACCCAGTCACAGACACCCACACCCGCCCATATCACCTTCGATATGCCTCCATTTAGTTAACATATTTGACTATTAAATCAAAATTTAAACACGGTGGAACAGTGGCAAGAAAGGCCATAGGTAAAATAAGGACCCGTTGTTAATGCTTTTAGGAAGAGGATGCTTTAAAAATCACTAGTGCATTTGTTTCACTTAGAAAGAACCACGCAATCAATTTTTAAGTGAGATGCATGTCTGCTCGACGCCAACTATGATATTAAACACAAAGCGAACAAAAAACACGCAGCAAGCCCAGAAACCACGAGGCAATCATCGGGTAATTGAATAAAGCCAGGCTCCGCTCTCAGGCAGAGTGCTGGCAATTTTGGGAACGCAAGGTATCTGCAAGACAGATGAACAGTCACGCTGCTCAAGGCAGAGAGGGCCCGAGACGCAGAAAGGGACGAATTTAATTTGCGGAATTGAAACATGTATTAGCCCAAAGGGTTGCCTATTCAGCCTAATAACAGCTTCTAATTGAAAGGGGGAGACAAGCTTCCATCTGTGCTTCTCGTCTAGCACCAACTACACGGTTTAACTAATATTTTTGAAGGTAACTAATATAAATTAAGCTCTGTGTGAAATGCCTACCCACATTCATTCCACCAATAATTTTCATATGGACTCTTATTGCGCATTCAGCTGGGACGTGGATACGTGTAAAGTAACCGACCCACAAATGTCAAACCCTAATCTTACAATTAGAGCCTGCAGGGTTTTACCTCTGAGAAGGACGGGTGTGGTACATCCAGCAGATGTGTGTCATTTTCTGCTCTCACAAGCGTAAACTAGGTGCGGGGCAGGGGTGCTGACAGGATTTTTAGTGTAAGTGATGGGGCCAACCACCACGGCCCTGATCACAAAGAAAGGATATGGTGAGATATTTACTGGACCTGGTAAATACCAATACCCCAGCTTGAGGTAGTTCACCAGTGTGGTAAATATCACTGAATCACACTTTCGCTCCAAAAAAAGGAAAACTTGCGTGCAAAACTGGAAACTTGGCAGCTATGAAAGCGCCAAGGTCCAAGCGTGAATAGTTAGGTGAATCACAGTTTTTTCCCTAGACTTCTGGGCCTTGTACTTTTATTTAACCTGGTATAAAACCAAGACTTCGAGTGCCAGAATTGTAATAAAAACCGGTACTGGCCTAACTAGTCACGTATGAACCTGGGAAATTTCCAGCTCTAAGCTACATATTATGTATGTTTTGGTATACAGCAGGCATTTTTCTCATGTGAAATCATAGCAAGTCTTTCTGTCAAACACAATACCGATCTGTGCATTGGTTGAAATGTAATGACCCAATTGCAATCAGCGCCTGTTGTACTTGGGCCTTTCTGCCGTCATCCCCAGACGTTTTACCTTCACCCTCCTTTTGTTGGCTTTTAAGCATCTGCTTACTTTACCACTACTAACCAGTGCTAACATTTTTGTGCTCTTTCCTTTAAACATGGGGAAATTGACTTACACACATTTTTCACATTTAATTTACTTGTAAGTTCCTAATAAAGTGGTACTACATTTACCCAGACACAACATTTACAGTAGTGCTACATTTACTACTAGTGGACCTGAAGCACTGTTTACACGACCAACTTAAGTAGCCTTGTAAACAAGTCTCAGGCCTGCCATGCAGCTGCCTCTGCAGTTTAAATTGCTATTGCGATCTGATTGCCCTACACTGGCTCACCTCCTTCCTTACCAGCAGAACCCAAAAAGTCCATCTCCCACCCTTCAAATCCTCCGCCACCAAAATCACCTGCGGAGTCCCACAAGGCTCCTCCCTCATGCCCCACACTCTAACATCTAGATGGCCCCACTAGCCAAAATCCTCAAACCCCATGGCATTACCATCCTCTCATACGCTGATGACATACAACTCATCTTCTCCCTCACCCGCAACCCCAACACCGTAAAATCCAACCTACACGCTGCACTCCTTGACACCGCTGCCTAGATCAAAGCCAATCACCTTAAACTCAACTCCAATAAAACCGAAATAATCACTTTTGGCCCACACAAAAACACTTGGGACTCCTCCTGGTGGTCCACTACGTTAGGCCCCGCACCCACCCCCGCAAACCACGCACGCAACCTGGGCATCATCCTGGACTCCTCCCTCTCTATGACCCAACAAATCAACACCCTCACCTCCTCATGTTTTAACACACTCCGCACACTGAAAAAAAACTTTCTAATGGATCCCCACAGAGACCAGAAAGACAGTCACCCACGCACTCATCAGCAGAAGGCTTGACTACGGCAACGCCCTCTACGCCGGTACCACACTAAAACTCAAGCGCAAACTACAGCGAGTCCAGAACTCAGCAGCACGACTCATCCTCGACCTCCCCCGACATGAACACATCTCACCACACCTCAAATCCCTCCACTGGCTCCCCATAGACAAAAGGATTACCTTTAAGATCCGCATCCACACACACAAATCCCTCTACAACACCGGCCCAACCTACCTTAACGAAAGAGTGACCTTCCACACTCCCACACGCCGCCTCCGCTCCGCCGATCTGTCTCTCGTCCCAGTTCCTCGCATCAAACACACTATCACTGGAGGCAGATCTTTCTCCTATCTGGCCCCCAGGGCCTGGAACTCCCTCCCCACTCACCTCCGCAAGACCCAGGACCTCCTACTCTTCAGGAAGAGCCTTAAGACCTGGCTTTTCGAAGAGTGATCTCCCCTCCCACCCCCCTCTACCCCCCCCCCAGCGCCTTGAGACCCTCACGGGTGAGTAGCGTGCTCTATAAGTCTCTTTGATTGATTGATTGATAGAATAAACCCTTTGTTGACCAAAACTTTCCTTTTTAATTCATATAAGTCACCCCTAGAGTAGACCCTAAATAACCCATACGGCAAGGTGCAATGTATTTAACAAGTTGGACATGTGCTTTTAACTTCTGCATGTGCTGGTAGTGAAAAACTCTTCGTTTTTCACTACTGCAAGGCTTACCTATCCGATAGGATACCACCGGGTTGCCCAATTACATTTAATAAGTGATAATGTTTGATTGAGAACAGATTAGCCTTTCATGTTTGTTGTCTGAGAAATTATAATTAAAAATCCTCTTTAATGGTAAAGCCAGATTTTAAAGTACAATTTTTAAAAAGCCACTTTTAGAAAGTTGGCATTTTTCTGCCCTAAATACTTGCTGCCTACACCCTGTTCCTGGGTCACATGACTGGTGTAGTTGGCAGTTGGACTTGATTATTCCTCTCAGACAGTCATAGAGGGATTAAGTGTGCCTGGATGTGCCATCAATTGGCAGCAAAGGGTGGGAGGGGCAGAGCTGGGTACATCACAACTTGCAACTGAATAGACTGTGCCCTAAATTTACACAAATGACTTGTCACCACTGCATTGTTCACATAGCCGGCTTGGAGACAAGCAGGGGAGGCAGGAAACTTCTAGGACTTCAAAGGGAATTCTCTAGGAACATCAATTTCAAAGAAGGCACCAGGTATAGCTAATGCCCCCTCAGAAACGTTTGGACCTCAGGATACAACAGAACATGGACTGATGTGCTGCTTTGCTGCCAGAAGAACTCCCACTCTGCTGCCCTGCTACTCTACTGCCCCTTTTGCTGAAAAGGAAGCCTGGACCTGCACTTCATCCCAGGCTGAAGTGACTTCAAGGGTCAGCCAACTGACCTTCTGTTATAAGCCACATGGACATAATACGCTTCAGAAGCTCCCTACAACTGTCCAACTGACCTGCTGCCTGGACCTGCCTTAGCCCTGCTGGTTTCTGCTGGAGTGTGTTCTAGATCCCCAAGAGGTGCCCCTCAGTTAACAGACTTTTGGTGAGGCTTCAGCTGACCTCTCTCTGAGCGAAAAGGTTAAATTTGGGCTCTTTGTGAACAAGAACGGGCCAGTTTGCGCAAAGATCATGCCCCTGCGCCATCAGCTAACATGAACCTCCGGTGAAGTCAACTATTCGCAGCACAGCAATCGCCAGCGATACCCATCAACAGAGGATATGCACTTTGCGCTACAGTATCAACAGCTCACAGTGACCCTCACTGCAATGTTCCAGCAAATACCACCTGCTATGCCCGACAGGATCTTTGCACTACAGGGGCGACTGTCTATGATGCCCTGCCTGTACGTCATGTTACATCGATGACCTTCCGTAACGCTCTCTCCCTACCCCTCGAGGCCCCTTCCACAGCAAATAGAACTCTTCGAGGTGGAGTTTGAATGCAACTCTTCCAGCTGGACTCACCTGGTCCCTGTATCTGGCCCCCACTCCATTGTGGTCGGCCTGAACTTGTGACTTTCACCTGGTCTTGCACAACCAGATAACCACGAGTGGCACTTTGGGCTTGTAGGCCCTTTACTTACCTGAAATCTTTAAAATTACATCTCTTTGTTTGTACTGATGGGATTTTTGTTGTTTTGGTGTCAAGTATCGTATTAAAGTTTACTCTATGTTCCTAAATTGCTGTGGTGGTTTTATTGTATTGTGTTGTCACATTATTACTGATTGAAGGGCTGCATAAACACTTTACACATTACCTCTAAACTATGACTAACTGCTTTTGTGCCATGCTACTTGAAGGTTAAGCACAGGTGAATTTGGGGTTTGTTTGTGTTTCACCCTGACAGAGATTGTGGTTGCTGCTTGAGTGTAGGGCTCCTCCCCACCAACTAGCAATCCAATTTCCAGCAGGGCACGATTTGGAACTTTGTGGAAATTCACTAACTTTTGCAGCGTTCGTCAACCTTGCAACTCCACAATTAAACTTGGACTTAAAAGTGAAGGCCTAAGTGGTGCAGTACAGATGGGAAATTGGAACTGGACCTTAAAACCAACACCATCTGTTGGTGTGCAGAAGAAGGAGTTTCACAATATGGAAAAATTTGTTCATGTTTCAAAACATAGCAAAATAATGTCCATTTGGAAATTTATCTCAGATATAGGACTGCACATTTGTACCTTTGTGGACAATAGGACTACATAGACTTAGATCTTATAGGCATCCTCTGGGGATATTACGAAAGTGAGTTTTATCAGAAATAAACATGGCTTAGTTTGACACAGTGGTTCCAGGTGGGGCCCGTCGATACCCATTTTTGGGGACCACCACTTGTTTTTCCTCAATAGAAAAGAGGGAAAGGTGGCAGAGAAAGATGGAAACACAGTAATAAAGAAAGCAATGATGAAAAATAACCTGGAAGAGTGAGATAAAGGGATAGTGAGTGTCTGGTAGTAGATCAAAGAGGCATGAGGTGGAATCAAGACTGGGTTGGCTTGGTATTCTCCATGCTAACAGTCAGACGCACCAGCTGTGGGATTTTGCACAAAACCTTGTGCCACCTCACTTATTCTTTTACAAATTAGGCACTGGAAATACACCTGTTAAATGTATGAACTCTGAAAACTGAGTAATACTATGCAAACCCACGGTGTAACAGTATTTGTGGTATTCCTCATTCTTCATAAATTGGCCTGTTTGCTGATACAATTTGTATAAATATGAAAAACATACAATCATTTCGAAAAAAGTATGCTCTAGGAAGCTGGTGTAAACGAATGCTACCTCAGGAAAATAGCATTCCAAGGCCACAGCCTCGGTCCAAGGGTGTAACAAAGGCCACCGCAGCCTATGCGTTGCAGGGGGGCCCCGAACATCTGGCACAGCTTCTGGCTTGAGTGAGTCTGGAGGGGGCCCCCCATTGTTAATAGTACTGCAACTATGCAGCAGGTATGGTTGAAAAAAAGCAGCACGGAAAAGGCAATTTATGCAGCATGTTACGTGACTAAAGGAAACTTAAGCAGTCCATTATGAGGCACTATTATTTACCTGCTATCACATTTTAACACACTCGGATATTAATATAAAATACAGTCCTCAATACGTTAGCCACTAAAGCTGTTCAATCTGAACTGTAATTTAGACTACTGAGGCAAACAATCAATGTTTATATTTGCAGATCCTAGTCAATAACTGTAGGGTCAATCTGGCACTCTGCAGTCAGTACACTAAGTACCAATACATTTCATATTAGTAATTTAATTATTCGCACTGGAAAACAGAGGAATTAGTATTCACTAACTGTTAATGGTTTCCTTGCATAAAAACCCAGGAACGCTGTTTAGCAAATCTCCATGTCCCTCAAGGTAAATTAATTTAAGAAAAAAAAAACACACAAGGGTTGCACTCAATGTAAAACATATGACATGCAACACCTCTTTTAATTTAATCCATGGGAGCTAGGTTTAGGAGAATAAGGTACTCCTACAAAGTGACGGCGCAGTGCAAAAGTGAGTAGGGAATGTAAAGTGCACCAGTGTTACACAGAAATGTGGCTGTCAAATGATTCCTTGTTCAAGTAATACAGCATCCATTATTTGCAAGTCACAAATCAACAGCTAAGTATTTATCAACAGTCCACATTAGATTATTGTCGACCTTTCGACCCCGGCTGTAGATCAATTACCGACGGTTCATCATCAGGACCAAGAAATACACTAAGAAGCACATAAAAGACAGAAATATGACCAGAACCTCATACACATTATCACATGATTCAGACAAGGCCTAAAACCTAGAATGAATGATTAACAAAGCAGTCCTTGGCCACATTTGCAAGGTCCTTCCACAAATCGAAACCTACAAGTTCTAGAGTGTATGTCTTCAGGAGTTACTTCAGATCAAACAGGGATCGCACCAGGCAGAAACACCAAATCACGCATTGTTACAAAACATTAGCTGCTCAAAATATCGCAAAGGCATTCTTAACACAGAGGCAGCTATGGAACCAATATATCACCCTAAAAAAACCGATTCACTTTGAGAGAGAGTTTGTAACACTCACCGCAACTTATTAGCAGACCAAGATTAAACGGGCTGGAGCATCTCACGACCAGACCAGTGAATAGAGAGACTCTATCGCCAGTGACAGACAGGGGATTACTGAATGCTGGCACGCAATGCAACGCCATTTTAAAAGCTTTCCAGCAGCACGTAACGTGCATGTTATAGACCCTAAGCCCTATCTAGTGGCCAGAGTCGGTAATAATGTATAATCCCACTGCTTCCAGTCCTCTCACGAGTGAATACTCTCCAAATCTGTGTGAGGAGGGCATCCAAACAATGAAAAAAGGCTACTGTCAATTCATGCCATTTTGTTATTGTATAATCTCAATGTTTCACGAGTGAATTCTCTCCAAGCCTACTTGAGGAGGGCATACAAAAGAAAGAAAACGGTCCAATCCTTCCATTAACACCTAAGGTTTGGGTATGAAACTGAAACCCCTAAAAAGAAACATATTGTATCATATATCAATTTACCAACTTCCAGGGATTGGGGAACATTAGCAATGAGACCGGCACCACTTTGCATCCACCCATACAAACCATCTGTGCCGAAAGTTAAAGCACTTCAAATGAAACCCTTAGCTACATTTCACTTCATAGTTGAATGTTTTTTTCTCTATCGTTAAAATTTTATCAATTTCAAGCCAAATTATCCATTTCAAATGCTACTCATGACAAAGCAGCTTGTCTCCAATCTGAGTGTATTTAAACCTCCTTCGATCGTACCACATCTGTCCATCCAAAACAATTCTCACCGACTTAGGAGGTTGGCTTTGTCCCTACCTCTGGGTCCGATGGAGATCACTTCAGATCATCACTGCTGTGTCGAAGCCTTTGGTAGTGTTCAACCAATGGTGCACCCACAGTACCACATCTGATTCCACTCCTGTGTTGTAGGATCCTACAACACAGGAATGTTATGTGTCGCAGAAGGTAAAACGTAGGTTCCTGCAACACAGGAGTAGAATCAGATGCGGTGCTGTGGGTGCACCAATGGTCTGTCTAGATGGAGCAGAAAGCCCGAGACTGTTGGATAGGACTTGGCTTAATTCTCGCTATTATCAAACGTGTAGGTGAGACATGACACAGGTACCTTTTTATCTG
Organism: Pleurodeles waltl; assembly: GCF_031143425.1. NCBI lineage: Eukaryota > Metazoa > Chordata > Amphibia > Caudata > Salamandridae > Pleurodeles > Pleurodeles waltl. The sequence goes on from NC_090444.1 coordinate 703,691,139, forward strand.
GCATTTTGTAAGTCATTATTTCCTCCAAAACACAGGGACACTGTTGTGCACTACTTCACCCGAGTTGGCAGGGTAGCCACTCCTAAACATCAGATAGGTTTTTATATTTTTAAATTGTTACATTAAGGTTGATCACCTAAATATGACATGTTTTTTAAATCAGATATGGATCATCTAAGATGTGGTTTACGCTCTGCATATTTGTGTGTCCTGTTTCGGCCTTGTCTCACATATAATTTGAGCTCCAGGCGGTACATATGGTGGCAGAGAAATCATTGATGGTTGTTATCCACTGTGACTCTGAGGTGATTTATTCACATAGCACATTGTTGGTAAGTCCACTGTATGCTGTAGTTGTTTTTCATTTGCTTTGGTACCCTGGGAGGGGCCTTCCTACTTGGGCCAAGCACTGTTGTGCAAATCATTCATTCTAGGTTTTAGGCCTTGTCTAAATCATGAGACACACGTGTATGAGCTTCGGGTTGATATTTCTTTCTTTTAAGGTGTTTTCTATTGTATTTCTTGGTCTTGATGATGACCCATTGGTAATTGCTCAACCGTTGGGGTTGAAACATCAACAACAATCTAATGTGGACTGTTGATAAATACTTAGCTGTTGATTATTGACATGCAAATACTGGATGCTGCATTACTTGAACCACAAATCATTTGACAGACACATTTCAGTGTATATATTTGTAAATAACACTGGTGCCATTTATGTTCTGTAACTCACTTTTGCACTGCACCATCACTTTATAGGAGCACCTTATTCTCATTTTTATTTTAAGAATTTTATGTTCACTTTGGACATTATACGTGGAGTCTGTTCCTGAGATGTATTTTTGTAATTTGGAAATAATTTACTAAATACTTTGATTGTTATAGTATAATAAATAGGACACAATTTTCTATAAAATCTATTTGTATGTACCTTACCTTCTGGGAGGGTGAATCTTGCAGTGGAAGTCAAGGCTGACACTTCCCATGTATGGACCACTTCTTTGTTCATAAATCTATTTACCTGGGTGCATGAGTTACAGGGTTTGCTCCCTTCATTTGTTATATATAGGTTTCACGAGGTCAGCTGCCCTGATTCACAAAGATTTTGCTGTGATTTACGCTTGTAGTAGTCCTTACTTAATCCTAAATTCCAGGAGTAAATCAGGAGAAGACCAGGACGACTCCTGATTTATATATAAAACTCAAGAGTAAGCCAGGACTCCTACTCAGGTACGTCACTCATACTGACAGATAAATATTTGTGAATTGGGGCTGCCATGTTTATTATTTCTTCTCATTGTGAGGTAGCTGGAATCAAAGCACTACTTTTCCAGTTTTTTTCCAAACAATGTCCTCATAATCGCTGTCTTGTTTAAGAATTCTTTAGTGTATGGCTTACTAGAGCCTAATTTATGATTGATCAGAAATCGAAGACACTGCATCTTCAAAAACACAAGTCTGCGTAGTGCTTTCTGACAATGTCTGTTGTCACGCCATATGTCATGTGTGTTTTCTACATTTCTTGTAACAGTTGGGAAGAACTAACATGTCACTCTTTGGGGAAGAACGCTGCTGACTTGCAAACTGCAAACATGGGTCGGGAACAAATGCCTGTATCTCCCTGTACCTTAAATTGTAAGTACATGTACTAACTACATAGTGTACTGTCTGGGAACATCTCACTGTCTGTCCAGAAGACCTCACATCTATTATTCAAAAACTTAATTAAGATGGTGTACAAATAGAGGGTGGACTTTGGGTTACTGGTTTACATGTGTTTTTCATGATTTGCCATTGCATGAAGAGGCTATACATCAGGCTAAGCTATTTCAAGGATGGTTAAAGTATCTATTTGTCTTTCCATTAGGGTTTTTTGATGTGCTCCGGGAATCCTATGGTTAAAGTGTAGATATTACATTTAGCTTGTAACTGAAACCCAGGGTGTGTTCTTTGGTATATTTAGCAGTTGAGCATATGAGGGAACCTCTACTTTCCCCAAACATGCCCCTACAGAGCCTTCAGGAAAGGAGAGTGTGTGACCATCTCAGGCATTGTGGACACCGTTTCAAGTCCTAGACATGTGGTAGTCTAATGCAATTTGGTTCCTGTACTATTGTTTTGACTCCACTGAACTAATTAGATTCACACACCTGAAATCAGATTTGGAGATGAAAGGTTCAGTAGTAGTGTCAGTGTCTGTAATGACCTGAAGTGAGGTGGTCAACCTAGATCAGATGCTTCAAACAGGCTGGGTCGGACAGGCAATGGCAGCATACTAGAAGAAAGGTGGTGCAAACCATCACACCATGCAACAAACTGGCACTTCTGAGCTGATCTCCTACTAAAGGTGACCTTTGTCCATCTTTGGTCAATTTTCTCTACACCCGGTGCAGAGATCCTAGTCCAGATTTTATACATCAACACTTTGGTCATATTGGACTCCTTTCTTTCCATGGAGAAACAGATGATTGAGACTGGAAAACATCTTAGTTTATTCATTACTATTTGAGAGAGAAAGGTCATTTCATGCAAAACATAAAAAAATATTGAAGCAAATACTGCTAAACAATCTTTATAGTGTTCGATTCCAATTATATAATTACCCAGTTTTGATTTGAATCATATAAAACATTGACTCTAGCTTTAGAAATCCTCGGAGCTCTACAATTAGTGAATTATTATTCACACAAGCTCAGGGCTAAAAAAAAAAAGGCCAATGTATGTGACACAACTTGTTAGGGAGCAGTATATTTATCTAACAATGTTCCATTTTAGATTCACTGGCTAGAGATCTATGTGATTTTTGAAAGACACATTAAATATGACCTGTTTGGCTAATCATCCGATTTCAAATGAGTTTTATGCAAAACCCAGGCTCCTAATCTGGAATTTTAACACTATGCTAATTCTATCAATTTCATAAACGTACTAATTATTTCTTATATACTTCTTTTCATGAATGTCAATAATACATGAATGCGCACAACAGAGTAGAACCTACCAAAATATACTTATGCCCTTATAATAAGCTAACCCAGATACCTCTCAGGTTTCATTATGAAGCGTCCTCAGCGTAAAATGTGAAGAACTGAATATTCAATCCAAGACTCCCAAATTTTTCAAATTTTCTGAAGACGCTCTCAATTTTAAAAAATTGATTCTCTAAAATGGCACCACTGTACATCCCCGCTGCCACTCATTTAGGGTTGGTATATGTGGGGAGGTCCAATGCCTAGCGATGTTGCATTTCGCTATTAGGTAGCATTGCTCTCTAAAGGCTTTCATATGCCTGAGATATCCCTTTTCATTTATTATTTCAACTACCATTATCTGCGGGGGGAAGACAAGGGGCAAGTGCGTAACCTCAGTCAGAGTTTTAGTAACAATGGACTAATTGTATTGTATCACCGATGAGGACCATGTTATATGAAAAACATCTGTTATTAGCCCGACAGCTTGGGTATCATGCGGATTATCTTCAAAGCCTCTCAAGTGTACAGAATACCCTGTGCATATAACTGAATTGTATTAGCCTGAACTTGATTGATAGTGTTAGGGTTTGCACCACCATCTTAGTCTCATTCCAGATATTCTTGTCTAGGGAAGCTATGATTCCAATGCCAGTTTCAAGGTTGCCAATCTGTCAAGACTTGATCAGCAGGGTCCGATGTATTTCAGAAATATATTTCCCATCCTCAGTGGGGTCTATCAGAAATCTGCACTCCAGTGGTTTATATTCAAGGATAATGTCTGGCACCTAATATGGCAATGCAACACATGAAGCTGCTGAAGATACTTATAAAATTGCATCTTGTGCAACTGGAATTCCTCTGCCAATTCGGAGAAGGCTTCATATGGCCACCGTCCTAGTATTTCAACTTTCAATTCAGCTGAGGGTATTAATGCGTTTGAGCCAATTCCCCCCACCAACGTGGTGTTTCTTTGGCTATTCACTTATTTCAACCCAACCACTTTAACACCTTGTAACATCTGTCAAAACCCACCCTAGAGAGGGGCAGGAGGTAGCAACTTCTGTAATGATCGTATAGTGTGCTCCAAAAAATCAAATCCATCAGTTATGCTCTTTCTAACCTAAAAGCGGGGTCATCTCTATTCCCAAATATCCATTTATGGAGCACTGCTAACTACGTCACTCAATAATATAGATGGGTATCCCCCATAGCCAGCCCTCTGCCCTCCCACAACAGAAAACATTTCTCATAGGCCACCCTGGGTGTTTTGTGGGCCCAAAAGAATAACCTTGACCCTTCTCTAATATTGTGAAAGAATCGATCCAGAGTTGGAAAGGGATTTTTTTTTACCATGTACAACAATCTAACAGAATAATTTTGTATAACACCATGCAGCCTGCTACTGATGGCAGCAATGGGTTCTTCTTCATTCTTGACGGTGCGGGTGAATTTGAAGTGTAATGCAATGTTTAATTCCCAGACTATCTGTGGATCACAGGTGATAAGCAGTGTTCCCTACTGTATCGGAAAAGGAGACCCCATTCACACTTGCACCATCAGATTTATGTAAAGTAACTTAAAATATTTTATGAATCTTTGACCGAAGTTTGGTCTGGCAAGAATTGGGAACAATTACTCCCTGCTCCGTGTCAAAAGCCTTCTCAAAATCGATCAACATCACAGTTGCCGAGAAAACAATGCTTATGCCTGCATCATAGCAAGGTACAATTTTCTTAAATTATGTCCTGTCTCTCTCCTTGGCATAAAACCGTCTTAATCTAAAAGAATGAAAGAAAGAATTACTTCGATCAATTTACTCACTAGGATCTCAGCTATCAATTTAGGGCCAGATGTAGCATGCATTTTGCATGGTGCAAACTGCGAAAATCGCAGTTTGCGCCATGCAAAATGCCGAATGCGATGCTCATTCACAATTTGCGAGTCGGTACCGACTCGCAAATTGTGAATGCGACTCGCAAATAGGAAGTGGTGTCCCCTTCCTATTTGCGACCCGCATTGCTATGCTAAATTGCTTTGTGACCGCGAATGCGGGCGCAAAGCAATTCGCAGTTACCACCAGTGTCACACTGGTGGTAACCCATTCGCAAAAGGGAAGGGGTCCCCATGGGACCACTTCCCCTTTGTGAATGTTGCCAAAAAGGGGTTTTCAGAGCAGGCAATGGACCACTGCCTACTCTGAAAAACCGAAACTAAATGGTTTCGTTATTTTTTTTATTTTGCAACTCGTTTTCCTTTAAGGAAAACGGGCTGCAAAATAAAAATAAAAAACTGCTTTATTTAAAAAGCAGTCACAGACATGGAGGTCTGCTGTCTTCAGCAGGCCACCATCCCTGTGAGTGCAGGGACTCGCTAAGGGGTCGCAAAATGCAACCCACCTCATTAATATTAATGAGGTGGGTCTTTGCGACCCCATAGCGACTCGCAGAAGGTGTCCGAGACACCATTCTCCATATGCTTTTGTGACTCGGAAATTGCGAGTCGCACCGACTCGCAATTTCTGAGTCGCAAAAGCATTTCTTGCTACATCTGGCCCTTAGTCTCTACATTTATGAGTGATATCAGGCGAATGCTCTACGTTTGTTGGTGGGATGTCCCAGTTTAGGAATCACAGTAATAATTTGTCAGCCTGAGATTCTCTGATAGGGTACCCTCCTAGGTCGCCTCTTCCCACACCCCAAAGAGGGACTGCATGATTACTGACCAGAATTTAAAAAACAAAACTGTGAGTAATCCATTAGGCCAATGGGTTTTACCAGTTTCGACCAGCTCCTCTATTGTAAGGGGCTGGTCAGGATCCAATGTGGTGACCAGCAGGTCTGTCAACATCTTCTTTTAATTATTCCTGTCTGGATGGGGGTGTTTTTGGTAGTAGTCTGTGAATGAATCTGCTACTCCCTGAAAATCAGTAACTACTCTTCTTTGAACTGTTTATAACCTCTGTAATACTGCAGTGGAACCATTTATCTGCCAACCAGTGTATGATATTCCATACTTGTTAGAAATGGGGTTTCTGGTTGACTAGAGTGTGCTCTTAAGCCAGACAGAACCCACCAAATCAGTTACACACCAAAGATAACCTGTGCTCACCCCCTAGTAGCTTAGCTCAGAGCAGTCAGGCTTATCCCCAGAGGCAATGTGTAAAGTGTTTGCACAACACGCTCACACCAGTGACACAATAATGACACCACAAAAGAGACTCCACACAGAATTGTATAAAAATATACTTCTTATATTGTAAATATATATCTATTAACTGAAAAAAACAAAGGTTACAGGGACGTTATAGTTAGGAAATATAATTTTAGAAAATCATAGACATTTAGTAAAAAAACAAAGTTTACAGGGACGTTATAGTTAGGCTCACAATTTAAGCATAGCAAACCATAGAAAATCACCTGTGAGTTATCTCAAGTAACTATAACTTATGCTCCAAGTTAACTATAACTTATGGCCCCGCCATGCACAGTTTTATCATCAAAAACTTTACTGCAAATATTACATTGATGTTATCAATGATATTATCAAAAATGTCCTGACTGTCATATTTTGTGCAGTAATTAGCAGTGCATGGCGAGGGTGCGAGATATAGTTACCTTAGGGCATGAGTTATAGTTACTTGAGATAACTGTAACTATAACAGGTACGCTTAAAATGTGAGCCACCCTGCAGCCTTTGTTTTTTTTTTTGTGAATTTCTATATTTAAAAAAAATGTATTTCCTAACTATAACGTCCCTGTAACATTTGTTTTTTTCAGTGAATTTCTACGTTTTTTAACGCAAAATGTTTTTCATTACTATAGGTTAATCCAACCACCGCCGTGCATGGCCTTTGGCCGTGCACGGCAGGGTTGATGGTATTGCTTGGCCTGTGGCCAACCCTTATAACCACCCAAACAAGCGCTGTTGTCCCTGGGACCTGGCGGACCCTGTCCAGGCCCATCTGGGCCCCGGGGACCCCAGGGCCCGGCCTAAATATTTAATTTTGGGTATTTGTTGGGGGGGGTCCAAGGGGGACCTTTCCCAAGGCCGTTCACGGCCCAGGGAACCCATCCCGCAGGGCGTTGCCTAAATATTTATATTTTTCTGGGGAGAGGGGGGCCACACCACCCCCCTCCCCAGGCCAATCTCGGCCCGAGAACCCTATCTTCCGGGGCCCGGCCATGAGACCTGGCTGCCCCCTAGGGCACCCAGTCACAGTGTTTGGGACCGTAGGGGGAACCTGAAGGCCCCCACAATCGCAGCTGGCTCCTCACCTTCTGTGGGAGCCAGCACTGCTGTCACAGAGAGACAGCTGTTAAAGCAGCTCCCTCTCTGTGAGAGCAATTGTTTCCTCTGTCTCCCTGCCTGCATCTACACGGGCAGGGAGACCGAGGAAACCTCTGCTTGCAGTGAGGGAGAGGTGTTTAACAGCTCACCCTCGCTGCGAGCAGACTGTTCGCTGTGACTTGCCGCCAAGCCACAGCTAACAGCTATGTCCCGGTGGTCAGTAGCCCAGGACATAGCAGGAGCCGGCCCTGGGTGGTCGCGGTTCCCATGGCCATCTGTGGCTCCACAAGTGGGGGCCCCGTGGCCCTCATCCAATGAGCACTGCCCCGAGGAGCAGGTGGTCCCTGAGGCTTCGAAATGGAACCTCTTCACTCTTTCATCCTAGCCTCAGGAGGCGGGGGTCCCTGGGGCAGCTGGCGGGGCCAGGCAGGCCCCATGTTTACATTATGATTAGTCGTGGGGAAGTGGATGTCCACAGTGCTGTGGTGTGGGCGCCCCCTCCAAAAATACATTAAAACTAGAGCCAAGGGGAGATGTCGGGCCCCAGGGCTTTTGGGCACGCACCCCCCTGCATATAGATTGTAATTAGTCCAGTGGAGTTGTGGGCCCCAGGGCTGTGGAGGGCTGGGTGGCCCCCAGCATCCATTAAAACTAAAGCCCCGGGAAGGTGGCTGTCCCTGGGGCAGCAGAAGGGGCCTGGCGATCCCTCTGCTTTTAGACTGTGATTAGCCCCGGGGAGGGGGTGGTCCCTGGGGCTGCGGTGGGGATGGGGGGTTCCCTGCATAAATTAAAACTAAGGTCCTGGGAAGGTGGTTGTTCCCAGGACAGCAGGGGGCGGAAGGCGGGCAGCCCCATGCATTAGATTATGTTGAAGCCCCAGGGAGGTGATGGTCCCAGGGGCTGCGGGGGACTGGGCGGTGCTCCCGCATTGAAAATAAGAACGCCCCCAGGACCTGGCCCACCCGGAGGTCTCACAGAAACAAGCACAGAAGTCCACGTTTTTTTTTTTTTTTTTTGCCACATCCACCGGGAATCGCAGTGTTTTTTTTTTTAATGCATTTTCACTCTGGGGGAGAGGGGGGGAGTCCCTCTGGGGACCCCAGCACCACAGCTGAGGAGTCAGGGTGACTCTACTCTGTCCCATTTTCTTATTTTTTTTTACTTTTTTCCTGGGACTCCTTGTTGAAGTGCTGCAAGCCAATAAGATCTGAGCATGCTATCGGGAGGGTTCGCGGAGCCTTTGTGCCCCTATATATATACATTTGGATTTCCTTTAATTTCTTAAAAACTACTGATCAGATTTACACCAAATAATAAAAAGGGTGCTCTCTGGACCAAGAGCTACCTTTTTGGCAAATTTGGTGTAATTCCGTCCAGTGGCTGTTCAAAGTCCCTATGGAAAAATGAATGGGGAAAAAGCATTTTGGGACCCCCCCCCCCCCTTTTTCTCTGCCCCCGCTTGACGGACCACCACGAAACTTTTCATACTGAGGCTGAAGTGGGCGTCGTATTTTTACTGGAAATTTTGTGAAGATTCATCAAACAGTGCCAAAGTTATTATAACAACAGAAAAATGTTTTTCTATAGAAACTAGGTCCTAACTATAACTACCTAATGGTGACTGCCACTAGGTTATATATATATATATACGTGTGTGTGTGCGTGTGTGTGTAGCATAAGTACTGTGCATTATTGTTAGACCTGGCAGCTCTTGCTGTGGGTTCCATGTACTTTTTGCTTCTGACCCCTGTTTTTAGATCCTGTGCTGTCATTTGTTTTAACTGGTTTTGATACTCTGGGCAGTTCACCATTGCTAGCCATTGTTAAAGTTCAAGTGCTCCCTCTCTAAAAGATATTGGCAATTGGGTTCCCTGATTGGCACATTTGATTTACTGGTAAGTCCCCAGTAAAGTGCACTATGTGTGCCCAGGGCCCGTAAATCAAATACTACTACTGGGCCTGGAGCACTGATTGTGCCACTCATACAAGTTGCCTTGTAAACATGTCTCAGACCCGCCACTGCAGTGTCTATGTGTGCAATGTTGCACTGCCACTTCAACCTAGCACGTATACCAACTTGCCAGGCCCAAACCTTCCCTTTTTCTACATATCGGTCACCCCTAAGGGAGGCCCTAGGTAGCCCAATGGGCAGGGTGTAGTGTATTTTAAACTGGGGTCTCCAAACTTTTAAGTGATAGGAGCTACTTCTGTTCAATGGAAATCACTTCAAGCTACTAATGTTATTAGTGTTGACATCAGAGGAGAATAAACTAGTGGCCAACATCTGGAAGATTAGCAGCTGTGATCAGTGCAGGGTTGCCAGCAGTGATGCAAAAAAGGATTTGTAAATTTGTGCTGCTTCTACATGGGTAATACATAGCAGTGATAACTGCAATGCCAGTGACTCCAACGTAATATTTTGAATAATTAGTTTCCAATGTATATTCATCAGTCAAATATTAGATTTAAATATATTTTGAAAATGATGAGTTCTTCAAATACACACTTTTCATTTTGATACACATACATATTAATTCAATTAAACAAAAGCTTCTAATTTAATAGGCTGAGCTGCATACAGAAGAGCTACTCACAGGTAGCTGGAGAGCTACCAGTAGCTCACAAGCTACTGGTTGGAGAAGCCTGATTTAAAAGGTAGGACACGTGCTGGTGTGTTTTACATGTACCGAAATACTACCAAATTCGTTTTTCAGTATTGCAAGGCCTATCCTTCCCATAGGTTAACATGGGGACTGTCTTCAAATATATTTTATGTGCAGTTTCCCATCAGGAGCAGATAGAGATTTGGAGTTTAGGACCTCTAAAATCACAATTTAAAAACACATCTTTTGGTAGTGCTGGTTTTTAGATTGTCTGTTTGAAAATGCCATTTTAGAAAGTGGGCATTTTCTTGCTTAACCATTCTCTGCCTCTGCCTGCCTGTGGAATCCACGTATGAATCAGATAGACAGTTGGGCTGTTCGTGAATTCCGTCTACACAGTGACACAAAAGGAGCTGAGGTATGTCATGCATATCCTGATGAGTCTTCTGGGCTAGAGTGGGGAGGGAGGAGCTGACACCAGCACCTCATAGGGCTGTGTCTGTCCTCCCACAACGCAGGCTCCAACCCCGTGGAGTGTGTCTGGGGCCCGGCCTGGGCAAGGCAGGATCTTGTGAACAACAGAGACTTTCCTTTGAAGTTTGCCTACTTTAAAGGCAGAAATGGGTATAAGTAGTGGACCTCAAACCCCAGATGTTTAGATTACTTCTTGATCAAGAGGAACCTCTGCCAAGGAGAAGAACTTGATGCTTAAGGAGGACCTGCCACTCTGCTGGCTGCTTTGCTGTGCTGGCCTGATGCTTCTGCCTTATGAGGGACTGGACTGAACTTTGCTTTCTGAACTCCTGCTTGTGATGTTCCTCCAAGAGCATTGACTGAGCTTGCCTCCTGTTAAGAAGTCTCATGGACATCAAAGACTTCACTTGCCAGCACCTGGGTACTCCTGCTGAGAACCCTTACTTGCCACCGGCACCAAGGTACTCCTGCTGAGAACCCTGACTTGCCAAGTGGTGCCAATCCAGTTCCTGAGCTGCTGCACTACCCCGCGCCACTGCCTGCAACCCGAAGCCGTGGTCCCTGCTGGAGTGCCACAACCCTACCGACACCGCAAGCCCTTTGCCGCCACAGCCTCACTGAAGTTCTGCAACTCCGTGAGCCCCGAAGTGCTGTTTCACTGACTTCCGTGACACCCGACTCCGCAATGGCACCTGCAGCCCCATAGCATGACCGCAACTCCTTGAGGCCACTCATGGCGTCTTGACCCGCCAGATTCATTGACCCCGCTGGATCGTCAGGAACCGATGTCTCGCACCAATGCCACACCACCTCTCCTGCTCCCCATTAAGGAACCTACGCCGCACCGGATCCAGCGACGCCTCACCTCTCTGACTCTGTGCACCGGCTTGTTTTCTTGTTTGCCAAAGGTACTGTATCTGGGGGTCCGTGTGACTTCGAGATTGGCGCCGCCCTACACGCAAGTGGCGTCGGATTGTTGGGAACGACTCCATCAACAATGTCGTGATAGCCCCAGTTGGAGCTATTGTGTTTCTAAGCGCTATATTTAAGTTTCATCTTTGAAAATTTTTATCTTTGCTTGTGTATGTTGTATTTTTGTCATTTTGGTCGTGTTTTACTCAGATAAATATTGGCTATTTGTCTAAACCATAGAAGTGATCCCATGCCTCCCTTTTTGTCCACGATTCTCCACGGATGCAATGTCCCCAAGCACTGCGTCAGGTAAGGCGGGAGCAAAGGGCACAAGCTTTGACCTATGCAGGAGACCTCGCTGAGTCCATCACTACAGCGTACCATTTCTGAGCTTCATGCGGGGTCAAGAGCTGCTTTGGTGGCGCGTCCCCACTGGAATGCGGAGAGGCGCTTGTTGGGATATCGTCCTCCCCAGGGCTCTGTGGGTTCTTCAGCAAGAGCCCAACCAGGGATCAGAACATAAGGCCAGCCTGCCTCCTTCTCCGTAAAGCGAAGGACCAAGCTGAGGATCAGGCGGCGCAGTCCTTCACAGCGCAGCACACTGGATACCTCTGAAGCATCGGTGACCTCACAAGCGGGACCCACGTTATCATCCCCTCACATATGCTTGATCCAGGGGGCGAGGCAAGGCCTGCTGGAATGAGCTTGGAGTGCCTGGCCTGTCCTGGGTCACAGAACAACGCCGCTTTCCGAGGGTAAGCCTGTCTTGCTGTTGCTGCTTCCGGGACATAAAAAGGTAAAAAGAGCACTTTGGCCTCATATGATCGTCCTGTGCAACTCCTGGAAAAGATGTGGGTAGCTGGGCTCGGGGAAGAAAACAAACCGCTCCACACTTGCTAGCAGGAGCTCACCACAAGCTAGCTGTCAAGTACGGAGTGTACCATCCCAGCTCCTCATCAGGGTGTAAATGTGGGGTTCATGAAGCAACAAACGGGGGCAATCTTTTCCTCAGCAAAACAGAGGGGAGGCGAGGTAACAGCTCTTAGACAACACTTGGGGGGAACACGTAGTGGGCAGCAGACAAGTAGGCCAGCACATGAGGGCAGATAGTTCACATGGCGGTCCCTCCTGGCCGCCCAACAGTACTTAGTGAAGCCAAAGTCAGTGAGCAGCAGGGCAACAACCAGAGAAATAATCCAGTGAGTCCTTTATGCCACCCAACAAGTAACAGGCAGCAGGCCAACAGCAGAAAAGCAGTCCAGATGAGTCCTTTGTGCAGCGCAGCAGACCTTCTGACAGAAGTTCAATCCCAGTCCCAAAAGTGCTCTCTCAACACAGGGTCAGAGCCTCTGTACTTATACTCAAAAATGTCTTTGTTCAAGGGGTGACTTCAAAGGAACCCTTCCAAGTCTAACACAACTCCTTTCAATCCAGCCCATGCTCCAGACATGAGTAGTGGGTAAATCAGCCCTTTATGTGAGGGCAGGACAAAGCCTATTGATAAGTAAGGTTTGAACGACCTCCCCCTCTCCCAGCCCAGGATACCTCTCAGTACGAATATGGATGCAGATGCCTCATCCTTCACACCCAGCCCCCTCTGCGCTGTGGCTGTCTGGAAAGTATGCACAAAGTCTAACTGTCACTCAGCCCTAGATGTGGATTGGAGACAGGCTGCAAAATACTAGAGTTATAAGTACAGAGAAATGCCCACTTTCTAAAAGCGGCATTCTAAAATAGTAATGTAAAGTCCAACTAACCCAGTCAGCAGGATTTTGCACTACCATTCAAAACATAATAAACATGCTCACGCTACTCCTTTCAGATCAGAAATTACCACTTAAACATATATAATTGCCAATGCTAACATATGAGAGGTTCAGTCCTCACAGTAGTGGAAAACGAAATAGGTTGTTTGTCACTACTAGGACATGTAAAACATAAAAGTACATGTCCTACCATTTACACACATAGCACCCTGCCCATTGGGCTACCTAGGGACTACCATAGGGGTGACTTAGGTGTAGTAAAAGGGGAGTATAGGCCTTGGGAAGTAGTTTGAAACGCTAATTCAATGTGGCAGTGAAATGAGCACGCAGGGCCTGCAATGGCAGGACTGAGACAGGTTTGAAAAGCTACTTCTGTGGGGGGCGCAATCAGCGCTGCAGGCTCACTAGTAGCATTTAATTTACAGGCCCTGGGTATATGGTATACCACTTTACAATGGACTTAAAGGTAAATTAAATATGCCAAACAGGTGTAAGCCAAGTTTACCTTGTTTTAGGGGAGACAGCCCATGCACTCTAGCACTGGTAAGATGTGGTAAAGTGCCCAGAGTCCTTAAGACAACAACAAAAAGGGGCAGAAAAATAGGAGGATAAAGGAAAAATGTTTAGGGATAACTCTGCAGAAAGGGCAATTTCCAGCACCACTTTATCAGCAAATTCATAAATTTAGCTTAGTGAAGCTCCACACCCAGCCCCTGCTACATCCAAAATTAGTTTGTTTAGCCATACTCGTGTCGCCTCCAGGATACTGCCGTAGGCACGGAGCGTATTTTCCTAAATTCGGTTTGTAGAGTTGCTAATTGTATTTCAAGATACGCAATGGCACCCTCTTGGAGTTTCTCCTTCCAACTAAGTTATGTCAGAATTTATATATCATTAAATGAAGTGACCAAGGAGCCCCTTGAGTTGCCCTGCCCCTCTACGTTGACGCAAATTATGTGCCATTGTGAAGAGGCCACTATATTCCATTTCGATAGGACCACACATTAACAAACAACAGATTTTGATTTAATACAATGAGTTGATTTGGAACCGAAACCTGAACTGTGAAAATTGCTACTATCTAAGTTCTATTGCAAAACATTTGCTATCAAAAATGTGCCCCATTGCAAGTCGCGGGAGATGTATCCAGGGGTGGAGGGGGGGATGCAAATACAAGTTTTCCAGCCTGGTATTATCGGATCCTTAAACTTCAGACATGATAACTACAGGCTACGGCTAGGAGACACTGGATCTGGGGCCCTCTGTCGAACAGCAATGGCTGCAGGAAATGCTGTGCTTGCCCCTGGCCCGCCCCACACCTTTCTCCACCCTCACCTGCATCATTCTGCATGCAGAACAGAAAAAAGCTCCCTCCGGCTGAGGAAAAAAAAATCCTTCCCTCCTGCCACACCTTCCCCCCTTTCACCATCCTATGCCATGCGCCCTAATGCAAGCAAAGATCAGAGTTCAGTGGGCACCTCAAGTTTCTGGGCCCCAGCTGCACCTGCTGCACCATCGATAGCTACGTCCCTGGCCTGTCTGTGGGACAAGGAAAAAAGCCCCAGTAACATTTACCACCAGTTTGCATCCTATTCCACATTCTGGAAGAAAAAACACGTAATCTTTGTTGTTGCACTGGGAGATACCACCCACGATCATCCATTCTGGCACCCGTATATTCCTGAGGACCTAAAGGGGAACTTGTGATGGGGTCTTCTATGGTGGCCCTCTACCTTCACTGTTATTAACGGTAAGCTTGCTGCTGTTCATTAGAAAAGGAAAACATATTTGCACAAAACGCTTGATCTAAAGGGATCCATGGGAAGCGCAACAGCTCACCCTGCTTTAATAATCCTACAGCCTTTACTGCTCCCAGATCACCCACCAAGGGTCAGTACTGTCCCCTTTCTTATCTTTGCATAATCAGTAACATCAGTCAGTCCGCGTCCAATCCTTAATAATTTCCGGTCTTTCTAGTCTCCACCTACTATTGTGACTGGAATAGAGTCCAAGCAATGTCATTGCCATGCTACTTCTTGAATCGGAGGCGCGTGCACACGTCTCACAAACAGGCCATTTTGTCACTGCAAAACAAATTTGAGTGGAAAGAGCTAGCACATTTTGTGAGAGGAAAATATACAATATTGTTAGTTTTGCTCTTCCAGTCTAGGCTTGCCGAATACGCTATGGTTCTGGCAAGGTCTGGGAGAAAACCTGGCACAGGTCGCTAAAATCAAGATTCCACGGCAGTGAAAATTACTAGACTAGACTAGGCATGCGGAAGAGTCCGTTAGGATCCTGTGAAGCCTAGGTTTAGGGATGTGAGAAGCTATGTGGAAGTGGGGCGATACTGAAGGTTAGGAACTGCCGGTTTAACACAGACGGGCTTTTCTGCGCACTAGGTTTAGCAGCAGTACAAAAGGATGTGGCAAATTTATGGGGAGGTATGCGGTGCCAAAAGATGAAGAATGGCAGTCCAACAGCGACTGCTGCTTCTCCACCCAAATGGCAAATTAGACAGCATGGAGGTGTCCGGAGAAATTCGAAAATAAATCGGGGTTATGCATAGCATCCTTGGGGTTAATGGCGTGACCCACCGGATGATGAGTTACAAGGTTCAGTTACTATTACTCCCTGGTAAATATACTTATATGAGACTAGTCTTTGCAGTTCTGACGGTAAGATACGTCCAGTACTGAAATTCAGATGTCTGCAATTGTACCTTGATATTACTGATGATGATCTACTTTTGATTGATAAACAAAAACAACAAACAGTGTTTAAAAAAAGACACGTTTTGTACCAAGAAAAGGGGGAAAGACATTCGGTATTACCACATTAGTCTCGCACCGTTGCCCCGATCTGCAAAACCTGCAATGATGGGTTGATACCACACTTAGGGGGAAAACGGATCCTACAGTATGAATGATTCACTGTGCAGGATTACGGCATCATTTTACCGGCACATCCAAAATGGCGTAAGCCTTTTAGATTACACAGTGGCAAATAAAGAGAGTGGAGAGACCGCTGTTTGGTTTGTCATGTTTCGGTATGTTTACAGAAGAGTAATATAACTGGCAGAAGCCCACTCCTCTGCAACAGAATAAATGTCCGCTGTATGGCCTCTTTACCTCTGCTGGTTGTAGTTGCTGAGTCAAGATGGGGCAGGCACAAATCTTGAATAAGGGATTCACAAAAGAAAATTGCAAATCTGAACCTGATTAATACCATGTGCATTGGGATTTTTTCCTAAAATCACTAAGAAGGAAGTAGACAGTTCTATTTACATTTCATAAATCCTCGTTGTGAGTTAGTTGAGAGGTCTTTAATCATAGAATTTGGCATGATAAATAATGTTGAATCAGATTACAAGGTTGTACGATTTCACCCAATTAAATTAAGGGCAAAATGAAAACATGCGCATATGTTAAAAGTTTAATGATTTGCAACTAAAATTGACTACATTTTGTAGAAATATTTTTGGAAAGAGAAATAATGTTGGGTAATGAAAGCCAATTAGCATACATTGTAATGTTTACAATTTTCAGCAATTCTTAATCTTTTCCTATAAATCGCTGATGTATACATATATGTATGAATGGGTACTTGAACCCTCCAGCATAGTTAATAAACAATGGAGCACTAAACTGTGCATACTGGTGAATAAGAAACAATTCAGGGCAGACTACAGGATGGGAGGAGGGACATTTTTTGTTGGGTAAGGAGCTTGGTGGATGCTGAAATTCTATATACATGGCTGATGAGGTGTTCCTGGAAGCAATGCATTTACAGCTCCTTTCTGAAATGGATAAATTAGTAAGCAAGCCCTGTCTACCCATCAATCAATTTTTGTAAAGCGCGGCTACTCACCCGTGAGGGTCTGAAGGTGCTAGCGGGAGGGGAAGGGCCTCATCTGAAGAGCCACGTCTTGAGGTTCTTCCTGAAAATGGTGAGCGACTGGCTTTTTCTGGGGTGCAGGGGGAGGTTGTTACAGCTCTTTGCTGGAGTGTAGGTGAGGGATCGGCCTCAGGCAGTAGTTTTGCAGATGTGAGGGATGGTGTCCAGGGCCATCTGATCTGGTCCTGCATTGTGTATGGCCTTGTACGTGCGGGTGGGAAGCTTAAAGGTGATTCGCTTCTCGACTGGTAGCCAGTGGAGGGTCCTCAGGAGTTGGGAAGATGTGTTGTCAGCGAGGGAGGTCCAGAATGAGTCTGGCGGCGGTGTTCTGGATGAGTTGTAGTTTTTTTATATTTCTAGTTGATGTGCCAGTGTGGAGGGCGTTGCAGTAGTCAAGCTTGGTAGTGACTAATGTGTGTGTGACTGTCCTGCGACAGTCTGCTGGGATCCATCAGAAGATCTTCCGAAGTCTGCGGAGTGTGTGCCTGCAGGAGGCGGCGACAGAGTTTACCTGGTGAGTCATGAATAGGGAGGAGTGGAGGATGATTCCTAAGTTGCGGGCGTGCTCAGTCGGTGCAAGGGGGGCGCTGAGGGATGTGGGCCAAAAGGAGTCATCCCAAGCTGTGGTGGCGTTTCCGATGATGATGAGCTCAGTCTTATCGGAGTTGAGCTTGAGGCAGCTTTCTCTCATCCAGGTGGCGTGGGTTACCATTCCTGAGTGGAAGTTCCTTTTGGCCATGTCCGGATCTTTGGTTAGGGAAATGATGAGTTGTGTGTCATCGGCATATGACACAATGTTTATACCGTGGCTTCTGGCGATGGCAGCGAGAGGGGCCATGTATACGTTGAACAGTGTGGGACTCAATGAGGATCCTTGGGAGACTCCACAGTTGACTCCTGTGGGACTGGAAGGGTAGGGCGGGAGTCTTGAACCTCTGCGTCCTCCCAGAGAGGAAGGAGTGGATCCATTCCAGGGCTCTTCCGCAGATTCCTATGTCATGGAGTCTGGTGCACAGAGTGCTGTGGGAGACCATGTCGACTGCTGCTGAGAAGTTTAGGAGTATGAGTGCTACGGTGTGGCTGCAGTCTCGGATGTTGTCGGTGACTGCCCGGAGGGCCGTCTCCGTGCTGTTGTTGCTGCGGAAGCCAGACTGGGAGTTAGGATCTGTCCACTGAGTTGTTGGCCTCGATGAAATTCCATAGTTGTACATTCATTGCTTTCTCCAGGCCTTTGGCAGGGTAATGTAGCAGCGAGATGGACCTGAAATTCTTTAGTTCTGATGGGTCGGCCAAAGGTTTCTTAAGAAGAGGGCGTATTTCGGCCTGTTTCCAGTTCTGGGGAAGGTGCCATGCTGATGGAGCAGTTGATATGGGAGATGTTTTTCCAGAGCCTTGATATGTAACTTGAGAATTCTTGTTTCCTTTTTTTGCAGCATTTTTTGATTTCCAGTCGCAGTCAGACAATCCTGTAATTTAGGGCCTGATTTAGATGTTGCCGGAAAATACTTTGTCACAAACATGACGGATATCCTGTCCGCCATATCACGATCACTATAGGCTATTATGGGATCGTAAAAGGGCAGATGGGATATCCATCATATTAGTGGTGGAGTAATCCCCTCCACTGGTTTCTAACTCAGGCCCTTAGTGTGTTGCTTTGGCCTCCTAATGGTGAGTATTTCAGGGAGGTTGTTTGGAGTGTTGATACTATTGGTGCTTAATTTGAAGAAGAATAAGGGCAGGTCCAAAGTTTGGTTCAGAATTCCACAGCCAGTGGTATCAAAGTTTGCGGTGCCGAAGACCAAGGATGCATAGTATCAATTCCACCTCTGGCCTTTTAGCCACAACCAAATACTGCCTGCCTGTTTATTTCACTCTTGCATTTTCTTTTTTAATTTTTTTTCTCCCTTTGTCACTGTTTTTCAATCTTTCACGTCATTCTTTTTCACTCTTGCTTGGAGTAAAAGTTTAATGAGGAAAAATAAGTGCTGGTCCCAGTTGCTGCTGGTGTAGGGGCAGAGTGGAGGGGCGGGGAAGTGGATGGCACAAAACAGAAACAGGAAAAAAAAGCTTACCTGCCCATTGCCACATCAATGCATCGTTGCTCGTCAGGCACAGGCTCTCAGCCTGCCCTGCAGTCAATCCTAATGCTGCTCTCATGCTGCTGGAAGTATGACAGCAGTGTCAGGATTGGCCTGAGTGCCCTTGATTTGGGCTCCCAGGCAGACTGGGAGCCGGTGCCTGCTGTCTCCAACCCAGCAGCTCAGCTCGGTGGGAGAGAGCGCAGAGCACATGTGGGTTTGGCCGTCCTGAGACGGACAGCCAAACTCATGTGCGACCTGAGGGGAGTGCACACCTCTCCCCCCTCCCTGCCTGTCATCCCCCATGGCCCACCCCCTTGAAAAATAAAAGGATAATAAACATGGTTTATTTTCCTTTTATTTTTCAAGTCTTGCAGCAACTGCTGCTGGTGAGAGTTGGGGGCGATGCTCCTCTGCTATAGCGGAGGAGCCACCCCTGGTTGGTCCCCAAACCTGTCTGCTGGGAGCGCAGCTGGCAACCCGAGGCTCAAATTAAGGACTGGATATTAATGACTCATAGGTAATATAGCGGGCACTGAAGATCGTACGGTCCAATTGGCAGAGTGTTTATGCTGTCTGGGTGGAAAAGAACCACAGATTGGATAGAGTTGCTAAGACATCTTCAGGGGGGAAAAGTCACATTTTTCACAGGGAGGGTAAATGACGACAATCAATCTTAGTTTTCTTAGTAATATGGTTTTTAATGAAAGGTCATCATCTCTGATAAAACTCTGGGATTTGTAATGTGTGAACTGGGGAGGCAATCCCTATTGTTTTATATCAGGCAGCAAGCTGCAGATCTTTGTTTTTGAACTGTTGGAGATGTTGATGAAATCGGCCTTGATGGGTTTAATTTAGGGTAAGCAATGAACAGGCCACATTGATACCGGCATTGTCATCTGCTGCAGGTTGAACAGACAAGGCAGCATAGTACAAAAGAAGAGGGCCAGTTGCAGAAGTCCCACTTTCGCTCACTGTGGCTGACAAGTGGGGTTTTCAAGGGCATTATGTACAGTACACATTGCCACCATATGACTTCAGAACAAGGGAAAAGATCAAGAATTGTTCAGGGTTGGTTGGAGGAGACGGGATGCTTTCAAAGAAAGTGTTCCTCTGCTACAAGTGTGCATTCGTTAGAGTCAGACAGTTTATATTCGCAAAAACAACTGTCTAGTCACTCAAAGAAAAAGAAAAATAATAATGTTGACTGTAAATTGGTAGCAATTAGAATTGACATTTAAATTCATATTTCAATTGTGTTCTTGTCCTCGGTCTTTTTGATGTTCTGTACCTCTAAGCTTTGTATCTGTTTTTGTAAACAAAGGTAATTCAGAGTGTAAGAGCATTGTGCTATCAAAATACACAACAAATCTAGGTCTCAAATTTGCCTTATTGGTGAAAACGTTCTGATGAAACAGACAGATGCAAATAATACTCCAAGTATCCATTTAGATTGATTCTGAGCAGGCCTAGGTAGAAGTGCCTGCTTCTAAGCAGAGTGCAGACCTGTAACGCAATCTGAGTATTATTAAAGCCCTATGTTCTACCAACAATTGAAAGTACAAAAAAGGCTTTGCGGCGCAGCAGGAACAGTTGCCATGACAAAGCAATGAATCAGTGGCCGATGCAATCGTCACACGGAGCGAACTTGCTGCCATGATTATCTAGACCCTTCCTCTATTGCTGTGGCTTGGAGCTCTTTGATCACAGACCATCCAATCCAAGATGGGAGTGAGGGAAACAATAACAGGCATATGAAATTGATCTGTCCAAAGAAGAATTTACACAGCGGCCTGAGGGAGGATTGCTTATGAGAGGCTCAGCTAACACTTGACGAACATGTTAAAATGTATTAGGTCTGCCAACACCACAAAAAATTGAACTCAGCCACAAATAAGCTAAGAAAGAAACTAACTATTGATTTTAATGGATCTGGAGTGATGTGTTGCACCCGCTCAGCTTTTCTAACACCTAGCAATAGAGCAATATCCACATTCAATTTTCTCAATCTACGAAGAATAGTGCAAACAAATCCCAGTTCCAATATTACGGAGCTCCTTGAGGCTCCGAAATAAGGCACTGGAATCATTTGAGTTTTCGCAAGCATTGACTGCCCAGAGATTAAAAGTGTCTGACCCTGCGGTGGTATAAGAAAGCATAACTGCAAGACAACCATGTTATTGTGCTGCGATTGTAATGTATTTTAACAAAAAAGATTGTTAAAGGAGAACAAAATATATTTTCTTCCACGAAATGCTTTATCTAATCTCACTTCATAATGGCTCTCCTTATGAGACGATCAGAGTGGTATGCCTATAGGCGGGGAGGGACTGGCTAATTGTGAGTGGCAAGATATTCATGCAACCAGGAATACTAGGTGCAGAAATACCAGGTTAGGTTCTAATGAATGCAGAAATACACAAGTGAAACTACTGGTGGTTTTGGATCTGACAGAAGGATGAAAGGCTATCTCTGGCCCCCACTCAACTTCCTCCCACATTACCGGGGATATTCAGCACTCTTTCAGTTGCAGCGGAGCCTGTCACGCCAACTTACAGTCCCTAAGACCCCTGCTACCCACAGCCCGCCATGGATCGTGCTCAGATTGATTCTCTGCTCTGAACTGGAGGTAAATAGGAGCTGGTAAGTCCCTGGAATCAGGGATAACCAGTTGAAAAAGACCCAGTAAACCAAATCCACGTGGTTATTCCCCATCCTGGGGATGAAAACCTGGGCTGCTCAGAATATGAGTGATGGAGATACACATTAGAATCAGTGATTCCGGTGCTGTAATTCCCCCATAATACTTGGGTCAACATTAATGAAGGCCACTGTGGTCGACAAATCAATAAAGGACTTCAGAACGTTTTTACCAAAGGACTTCCTATATTAGGTGTCCATAATACACCCTTCAAATGTGCCCATACATGCAGCTGTAGAGCATTAAAATGCACCAGACTAGGGGAAGCCAGTACAAGATTACAAACACGTTTCTTACCTTCCATAATTATCTTTCTGGCGGATACTCTTTCTAACTGCAGATTCATTCTTTACCTTGTGAATATTCCCAGGCGTCACACTGAATCTGGAATACTTCAAAGTACTACTGCTGCTAGCTGGTAAGTGCAGCTCCATGTGATGTAATTCCACTCTGGAAGTGAAGAGCAGAATCACACATAAGCGCCACCATTTGTAAGCTGTCTGTGCCCTAAGACGCAGAGCCCGTTAGCAGACTGGCATGACCAGTGGGCAGATCGCTGTACTGAGACCATTTTAGATGGAAAAAATTAGTCCAGTTCACAAAATGGGGAGGGGGAGGGATGGTGAGAAATCTGCGGCACCAGAAAGACTGTTTCCTACCTAACAAGTTTTTTTTGTGGATACTTCTAACCAAAGACTCCTGACCTTCGTGAAAAACATACCAGGGCAGTACCTCCCAAGGTTGTAGGTCTGTGAACTGGCTCAGGCACAAACAGCCTTGCAGAATCAAGCAAGAAAAGCGCCTCTCTCTAAGGACCTTCCTGTTGAGGCAATGGTGGTTCATGAACGTGTGTACCGATGCCCACATAGCCACATGATAAATGTCCAGTACAGGCACTCTACTTGCCAACACAGTGGTAGCAGCTTTGCCCTCGTACAATGAGTGTGCAAGCCTTCTGGGACTGCTTCTTTGCCAGTGCGTAGAATATTTATATAGGGAGAAGAATTCATCAAGCTATGGTCCATTTTTGCATTGCCTTACTCTTCTTTGCTTGGGAAATCCCTACAAAGAGCTGACTATCCACTCAATATTCTTTGGCCTGATCAGTATAAAAGTTAAGTGCCCTTTTAGGGTACAAAAGATGGATTCTCTCTTCTTCTTTAGGAAGATGAGGTGGAGCAAATAATGCCAAAAGGTTGATAGCCTACCTGATTTAAAATGGAGTGACCACTTTTGGTAGAAAAGAACCTGGGATCCTCAACATCAACTTATCCAAAAACAATTAGTAAAATGGTGGCCTGAAGATCGCTCAGGCCTGTCGCCAATGGCAAGGCAATGCAAAGGACCGTCTTTAACGTCAGACGCCTTAATGGACAATTGTGCAATGGCTCAAAGGGGATGTGCATCAAAAAAGTGAAGATTATGTTCAGTGTCCACTCGGGCATCATAAAGAGCTTTGACAGAAACAAATGTTTTCCAAAGCCTCATCATAACAGGTGATCTGAATAATGTAGGTTGATCTGGCAAATGCAAAAGCTCGTCACATGCCATCTCCATGAAGGGCCTTTGAACATCCTTGAAGAAGCCTGTAGCCCTCATTCAAGTGTGACGTTGAAGTGCCCCTAGTGCCTAAAGCTTGACCTAAGCAGCCAGTCGTGTCAAAGCCCAACAATATAACAAACTTCACTGCAGCTCCACCATCTTGACTCAACAACTGAAGGTATGTGAACAGAATTGGACCTTAGCAGTCTGACCTCTGTAGAGGAACTACCGGTTTTACAATTTTTGTGTGAACTTGTTAACAAGCAGCATTTGCCCTTGCCTGGTATAATTTCAGGGTCCATTGACAAAAGTGAGCATTCATGAGCCGGAATTCACAAATGAAGTCCTTGATGGCATACATGGATTTACTACAGTAGATTTCTCCGTTATGAGAGCCGAAAAATTCTCAGTTGTGAATCCCACTTAAGGAGTGAAAAGTGGATGTTGCAAGGCGTGGTTTGCCAAAGACATTTGGGAAAGCCCACAAACACGTTTGCGGGCATACTCAAACTCATACTCGACCCTTATACACCCTGGAAAAGGACCAGATATCCACTTTAGCCAATGGATTAACTCCCTGTTCGGAATGGAAAGGAGGACAGAACACTGCCAGATGTGGTGGGGTGTTTGGGGAACAGCTTTCTCCAATGGGAAAATGTTTTCCAAAATGTGCATTTTTTCAAGAGGCTCTATTCCCAGCGGGAAATTTTGCAACATTTACAATTACACACAGGTGGAATAGAACCCAGTGAGTCAGGTCACATTACATTCCCAGTATGCGTTGACACCGCCACCTGGTACAACTTTCCAGACATACTGCTAAAAATGTTGGCGAATAGTAACATTTTATAATTCTGCACCTGTATGTAGGCGCACTTCCATGAATACAGATTTACTACTTCTTTGGTGTACATTCTGCTTGCTCATCATTGTAAATATGAACTGAGTAACATCTCTGGTGCAGTAAATAATTTTCCATACTTTATTGTGTCGGGTAACCATCAACTGCAATTAATTTCAGAGACACACTTCTTTATAAAAGATCCTTAACATGCATGCCCAATTTAAAAGTTATTAGTAAGTATTTGTTTAATGTTTCAGATAGCCTTCTTTTTTGGCTACAACTGGTGGTGCATCTAAGGTTACTACCTCGGATCTTACTAGAATTCTGATGATGTTTTTGGTGAGGAGTGTACTTGTGATAACATGTCATTTCATGACTTATTTTACTTGTCATGAACATAGTGAAAGTTTAATGAAGTGCAACGTAAGTATCTCAAACTAGTTTAAATAAAACATGGAATAATTGTATTGATTTTTAAAAAATGATCTTTATTGACTTTTATGAAGAAAGAAGCAATAACAACAATGCGCATCCAAGTCCAAACATGGGCAGAGTAAGCATCTAATCAATAAGATCACATAGGCATGTATAACATCTTCGCACCCCCACCCAGCTCTTGTGCAAATTATCCCAGTTAATAGAATACAGCATAGAACCATGAGTGCATACAAGAGATGGTCATTCTACATTGTGACCCAGTCTTCAGTCGGACCCACGCCCCAATTGCATGACCAGTGCTACACTATGCTATGATAGTGTAGCATGAGAATTGTTATGTAGATGTTGGACCCTCCAAATGTCACTGAGGTGCAGTTCATGCATCAAGTCCCTTAGTGTTTCTGTCATAAGTGGTTTAGTGTGCTGTCAGGGTAGGGTCATGTCCAGCTTGCCATTCAGGACACAATTACGGTCCCCCATCATCAGTATATCAGCGGCTACGTATTCATAGGCAGCCTGTGCCACAACAGTGTAGTAATCAGGACAGTCGTTACTGGGTGCATATACATTAATTAAACTGATCTCGTGACCATCCGGAGTATCATGCAGGATTATATACCGGCCCCCAGGGTCCAAGACGTAATCTTGGCAAAGAAAGGGCACCCCTGAGCCACCCAAATGAACACCCCCCATCCGAGTGCAGTCGGAGTAAGAAGTAGCATATAGCTGTCCCTTTCAACGCTTCCATAGAGATCGTATCTAGTCTCCCCCAAATGTGTGTCTCTTGTATGAATGCAATGGAGACCTTATAACACTTTAAATAATCAGCATCCTCCCAACCAGCATCCTGCCAGGCGAAGGCCAGCGACAGCAGCCCCATTACCCCAAAGTAGAAAGCAAACTATATCAAGACCACAGGAAAAACACAAATTCTCTATGCTATGCTAGAGTTGAGGATGCGAGAGAGGGTGAGAGGCAAACCACACTCAAGCTCCCCCTCTGTATCGTTCATCTCTCACTTAGAGCCTCTCATCAATAGAATTAAACAACAAAGAGATAACCAACATGCATCACCATTCTTCATCTGGCTCCTTCCCTCCCAACATTAGTTCAACAGCAACTGCTGTCCACAAATATTAATGTCCCAGAAGCTGAGGCAGTTCCAGTCAGTTCAACCCTGGGAAGTGGAAAATATCGTGTAGGCAAGGCCCCAGCCCCTATTGCTCTCGGTGCTCACAGTTTGATGTAAAACCCCGCAATCTCATTCCACGCCAGTACTGTCACTAGCAGTACCAGGAGCACTGCGGAGTCGCTAGAAAGACTCCCTCGAATCTGTGTTCCCGTCTGTAGCACGGTGGGTGTCATCAGAGCAGGTTGTGATCCTTTCCAAAGCCTGACTGCTATCCAGACTCTTTCGCAGCCCCTTTTCGTCTACGGGGATGGGTAGACTGTCTCCGAGTGCCAGGAAGACCTCGATCCAGATAGCTTGAGCTTTAACCAATAGTCTGCGATAGGGTAGCCAGCCAGTTGCCAGCTTCCGCTGAGCTGGAAAAAAAAATCAGACTGAATCTTTCTGTTGGACTCAGAGCTTTGTTGGGAAAAGCAGACTGTACTTCAGGCTCAAATCTCTCATTCCCTTTTTTTTTTTTAAACAGCCAAAGAAAGTCTTTCTTTGGTCTTGTACCCTTTGGGTATAATCTGGGAATGTAGAAATAGGTTTTCCCTGAAACAATGGAGGCCCCTGTACCCTGACACATTGAACATTTTTATCCTGGTCGCAAATGTTAAAGATGCAGGCAATTATGGCTCTTGGGACGGCTCCCGGTTTTGGCCGAGGGGTCAGCACTCTGGGGCTCATTCCACCATAATGAAGTTGGAAAGTCTCTTGGGTAAAAAGGCAGTGGTTATTCGGTCCTCTAAGAACAGTTCTGTGGATAGTCCCTCCACCTTCTCTGGAAAACCCCCATATTGGAGTTTAACGGAGATCTAATAGCGAAGGGCAGAATCCTCTGCTCCATCCACATTTCCAACAGAGCCCCGGTTTCTTCCATCACAATCTAGAGAAGGAGGCTGCATCCACTGAGTATAGTTGACAATTTTGTTCGACTGTGCTGGTTTGGACCCTTTACCATGGTGTCAAAAGCAGCCAGCAGAGGACCAACCACACCGGCACCAGTCAGGGTCTGTCGGTATCACCAAACCCCTCAAAGGTCCCCTGATAATCCACAACAAGTAGCTGCCGCGGGGATATCCGACCAGTCTAGGATGCCAGGGGGCATTTAAACCAGGGGGGACATGCGGTCCCCACCATGAGGCAAGCAAGACCCACCAGTAGCACAATACCACCAGGTGACCACCCGCATGACAGTAGGTCTGAAAGGCCTTCAGCAGAAATGATGTCGATCCTGGGACCAGGTACACGGGGCTAATTTAAATAGCCAGGATTTAGAGGCATATTGCACATAGTTACTGGTTGCAGGCACTGTTGCATACTGTCAACTCAACTGCCCCTGATTTTCAGAAGCTGTTAGCTCCACCACCGGCCCTCGGTCTTCTCAGGAACAGTCAAATGTTAGGAGCAGGCTCCCGTCCTCCCTGCGCTCCCCCACCAGGGGATCCTCCTGCAGCATGACACCGAAAAGAGGATATACTGGCCACGGCTTCTCACCTGTATCGTAGGCTCAGGAACACACAGCAAGCCCCAGGAGGAGTCCAGTAGGACAGGCCCCGACAACAGCCTGCTGCGTAGCGTTGAAGGGATTCTGCTACCCGCTGATAATTCAGGTCCCATTGCCAGGCCGCTCTCCATGAACCCTCAAGTTATGGTGGGGGCCCACCTCTCAGGATCAGGGGCCCTTCATGGCCCGGGAGTTCAGAGGCGATCACACACCCTGATCCTAGGGCCTCAAAGGCCCTGTTTTGATGCTGTGCACCAGGCCGCCGACAGCCGCAAGCAAGCGTAATATCTTACAGGCCTGGGCCGGCATCTACTGCAAGTTTCTCCACCATCCTCCGATCCCATCAGAATCCATGGGCACCTAAAGAGCCAAACTAGACCAGGGAGCAAACCACAAGAGGGATACCACAGTTGCTAGCACGCCGGTTCGCCCTGATATCTCAGCCAACAGCTGTGGCCACCCTCCGTCATCTGAGCAAACCGGCCCCATGCAGGCCAGGATTCCAGAAGTCTGTAGGCAGCAAGTGAAGACCACAAAAAACACACCCCAGGGCCTACCTACACCATGGGCAGTTGAGGTGGGCTCGGGGGGTGGGTGGCGGGAATGGCCACAAACCAAGTAGGATTATTTCAGGATTTGTATAGTAAAGACCGGACCTCAGAAAATAACTTCTATTTAGCCATCTTGCCTGGCTACGCCCTGTGATATTACTGTTTTGATCTAGTAAGATGTTGCCATCTTTTATTTCAAAGAAGTATTGTTTTACTTATTTTAATGTTGATCTGTGACTGTTTAAATAGGCATTTATTTGTCTAATAAACTTCGGTTAACTGGAAACATAACATAAGATGAAGAGATTCCTAAAAAATATTCCAGCTTCACAACCTCAAGAGTAGCTGGGGTGTACCACTGTCCAAGTGGCATCAGAACTACATAATGTGGTTAGGGGTGCTTTTTATTAAGCTGCTTTCATTCTTCACATGTTCCTACAGAGGGCTTCAGCCATGGCATCAGTTATTTAGAACTAAACATACGTCCACAGGTCGACAGGTGGACTAGGGCTTTCGTAAATGACAATTACTTCCCCTCAGACACCCTCACTCAGTGCTTCTGTAACCTAATGTATTAGGTGGCCTCTCACTTAATGCAAGTGATTGTCCTCTTCACTGTTTGTCATCACAGGGTTTCTGGTACACAGTTTAGTCTATCACCATTTAGAATGTATCGAAAGACTCCTGATGTCCCCAGCAAGTCGTTATATATCTCCTGTTGTCTCTAAACCAACCGTTCATTCAATGGGTAATTGAGCAATTTACTATTACTTACTCTGCTGCATTATTGACTGCCTTTCTCTGTTCCATGTCAGAGTGGCCTTCTATTTTGCACTACATACAGGCAAGATAACCTGTTTGGTTCCATCATTGCTGCTATTATAACCATTTCTCAATTTGCTAATGCATTGGTTATTTCACGTTTTATAAATCTTCATATTACCTTTCCTCCTGTAACTAATACCACCCTCCTCTCTTCACTAACATTTCCTATTACTTCCTCTCCTTTGTAACTATGACCTCCGTTCTCTCTTCGTTAAGCTTTATATTATGTTTTCTCCATAACTAGGATCACCTTCCGCTTGTCACAAAGTGTTACTTTATCTTCCATAAGTAGGACCATTTTCCTCCTTTCACTACACGTCCTATTACTTCCGCTCCTATAACAAGGACAGGATTCCTCTGTTAACTAATGCGTCCTATTGTTTTATCTCCTGTAACTAGGACCACGTACTTCTTCTCTCTAAGCTTCCTATTACTTTCTCTCCCGCAGCCAGGAAAACATTCCTCTCATTACTAAGTTTCCTATTACTTTCTCTCCTGTAACTAGAATCACCTTCCCTCTTCGTGGAGCTTCGAATTACTTTCTCTTCCATAACTACAACTGGCTTCCTCTTTTCACTAAGATTCCTTACTGTCTCTCTATGTAGGACCACCTACTTCTCTTCAAAAAGCTTCCTATTACTTTCTCTCCTCAAACTAGGCCCCTTTCCTCTCTTCAACAAGCTTCATATTGCTTTCTCCCCTGTGAACAGGACCCCCTCTATTACTCACTATGGCTTCCTACTAATGTCTCCATTAAAATTAGGTTTACATTCCTCTCTTCACTAAGATTCCTAAGTATTTATCTCATGTAATTAGGACCACCCTCCTCTCTAACTCTTCTTATTACATTCTCTTATGACACTGGGACAACCTTCCTGACTTCACCGATGGTTATTACATTCTCTTTCTTAACAATTACTGCCTTGCCCTCGTCACAAAAGCTTTCTTTTATTTTCTCTCCTGTAACTAAGACCACCTTCCTCTTGTCACTAAGCTTTTTAATACTTTCTCTCTCATATCTGGACCACCTTCCTCTGTTCATTAATGCCTCCCGTTACGTTCTCTTCCGTAACAAGGCCCACCTTCCTTTCTACAGTAATGCTTTCTTATACTTTCTCTCCTGTATCTAAGACCGCCTTCCTCTATTTACTAATGTTTTGTATTCGTTTCTCCTTTGTAACTAGACCTGTCTTCCTTCACCAATGTTGTTATTGCCTTCTTTCCTATATCTGTGACAGCCTTCCTCTTCTCACTAATGTTTATCTTTTTTTTTGCTTTCCTTTCTACACAAATAACTATTTCTTCCTCTCCTGTATCTAAGACTGCATTCCTCTCTTCACTAATGCTCTATGTTACTTACTATTTCAAATCTACTACCACGTTCCTCTCTTCACTAATATTTTGTATTGGCTTCTCTTCCATAACTAGGACTGCCTTCCTTTCTACACTAATGCCTTCTATTACTTTCTCTCCTGTATCTAGGTCTACCTTCCTTTCCTCACTGCTTTGAATCACTTTCTATTCCGTAACTAGGCCCACCTTCCTTTCTGTAGTAATACTTTCTATTATTAACTTTCTCTTCACTGATGTAAAATTAGTTTCTCTTCGGAACTAAGACTGCCTTCATTTCTATTCTAATGACTCCTATTACTTTCACTTCTGTAACAAGGACCACATTCCTCTCATCACTAATGCTTCCTATAGCTTTCTCTTCTGCAATGAGGACTGTCCTTCTCATGATTCACCTTCATTTTTAGGTGGAGCTCGCAAGTGCTTTGACCTGTTGTAATTATTGTGGGCTTTTAACCACGCCCACCTCATGCCCATCATTTTTCACTCGTTCATGAGCTTGCCTGTCAAAAATCCCTTGATGTTCATTGGTAATTGCTTTACGTTTGTCCTGCCTTGAGATGGCTTTGTTACCGCCTTGCAGACTGACCCTGTTACATGGATAATTGCACTATTCCCGATATACTTCAGCGTGGGGAACTATTATTTTTTTCTTTTGTCTTCCCCCTTAGTGCTCCATTGCAGCCATGGCCCTCACAGCACGAACAGTGCAAACTCTATCAGCGGTACTGGAGCGCTGGTCACATTGTTCACACTGTTACCTAATCAGAGTAATTTGTTTTGGCTCTCCCCTTCACTCTCCATAGCTTTCCCAAAAACACTTATAATTGATAAATGCTTTATGTAAAAAACCTCCGGGCACAGCGGGAGAGCCGATACTACAATATTCACTGCACTCGGGAAACATCGCCCCATAATGCTTTGCAAGCATTCTTTTTCAAAACATTTTTGCCCATAACTCAGCCTGTGGTGTTCCTAGGACAATGGGACCACCACCAAAACATTCAGCACGATGCACTCTTTTGTTTAGGTATGGGTCCCTACACTAGGTTAGTGGAGACCCCAAAATAATAACCCCTCCCACCATTCAGTCCCTTTTTAAGCTCTCTTATGGCTGGGGAACATTTGTTTTACAGCTTGGAGAAGTTTGTGTTCTAAGGGCCTTAGTATTGCAGTAGGCCCGTTAAGCCTGAAATTGTGTAAGGCCTAAGCCCTCTAGGGGTTAAGTATATGGTTGTGTTACATTACTTTGTGCGTTCTATTTTCATGCGGTTATGCTCTCTAGGTGCTAATTATATAGTTACATGACCATGTTTCTTCAAATTATATTTTTACTGCGGTGTCTTCTAGGGGCTGTTCTGAGCATTACAGTCAACATACTACAATATTTGCTGCACTTAGTCGTACCATAATGCTTTGCAGGGCATTATTTTACAAAACATTAACATTTTTGCTCATAACTCTGCCTGTGGTGGTCCCAGGACAATGGGACCACGTTCAATACGCTCCCCAAAAGCTGCTCTTTCAGTATAGATCATCTCTGGGTCCTCACACTAGGCTAGTGGGGACCCCAAAATGATAACCCCTACATCCATTCATTATTTTTGTAACCTCTCTCATGGCTGGAACATTTGTTTTACAGCTGAGAGTAGTTTGTGTTTAAGGGTCTTGTTTGTAATAGCATTGCAATAGTCGTGGTGGCCCTGAAAATGTAATGCACTAAGGGCCATATGTACGAACACATTTTCCCATTGACACAGAAAGGGGAAAAACCCTTTGCTACATCTGGCCCTAAGTCCTCTCGGGGCTAAATATATGGTTATACTGCAATGCTTTCAGTCATTTTCTTTTCAAGTGGTTATGCCCTCTAGGGGCTAACTATATGGTAACATTACCATGTTTCTTCTAAATGCAATTTTTATTGTGGTTTTCTCTGGGGGGCTGTTCTGAGCATTACAGTCTAATTGCAAACAATCATTTCTGATAAATGTTTTTATTGGGTTTATATGATAATTGTATATTTTTTATTACTCTCTCCTTTTTGCAATTATGACCATGATTCAGGTTAACTTAACATCCTTATTACACTATGACTGTTTGAACACTCTTGATATGTTTGGGTGACCCTTCTAATTTATTTCTCGTTTCTCCTCTGTGACTGTCTTGTTTTGGGAATTGTGTTAGCCAGTCAGCAATTCTGATGGTGGGGTGGTTACAGTGCTATTCTACTGAAATTAACAAGGCATATTTAAATTGGGATGCAAAAAGGCAACTCTTTTATTTTTGGCTGCAGATAGAGGAAGGAGGTAAATTGAAGGGCTTTAGTTATATGCAGGGCCACTGGAATTATGTGGCATGAAAAGACCAAATTATAAGGCAGGGTTGACCAATGTATGTGGCAAGAAAAGTCCAGTTAGGAATTTACAACGCCAATAGCTTTAACTAAAGCAAATTCGAGACCCACTGCTATGCAAATGCTTGTTTTTCTTTCTCTCCTATAACCAGGATTGTCATCCATTCTTCTATAACCTTTGTTCTATTTTCTCCTTCTCTTGCATGCAGGTCCACCATTGTGTAACTGTTTTATGCAGTGCAACATTGTAGAAGGGAGATATATTACGGACTGATATTGTGTAACATCTTCAGCTTCCAAAACCCTCTTGGGCAACAAATGCCATGAATGCAGTACTGGAAGAGCATCAGTCAGAGGCATGCTTCATAACCTCATGCTCAAATTGCTAGCACAAAAAATACTTTCCCAATCATGAAACCCTTACTGCATGAAGTCTATCAATCCCTGAGTACAGGGTTTTCACTAGGACCCTATGAGCTCCCCATATTTCCAGGTGTCTCTCAGTCAGTAAGCTACTACTTTTATACGTCTAATCGGATGTCACTACATCCGTATTGGGTGTCATTCCTGTGCAGGACCATAACGAGATCCTGTAAAAAAAAAAAGTCAGGTGGTAACTCAAAATCCAAAATACCAGTATTTCTTGGCATGCCCTGAAAATTTCAAAAGTTTGCAGCTTTTTAAACTTTCCAGTTAACTAGGTCGTTACCTATGGTCATAGTACACTCCCAAATAGGTGCTTCTAGGTGGGATATGCTGATGTTTAATAACTTATGTACACAGTCCTAAATAGTACGCCTACTTTGCAACATGTTTGGAACCTGCATCCTCAAAGCTATACAGCTTAGAGTGCCCCTTCCTATAACGTACGTGATAAAACCCCAAAACAGGGAAGGTGAAAGAGTAATCTTTATTTCTACTATCTCAAACCTCTTCTCAGTTGTAACTCCAGCACCTCATACAAACTTTCTAAACGGGCTCCCAGAGGAAGGGAATGCACCATTGGGGACAATGAAAGTGGGGCGGGAGAAATCAAAAAGGGAAAAATCAGAAAATTAGTATTTAAATTAATTATGAAATTACAGCAGGATTCTTCGCAGGGCCCCTCCTTTACTTCTTGCACACCCCTGGAAAAAATCAACAATACAAGGAGCCATCATTTCGCGTCCAGATGACTGCATCTCGCTTTACCAGGAACGTCCGAAAACATTTGTACTAAGGCCCTAAAATATACAACAAGCATTTGCAATGCAATAGGTCTCGCATTTGCTCGAGTTACAGCTATTAGCGTTGTAAACTCCTACCCGGAATTTTCTTGCCACATCACATAAGCGAGCCAATTCAAAGCAACATGGCCGCCATGAGCATCAGTGATAAAGAGAGGCACAAAAGGAAAAAGAAGTCAAACCTATTGGCACAAGTGCAATTAGCCATGTAACAGGGGCATAGCCAAGGCGGTAACAAAACCTCCCGAAGGAGGGACAAATGTAAACCATTTACCAATGTCATCAAAGAAGTTTTAAAGGGCAATCCCACAAATGAGTGACAGTGATGGGCGTGAGGTGGGCGTTGTTAAAAGCCCAGATACATACCAACACGTCGGAAAAGCAGCGCTTACGTGCTGCTATGCTCGACCTAAAAATGCA
This sequence comes from Pleurodeles waltl, assembly GCF_031143425.1. Lineage (NCBI taxonomy): Eukaryota > Metazoa > Chordata > Amphibia > Caudata > Salamandridae > Pleurodeles > Pleurodeles waltl. The sequence goes on from NC_090444.1 coordinate 703,725,062, forward strand.
GCAGCCCGGCCGGTTCTTGACCTGAAACGTTGCTTGCATATTTAATCCAGTTTGAAAGTATTTCATTGGCTGCCTATCCACAAGCCCAGCCTTTTTAAGTCCTGATGTCTTTGCCATAAATCTGTGTATGGCCATACCTCACTTTATCTTAAAAGACTGTAGTCTTTATATAAATAACTCAGCACAAATGTTTCGATGTACAAACCCCACTCTCCTCTGAGTATCCAGATTCAAACGTTCACATTTTGGCAATGGTGCCTTTATGGCGATTAAGATTAAGTCCCAGAACTGACTTCCTCCTCGGCTGTTGGCCAGGAAACCACAGCTCTTTCCAGAAACTTCTGAAAACCTTCCTTTCCTCCTCCCTTTAACCCTTCTGCGATCCGCACCTATACTAGCACCGGGATACCTTGTATCTTGCCAACCAAGCGGTATCCAAGTTTGTCATTCATTCAAAAAAATAAGTGGAACAACAGTACCGCCACGACAGTCCCATGAGTTTCAGCGGAATCACCTTATCCCATGTATACTTTGAACAGCCTCTCATCATTTAAAATGCAATGGCAGTCGACGACTAGCAGCCTTAGAGTTTCCACCATCTTCAGGAATTGCAGGATGCTCCACCCTGGCTGCTCACCTGGCTTTCGACATATGAGCACATTTTGTCAGTGATCTGACCTCTTTATAAGTTTGCATAAAGCATTTCATAAAAAGAACCCCGATTTACTAGCTTTTAAATGAGTGGTACCTCCAACCAGTCATTGAGTTTTGCCAACTAATCTCTTCACCTGGTCCGCAAAACAAAATCTGCGACTGCGGTGACAGGTTCTTTTCCATCACCCCAACCAAACTCTGGGAAACGTTGCCACTCACCCTGTTGAGCCCAGTTTTTAATAAATATCCTTATTTAGCCCCTTTTATTCAGGTTCTGATGTTCTTTATGTGTTTATTCCAATGGCAATTGCTATGTTTTAGCCAGAGCCAAGAAATCAGCGAACACCGCTTTATAAATAAATATAACGTAGCATGCATTAGACATGGTGAGTGGGTGCAAGTGGTAGGTGGCAGTCTGTGGACTGAGAATACTGGAGTTATTATACAAATAACTGTTGGACTTGCCCTTTTGGGAGGGTCACCCCCATCGTTTTGCTTTACCTCTAATGTTTTTCTAAATTTTATTTTTGTTGGCATTAGGACTCTGAGCACTTTACCACTGCTAACCAGTACTAAAGTACTCTCTTTTCCCATCCCGGTAAAGATGGTTTACATCCAATTGTCACATTTAATTTACATATAAATAACTAGTAAAGAGGTACTACATGTGCCCATGGCCTGTAAATTAAATGCTACTGTTGTCACAGTTTACCCCTTTGATGGGTTTGAAAGTTCACAAGTATCCTTCTACCTTTTTACAAGCGCTTGGATTTCCCCTAATATAAGGCAGATTAATGCCTTCTAAAATCAGTGATCCCAAGACAAAATTCATGAAGGTGTAAGTTATGTGTTCCCACATACCTTTGGCAGTATATGAGGAAATGTACCTTACTTTCCACAGGTCAAGCACACTTCGCGGAAATATCCAATCTAGCAAGGCTTTGCAGATGTGTCTGTCGGCACTGTTTAGACTTCCTTTTTAACTGAGCAGAGCAAAAGCTGAGAAGGATGCCTATGGTGCTACTTGGTTGCAGGGGGAGATCTGTGAATTTTGTTGGATTTCTGCACAGCTGTTCTCAATGACATCCTCAAAGAAATGTTGAGTGAAAGCAAGCAGTATGTTCTTCAGTATCTCTGGCTCAGTTGCGTACCTTAAGATTTCGCACAGCCTGATGTTGGATTTGTGGTGTAGCAGATTCCAGAGGGGTAATAAGACTCCTTTGAGCTTATGGCACTTGTGTATTTCACAGTTAGACACCCACTGGTTCTACCTAGGTCTTTATTCCATTTCACCATCTGTCCTAACCTGATCATGCTAGTTAGGTCTGATCTGAACTACTTGATATTTGGTTTTCTAGCTGGTTTTGGTTTCACTGGATGAAAAGCAACTACTGCTTCAAGTGACTTGGTGATGTTATGGGGAGTGATGGCAAGAACCCAAAAGCACATAAAATATTCTATTCAAGTTTATTCATCCACAACCAAAAAAACAGCATAGATAGCAATTTTGGGTACGAAAAAAAAAACATACCCCAATACAGGAGGAAATGCTGCAGGTATGGATCCTCACTACTTATCTCATGGTCCTGTGTAAAACTGAGTCACGTTTAAAACAACTTTAAAGTAACATTTAACAGAGTGTATGTTGTTCAATGCAAGAAACACCAGATGTGGTCATCTTTGGCCATAGAGGCAAGAGATCAAAACCCCTAAGTCAACCAAGTGAGCCACTTATTAACAGACACACACGGGAGAAAACAGAGGCACTAACAACAAGGGGATGCTACACTAAATTGTGGTCTATGTTGGAAAGTGGGGGCACCCGTGCAACTGAGTAAATTCCTATCAAGAGTGTGTGCGTGTTTGGGGGAGTGTTAGGGTAGAAACAACTTGATTTATTCTTGTTCAAAATTAGCTGGGACACAAATTACAGTACTCTGTCTACAGGTGAAATAGATTGTAATATATTATCTTAATTCAATAAAAGTGTACATGGTTGTGTAGCAAATACAAATGTTTTGCAAAAGCACCAATGTTTCCATGCTCGCATAAATTTTTACTAGTCTTTGCAAAATAAGGACACGTTTTAATATTCCAAACATTAAATTGAGTACTATTTGAGGTCACAAATCTAACTAAGAATTGAAAAAGGAAATCTTTGAACTAACGCCAACAACTGAAGTACCTTTCATTGTGGTGTGAGCATTAGGATCTTCTTGAGATAATGTGCATAGATATGGAATTTAAGGTGGAACTGAATATTTTTAAAGCGCTATGTGGCACGCCATGTCTCATCTTCGTACATATCTAATGAGACCACAAAGTCAATAGGAGGAAGTTGTTGTCATACTATACCATTTACTGGCCTTACCTGGATAATCACTTGGCAAATGTAATATGGAAGTAGGCGTAGGCAATGCGTACACCTCTCCAAACGTTGACAGGCTGCAAAGGCAGTTTGTAAGGCTCTCCGAATTAGCATACACAAAGACCGCACATTTCTGTTCTGAATCGTGTTTTTTAATTCTGAGAAACAGCTCTTCTTCCGCCCGCTTCTCCCCAGCTATTACGAAGTTTCTACCAAACCATACTGCCTCTCTGCCTCCATCGCATCTACCCACTTGGGGATCCCTGTGCATAGGATCTGTATGATCAGCAATGCTAAAGGCTTGGTTCATGCAGGATGTGTGGGGAAAGACAAAGACGAATCCTCCAAGGAGTGCCTTGCAAGTCATCCCCATGGAGATGCTGGATGTTTATTTCTTCATAGGACAGGGAGACATAAAGAAGAATCAGCCTCCTGACAAAACCTTTTAAGTAGGGAATCAATGTTTGACAACACTGCTAGAGAAATGTGGAAGGGGAGGGACCAGTAGAGGAGGATATTCGTATGAAACACATAATCACTGGCTATCCAAGAGAGAGGCTGGGTTTCACAGAGAACAGTCCAACCAGGAGCAGATCCTAGACCAAGAGGACGGGCTCAGCCCACAAAACAGGATAGTAAGGAGGGTTTTTCAGTCAGGTGAAACGGATGCAGAAAGTGTAGACCCACTTGAAGCAAGCTGTCCCTTTCTCTTCAAGTATACTCCGGATTCCAAGTGATGGACAAAGTTCTGCAGGAATGCGGACTTATTCAGCTAGAGACTCTCAGATGTTTAAAGAAACACTGAAGTGTCCATCAGGTGAATGGTGTTACACAAGATGTCAGAACCCCATTCACAGAGCCAAAAGGCATGCAGAGGCTACTGGCCCCAACAAGGATGTTTAGGCTTTTTACTTCTGATGTCAGACCCGCCCTATTTTTACTTCTGATGTCAGACCCGCCCTATTATGGATCCCAAGCAACTGAGCTAAGTACCCTTTCTGCACTTCACTGTAAGTGATAGCTATGGTTGAGCAGTCCAGGGCTCCCTCGGGTGGGGGGGGGGGGGGGAGAGGGGTGTTAGAAAGTAATGACACAACATATAAAACTATACCGCATTCCCCCATGAGCCTGGGACTCTAGTGTTTTGCTAGCAAACCCCTGTCCCACCAGCTTTTCATAATGGGGTAAGAGATATTCCCCATTCAGTGATGGCCACATACAGGGAATGCTCACTAGTAGGTCGTAACTCAGGAGTCTACTCTGATTCTTCGTAGAATAGTTAAAAGTGTCCTAGTGCCACAGGGCCCTTAGCAGCGAGTTCCTCTGGGACCTGTTAGGCCACTATCCAGTCTGACCAGCTCCAGCAGCGAGGAAGCTTGCAGTGTCTCAGTGGGTGCACTTAAAGTGCTCAGGTCCTGGTGGGAGGGTTGGCTGCCCGCTGGTAGCGAGCAGCACCCTACATGCGAGGTCTCTCTCCTGAGCTCACTTGGCCAGCTCCATCAGCAATCAGAGGTGCTCCGGTGCTCCTCCTGCTCAGTACATCTGATGATTCTCAATGGGGAGTTGGACTTGATCCTGATGCTCACAGCAGGGGTCCTGGTGAATGCATTCAGGGCCTCCTCTTTAGGTCACAGGTGCACACTGGTACAATGCTCGAAGCTGACTCACAGGTCACGCAACTCTGTCTTCGGGTGATGGCTCGATCCTCAGTAATCCTTAATGGACGCAGCCCCTTCTGGCATATGAGTTTGCCATACCACTACTGGCCAAGGCACAAGCCTTCTCTACACAGCAGTTCATACCACAGTGGTCCCTCCTGGCATATGGGATCACCGCTAAGCTCCACACAAGTTTCAGCTCTTGAACTCCAGCACTTGTACGGCTGCACAGCATTTTCTCACACCAAAGGGCTCTCTGCTCATGGCTCGCTTCATGACTGCTCTCTTCTGGCATATGGAGGTCGCCGACTAGAATCTGTACAGGGATAACTACCGGATCAGTGCAGCAGCTGTCTCCTCACACATCACACTGGGAGACTACTTGGTTGGGCTCCCCACAGGACCTCGCTCCCTACAAGACTCCCCTCTCCCTCACAGGGCACTCTGGTCTTGGCAAGCAGGCAAGCGCTGGTGCTCAAAGCTGCAGAGCCGGTGGACTTACTTTCCCAGGGTGATGTCCCCTCACCCATGGGGGAGACTAGCAGGCTTTGGCCCCAAGCGCTGGTCACAGGCAAAAGTCTTGCAGAACTTCCCCTCCTCTCACAGCCCATCTGGCTGCTTGGCAGATGCCTAAGTTTGGGGTGTCAATATCCCCTTCTTACAGTCCTTTTCCAGACACCTAATGGGATTTATGATCTGGATCTTTAAGTTTTATGTTGGGGCTTCTGTTTCTTTGTAACCTTTTCTCTCCTCTTCCTCTTGAAAGGCTATCCGTCACAGCTGGGGAGACTCCAAAGCTGACAGTGCCACAACACAGGCCATGGGAGTGACTAGTATCATACCTAGATGTCAGCCACAAAGATATGTCATCAAAAGGTTAATCCTGGGCTCCCAGCCCATACCCTTATGAGCCCAAACTCCTTCCTGATATGTGACAAGGCTCTTTCCTTGTGATCTATCACTGAATTAAAGACCACCCTTTTGAAGTGTATAGGGAAAGCCTCTCTCTCCCTTCCTCCAGTGTGTCCCACCCAGCTCACTGGAACGCAGCAATACACAAATCTATCTGGAGGGATTCCTCTACTTCTCATGTCTTCACAAGGCAGGCCTTGGCTTCAGAAAATGAAAACCAGGGTCCACCATGTTGTGTACCATTCCTCCATGTTATGTACCACTGCAGGCACACTTGCACTCAGTGTACACACACAGCACACATATTTTCCAGTACTGTCACTTCGATGTATTGTACCATCTCATTGCCCATACATCAGGCACACCTAATCACTCTGTGTGCATTGTTTAGTACTATAACCTTTCTGAATTATGCCACAGTGTGCTATTCGCAAAAACACACACTGCCAGCACACACACTCACCATGTGGGCTGCACAACACTTTACTCTTCATGTATTATACTTCTCGCAAGCACACATACACCCAGCACATGCTTTAATTGCAGGTGCACTGCTCAGGATTACATCTCTCATGTAACGTACTCATCTCTCATATACAAACACCCAGGACATGCACTCATCATGCACGCACTGCACAGCACAACTCTATCCCTGTACTGTATCCTTCCCAGGCACATATACATCCAGCGCACAGTCGTCACTTTGGTGCAGCGCGGCACTCTGCATCTAACTGATGTAGGCCAAGGTTGAGTTAAGCACATAGCAGCAGAACTTTATAAAGATGAGTGCACCTGTAGACCTCACTCCAGTGACACCAGTAACAAATGACCTGTTCACTCTTACGGATCACAACATTGTAAGCTAGCACCACCACGCTTGTGCTGCTTAACTCCTAGTGAAGGCAGTACCCTTCCACCACTATGAAGGTAGCACTTTGGGTTCCCCTCCTGATCCAACAACACTGCACTCTTTGAGACAGGCCTATGTCATGGGACACATATATAATCCGCGTTCGCCTAGGGCAAAAAAAAACGGCATTAGGGACTCAGTGCAGGGTTACAAGTAATTTACTATGCAGAGGACTTTTCCGTTTAGACACAAGGTTTCTAAATCCAAGCAGAAATCATCAAACAAAGGAAAATTCTGGATTGCATATTATTGGAGACTTTTTCGAGATGCAGAGCTGGGTATTGTTATCGTCACATATTACAAAAAAAAAAAAAACAAAGCAGCCCGCTATAATCACAATATAATCAGGGCCACTGGAATTAAGCGACTGTGTGGCTGCAGCGATTTTCACATCATTTTAGATTTGCCACATACTCCATCATCTGCCGCATATTCTGCAGATTCTACCAAATAAAATTTTGTTTCTACCTCAAAGGGTTCAAAAGTTACTAAAAATGCAGCAACACCTTTCTGTTGCATATCTCTATTTATGAGTGTTAAACTGATACTAAAGAGGTACAACCAATGCCCAGGCACTGTTATCAAGTTTAAAAATTATGAAATAATGAAGTAATACTCACAAAATAAAATTAAATTAAAAAAAAAAAAAAAAAAAGAACGCTTACCACTTCGGCGCGATCCCACGCCGCGCTCCTATGTCCCTTGTCGCTGCTGCAGGCACAGGCTCCCAGCCTGCCCTGCGACCAATCCTGACGCTTCCCAAAGCAGCGTCAGGAATGGCTGGGAGTGCCCAGCCAGGGCGCTCCCAGGCAGACTGGGAGCCTAAGCAGGCTCTTGCCGGGCTGGAGACAGCCTACAGCACGTGTGTTTGGCCGGCCGTCTCAGGCCAGCCAAACACACATGCGCTCTGATGTGGAGTGCACATCACCCCCGTGGCCTCACCCCTTTAAAAGAAAACAATAATAAACGTTGTTTATTGTCGTTTTCTTTAAAAGATTTTGCAGCTGCAGCTGCTAGTGGGGGGAGGGGGCAACGCTCCTCCACCCATACGGAGGAACCACCACTGGTAATACTGTTACAAAATGTGCTGCATTATGCCACACAATTTGCCTCTTCGTGCAGCATAATTTACTCAACCCTGCTGCATAATTTGGCCCTCTCCTGCAGCATAATTACAGTGGCCCTGAATAATCAAATCAATCAACCAATCAATCAGGAATTTGTAAAGCGCACTACTCACCCGTGAGGGTCTCAAGGTGCTGAGATGGGGTGGGGGGGGGGGGGGGGGTGGGGGAATGAGATGCTGCTACTGCTCGAACAGCCAGGTCTTGAGAAGTTTCCTGATGGTAAGGAGGTCTTTGGTCTGACGCAGGTGGGTGGGAAGAGCTTTGAAGGTGATTCTCTTGTTGACTGGAAGCCAGTGCAGGTATCTCAGATGGCCTGTGATGTGTAGGTGGCGGGGGATGTCCAGGATGAGGCGTGCGGAGGGGTTCTGAATGCGTTGCATCCTCTTTTGGAGTTTAGCCATGGTTTTTGCGTAGAGGGCATTGCCGTAGTCCAGTTTGCTGCATATGAGGGCTTGGGTACTGTTCTTATGGTTGCGTAGGGGATCCATTTGTAGATCTTTCAGAGTATGCGGAGGGTGGTGAAGCAGGAGGAGGAGATCGCGTTGACTTGATGGGTCGTGGATAATGAGGAATCCAAGATGAACCTAGGTTGCGTGCGTGGGAGTCGGAGTGGCTCCGAAAGTGGCAGGCCACCAGGAGTCATCCCATGGGGAGAGGGTGGAGCCGAAGATGAGGACTTCTGTCTTGTCAGAATTGAGTTTGAGGCAACTGTTTTTCATCCATTCGGCGATGGCCTTCATTCCTTCATGGAGGTTGGCCTCGGCGGAGACCTTGGTGAGGGAGAGGATCAGGTGGGTGTTGTCGGCATATGAGATGATGTTGAGGTTGTGGGATCGGGCGGTGTTAGCATGCGGGGCCATGCAGATGTTGAAGAGGGTCAGGCTGAGGGACGAACCCTGGGGTACTCCGCAGATGATTTTGGTGGCCTCCAAGCGGAAGCGGACTCTCTGGGTTCTGCCGGTGAGAAAGGAGGTGACCCAGTCCAGGGCTCTGTCACAGATTTCTGCATTGCTGAGGCGTGAGCGAAGGGTGTGGTGACAGACGGTGTCGAACGCAGCCAAGAGGTCCAGGAGGATGAGGGCTGCGGTTTCACAGATGCCCAGGATGGTTCTGATGTCATTGGTGGCGGCGATAGGGGCTGTTTCGGTACTATGGTTGCTGCAGAATCTAGATTGGGAAGGGTCCAGGGTGCAGTTCTCCTCGAGGAAGCGGGTTAGTTTTCTGTTGACAGCCTTCTCGATGGCTTCTGCCGGGAAGGGGAGCAGGGAAATAGGCTGGAAGTTCTTGAGGTCCTTTGGGTCAACCTTGGGTTTTTTGAGGAGGGTGTTGATCTCAGCGTGTTTCCAGCTCTCCGGGAAGGTGGCAGACTCGAAGGAGCTGTTAATTATCTTCCGTAGTTGGGGTGCGATGACGGAGCTTGCTTTGTTGAGGCTGTGGTGAGGGCAGGGGTCAGATGGTGAGCCGGAGTGGATGGGCTTCATGATTTCGATGGTGTCGTTGACGGGGGTCCAGGAGAGCAGGAGGTTGGTCGGAGGTGAATCTGTGGTGTTGGTGGTTGCTTGGGGGGTCTGGGTTCTGAAGCTGTTGTGGATGTCTTCAATCTTGCAGTGGAAGTAGGAGGCCAGGGAGTCGCAGAAGTCTTGAGATGGCGGGATGTCATTGGCGTTGGAGCTGGGGTTGGAGAGTTCCTTCACGATGTTGAAGAGCTCCTTGTGGCTGTGTGTGTTGTTGTTGATTCGGTCTTTGAAGCGGTTCTCTTGGCGGTTCGGATGAGTTGGTGGTGTATGATGGCATTTTTGAAGGCTGTGTGGTTGTTCAGAGACTGAGCTTGGTGCCACTTTCTTTCAAGTCTACGGCACGTTTGCTTAGATTCGAGGAGGTCAGCGGTAAACTCAGAGGACCCTTCTGTCGGTGCATCTGTTGGAGGTATTCTTGATCGGGGAGAGAGTATTGGCATAGGTGTCGATCCATTGCCTGAAGTTGCAGGCAGCTGCGTCAGTGTAGGTGGTGTCGATGGGTGGGTTCCGGGAGAGGGTCGTGATGAGTTGGTCTTCGGTGACCTTGTTCCAATTGCGGAAGGGGATCCGTTGTGGGTGGTGATATGTTGTGGGTTTCTTGAAGGAGAAGTGGATGTAGCGGTGATCTGTCCAGTGGAGTTCGTGGTGTGGCTGGAGACGTGATTTCTGGCAGAGAAAATAGGGTCAAGTGTGTTTCCTGAGGAGTGGGTTGGTGTCGTGACGAGCTGTTTGAGACCGAGGTTGGAGAGGTTGTTGAGCAGGGTGGCGGTGTAGTTGTCATTGGTGTTCTTGAGGAGGAAGTTTAAGTCCCCGAGGAGTATGTAGTCAGTGGATGCGACAGCGTGCGTGCTGATGACGTCAGTGATGGAGTCGTTGAACTGCTGTCAGGGGCCAGGGGGCCGGTAGACGAGGGTCCCTCGGAGGGTGGTGTTTGGGTCGGTGTGGATCTGGAAGTGCAGGTGTTCGGCGGTGCTGAGGATGTCTTCGGTGCTGGTCATGATCCTGAGGGTGTTCTTGTGGATGATGGCGATGCCTCCTCCTGGTTTGTTGGAGCGGTCCCTGCGGGTGATCTTGTAGCCATCTGGGATGGCTATGGCGATGTCAGGTGCTGAGGAGGGGTTCATCCAGGTCTCGGTCAGGAAGGCGACGTCTGGGGAGGCTAGGTTGATTAGATTCCACAGCTCTACTGCATGCTTGTGGACAGAGCGGGTGTTGAGGAGGATACTTCTGAGACAGTTGCGTCCTGCCTTGGTGGGTGGGTGGTTGGCATGGAGGTTGGTGAAGGTGCAGTTCTGGCAGGAGAAGGGTTTTGCAGGTGGTCTGCAGGGAGGCTTTAAGGCAGGCGGGAGAGCGGCCGGTGTTGAGGGTGCGAAGGGTGGCGGCATCGTAGTGACGTGTGTGGTGGTGGTGGGGGGACGAGAGCAAGGGGTTCTGGCGCTGGGCACGGTCCAGGCGTTGACGGGCACAGACGGGGTTGCTTTTGGCGTGCCTTCGGCGTGCCAGCAGCTGCCATTAAGTAGGGAGGTGGGGGGAGGAGAGGACAGCTGGGAGGCGGGGGTGAAAAACGGTGTGAAAAAGGGGGTGGGCCATGGGGGCAGCAGCGGCAGGAGTGCAGCGCAAAAGAGAGAGGAGGGGCGGGGCCGAAGGAAAGAGGGGGTAGAGCAAAATGAAAGAGAGAGGGAGATCGGAGTGAGAGAAAAACGGGGAAGAGTGAACACGAAGCAAAAGGAGCACAAAAAGGGACAGACACAGAGGTGAAAGCAGAACGGAGAGCAAAGCAGAAAATAGGAGGAGCGAGGCAGAGGGCAAAAGGAGCACAACAAGGGACAGACACAGAAGTGAAAGCAGAGCAGAGGGCAAAGCAGAAAATAGGAGTAGAGAGGCAGAGGGCAGCCTAGTAGGAAAGCAATGCTCTCCCAATGGACACCTGGGATGAAGTGCAGGCAGAAGCCTGCTGGTGGAGAACGGCCTCGAACTCCTGACAGGGGTCAGGAGTTCAGAGGAGTGAGGGATGAGGGCTCTACTTGCCGGGTGGAGCCACGGGAGGCAGAGCAGTGCACTGACCAGGTCAGTGGTATTGCTCGACCTACCACGCAGCGGCCGCCATTAAGTAGGGAGGTGGGGGGGGAGAGGACAGCTGTGAGGCGGGAGCGGGGGTGAAAAACGGTGCAAAAAATAGGGCGGGCCGTGGGGCAGCAGCAGTGGGAGTGCAGCGTGAGAGAGAGACGAGGGGGGGAACGGGGCCGCAGGGGCAGCAGAGGCAGGGGAGAGAGAGGGGGGAGAGCGAAGTGAGAGAAAACAGGGAAGAGTGAACGCGAAGCAAAAGGGGCACAAAAAGGGACAGACACAGAGGTGAAAGCAGAACGGAGAGCAAAGCAGAAAATAGGGGGGAGAGGCAGAGGGCAGCCTAGTATGAAAGCAGAGCTCTCCCATTAGACACCAAGGATGAGGCGCAGGCAGAAGCCTGCGGGTGGTTGAGGGCCTCGAACTCCTGACAGGGTTCAGGAGTTCAGAGGAGCGAAGGATGAGGGCTCTACTTACCAGGTGGAGCCACTGGAGGCAGAGAGGTGCACTGACCAGGTCAGAATATAATAATAAATAAATGTGAGTTTATCAATTCAAACTTACGAAATGTATCCTGGTTACATCTTTTTGTCTTGGCATTCCTAGAAAAACTACTTATTTTGTGTTTTCAACCTGAATGTCGAAACAGGCATCGCCCTTACAGTGTTGGCTTTGGTGTTCAAGCGCACACACTCAGCACAGATTCAGGGTGAGACGCTCAGATATCTGAGAACCTTTTAAACTTTTAAGACAGTCAGTAGTGAGAGGCCTGTCAGGTTTGCTTACTTCCAGAACTCTTCAAATATAGGAAGCCCTTCAGTGGAGACAGCCTTATGCACTGGTGACAGCAGCTAAAAAATGTGTCTCTCCCTGCCTTGGACCATAAAAATTGTTCTGATAAAATGGGAACTCGTACCAGCGTTTATAACATTGGGAAGGAAGAATTCATGTGACTGAACTACACTAAGGCCCTCATTACAACATTGGCGGTAAATGCCGCTTACCGCCGCGCTGACGGCCGCCAACTTACCGTGACCGCAGCGGTATACCGCTACAGGTATTATGACCCACACAGAGAAATCCACCACTATACCGACACCCACACAAGTCCGCCAGACCAAAAGTCAGTGATAAACTGGCAGTACCAAAACCCACACCGTTACGCCGACAGAAATACGCCCACAGAATCATGACCCACGAATCACCGTGGGGGGCATTCAACCGCGGTAATCCATTGGAGGTACACACCGCCGTGCTCAAAATACACACACACTAACACAACTACTCACATTGGACAATTCAAACTACACACATACAAACACCACACCCACACACCCAATCCAATATAAAACACACACCCACAATACCCATAAACCCTTACAATGAAAAGAAATATTGCCAACTGAGAGCGAGACAAGCCAGGAGCATCCACTGAATCTGAGCCACATAAAACCATCACCCATACACCATCCACGCACCTCACAGCACACACCCCAACACATCACCCCACACACCCTCACACACACCACTCAAACTACACCCATGGCACCACAAAGACACCCCAGGTTCTCAGAGGAGGAGCGAAGGGTCATGGTGGAGGAAATCATCCAGGCAGAGCCACAGCTATTCGGATCACAGGTGCAGCAGACGTCCATTGCTAGGAAGATGGAGCTATGGTGGAGAGTCGTGGACAGGGTCAACTCTGTGGGACAGCACCCAAGAACAAGGGATGACATCAGGAAGAGGTGGAACGACCTACGGTGGAAGGTGCGTTCCGTGGTAGCAAGACACCAGATAGCAGTACAGCGGACTGGCGCTGGACCCCCACCTCCTCCCCCACAACTAACAACATGGGAGGAGCAAGTCTTGCTGATCATGCATCCTGAGGGCCTCGCAGGAGTAGCAGGAGGACTGGACTCTGGTAAGTCAAATTTTTACTACTTTCACCCCCACCCTACCTGCATGCCATCACAAACAACAACCCCTACCCTCACCCCCATCACCCCACCACCTCACATACAACCCACCCATCCCAATACCATGCCCTGCATGCAACACCAATGCATGGACCCCCCTCACAGATCTGTATGGAACCCCATCACCACAGCATGCACACTAGTGACAATCACTTTTCCAAACCAAGCACAACTCACACAAGCCAAAGCTGCCTAGCTAATAACAACCATAGAGGGAAACATATCAATGCACAAGATGGCACACGCAAATACATTAATACTGCATTTACATCCCCACAGGACCTCCACTCAATGTCACGGAGAGGAGGTTCCAGCCACATCCAGTACCCCCCTGAAGAGGCCCACAGTGATGACAGCATCTCTGCACGCCTGGATCACGATGACCAACCTGACTCATCAGGGACCTCGGGACAGTCTGTGACCCAGCCACAGTCCTAAACCACCACAGAGCCTCCTAGGCAACCCCACAAACACAGAACGATCAGGGACCTGGGGTCAGTGGCAGTGGGCACACGGTTCAGGGGACAGAGGCACAGGACAACAGGGAAGCTGGGAGGACTGCTGTGCGACAGGGGGAGGACAGGTCCAGGGAACCGACTCTCCACGAGGCACTCACCAACATCCTGGGAGCATACCACCATTCCCAGGAGACCATGGGCAAGATACTGTGCGAGTTGCAGGAGACCCAGCGGCTGCAGGAGGGACAGTACCTGGGGATCAGGGAGGACCTGAAAGATATCCACACCACCCTGGTCACCATTGCAGGGGTGCTGGCTGACATGGCCAACACCATGAAGGAGGTAGTGGCACACCAACAGGCCCCTGACACTAGCCACACCGAAGAACAGCCCTCCACCACCGCTAGTGGACAGGAGGCCCCGCCATAGGACCAACAGGCCACCAGCACCCCACCCAATGCAGAAGGAGAACCACCCCGCAAACGGTCCCTGCGATCAAGGCAGAAGCCAGAGAACATTTCCAAGACCCCCACCAGGAAACAGGACTCTCCTGATTGTCACCCTTCTGTCCCACTCTGTCACCCTGTCCACCTTGAACTGCCATTGCTCCACTTCCTATGCCCCTTTGGACAATGCACCTGTGATACAAACAGAATGGACTCTACCATGGACTTTCCTCCATCAGCAACCCAGCCCATTGCAATACCCCCTACACCTATTAGCCCATAAATAAACACCCTTGGAACAAATTCAAGTATGGGGTCTGTGAATTCTATGACAAATGTATTCGTTTCACAAACTGTAAACATTGCAATTCAAATATACTGTAATATTAACATAGGTATGACTTGTAGTGGGCAGTAGTAAACACACCAGGAGCCAGAGTGGGGCACAGAGATCTGAAAATAGAGATGCCAAAGGGTACAGTAAGTGGACAAAGAAATAGGGAAATCAGGCTGCCATGTTCAACGTCCAACACAAAACTGCAATGGAAGGTGAAGTTACAGTGTCTTACTGTGTGTCATTGGAATCACTGTTGAATGAGTGTACTTCTATTGTCCACATCTTCTTCCTCTCCCTCCTCTTTGTCACTGTCCACAGGCTCCACCACTGCCACGCAACCAACGCTCCAACTCCCACCAACTACGCACGCAACCTCGGCTTCATACTGGACTCATCGCTCACCATGACCCAGCAAGTCAACGCCATCTCATCCTCATGTTTCAACACCCTCTGCATGTTTCGCAAGATCTTCAGATGGATCCCCATTGAAACCAGAAGAACGGTCACCCACGCCCTCGTTAGCAGCAGACTGGACTACAGCAATGCACTCTACACGTGAACAACGGCCAAGCTCCAGAGGAAACTTCAGAGCATTCAGAACGCCTCAGCACACCTCATCCTTAACCTCCCTCGCCACAAACACATCTCAGCCCACCTCAGAGACCTTCACTGGCTCCCTGTCAACAAGAGGATCATCTTCAAACTCCTGATCCACGCTCACAAGACTCTTCACGACGCCGGCCCTGCCTACCTCAACGAGCATCTCAACTTCCACGTCCCCTCCCGCCAGCTCTGCTCCGCCAACCTCGCCCTCGCCACCGTCCACTGCATCCACCGTACAACAACCAGCGGCATTTCCTTCTCCCACCTTGCCGCCAAAACCTGGAACTCCCTCCCCGTCAACCTACATCTGAACCAGGACCTCCTGACCTTCAGGAAACGTCTCAAGACCTGGCTGTTCGAGCAGTAGCACCCCTCCCTCCTGCCCCCCAACGCCCTGAGACCCTATGGGGTGAGTAGCGCGCTTAACAAATGATTGTTTGATTGACTTGATTGATCTCCAGGCTCAGCCTCCTGCAGAAAAGGCACCTTGTGCCTCAAGGCCAGGTTGTGCAACATGCAACATGCAACGATGATCTGGCAGACCTTCTTGGGTGAGCAGTACAGGGATCCACCTGTCAGATGGAGGCACCAGAATCTGGCTTTCAGGAGGCCAAAGGTTCTCTCAATGATCCTCCTTGTTCGCCCTTGTGCCTCACTGTAACGTTCCTCTGCCCTTGTCCTGGCATTCCTCACTGGAGTCAGTAGTCATGAGAGGTTGGGGTAACCAGGGTCACCTGCAAATATTCGAGGGATACCTGTTAGCCACACACTCACGTTTAGGGCCAAAACCATACCCATATATCTACATCAACTGGGTGGGGACCATGGGCTCACCTATTAGCCACACCCAGTGCCTCTGGAGTAGAGACATCACATTTGAAATGCTGCTATTCCTCAAGATAAAGGCATCATGCACAGAGCCAGGATACTTGGCATTGACATGGGAGATGTACTGGTCCGCCAAACACACCATCTGCACATTCAGAGAGTGAAAGCTTTTCCTATTTCTGAACACTTGTTCATTTCTCTGGGGGGGGAACAAATGCAATATGTGTACCATCAATGGCACCAATGAAGTTGGGGATATGTCCCAGGGCACTAAAGTCAGCCTTCACTGTAGCCAAATTGTCCACCTGGGGGAATACGATGTAGCTGTGCATGTGTTTCAGCAGGGCAGACAAGACTCTGGTCAGCACGTTTGAGAACATTGGCTGAGACATCCCTGATGTCATGGCCACTGTCGCTTGGAAGGAACCACTTGCCAGGAAATGGAGCACTGACAGGACCTGCACTAGAGGGGGGATACCTGTGGCTTGGCGGATAGCTGAAATCAGGTCTGGCTCCAATTGGGCACACAGTTCTTGGATTGTGGCCCTATCAAGTCTGTAGGTCAGGATAATGTGCCTGTCCTCCATTGTCGCCAGGTCCACCAGGGGTCTGTACACGGGGGGATGTCTCCATCTCCTATTCATCCTCAGCAGTTGAACTCTAGGGTGAAAAACAGTGAGCAGAGGGTCATATTCACACATGTCAAATTTAATATGCATTTCTTCCTTTACAGAAACAGTATGTGAACTCGAGAGTCAGTTGATATGCCAAAGTCTGCTGTGATGCAGTTAGGGGCCATGGCCTGTGCCCCCCTGAAATGGCGGCTGCCTGACCTGTGAGGAGAGACAAGTGGAAATGAGGTAATTCCGCTGGCATTGTGTGCCATTGCGGTCGGTGGTCACAGACCGCCGCGCAACATCTGATTGGCTATCATTGGGCCCTATGGGTTCCAGGAGCCAATGGTAATGTACGCCGGCGGTGACGGTACGCACCGCTGCAGAGGTGACCGCCATTTTCTATCTGTTCACTCACTTGCAACCTGACCTTCAACAGGAGAGGACCTCCACTGCAAGTGCCACTGTGACCTGTGTCTGGAAGCGACAATGGCTCAAGTGTCTGGGGAAAGGGCCCCCGCCTTCACTTCAGAGGAGTTGGAGAGACTAGTGGATGGAGTCCTAACCCAGTACACTTTTCTCTATGGTCCTCCAGACAAACAGGTGAGTACACTGTGAGCGTGATGTGTGGGCCATGAATCTATGGATTGCTGTGTATGTAAGACCTGTGTAGGGGTGGGTCTGATGGGTCCTGGCCAGAGTGCTGCTTGTATGGTGGGGAATGTATTTGCATAAGGGGATGGGAGGGATATGGTGGGCCATGAGTTAGAAAGTCCGGATGGTACGACTAATCCCTTTTCTGCTGTATTTTTTCTGCAGGGCAGCACCCATCAGAAAAAGGGTATTTAGCGTGCCATCGCCAATGAGGTGCAGACTCTGGGGGTCTTTGACAGGCGGAGCACCCACTGCTGAAAACGATGGGGGGACCTGCGCCGCTGGGCAAGGAAGACGGCGGAGGCCCAGCTGGGGCTGGCCTCCCAACGAGGAAGGGGTGCCCGTCGTACCCTGACACCCCTGATGGTTTGCATCCTGGAAGTGGCCTATCCGGAGTTGGATGGGCGCTTGAAGGCATCACAGCAGCCACAAGGGGGTGAGTACAGAATCAGAATCATAACTTTGTGCGCGTTTATGTTTTACCTGGGTGGGGGATCTGGGCTGAGGGTGCCCCTAGGCCAGGGCGAACATGGCAGGGTATGTTCAATAATGGGCAAGATCAGATGCACTCCAACCCCAATAGTGTTAGTGGCCATCTACTACTGGGCAGGGTCCTGTGGGTTTCAGATGTGCAGCTAATGGCGTTAGGCATTGTACCCCACGGGCTGGTGACTAGCATTGTAACTGGTAGTGCATGGCCTAGTGCATAGGGCTGTTCCCTGTGTGTTGTGTACGCCAAAGGTAGTGTTGTTGCTGGCATTGACCAAGTGTATCCTCTGTCTCTCCCCCCCTTCTTGTTTTGTCACGCTGTCCTTGTGTGCATTAGCATCATCTGGCGGAGGAGCAGAGGCACCGGCGACGGAGGGAGCTGCATCCCACATGGGCCTGGAGGCCGAATCCACCGACAGTGAGATGGAGGGTGAGAGGAGCACCACGATAGAGACAGGAGAAGACACTACCGACAGCGACTCCTCCTCCGATGGAAGCTCCCTGGCGGTGGCAGACACCTCTGTGCCCACCCCAACAACAGGTACAGACGCCACCCCCGTACCAGCAACACCCTCCCAGCAGCCCCTCTGCGTGTTTCCCATGGCCGCTCACCCAGGAGGGTGGGCACCTCATTCGCCCCAGGCACCTCAGGCCCTGCCCCAGTCAACCCTGCTGCCCTCAGTGAGGAGGCTATTGACCTCCAGAGATCCCTGTCTGTTGGGCAGTCAACCATACTGAATGCCATCCAGGGTGTAGCAGGGCATTTGCAACAAACAAATGCATACCTGGAGGGCATTCACTCTGGCGTGGCGGCACACCAGAGAGCATTCCAGGCTCTGGCCTCCGCACTGATGGCAGCCATTGTCCCTGTCTCCAGCCTCCCCCCTCCAACTTCCTCTACCCAGTACCAATCCCCTCAACCCCAGCCTATCGCAAGCACACCTTCAGACCAGCAATCACCCAAATCAACACACAGAAGTGGCTCAGGCAAACACAAGCACCACACTTCCTCTCACAGGCACTCACACAAGCACCATCCCCATGTAGACTCACCACATCCACTGCCTCCACTGTGTCCCCTTCCTCCTGCTCGTCCACCCCCCTCTCAGTAGCGTCTCCACTCACATCTGCAAGCACTACATCCTCATTCACTACCTCCATCACCAGCACGCCTATCACTACATGCCCCTCACTGGCAGTCGCCACCCCTACATCCATGCACATGTTCCCTGTGTCCTCTCCCACTGTGTCTGTGACCCCTCCTCCCAAAGTACACAAACGCAAGCACACACACACCAACAGGCATCAACCTCACAACAGCATCCAGCCCATGCACCTACACCCAAACACAGCAGACTGGCACCTCCTACAACTACTCCCTCTTCCTCGACTCCCAAACCTTCACCCTCTAACCGCCCCATTGTCCCTAAGAATCTTTTCCCTCCCCCTACCCCCCCTGTCCTTCACCTCGGGCCAGGGTGGCCAGAACCCAGCCCAGCACCTCAGCCACCCAGTCCACGGCCACTGTGGTTTCTGCAGCTGTGAGAGGCTCCAAGGAGGCACCCGTCAGCCCAGCCAGTGTACCAGCAACACCTGCCAAGGCCAAGAAGGGTCCGCCACCTGGCAAGGGCAAGAAGGGGACAGCATCCAGCAAGGGGAAGGAGGCACAACCAGCCAGCAAGGCCAAGTCAAAGACTCCAGCTGGCAGAAGCAAGGAGGCACCACCATCTGCCAAGGGCAGGAAGGGGCACAGAACACCAGCCATGGCACTTCAGCCGTCCGAGGCTGCAGGTGAAGGCCTTGAGGCTACCACCACAACTGCCAGCACCGCCACCTGCACCGCGGCCAGCACAGCCACCTGCACCGCAGCCAGCAGCACCAGCCCCAGTGGGCAGCCGTCTGAGGCTGCAGCTGAAGGCCTGGAGGCTACCACCACCACTGCCTGCACCGCCACCTGAACAGCAGCCAGCACCACCACCTGCACCGTGGCCAGCACCGCCACCTGAACCGCCGCCGCCAGCAGCACCAGCCCCAGTGGGCAGCCGTCCGAGGCTGCAGGTGAAGGCCTGGAGGCTACCACCACCACTGTCTGCACCGCCACCTGCAGCACAACTGCCATACACTGAGCAGCCGTCACTTCCGGAGAACAGTGTGTAGTGGTGACTGCATGGCCTACAAAAGCTGTCATTGTGACACCCAGGTGTGAGACTGTGACCTTGCACTCCAGAACATCTGCATCACAGTGTGCAATGCCCCCTCCAGAACCAGTGGAAGAAGCCATCCACTCAGCCCCTCCTAGCTAGGATGAAGCAGACTGGGCACAAGGCCCCCTCCACAACCAGTGGAAGAAGGCATCCACTCAGCCCCTCCTTGCCGGGATGATGCAGACTGGGCACAAGGCCCCCTCCAGAACCAGTGGAAGAAGGCATCCACTCAGCCCCTCCTTGCCGGGATGAAGCAGACTGGGCACAAGGCCCCCTCCAGAACCAGTGGAAGAAGCCATCCACTCAGCCCCTCCTTGCCAGGATTATGCAGGACCAAGCAGTGGGCAAACCACCCACTTGAGAGACTGTGGCCTTCCACTCCCCAGGACCGAGCAGTGGGAAAACACCCACTTGAGAGACTGTGGCCTTGCACTCACCAGGACCAAGCAGTGGGCAATCCACCTACTTGAGAGACTGTGGCCATGCACTCCCCAGGACCAAGCAGTGGGCATAGAGCCACCTCCAGGAGTAGTGGCGTTGTACCATCTTCCGGCTGAGGTGCCCCCCCCCCATTCCCCATCCCCCTCAGGTGCCTGTGTGTTTTCGACCTGATGCCCCTGCAGTGTTCTCTCCGTATTGAAGCAGGAGTCAAGTGTGGCCTTGGCCTATGTGTTTTGGCCCAGTGGGCCACGGACAATTTTTGAGTGGGCATTGCCCCTCCTTTTGTATATATTGTATATATTGTACATACTGGTTTTTCTTTATGAAGGTATTTCTTAAAATTACTAATATTACACTCATTTTACTCCATTGCTTTTGTCATTGTGTTATTCCAGAGGGTTACAGGGTGTATATGTAATGTTGTTGCATGTGTTTGTGTGTATAGTGTTGGGGGTGGGGGTGGGTGTGTTAAGCGTGTGTCACTCTCTCCTCCCCCCTCCCCTGTGGGCTAGGCGCAGTACTCACTGTGGTCGTTGTCACCAGCATTCATGTTCCTGTTGTATGAGAAGATACACCAGCATGGGGAACACCTGCAGCTCAGGCTCCATGGCGTCCTGGTTCTTCGTTGAGTGTCGAGAGGTGAGTCGTTTCCCTTCTGTTTTCTGTTTCCACCGTGCTTTTGATGGCGTTGGTACCGCCCCGGAAAAGGTGGCAGATGGGCGGGTTGTAATGCAGTGGGCGGTACATTGTCTTCCGCCTGGCTGTTGGCGGTTACCGCTACGGTGTTTGTTGCTACCGCCGTGGCAGTCGGTGTGTTAAAGTGGCTGTATCTGTTGGCGGTTTCCGCCCTTGTCATGATTCCATTATTTTTACCGCCGGCCTGTTGCCGGTATTACTGCTGCTTTATCACCGACCGCCAAGGTTGTAATGAGGGCCTAAGTTTATTGCTTGCTGTCAATCAGAAAATGTAACGCTTTTTTCCAGCAAACAAAGTGCTGTAGGCTAGTTCCTCATACGCCAGTTGACACCCTGGTTTCTGTCCTCTGTTCTTCTAGTCTGTGGACTAACCCACAGGCAGCCCATTTTTCCTGAATTAACCCTAGAAGGGTCCCCTACCTAGCTTCTCGGCTTGTAATGTTGGACATAAGGACAGAAATCGAAAATTGCCCTATATTTTGTACATATGCTAAGCTTTGTTAATTAGTATTTGCACGGCACCCTTCTGATATTTGTATGCCCTGGCAGTTTTATTAAAAGGGCAGGTGGTTTCCCCGGAACAACACGAACTTCAAACCGATGCTATACATCAACACCGACGATTAATTAGAACGGAGCTGGAGCACAAGGCGCCATCTTGGAAACCCCTGCCCATCCCGCCATATTGTACAACCTATAAATAGATCAACTGTATCAAAGGCAACGGAGAGTCTGAAAATAAAAAAAAACAACAAACCCAGCATTCAAGGAGGCAAGAAAGAAATAACTGCGAGGGTGGCCTGTCTTTTCGCTCCGACACACAAAAAGACAAACTGGAATTGTTCAACGGCGCTCTTGGTAAAGCAAATGCAAATAACCAACCACACGGTGAATCAATATTTAAATCCACTTAATTAGTTATTCCTTTAAACTAGCCTGAATCCGTTTCAAATGTGAGATATCATTGGGACACAGACCACTATAGAACTCACAGCTACATGTGAAAATGTATAAATCTACTACTATCCTTCTGAAGAGGGGAATCCAGTCGCGGTGGGACCCACACTCGTGGCATTTTTTTCTTTGCCTCATTCTCGTTATTTTACCCTTTAAATGGCTGTAGCGGGTATTCTTTCTCCTTCAATCATACGCCACCTTCACAGCTGGGCTGGCTCTTCCTGCACCTCTGTGCACTAATTCTCTGTCTGCCTGGGCTGTCACCGGGCCTGCCTCATGCGGACTAAAAATCAACTAACATTTCATCGAAAAGAAATAATCCTCTTTAAAAGATGCACAATGACTGGAAAGCGAAATAACTAAAACATTAAGGAGAAACAAACATTGGCAAAGACAATAGGTCTCGGCGTTGAGTACCAGCCTCTTGGCTTTGTCAATTATTTGTTTTCTTTTTTCCAATCTTTTCGTTGCAAACCTTATTGTTGAGGAAGCTGCCGGGCGTTCATGAATATAAAAACCCTTGGCTAAATGCATACATATTTTTTTATCTAAAAAAGTACACATTGGCATAGTTGTCCCTGATTAAAGGAAATACTTTGAGCGTGGATGTGATTTTTGAAAAAGGGCAGAATGTTGTAATTCACAGTGAGGTTGGCCAATGGCTAAAGTGGGGTGACCCACTCCCCATGCTCTCTGCTGCATTTGGAGAAAGAACAATAGGATTGGCAAAGTAACGAACCAATGGTTCAAATTGCCTGGCTCAAAGCCCCTATTGATATATTTTACATATATTTTTAGTAAAAATAATGGTCTTGGATAGCACCAAATATAAAAGTAGGGACAGGGGCACAGTAGGCAGCGAATTTAGGCAGAGGAGAAGAGCCCCACTAATCTCCAAAAAAGCGAGAAGAAAGGATGAGTGGGCTTCACTGGTGGAATTGTCTGATGGGTGTTATCTGTTGCCTTCACTGCCGTTCATTGTTCTCTGCTACGTACTATGACATTCAAAGATAATTTATGTCACACCTACAAAATAAAAATGGTGCAGAACTAATTGGAAGTGGCCATAACCATCAAAGATCTTGCAACTGATACCATTTTCAGACTTGAGACAACACTTTGACTTCCTTAAACCTCATCACTAACTTACTCAACTCCCAAGTCCGGGAAACACCTGGAACAATGACTACGAAACCACTAAGTCATAAAAACGAAAGCAAAACAACACTTTCGTTTTCCACGGCTTCCTGGTTTTGGTACCTTAACCACGCATGTCTGAAAAACGTACATGCGTGGTTAAGGTAGTCGGAGTCAACACGGTGAAGGAGGAGGTAAGTTGGGCTGGGACTGGGCCTGTTTTTTTTTTTTGGGGGGGGGGGCAGTGGAGGGGGGCTAGGGGTATTTTTAGTTTTTGGGGTGGGGTGGGGGGCTGGGGGTGATTAGGGTTTAGGTGGGGGAGGGGGGTCAGGGTTTAGGTTTAAGGGGTGGTTGGGGGGTTGGTGTGTTTAGATTGTAGGGGCAGGGGTGGGGACTTGGAGTATTTTTAGTTTTTGGGGTGCGGTGTGAGGCTGGGGGTGATTAGGGTTGGGGGGTCAGGGTTTAGGTTTAAGGGGTGGGTTGGGGTGGTTTAGGTTTTAGGGGAGGGGGTTGGGGTAATTTTGGGGGTGTGGGTTAGGGGGGGAAGCATGCTGGAACCTTGCATGCTGATTACTAATGCCTTTACCAGGAATGCGTTTACAATGAAAAATCGTTGTAAACGCATTCGTGGTAAAGGCATTAGTGATACCAACAAGGTCGTTGTTCTGACCTCGTTGTTGACCCATGGGTGCTTGAAGCACTCGTGGTTCCGACATATAACCCCTGAGTCCACATGGCCCGAAATTATGAATCAGAACACAGCAGTACCCAGTGGTTCATTGCAGTGGCTTAACCTGTGTGTCATGGGCCCTCCTTAAAGGAACCAAATGTCCCCATAGCTGATGTTTGAATTGTAAAATACTTCAATAATCCGGATTTGGTGAGCCCCTCAAACCTCTGGGCAGTTGTGCCACTGCTGCACCAATGGAAGCTACCTCCCATGGTTCACAGATAAAAGAACCTTATACTGGGCATGTATCACAATGTTTTACAGAGTTAGCAAATGGAACACAGATTACAACTAAAAGAGAGCAATGTTACACGTTGTAGCCCCACGGAAATAATACAGAACAGGAGTCCTAAAAAGTTTACGACCTGCAGAAAGTGCCAGGCAAACCTAGAACATGCACATTCTACAATCCGTGGGAGCAGGAAGAAATAACTGGGAGTGCAGTGTATGAGATGCTACACAGTGGCCATTTCATATCCAAATTTATGACTTAGAAGAAAACCTTTATAGAAGAGGACAACGTGAGATAAGACTCATGATGAGTTAGGCCCAGGAAAACTACAGTTTATTAATCTGTTATATATGTGACTTTTTCCCTAAGCCCTACACACAGAAAATAGCTACATTTATTGTACCCACATTGAAATTGATACTCCTTTTATCGAGCTCGGAAGAATGAATGGCTAAGTTGACCGTGCCAGGATTCAAATCTGCGATCTGCAGACCTCATACAGATCAAAACAGCCACAGCTCAGCTAGGTGAGCTCAATGTCCAGGCAACCAGGAACGTAAGGTTGGGAGACTATTGTCTCACTCACAATAAACGTCAACATCATGAACAGTTCCCATTTAAGCAATGAAAGGTTTTTAAAGAATACAATCAACAGCAATTAACTATCCGGGAAACAAAAGGGCTACATGCCAAGTTTAAACACTTTGGGGGTGATTCTCACCCTGGCGGGCGGCGGAGGCCGCCCGCCAGAGTTCCCCCCTCCAAAATACCGCTCCGCGGTCGAAAGACCGCTGAGGGTATTTTGGGTTTTGCACTGGGCTGGCGGGCGACCGCCAAAAGGCCGCCCGCCAGCCCAGTGCAAAACACCCTTCCCACGAGGACGCCGGCTCAGAATTGAGCCGGCGGAGTGGGAAGGTGCAACGGGTGCAGTGGCACCCGTCGCGTATTTCAGTGTCTGCAAAGCAGACACTGAAATACAAAGTGGGGCCCTCTTACGGGGGCCCCTGCAGTGCCCATGCCATTGGCATGGGCACTGCAGGGGCCCCCAGGGGCCCCATGACACCCCATACCGGCATCCTGTTCCTGGCGGGCGAACCGCCAGGAACAGGATGGCGGTATGGGGTGTCAGAATCCTCCATGGCGGCGCAGCGAGCTGCGCCGCCATGGAGGATTCATTTGGGCAGCGGAAAACCGGCGGGAGACCGCCGGCTTTCCGCATCTAACCGCGGCCAAACCGCCGCGGTCAGAATGCCCTGCGGGGCACCGCCAGCCTGTTGGCGGTGCTCCCGCCAACCCTGGCCCCGGCGGTCCATGACCGCCGGGGTCAGAATGACCCCCTTTAACTCCAGAATACTTTGACTGTTCCACCCAAGACAGCAAAATGGAGCTGCCCTAACCTCTATGCAAGTCATTACAGTTATGGGACTCTCCGGCCACAGTCGTACTATGGATTTATCACATTCGCCACAAAATTTACCATCCGCTGCATCATTTTTAGATTTTAAAAAACAGCACTAACGAGAAAAAACTTTGTACAGCAAACTCAATTTCGTGCTAAAATGAATAGTCAAACAGTACTGCCACAGAAGATGCAGCACTACACCACATAGCTTGTTTTTTGCTTATTACATAATGTACAGTCGCAGCTCGCTCCTATTTAAAGGGGCGGGTTGGGTGTGGCGCGCAGGGAAGGGGGAGCGGGACATTTAATATAAAAGAAAAATAATAAAGAAAAAAAACGTACCTCCTCCGTTGCCGCTCCTCTGTCCCTCGATGCTCCAGCTGCAGGCAGAGGCTCCCAGCCTGCCCTGCGGGCAATCCTGACACTGCTCAAAGCAGTGTCAGGATTGTCTGGCAGTGCCCAGCCAGGGAGCTCCCAGGCAGACTGGGAGTCTGTGGAGGTTCTCTCCAGTGCCGCAACTGTGTTGCTGGCCTCGAGAGACCCTTCTGCGCATATGTGTTTGTCCGGCCAAACACACATGCGCTCTGAGGGGAGTGCTCTGTGCACTCTCCTCCGAGGCTGTCATCGCCAATGCCCCGTCCCTTTCACCACGAAGGGATAATAAACCTAGTTTATTATCCCTTCATGTTGAAAGGGTTGCAGCTTCTACTGCTGGCGGGGGTGACGCTCCTCCGTCCTTATGGAGGAGCCACCCCTGACAATGTAGTCAACACTCTGGCATAATTGAGAACGAAGATAAAAGACAGAATTAAAGCGAAAGTGAGAAAGACAGAAAGGTAGTAGCAGAGGGAGAAAAAGAAAGAGGAAGATATAATTTCCAAAGTCTGTCTTCCCTTGTCCTTGAAACACTGGTCAAATGTCACTGCTATAGTCATATTTTACGCCTGGTTGCACGTGGGAACAAATGAAAAAGGGTAGAAAAAAATCAGTCCCATCACCCGGAATCCGCAAGGAACCACAGAACAAAACATAAAGGGAAGAATTGTGAATATGCCGTTAATGAGCACATGAAACAATAAGGCAACCCTCTTTTAAATGTCTGTACAAATACTGTCAACAATAAACACTCATGCATATTTATTTGTCCTAAAAAGTTGATTTTTATATTATTTTCGCTGTCAAAATATCGTCTTGATAATTGTAATTAGCTATTTGCTTTGGTTTTTGTGCATACTATAAACTGCAGCTGTTTCTTGGCAAACTCCTAAAACATTATAGGTTCTGTATGGAGAAAAACTTGTGCTCACAATAACTAAAGATGAATAAACAGTCTGTGTGAAACTGGCACTCTGTTGCAGTCCCCACCACACACATTTTGCTGGGTTTCTGGATGCAACTTGGACTGGAGTGCACTGGGATTCTGCTAACCAGGTCCCCAGTGCCAGTGTTCTTCCCCTAAAAATTGCAAAGGTACTGATACAACTGCAACACCTTTAGCTGCCACTGTAAGACCCTAATAAATGGTACTTGGGTACCTAGGGCTAGGGGTACTAAGGGTAGGCCCTCCAGATTGTGCTACCCTCTAGGGCTATGCATCCAGAAGTACCCAGCACTGCCGTTTGCAGGCTGAGTGTTCTGATGCAATCCTAAAAGACAAACTCGACATGGTACACAACCTGTGTGCCCTGTCCACCATACACTCCATGCACTATAGGTAAGTCACCCCTCTGGCAGGCCTTCCAGCACTAAGGTAGGGTGCACTATATGGTATGTGTGGGTATAGATGCATGAGGAATATACCCCTACTGTGTCCTTGCCAAACCTGGGACACAGTAAGTGAATAGGGCAGCCATTTTAATGCATGTGCTGGACACTGGTCAGTTCAAGTTTCACAGCTGCATGATGGCTAACCTGGGTTGTTTGGTATCAAACAACTCAGAATGATAAATCCAAACTGGTACCAGTATTAGGTTTATTACAAAATGTGCCCCGGGGCACCTTAGAGGTGTCCCCTGAAAAAGCTAACTATCCTGGCATTGTTGCTTGCTGGCCACAAAACAGCCTACCACCACCAGACCAGATTCTGAGCCCCCTAGGGTGAGAGATCCTGCTCTCTGGAACTCAGAACAAAGCCCTTCAGGGGTGGAGGTGCCAACACCCCTTCCCTCAGGAATGTGCACTGCCCTGCTAGCAAACTTCAAAGGGCTTACCGCCCTTGAAACTCGACCCCCAGGCCTGCTGCTAGCAGCAGATGGCTGCCCCTGTTGCAAACCCCCACTTTTGGTGAGAGCAACGGCGAGAAACTAGACAAAGGACAGTGGGAGTGGTCAATCCTGGCATGCACCACCACTAAGGTGTTGCATGCAAGATGACCTCTCCATTTAATTTTCCTCCATCTTGCATAGAAGGAAAATAGCCAATCAGGTGTAGGACACTGACCTCTACCCACAGAAAGTGGTCACTTAGTGGGTGTAGCCACACTAAGGTAGATGACCCATTGGTCACTACCAGGTACCCCCTAAAACACCCGCTAAGTACAGTATTTAGTGGGCATCTCTAGACCAAGAAATCAGATTCCAGGGACCAAAGAAGGCCAGCAACAAAGAAGACCCAAGGCTCAAGAACTGAAGTTATGCAGAACCAAGATGGCTCCAAACCCTGCCTGCTGCAACCAGGACTTGACAATCGCCCTTGAGGGGTTGTTTGGATGTTGGATGGACTCTACAAACCCCCAGACAACCTTCCCTAGTAATTCCTCTTTTTTCCAAAAAGTCCACCTTCTGCAGGTGAAAGGCAAGAGCTATATAGTGTTACGTTCACCATGGATGTAATAATTCTGATGGGCCCAGGAGTGTAGATTCCATTCAGTGTCGTAAAAAAGCAGAAGCGCCCTCCCAGCAAGATATGGTGAAGGCCCCACCCCACTCACATCAGAAGGGGGTGAGGGGCCCCTCCTCCAAAATGGGTAAGACCTGCCCCCCACAAACACACCGTGGGGGGCTCTGTTAAACCCCTGCTTCCATAGCAGCTGGTGCAGTGGCACAAAGGCCCAACTAAACACCTATTATTGCTATATTTCATGGTTCAAACAGCAGCCTGGGAACCCATTTCCTTCCTGGCGATAGAGCCCATGACACAGTGGCTACACCACTGAATGGGCCCTGTAACAAGAGTTGCTAGCCACATCGGAATTAAAGGGCCACTTGGAATGAAGGCCACAATACATTGGATGCATTGCTGGTTGTGCAGCCAGAAGACAGGCGTTCTAATCGCAACATCCCCGCTGGGCAACTTGTGATTCTGAGAAATGCGTGAACCTGGACAAACGGATTCACCAGCCTATAGCTCAGTGTCTTTTCCTGCAAAAGCTGTGCGACAAGAAACTGTTAAGGACCAGTGTCAAGGAACAGAAACACAAAATGTTTAGACTATCCCGGATACTGCGGTGTTCTTCCTTGAAGGGTGCAGCAGACATCACAGTCTACGTCTCTTCCCTCGGCACTCTAGGCGACAGAATAATTAACAATTCAGGGTTTGGACGTTCGCTGCACTGGGACACGACACTAGTAATTTTCATTTCATATTTACATAACACAGACAGACGCCAGCAGGACTGGGTGATGGGCTGTCACAAGAAAACCAATTTCAAATCGGATATGGTTTTCTGAGTAAGGGGAGCTTGGAAAACCTCACTGAGAACGGGTTTGATTAACTTCACACAGACCTGAATGTGTCTCCGACGCCATTACCATCCTCTCAGCCTAGCAGAGCTCAGGTGGTTTGACCTAGGGTCCTGGAGACGGTGTTCTGCTCGCACCCTTTCCATAAACCACAAACAAGTTACGTGACATAGCGGGAAGTACAAGACCATTCACTGAGGAGTACATTTCAACCTATGGAGCGCAAGACACAGGTGGTTCTCAACATTTTGAACAGGTGCAGCACCGTGGTTGGGACTGCACAGCACCCGGAGAGTTTGTATTCAAAACTTTCTCAAGAGGTTGCCCGCCTGTGTGCCTGTCTATGACTTGGTTAGGCTGTGGCTGGCTTGCTTCGATTAACACTGACCTACCATTTAACGCCTACTTCTCTATGTGCAAAACCTGGGACTTTCAAGTTGCTGACGTGGAATATTACCTAAGTGAGAATTATGGCAGAATTCACATTATCACTCACTACAGATTCCCCTCAGTCTGATAAGCACCCACTCTTGCAATCTGACTCAGTGATGAAAGCTTGGACTAGTCTGCCCTGCTGGATCTGTTCTGCTGGGAATGGAAAACTGCACCTGCTGCTTCTGTGAAAGTGGGAAGCCTGCTTTGCTAATGCCATCCTGTACTCTGAATCTTCTGGGATGTTACTCTTGACACAACTACCTGTCTTTTCCTTATTCTTTGCATCAGGGAAAACCGTGCTGCTACTGTCCATGTTCTACCTTTGTTGTGAACCTTTGCGCAAAACTTTCCACTACACAAAAGACAAAATAATTTGTATTGCCAATGACTGATTTAATGCACGGCATGCATGAAAGAAAGCACAGTTTACTTTTGTTTTATAAGTGAAAGGCACACATTTTAAAATGGGGTATTTGACTTTGTAACACTTTAAAACATACATGAAAAGTGGCTCCGTGACATTTATAACACCTTCGGCCAGTTTTTGCATTTTAGCCCATATCGCTTTGTGTTCTGGGGATTTGAACTTGTACAGAAAAGGTTAACACAAACATACTAGTCCCGCAATGCAATATGCTGTTATTTGGAAAGCAAGCGCTGGTTGATACATCATAGTAAGTGCCACTGGAAATATGCAATGGTGAGGCCGCTGGGTTTTCTGCACAATTATGTGTTTGTCGCACTTGTCACACAACGTATCATCTTCTGCATTAATCTGCAGATTTAAAAAAAAAAAAAATCTGAGGGCATATGAATCAAAAGTTATAATGCTACCACAAGTGTTGCGGCACAGTTTCACACCTTTTATTACATAGATGGTCACCTTTCAGTTTTTTATTACTCTATTGAGGTATTAAACTGATGTAAATGAGGCGAGACCTTTATCATACAGTGTTAACGTGTAAAAATGAGGAAATAGTGAATACCGCTTCAAAATGTGCTGCATACTCATAATTTGCCCTTTACCGCTGCATTATTTAGTGTACCCTGCCAAGTAATTTGGTCCTCTCTCAATGCATAATTCAGATGGCCCTAGTCATAGTGCACTTTACACACTAGTGAAATGCAAAAAAAAAAAAAAAAAATCTCCTAGAACTTTCTGCAATTTGTCTTGAGGGTTAAGCAGTGGGTGAAACGGCAAACACAACCATTCTAACGCGAATAAGAATCTCACTTCTAATAGGCCAGCATTAACACTCCTGGGGGGGGGGCGAAGGAGTGGTGGGGAACGACTTGGTTTCCCAAGCAGCAGCTACAGTACGAAAGGAAAAAATGTGCTTCCACCCAACTTTCGGAGTGCCCGCCTATGCTCATGCTTTCAAACGGCGAGGCACGTGCTGCAGGTACTGACCCGCAGGAGCTGCCAGTGACGCACCACACAACTAAAACGACGAATGGGCCAGTGGCCCTGTTTCACCACTGGTCCTGGTCTGCGCCTATGCATACCCTTATAATGAGGTGTCTGCTAGCTGCAGCTTGCGAGGGTGTTAGTCACATACCAGGACTATGCTCCCAATTATGGTAAAAATGTGGTTTCAAACTGTCAGTCCAGAATTCAATTTGGGGGCACTGACCTTAGCTCCAAGTTTAGACACGGATCCCCACAGACGACTGCAATGTGTGTCTGCGCCCGTCTGTGGGGACAGGACTGGGAGTTCCGCGGACCTGTATTCCCCTTCGGGACTGTGCGCTACTGCCTAGGTTGTACACATGGAGTGTGTATCCTGCCAGCTTTATTGTCCCTTCACTCTTGTCAGTAATACAGGTCGGTCACAGGGATAAGTCATTGCTTCCTTTGTATTGCACCTATGGTGCAAAAAACATACACAAACTCCCAGAGCATGTTGGAATTACAAGGGCGGTGCAAGCAGATACACTGTGTATGCTTAATCTCTACAATGGACAAACGTGGGCTTCATTCCATGAAACAACACACACGCCCTCCAGACATATGTCAAGGATTTCCCAATAACTGATACATGTTCCACACAAGTACGTCCTAATTGTATGGCAAACACGAAACATCATGGTGGCTGCCCAAGGAAAGAGCCACCTCCAGTCTGCACAAATCTGGCATTTAAATTGTACAGGTCGGGATAGTAACTGAACTGTGTGCGGTCGAAACACCATTTGTGGAAGTACCGCTATCGGAAGTGGGCAAGGGCATATCAATCACTGCACCCTGAAATTATGTGCCTGATTTTAGTCTTGCCACGCAATTCGTAGTCAAACCCTTTTTAGGCTGTGCCCTCTTCTTTTTTTTTTAAAAAAGACTTCATTTAGAATTCATGCAACCATTATAAATACATCAACTGATAGTTTAAAGACAGACAGTAAAGCAAGGTATTGCATAGACATTAGAAACGGACATGAGTGGAAACAAACATCAGCAATAGGCATGGATATCCAGTTAGCAGCATGTGATACATTTACCATCATCACATAGGCTGCATCTATATCACATTACAGTTGCAAAACAGCTGTGTAAGTTCACCATTACATCATACATTCGTCTGAGGGTGTAAAGCCAAATAGCCCTAAAGAGGGCCCCCATATGTTTTTGAGTTGTTCAGGATGGGACGCATCAGAGAGAAACTATACTCTGCATCACTGCAGCTGCAGCGCTCGGCAACCAGTGGTTTGTTTTCGGTGGGTATGGGGGCTTTGCGATCAGCATCCTGATGAATAATGGAATGTCCACTACCTACCCTAGTAGAGCAATTACCAGAGATAATTCTGATGGGATCTGAAGACATATTCAACAATTAGTTTCACCTTGTCTCAAAACAAGACTACAAAAGAACATTCTAAGGTCGGATGCATAGACTGCCCCCTCCCCTCCCCCCCACAAGTAGTGTCCATCCTCTTCAACAATACCGGAGCGTAGTACAGTCTACTTATGAAGTTAGGGCTAGATTTCATGTTTTGGTGGATGGAGTGTTTGCTGTCGGCCTGGCAGAGGACTTACCATCCGCGAGCCCGAGGATACTCTGTCTGGCAAATTTAGAAATGACTGTCAAGCCTGGCAGTTATATAATAAGCATGGCTTTTCCTGCCACTGCTTTTTTTAAAAAGTTTGACGCACAGTTCATGGTGGAGCAGCCTCACAAACTTTTGTTGGAGAATGAAAATGCTCCCTTCTACATGGATGGGAGTTCTCTGCCCCTTACCACTGTGTTTTTGCTGGGGGTGACAGGCAGTGAAAACTGCCCTGTATTTCCACCCATTTAAATTAGGTGAGGAGATTTAGAGGTCAGCCTCTGATGGCCCTTACTACATTGGAATGTAGGAGGGGTGTAACCACGTCAAAGACGGCATAGTGTCAGCTGTGTTTACACCAATGGTCCACCCACTTCCAAATCTGGAAGGGCAAACTATTATCTTGGCAGTAAGGATATTCCATTTCTTTGCGAGGAAGAATACTTATGGCCAAGATATAAATTTCACCTTCAACTTTAAGCTGTAACAATGTGTGTCTTTGATTCAAGGAGACCAAGCTAATTTGCACAGAGGAAAATTTCCGTATCTTAGCTGTAGTCAATTCAAAATCTCTTTCCACATACTTCTTGAAGGGATGTCAAAATTTCCTACCGGAGAGCAGTTTATTAAGCTTGCTACCCGAAAAAAAAAAACATCCACATTAGGGGTCAGTATTCCACAGGAGCTACTGGAAATGTGGTGAATTCTACCTTGGGCCATTTCAAAGTCTAAACTAAGTGAAAAGATCAAGTGAGCTAAATTCATAAAGCGACAGATAAGTACCATTCAGAAATAGATGACCAAGCTGGCTAATCTCTTTCTTCAAAATTGAAGTCATCACAGAGGGTTCCATAGTGGGTGGGAGCAGAGGGTTACATCCGAGGGGTGCACTGGGAGAGTACATAATATCAATCCTTAACCTACTGGCCTAGGACAAATATGCCCAGTGTGTGCACCTACCTGTATGTAAGTATTAAAGAGTCTAGGTTGAGGTAACATGAAATGGTATTTAGAGAGCGTAATATGACATGATCCCTCTCTATTGTTATATGTGGCAAGAGGGTGTCTGCTTTAACCTAATATATGGCAAAGTGGACTTGTGCAAATAATGATGCCTTTAAGGGGCTCCCCATCTCCCACCGCAAAAACAAACCCTGGGTGCGGTGCAGCTCATGGAGGACGAGCGCTCCACCACCTCGGCCAGGGGAAGCAACATGGGACCACGGTCATAGACAAGAAGGGTGTTGTTATAATCCACAAACTGTAAAAGGAGAGAATGAAGCATATTAAGAAATTGTAAATAGTTGTCACGAATAGGTAATTTATAGCTATAAGAAATATCTACATAATGTTGTTATATGTAAGAATAGTATCTTCTGTGGTCCCTTGGAATGTAGCGGAATGGTACACCCGGGAGCTCAAAGTAGAATGTTAAGAATGCAGGTTGACAGTGTGTGAGAAAGACGGAGCTCGGGAAGCGTTCAATAAATATCTACTGATCCAGTCATATTGATTCAGCCTTTATTTTGAGTAAAATACAACATAAAAAGTGGCGACGAGGATGGGATTCGAACCCACGCGTGCATGAACGGGTGCGTTCATGATTGAGGGTACCATACCGGTAGTACACAAAGTCAGAACCATCCCATTCTTGATGAGAGAACCTCTAAAAATGGAGTTGGAGAAACTAATAAAATTAGGAGTGATAGAACCCATAGAAAGCTCGTTATGGTTGGCTCCCATAGTCATTACTAAAAAACCGGGGGGCAGAGGAATAAGAGTATGTGTGGATTTGAGAGATCTCAATTCCAGCATATGGGTAGACAGGTTTCCCTTGCCCAGAATAAGTGAAATGCTGAGCACCATGGGACCAGCCAAAATCTTCAGCGTGATAGACTTGTCATCAGCATATCACCAGGTAGAACTTCACCCCTCATCCAGGTCACTTACCTCTTTCATCACCCTATTTGGAGCTTTCAGATACTGCAGGATGCCATTCGGGTTGGCTTCTGCTGCTGCAGTTTTTCAGCGTATTATGCAAAGAGTATTACAGGGCATAGATAAGGCATTGTGTTTCCAAGATGACATTCTGATATATGGGACGACAAAAGAAGGACACGATTCCACCTTGAGAGAAGTTTTTAAAGCTTTAGAGAAATCGGGTATGACTATTCGAAGGGATAAGTGCCAGATAGGAGTGGAATCAGTTGAATATCTGGGACACAAAATAACAAAGGATGGTGTTGAGCCAAAATGTGATCTGGTTGTGGCTGTAACAGAAGCCCAAGCTCCCACCAGTAAGCAAGAACTCAAGTCATTCTTAGGATTAGCTGAGTACATGGCTAAGTTCGTATACAACTTTGCTGATGTGACAGCCCCTTTAAGATCATTACTAAAAAAAATGCTACATTTGATTGGGATAAGAATTGTCAGGAAGCGTTTAAGAAAATAAAAGAAGCTATTGTTAAATCACCTAATTTGAAAAATTTCGATTTCAGGAAGAAAACCATAGTGACCACAGATGCTAGTGGAAAGGGGTTGGGAGCTACCCTATCTCAGAGTGCAAACGGACAAGAGGATATAATAGCTTTTGCCTCAAGGTCTATTTCAGATGCGGAAGCAAATTATTCCACCATAGAAAGAGAGACACTAGCATGCTATTGGGCCATAAAACATTTTAATTTTTTCCTGTGGGGTTTGCCTTTTGTTATCAGAACGGACCACAAACCTCTGACAGGGATGTTCACTACAAAAGGGAGGGAGCGAGCTACCCCTCGAATCTCAAAATGGATACAAGCTTTAGAAAGTTTCAATTTTAAAGTAGAATATGTTCAAGGTAAGAGAAACATAATTGCAGACTTCCTGTCCAGGTCACCTAGGGAGGTAGAAGAGGAGGAAGAGACAGACATATTGGAGCCAGTATTGTATGTAGACCTTGCTGGGTTAACAAAATGTGAATGGAGTGAAGGTGTCAGGAATGACCCAGTTTTAACAAAATTGAAAGAGATGATTGTTAAGGGGTGGCCGGAAAAATCAAAAGACTTGGAAGAAGAGATGAAGGGGTATTGGGAGGTAAGATCAGAACTAAACATTCAAGATAACATGGTGATGAGAGGTGAGAGAATTGTACTGCCCAGAGAATTGTGGGACAAGCTGGTTACATTGGCACATGAAGGGCATCTAGGGAGAAGCCTCACAAAAAGTAAATTAAGAGCCACGTATTGGTTTCCAACAATGGACAAAATGGTAGAAATCAAGGTAAAAGAGTGTAATAAATGTGCCACCAGTGACAAGATAAACATCACAAGAAAAGCACCGCTGTCACCAATAGAAGCCCCAAGCAAACCATGGGACAAGTTAGGACTGGATATTTTAGGTCTGTTAAACCAGGTGGGTGTTGGTGGAAAATTTGGACTTGTATTGGTAGACTACCACTCGCACTGGATAATGACCAAACCTGTAAACCAAATAACCACTAAAGAAGTGATAGCTTTCCTAACGGGTGCGTTCATGATTGAAGGTTTTCCTAGTATCTTGATAACCGACAATGGGGTACAATTCACTTCAGATGCTATGAAGGAATTCCTAATGAAAATTGGTGTCAGTCATTTTAGAACAGCCTTGTATCCTCCTCAAGCGAATGGTTTAGTTGAGAGAACCAATAGGCTGATCAAGGAGTGCTTACAAATGGCCAAGATGGCTCAGGAGTCGGCTGACATGGCTTTAAAACAATTACTATGGTCATATCACACCACACCCAATTTAGTAACAGGTATTTCTCCTTTCACATCATTAAGAGGCAGGTTGCCAAGTACCAAATTAAACCCCACCTGGTTGGGAGGTGGGAAACCCCAAATCGTTCAACATGAAGAGATAAAGGCTCGTGTTCAGCAAAACCAAAGTAAATACAAAAGTTGGTCTGACAGCAAATATGGCACCAAGAATAGGCGCTGGGAAGTAGGACAGTGGGTGAAAGTTAAACTACCGGAAAAAAAAACAAGAGAGAAGGTAGTAGGTTTTCAAGCCCCAAAAGAATTATTGAAGTACAAAGAAATGTGGTCAAATTGGAGGATGGCAGATTATGGAGTATGGACAATTTGGTTTGCTGTGAAAGACCAGGCATGGATCATGGGGAATCACAAGAGGAGGAATAAGAAATCGAAACCCATGATCCTACAAGACCTACAAGACAAGAGAGAGAAATGTGGAACAGAAGACATCCAATGTGGTACAAGGACTATTTGCTCAATTATTAAGGAAGGGAGATATGTTATAATCCACAAACTGTAAAAGGAGAGAATGAAGCATATTAAGAAATTGTAAATAGTTGTCACAAATAGGTAATTTATGGCTATAAGAAATATCTACATAATGTTGTTATATGTAAGAATAGTATCTTCCGTGGTCCCTTGGAATGTAGCGGAATGGTAAACCCGGGAGCTCAAAGTAGAATGTTAAGAATGCAGGTTGACAGTGTGTGAGAAAGATGGAGCTCGGGAAGCGTTCAATAAATATCTACTGATCCAGTCATATAGATTCAGCATTTATTTTGAGTAAAATACAACAGGTGTGGCAAAGAGACGGGCCGCACAGAGCCGGTCGGGCTCTAGAGCTGTGTCCCCATGTAGTACGGACCAAAGCTCGATAGCTGGAGAGACGTAGCGGCAGGGGTGCAAACCCCTTACCCCAGAGTATGCCTACATTTGGTATTGGCGCACAGTAAGGCCTAGCAACCTTGGGGGAACGGACTCTGCTATTATAAAGTACACGAGGCAAGAAGGGAGCCACGGTAGATGTGCCTAACCCTCCACCACATAGATTACATACCTCTAGGGAACACATGAAGGAGTAAAAAGGGCACTGTCCCCACACAGTCATCCTCTGAAAGGCACTGGGGCAAGCTAGGGCCTAACAACCCCGGGGGAATGGCCTCAGCCTTTATAAAGGACGCAAGGCTAGCGGCGAGTTGCAGTGGACAGGCCAGCCACCTCCACATCGATTACTGGCCTCCAGGGACAATAGGAGGGGGAAAGGGCACTGTCCCCACACAACCTTTCTTTTTAAATTTACCTACTTGTGCAGTGGAACCTCGTCAGCATTGGGGGGAAACATTAATCACCCCGAATGACTGGGAGCATTAGGCGCTTCCTCCCCTTATTCTCCGGACCACTGAGGGCGCTAACTAGAGGATAGCTGGTATGGCACCAAACCCATGGGCACAGTGTTGGGGAGAAATACTCCCGAAGCCCCAGTGACACAAACAAAAACTCCTTCTGGACCCCAGGGGAGCACTGGGACATTAGGGCCTCTGCACACCCCGACTACAAGAGATTGGGCCATGTGTGAAAAACTGTATGTAAGATACTGTCGCCAAAAGAGATCTGGTCACAAACATAGGCACCCACACTGCCAGGGGGGCCCTACTATAATAAAGAGAGGTAAACAGTGCTAAAAGCAAGGTGCTCATGCCTGGGGAGCAGTGGAGATAACAGCCGTAACCCAATGAAAACACCACAGCCCTGTCAGGAGCTACACTAAGGTCGCATAGCCCATGCTGCACCACCAAGGACACTGGAACACTCAATGATCAAGTAGACAATAACTGAGGCTTGAGGGTGAATAAAGGCTTTGGTTCCCCTGACGAGGAAGGGGAGGAGCTAGATGGTGCACCAAAACTGCACACCTGCCACGGGAGAGGACGGACAGGTGGGCGGCAGCTTCACACCCACAGCCGATGGCAGAAAAGGGGCTAGAACCACATACAGCACTAAACCTGGCAGCTATTAAAAGACACTAAAGAGGCGCTGAAGAGAGAGATCGAGACTGTAGCGCATGATGTGAACGTCCTTATGGAAAATAATAAGAAAGGGAGGCGGGGAGGAATCAGGGATGAGAGATCGGGGTCCAGAGCCCCGGGAGCTGAGACACCACCACCAGTGGTGACACCAACGACCTAGGGAAATAATATAAACATCGAGAAACTAGTTGGCATCATCAGATTCGGGGAACACATTCACATACCTCACAGGCCCTGTCTTGCTGCCGCTGTAATTTCGATAACCAATTAAGTTTGACTATTATTTCAGCCTGGGCGGGTGAAGGAAGTACCGTGAATTCGAGGTGGGCAGCTAGTTGTACAACCATGGCATAGTAAAGTAAGGAGGGGTGGGAGTTGGAGGTTTGTTTTTATGTCATTGTTCTGTTCATCAAAGGATTGCCTTGAGGAGGTCACCGAGCATAGGAAAAGCGATTGGTTGGGGGGGCAGCTAGACCATGACATACCACTGTGAATGTTAATAATCTTTCTTTACTAACAAGGAAAGTAAATGGGTTGGGTCATAAAATCAAACTGGGTCTGGTAGCCAAAGCCTTCTTAAGATACTCTGCTTATAAAGTATTATGGCAGGAAACTCATGAAAGTGGACCATGCACCACCGCTGGGGAGAGGGAAAAATAAAGTGCCAGGGTACACCACAGGATTTAGGGGGTGGCCACACTGGCTAAAAAATCCCTCCCTTTTGAGACGACCAGGGTGTAAGCAAACTGTTTAGGTCGATACATTGTGATTGTAGGACAATTGGAGGCAAGGTATTGGCACTGGTAACGTATATATCCCACCTGGACTCCAGGCAGAAATACTAAAGGGTGTTAAGTCGAATAATAGCGAAGATCCCACAGACCACAACACTAGTCTGGGGTGTCTTCAATATGATTACGGACCCAACCGTGAATGGGGCATAGTTAGACCCATACAGACAGCCCATGATGGGAGACTAAGCACCTTTAGGGATGGTAGATATGTGGTGATCCCTCCATGAACAGGATAGGAGCTACACTTATTAATCAGGAGCTCATACCATACACTTCTGAAAAGACCATGTCTTTACACCCGCACTGTCACTCCCCAGATATACAGATGCGAAATTCAGAGGAAGAGGATATCAAATCACTCCCCTTTGGAAGTTACATGGCAGGCCCCACATGTGAGAGGGGTGAGTGTGTGGCACATGGCAGCATGACGATTAACCTCCCAAAAGGAAGTAGTGAGTCTTTGCAAATTACGGACCAGTATTTTTTGGAGAATGCAGGAACGCCTAAAGATGAGATCATTCTCTGGGAGGCTTATAAAGCTACATGGGGAGGGAATAGGGGGATACTCAGGAAAAGTGGCAGATAAAAAAAGAGAGAGGGAATGCAGAGAACTAGAACAGGAGATCCTACTACTTGAGGACATACAGACCCATACACACATCAGAAGAGTCAACTCAACACTTGGTCCGGAAGTGGGCATGGTATAGAACGGTGGCGACCAATGAGGTAAAACTGGTGTACATAGCCTAACATCGGAGAATATATGAAGTAGGGGAGAAGGCCGTAAACTCTTAGCTTGGCTAGCATCCAGGGAAATAGCAAGATCACACATAAATGAGTTAGTGGATCCCCAGAGGAAAAGAGTGCAGAGAAGTAACAATATTGCAGAGGTCATGACAAGGTACTTAAGGGATTTGTATGTGGGCAGCCCCATAGGGAGGAAGGAGAGATGAAGAAAGTTGTTAGGGACTATCTGATAGTGAGAAAGCGCTGTAGTTAGAGGCAGATTTGACAGAGGGGGAGATCCATTTGGCGCTCTCCCAATTGCAGACAAGGAAGGCGTTGGGTCCAAATGGTCTGCTGGTGGAGCTCCTGCTCCAACTGTTCCAGAAACTGCTACTCCGCCACTCCCCTTCAAAAGATGTATACCATGGCCTGTGAACAAGGTGAACTCCCTAGAGACTCATGGACCACAACAGTGGTACCCGTCTTAAAATCAGGGAAACCCCCAGATAGATGTGCCTCCTACAGACCTTTTCACCTCTGATTGTAGACACAAAAATTCTAGCAAAAGCTCTATCACTTGTGGGGAGTCATTCTGGATTTAATACATGCAGACCAATGTGGGTTTATGCCCCATAGATCCACAAGGTTCAACATTAGAAAGCTAAAGAACAATATAGCCGCCTCTAGAGAGCTGGGGGTACTGCTGGTGGTAGCCTCCCTTGATGCCCATAAACTGTTCAACTCCATAGAATGGCCCCATATGTTTGCAGTCTTGGAGAAAATGGGTTTTGGACCGAAATTCCTGGCCTGAGTTTGACAGCTATATACAAAACCTCAAGCGCGACTCAAAGTGAATGGGAACCCCTCGGAGACATTTCTGATTGGAAGAGGTACACAACAAGGCTGTCCCCTCTCTCACCAATATTATTCACATTAGCACTAGAGCCATTAGTGGAATAGGTACGAGTTGATGCACAGATTGAGGGCTGGAGATGGGACCGCCCATGGGAGGATCGCATCTCGGTCTATGCAGGTGATGCGTTACCATATCTGGACAACCCAGATAAGACCCTGGAAAGAGCAGGAGAAAAGTTTGCACTCTATGGGAAATATTCTGGGCTCTGAATCAGTTGGGGGAAATATTTTATATTCCTGATGGGTACATGGATGGCGGGGGCAAACTTTCAATGCCACTGTGCATTGAAAGAACACTCTTTAAGTACTTGGGGATATGGATTTCCAGAGGAGCAACTTCATATTATGAGGACAATCTTGCACCACTACTGCAGAACCTGGAAACAGATGAAAACACTGTGAAGGTCTGCCCTCTTCTTAATGGGGAAAGAGTCATTGTTTAAAATAGTGGCCCTCCCACGCTTTACATATATACTAGAAGATTGCCCCATATGATTCCCAAACATGTTTTCAGGGAAGTAGATACAAAACTAAGGAAATTACTGTGGTAGGTGGGCACCCGGAGAATAGCACTCTCGACTTTACAATGCTGCACATATGAGGGAGGGATAGCTCTGCCTAGCGTGAGACAATATTACGAGGCAGAACATTTGAGAGTAATCAATGATTGGGCAGATGTACCAATGGAGAGCCCAGCATTCAGGATGGACAGGGAGGTGCTGGGAGTAAAAAAATAACTACATTTTCTCTATGGTGGGAAGCTAAAAGAGGATGCCCTTCCCCCGACGAAGGTGACATTAACACTATGGCATTAGCTACACAGGCAAATGGGATGAAGGGAACACAATACTCCAGGGACTCTCTGTTATGGTTGGGAACATGGTTGAAGGAGATGGAAGGCCTTAGGGGCTTCTGACAGTGGAATATGATAGTACTCAGTACCCTTGCGGATGTACAGGATACTAAAGGGATGGCACCCTTCTCTCTTCTTCAGGCAGAATATGAGATGCTGCTCTCTCAGATATTAAAATATTTGCAATTGCCCCATGCACTGCAGGCAAGGATTACACTAATGGAGGAAAATACGGAAGTCTCACGCCTAGAGAATAGATTATTAGAAGAACCAATACTTATAAACATGATTTCTCTCACCTATCAAACCTTAATGAGGAATACCCAAAGAGACATAGAACAGTTATGGGTAAGTTTACAGATACT
The DNA here is from genome assembly GCF_031143425.1 of Pleurodeles waltl. Lineage (NCBI taxonomy): Eukaryota > Metazoa > Chordata > Amphibia > Caudata > Salamandridae > Pleurodeles > Pleurodeles waltl. Next base: position 703,767,080 of record NC_090444.1, read on the forward strand.
TTGGAGACCTCAAGGATGAGGACTGGGGGGATGCGTTGCAATTTCCCAGAAGGGAGCTGTTAAGGCCCATTACAGATTGATACAACTAAAAATCCTACATTGGGTCTACTACACTAGAATTTTACTACATAAAATTGGGAAAGTGTTGGATAATTACTGTCTGAGAGGCTGTGGACAACAGGAAGCCTTCCTACATACACGTTGGAAATGATCTATGATCGCCCATAATTATCACAAATGAGTCTTCTCTTTGTTAAAACTTATTATTATACCCAAATAACTGACTGAAGTGGTAAACGACCTCAAAGTCAGTGTGGGCCTGGCAGAACAGGGGAGTAAGGGAAATCGTTCTGTTTTACCCCAGTAAATTGTGAGTCTGGAATACCTTGCAAAAGTAATAATCTTGTGCATCAGCTGGGCTTGTTTTTAATTATGGTGCTTGACAAAAAGCTGAATGTCATCTACTCGGTAAGAGAATAGTATACATCTGGGGCCATATTACTAATTAAACCCCAGGGACACAATGGGCGTGAGCGCCTGCTTTTTGCTCCGCTGAGACACTATAGTATTACAGAAGGGACCGCAGATGCTTGTGAGGACCTTCTATAATATTGATAGCGCTAGTGCACATGCAGCACTAGAGCTGTCGTCAGAGGCAGGTCCCTCATTTGCACGAGGATGTGGGTTCGTGCGAATTAGGAAATCACTTTGACTCTGCACCTGCATTGCATTATGGACACGAGCACTAAGGCAAACATGCCCTCAGGATGAACACTGACAGCGTGCCCCATAAGGACAGCCCTCTGGCGGAGTGAAAGAGGGTCCCATGGATTGCACAAACATCCACCTGGGGGAATCTCTAACAGCTCTTTAAAGTGCGGGCGTGTTGTCGCCTGCACTCTAAAACATGGAGTGGTTTTGAAGCAGCTGTTCTGCATTTCGCTGAATGTGCTGCCCTGAGAGCAACACAAGTTTACGGCTGTCCTGGGGGCACCGCATTTAAAGTAAGGGGGGGTGACTGTCCCTGTTTGCACCTGGTTCACCTGTTTAAATGTGCCCATAGAACAAACAAAGGCATTGCACCCTATCACTAATACGGGACCTGGTGTGGAAAGATATTCCTCTACATAGATGGTGCTGTCAAATTCTGCATGCTACGGGCTCCAGCACCAAGGCAAATAAAAAGGGAGAGATAGGACACCACTGTTGTGTGCCTCTATCAATTGGGAAGAGTGCAGACTTAATGTGATTGACTTATACTTCACCATGTGGGTCTGAGTCTAACAATTTAATGAAAGCAATAATGTATCCACCCAGGCCCATACGCTCCAATATCACTTGCAGAAATGACCACTCCAAGAAGTTGAAGGCCTTCTCAATGTCAACAAATACCGAAACAGCCCGGACATCCGTGGGGATCTGCTGCATCAGCACGAAGTACGTAAATTATGTCATATGGCTCTAGTCCAGATGAAGCTGGCCTGCTCAGAAAGCACTCGTTTCAGGCAAGCCTGATGGAAATAACTTTGGCTAATATTTTATAATCTAAACTGAGCAAAGAAAATGGTTGGTGTGATTGGCACTTCAAAGCATCTTTATCATGATTAAGGTGAAATGTGATCATTGCTGCTATACAAGACTTGGGCAGTTGACCCATTTCAGTCACCTCATTGAAGTCCTGTAAGAAACGATGATCCAGTAGTTCTTTATATTGTTTGTAAAATTCTATAGTACGCACATCTGATCCTGGTGCTTTACCCCCTGGGAACCTTTCAATCACATATATGATTTCTGCGGCACTAATGGGAGTCACCAAGGGTTACCTCGATTTGTCTCCCACCCATGCAAGTGCAATGTTGTTCAGGTACTCTATGATAGGTATTCTATTCATTAAGGAATTTTTTCCCTCAAGGAAATCCTAAAGTATCTTGAGTATAAAGTGCAGTAACTGTTAGGAAGTGCTGGGATGAGGCTCTAAGTAATCAGGCAAACGTTTTCTCAGGCTGGTCTTCTTCTTCATACTGTCTGCCTGGATGCATTTACCTCAATAGTTCCCCTCACATTCTGCCCACTCTCTAAAGTCATGTAGCAGTTGATTCATATTCACTAGTGTGCTTGGAGGGCTATATCGATATGCTGCTTTGCCAGAGCCTCCAGATCATTCTTGCGCTGCCAAGTAACCAGCGCTTGAATCTCCAGTACCATCAGAGAGTAGTCAGATAATGTGTTTGGAACACAGCTCACCTCTGCTTTTCAATGTGCAATCTGTTGGAATCCAATATTCTATTTTCAAATAACTGCCATATGCAGGAGAGTAGATAGAGAGCACCTTTTCACTACCTTGTTAAAGCCTTCAAGTGGCTAACAGGTTAAATACTTCATGAAGGTTAAGAAGTGGTCTAATCAGTCGCGCATGGCCCAACATGTGCAGGCCTGTTCTATAACGTGTAGTTTCTACAGCCAAATTGAAATCACCACAGAAGATTAATCAACAGTATCCATATATATGCAGTATCTTGTGCTTTCGAAGAATTCCATGGCCTCAGTGTTCAGAGCAAATATATTCATTAATTTGCATTGTTGTTCACATAATAAGCCAGTAATAACCAAACATCTACTGTCTGGATCTGCATATATGCTATATACGGTAAGAGGGGCAGATTTCTTATGAGGATGGCAATTTCACTTGATTAGGAACTAAATAAGGAGAGTTATCAACAGTGACCCCATACAGAGGCAAAGGTTTGTGGTCTCACTAGTTCCAGATGGGTTTCCTGTAAAAACGACAAATCTATTTTGTGTCTATCTAGATAGGCTAATGCAAGCCTTTCCTTCTTGGGGCTATTAAATCCCCTAACATTCCAGGAAACACACCTAATGCCATGCTGCCTTAACCCACTAGGACTGGAAAAAAAGTTAGAAAGTTAATCATTATTTCTCTCTTACTCAGATACTGTTGCCTGGCTATAACATTTTGGGTTGCAAAACATTTAACTTTGTCATAAACCCACTCTGGCTTCCCAATCCACCTCCCACTCACACTGAGAAACCCCACTGACAGTGTAGCTACCCCAAACTTACCCCACCCAAACATATATACTATCTTTGTGGGATGCACAAAGAGGTGTCATACCTCCTAACCACCCGCTGATCCACAACGCTATCCAGTTATAGAGGAGGAAGTTCTTGAATGGGACAGGAGTTTTTTAAGCTCTTATCAAGACTTTACATCAGATATATGTTTGTCATCAAACTCGATTAACATCATGGTAACTCAGAACGTTCAAGGCCAACTTATCATAGAAGTGACCAGCTACCTTATCTCTCAGAAGAGGACAAAGAATCAAAAAAGGTAATGTCATTTCACATCACTGAGTTTGGCTCAGGTGCTGTCTCTTGAAGGAAGAGATTTCGAAAAATGTTTCTGTTTGTTAAGCTTCTTGTAGAACTTAAGTGGCTCTTTTGGTTTGTGAAGAAGACTGGAGGACTTCCTGAGAAGATCCTAAGTTTAGCTGGGTAGAACACAGAGCAGGCCATGCCCAGTTATCACAGGATCCATTTGATGTCTGTAAAGGAGCAGGAGCATCTAGCTTCTTAGACCACAATTGTAAGTTCACAAAGAACGAGATGTTAACTCACTGTTATTCTTTAGTGCTGTGTTGCCCCAAGGTCCATACTACTACATCTCTGTCTCTAAAGTTTAAAAGTGTAGCAATTATTGGGCACTTGGGGATACCTGGGGATGGTCTAGGAGCAAAGGATCTATATGTTGTCTCCACTTCAAAGTATTGTACACATTTCTCTCTGCCATAAATGTCTGATAGTCTGTATTCTACAAAAGCCTCAGATTATTTAAAGCAGTTCTCTCGGCTACCTCCAGAACGTTAATATTTTTGCACCTTGAGCTTCTTCGGGATCTTTGCATTTGGTCTTATTCATCTCAACCGATTTTGTGAGCTGGTAAATGGGATAGCAAATGATTTCATAATATCTTGAAAATCTGATATTAGTTGTTGAAAGTCAATTAGCCTGGTTGCTTGCTTATCAATACGCTCCTTCATCTGATCCAGTCGAAACATCATAGTGTCAATCTTTGGGGATTATTTTTTAGGTCTATTTGTAGGCCTTTCATGCCTTTCATGCCTTCCATGGTGGACGAGGGATCTGAATGCACTTGATTGCCATTGGTATCTTCTGTTGTCTCAACTCCTTTTGTGGACTTTCTGTTAACGAAGAGAGCTATGCCTGCTTAGCATCAATTTTTTTCCATTGTCTCAGCAAGCTGGGTTCACATGTGAGGGCGAATTATGTACTTTTACTGGAGATCAGGACAGGGGTCGTCTCCCACCGAGGACCAATGACCCTGACATAGTGCAAATATACTGGCTTACTGTTTATATGTATATCTGGCCTGATATGTTGTATATCACCTAAGTATGCCAAAATATAGCGCAATGGCAAGGAGAGTGGAGCAATGATCGTCAAGATAACAGTGGCAGCCAACGACAATGATAGTTTTAGGCACTGTTGTAAAAGATGTTCAGACATGTACAGTTTCGTAGCAGTTATGTCTTATTATCATCATGATAGTAATATTTCACCTAGGCGTACTCCCTCCAACATCAGCAGTGTGATTGCGTCTCATTTTCCACCAAATTAATTGCTGCACTAATAGGAGTTAATGTTGGCCATGCAAGGCCTAGACTCAAAGATTACAGAGGGGCCTCAAGTGGGCTACTGCCTGATCTGTGCTGATAAATGTCAAAATGGTGCCCACCTCCATGCGGCAAAGCATCTCAGAGCAGTACCATCCCACAGGCGCCCATGCAGCCGAGCTGCCTACTGGGAGGTCAGATTCTGTGAGTCCCAGGCCCTCAGGTTTTGTGACCAGATCCAGTCTGAATGATCTGAGCAGTGAACTCTCTCTCTGTCTACAGAATCAGCTCAGCGGGGCTGATGAGTGAGCAGGCCACTGCCCATCCTCACAAAATGAGCCACAACAGTATTTCCGGGTCTTCTACAGCCAGCACAGTTGTCACATGCGGTGTGGCTACCCAACACACTTCAGGTCCTCCTAATAACAATTTATTTTCAAATTATTTGTGCAAGTGTGGGATAAAAACAACAGCCCAGAAAGCCATTGAAGGAGAAAAAGAGTCCAAATTTTATACAATAAGATACATTTTAAGAAAGATCATAACCTAGGACATGAGTCTAACAGTCTAACATGGTGGCAACATATCTCCTTTAGTTCTTCAGTTTCACAACTGGTTCCCAACCTCTGCTGCAAAGATACTTTCCATCATGGGCTCTCTGGCAATTAATTTAAGTTACACACTCCGCTGACCTACAGAACTGTCTTAATCTGATTCGCCCTTGGCCCTGTTAAGAATCAATATGCAGAACTGCCCCTAGCTTCATAAATAAATCTTACTGCGAGAAATAGTCCTAGTATGTCCATTAAACCACTGGTAGGGCTGCCTCCCACTGCCTGGCATCTTCCCACAGTGCACAAACCTACAGTGCTGCAACACAACTGACCGAAGTTCAAAATGTGCCCATATTGTAGGAAGGTTGCTGAAAGTGCTTCAGTGTCCATTTATTAAATAAATGTGAACGATGTCAGCTGTGCTGGTTGAGTTGCATCTCATAAACTCCAATTCAGTGGTATACATAAAAGATGTCAATGGAATTACGCAGCAAAGGCAAACCAAATTATGAGGCAGGGCCGACCACATTATGCAGCATGAAAAGGAAAATTATGCAGTGTAATGCATCCTGTTTTGTGATAGCATTACTTAGTACTTTGCTATTTTTACATATGGTAATGCTGCCTGGACAAATGTTTGCCTCAGTATCAGTTTAACACTCAAATACAGCAAAAACCAACTAAAAGGTGACCAGCTAACCTCTATGAAAGGTATTTCCCTGCGTCGCAAGTGGTGCAGCATTTTTAGTAACTTTTGATCAGTTTGAGTCAGAAACAATTTTTCTGGAAATCTTGCAAATGATGGTGGATTATGCAGCAAATTTATAATTATTAAAAAAACTCACAATTGCAGAATTGCACAATTACAGTGGCCTTGAAGTAAATAAATGTAGCAGTTCCCTGTAGAGATGTTTAAAGCTAGCTAGTCCAAAACCATGTCAGAGTAAGGCTGCAGTTTACCACCCGCTGCTTGATTTCTCTGACTTGCAGATTTCTTCCTCTTCAGGCATCTGTTCTGTATCCACATCTGAATATACATTTAGAGACTTCAATACTATTCAGGACTACAAAACAGATTTTATTAAACTGTTTGCAACTATATCTAACTCGCTGAAGGTAAATGAATATGCCCCACCACTACTGTTTACCACTTGATCAAAGCAGGTTATGAAAGGAAGCGGAATTGTCCCCGGAATCGAGAATACACATATAGAAAATTATCCAGTAGTTTTTGGTCCGCATAGGTGTACCCCATTTCTTGGGCAATAATTTGGTATTAGTTGGTGTACACAGTGCTTAATTTCTGCCTGTGGCTGTAGGTGGGGCCAACCAGCACCTATTTTTTGGGGATCGGCACGTAGGGCCAGATGTACGAAGCATTTTCCGGTCACAAGCGGCTCAAAATGCTTTTTTCTATGTACCAAAGCAAAATGTGACTCGATAACGTGTGTACTGAATCGCATTTTGCTTTTGTGATTCTTAGTGGGAATGGGCGTGTTTAGGGCATCCCTTCCTAATACTGAATCGCACTGGTATGTAGGAATGTTTTGCAACTGTGAATGTCGTCACAAACAAATTGCAGTTACCACCAACTTAGAGTTGGTGGTAACCCATCAGCAAACCCCTTCCCGGGTGAATGGAAGCGTAAATATTTTTTCAGAGCAGGTAGTAGTACCAAGGACCACTGCCTACTATGAAAAAATTAAAACTTCCTTTAAGGAAAACGGGCTGCATGGTGGGTAGCTGTCCCCAGCAAACTACCATTCCCGTGCGTACAACCATTCCCAATGGGGTCTCAAATTACGACCTACCTGATTAATATTGATGAGGAAGGTCTTTGCAACCCCCTTGGGAATCGCGAAATGTGTCTGAGACACATTTGTACATTTCATTTTGCGAGTCTCTAACTGCGACTCACAGAAGGTCGCAATTAGAGACTAGCAAAATGAAATGAACATACATCTGGCCTTAGCTTTTCTCAACAGATTTTAAATCACTGTAAGAGAGAGAAAAACACAAAAAAGGGGGAGGAAAAAGATGCAAAACCAGTGAAAAAGGAAGAAAGCAGGGATGAAAATGAACCTGCAGGAGTGAGGTAAGAAGGGCAGGGAGAGTCCGGTGGTGTATGAAAGAGGCATGAGGTGCAATCACGGCTTTGTGGCCTTGGTATTTGGCACCCCGACCTTCAATAGCGGGATTCTGGCCTACGAGACTTATAGTTTTACAAATTAAGCACTGGGGGCTGGGGTCCAATTGCCACTGGGAACCGGTGATTCTAGACCCGGTAATTTCATCACTTGGGCACCCTGCATCTCGAAATCAAGCCCAGAGATGAAAAAAGACAGCTCGACAGAGATATTTCCTTGAAATATTTAACATGAACGACTAAAATTTAACATTTTGTTTTTTTTCCAATATGAAAGACAGTAATCATAATGTTCATTACTAATCATTCTTTCTTCCACACTTTTCTTTAAATTAAAAAAAAAACAGCATTATCGGACCTAAATGAAAGAGTAGCCTCATTTTCCTGCACGTTATGAGAAAAGGGTACTTTGTTCGCAGGCAATTATTAACGCGCCTCAGTAAGCGAGAGGCGGATTCACATTGAACAAGTGTGTGCCTACGGAGGAAGGCGCTGTACTGTACATTAGGTAGCTAATTAGGTATGAATGTATTTCTTGTACAGGATCAACAGCTTGCGTGTTTACAGATTCACTGAGTCGGGGTTCTTTTAGGTGCCGGACTTACATTTATTCAATACTGAAGGCTCTATTCCTTACATATTTTTGCCACAGGCACACCACGAGGAAGAGGCTCCTGCTGGAGAGGGCCCCAAGATGGCGCGCCATTTGCTAATATTATGCTTGAAGTGAACGCACTAATTTAGCTTAAAATCAGGTTGATTTTTTTCCAAACATTGCAGCCATTTAGTAAGAATGCATGTCTGAAAAAAAAAACATTTTAGGAGCGAACCGCTTGGAAATTGTCAAAATAAATTGATAACACTTGTTATCAATTGTTATATGTGTTTGTAAAGCATACTAATGGTAAAGTTTGTTGGCGGTACTTCGGTGTATAAAGCATGAACTGATTACTGACTACTTTTACATCCTGAACAGCCAGGCTTTTGGGCCAATAGGAAAGGCTGGTAAGATCTACTCTTTATGTAACTGTGTCAGAAGTTCCATGAGGTAGCAGCTGCTGTAGAGTAAACCTTGCCCTACTGCCTCATTTCGTGTCCACCCAAGAGACTAGTGCCTTAGAGCCTAAATCAAGCAATTTTCATCCCCACCTGCTTCTCCCAAGTGCAGGACTTGCACATATGCCATATTATGGGCCCAACTACAAATCAGGTGGTTTCAGATGCTGCAATATTAGGTGTCCAGAATGAATGTTTCCACCCAATATACCCAGACCTAAATCCACTTATTCTAAGTTAGTGTCCCAAAAACATTCAGACCCAGAATTACCGTGTTCGTTTCTGCATTTGGAATCCCCTTAACTCTGCTCCGATTTACCTCGTGCTCTAAGCAGGGGGAGCCAGCTGATGCCAGTCAGGAAGGAGCAAACCATGCTCCCACAGGACAAAGGAGGATGTAAGGCAATGGTCAGGTTGTGATCGTAGCCCTTGCCAGATCCTCATGGAATTTTAGCAGTTGGATTACTCAGATTGGCCCAGGTGTTTCCGAACCTTGTAAATCCATGCCAGTTGTGACCATTGGAGCAATGTTCCATTTGGGACTACCACTCCACCTGGCTCATAACTAGGGTCTAGGCGTATTGTTTTTAAAGTGGCCAAAAAAGACTTCATGAAACTTCTATGAATCTGGATGAAAACCTACCCAATGGACGCCTACAACGAAGAAAGGTAAGCCTTACAGTCTCCAATGGTTTCAGTTCCCTATATGCTTCCTTCATTGGACTTTCACCATACAGCCAAATCACAATCTGGATTTGATAGAAGGTCGAGTGATGATGCATTAACAGTACGCCTAGAGACAAAGAAAGTTCACCTTGATGCTATATAAATAAAGACACCTACTTAAATCTCTATTTTCTACTTAAATCATCCAATGAAATTATTTTTTTTGTCTGCACCTTGGCGATCTTATTGATGTGGGTCCCTCAATGTATTTTCCAATTCACAAAATTATTCAAGCATATATGTCAAAGCTACTTATGTAAATTGCTGAATTTGTGAATGCACATTCATTTTCTGTAGTCATAGCTCATACATTTACCCTCATAAATCTATTTAATTACACATAATATTACACCAATGTGATGCAGTATCATGTGGGAGTGAATCTGCTACCATAAGTGACTACAGGGTGTTCGAAAGTTGGTGCACACTAACAACCTTGTCTTAAACTTGTTTTCAGACCATTCCCACACTGGAAGCGGTTTCACAATTAGAGCCTGACTTAAGAGATTGGCAGAGTGGTTACTCCATCACAACCCGTTTTATCTTATAGGATTTATACTTTGGCGGACGGGATATCTGTCACCGTTGTGACAGAGTAACCCCTTCATCAAACTCTAAATCAGGATCTTAGTCGTGCCAGGGGCATGTCTAAATCAATTTCAAAAGTTGGAATGAGTTGCCACTCCCAAACATTGGTGTGTGTGTTCTAGGGGAAGAGCTTTCTCCACTGTGAAAACTGAGTTCCCCATGAGGAAAACAAAATAAACTAATCAAAAAATGCATTTGAACTTCCTAGGAAGAAAATATACACCAAAACTGGTAATCTCAAAAGAATTCCACGAGCATGCAACCAAATTCAGTTCCAGTTCCAGGGTACTCCTTAAAACATTTGTGAAATCTAAAACAGTATGACTTTTATTCCAAGTGTAATAGGAGAGCTCCGCAAGTATATTTTCAAATTGTTTTTGAGAATCTGGCCTATAGTTTTCAATTGGCTATCTTTCCCTCTAACATACAGCGACAAAACTATCAAGAGCATCACTTCTAAATGGCAAACAATGCTTGCTTAAAACCAATGCATAATACCGTTGCATGTGGTTCTCATATGAAGCCATCACTCCTCATCTTTTTCATTAAATTAGGGTGGGTCCTTGGCATTTTTTTTAATGTCCCTTTTTCTGATATTTCACCATATAAGGAATACAAAATGTCTTTAAATTCCTGATGATTTGCCACAAAGAGTCAAGATGTTAAATATGGCTTTTATCACTGCAAATAAATACACTACGAAATAGACGAAAACCACTTTTCTAATGCCCAGCAGCATCAAGATGAGGTATTGGTTTTGGAAAAGGGAAATTAAGAGATTTGCATTTCTTACTTCTGCACATCTGATTTATGCCCCCTCCCAGAGCCCTATAAAGCAGATAGAAACCCACACCATGTAGTTTATCAAGATCATATATAAATCACATATCTCTTTTTGAAATTCCTTCAGTAGTTTTCATATCTATCTTTCTAACAAAGTCCCAGAATGGTTCATTGTAATAAATCAGGTATTGATAACCCTAACATCAGGTCAGGCGTCTTTAGGTAATCCAAATTTTGTACCTAGGAAATGAGAATATTTGTCTCCAGTTCCAGTGTAGCATAATGCCTGCCAGTGGACAGCAAAATGAAGATCAAAGCAGTATGTACTCTGCAATGGACTTGTTATGACCAAAGCCCATTATTACTTATGTAAAACATCTCTTGCTACCTTCCATGATGGATGCCCTGGCCTTCTACAAAAGTGTTGCTAATCGTCCTTCATGACCAAAGAAAGAATTGGATAGACCAAGCTGTCTCAATGGCAGCAGCCATCTTGAGGGAGTCTTTACGACTGTCATTCAGTGCAACTGAAATTCATTTGGCATTAAGACATCAGCTGGAACTAAGTCCCTGTTCGGAATAACTGCTACCCAATCAAATCCTAATGACACTCACAACGATAAAAATACTTTATTAGTTAATAAAAACCATAAAACGCATTGAAAAAATAGGCCAAGTTAGTAGTACCAAGGGTGATCCTGCCCATTCACCCATAAACCTCTTCTGTTAACATGCAAAAGCTCTTATATTCAATGAAGTGCAAGTGCAAAGGTGTCGAGTAAACATACACATACACATACTAAAAAATATCAAACACAATTGTGTTAAAAATACCTCCTATTAAGAACATCTAGCACCCGGGAACAATTCTTAGGCTGAAACCCACCTGTCCATTATGACATTACATATCACATTTAGTCTTTGCAAGCTGGACTATTGTACTCACAATCCCAGAGTGCAATACCTTATATTAAAAACACCAAAAACCCCAGGGGCGATTGCTAGGCTATGATCCTAGTGTCCATTACGACCTTACATATCATGTTTAGTCTTTACAAGCAGGACTGTCCAATGTTAAATCAATAATGACACAGTGCAGTGATACTGCTTATGACAACGGGACTGTAAACATAACATCACATGATTCTTTCATATTTTTCTATGGAGGTGAAAAGGCTCTCAAGGCTCATCTGAGGACTTGACCGGTGACAGTGGCTAAATTGTTTCACACTTTCCTGGTCCTTAGACTATTTGTTCACCGGTAGTCCACCTTAAGAAAACTTTGCTTACATCACACACTGTATTACTTAGATAGGGCAGAAGAGATCAGAGTGATAAGATGCTTTAAAATAGTAATGGTGACAGTAGTCTATTTGTAAAGTACCTTGAGATGGGTTTTGGTTTACAAAAAGTAAGTCCAATGCTGTCCAGACACCTTCTTTCAGGTGTCATACTACAAAAGGCAAGTTTGTGACACCACTACACCAAGGAAATAGTTCACTGCCAGAAGTTTGCAAGTCAGCTAAGAGAAAAATGTATACACATCTTAGTTAATAGCTAAGGTCTATTCCTGAGTAGCTTACAGCTAATTTATGTACATAAATACTTCACTCAAACTGCTTGAATAATTTATTCTAGCAGTTTTGCATAGTTCGAGTCAGCCCAGGAAAGTAACAGAGCACTTTACTTACAATCAAGGTAGCTACCTGTGCAACATAAAATCACATACAGCATAGATCAGGAAGAAAGATGACAGAGCGCGCTATACAGTTAAGGTAACAAGTTGTATGTGAAACATAAAACCATATACAACAGGTGAAAGATTTATAGGTGCAAATAGTAAGAAAGGGTGGAGAAAAGTGTAATTATAGTACAAATGATATAGAAATAATGACAGAAGCACCACAAGTCAGTTCTTGTCTAAGAGCAACACTGGCCTAGATCTGAACCTTTCACGAGGAATATTGATGCTGCAACAGAAGGCATTGTTTCAGTGCTCTTGAAAGATAGTATTTAAAAAAAAAGTATGTCAGTGCTCCTGCGCTGTCATAGGCTCACAGAGTCAGTTTCTGGGCCAGATAATTTAAAGTCCCAGGATGAAGAGCTCTTTGGGTTATGTAGGCCAGTGTATTGATACTTCTTGCCTCAAAAGGGAACTATTTTACTGTGTTCAAAGCTGGGGAGATGTGATTAAAGATTTTATCAAGCCAATAACCAACTATGATGCTTTAATGGGTGGTAGGTATAATTTGGGAAGACTTATTTGGAAGGGGTTTCCATAATCCAGTCTCGATTGCACCAGAGACTACACCACTACTCTGAAGTTATCTTCAGGGATAAATGCTTTGACACTACACAACAGCCTCAGTTGATGGTGTACTATCTTGGCCAATGATATGGCGCGTACTTCTAATTTTAAATTGTTATCAAGGTGGAAGCAGAGGGACATGGGAAAACTACTAATTGCAGGTCAGTAAAGCATTTGAACTCCGCCCGGTCTGCATACGGATGAAGTTTTGGGGAGGTTGGTGATCAAGAGGAACCCAATTTTGAGAAGGTCGAGCTTGAAGTGCTGTCTTGTTGTCCAATAATACATATTATCCAAGACTTGTGCTGTACAATTAGTAACTTTAGGGGAAATTATTTTCAGGTAAAGTTATGTGTCATCTAAGCAGGATTGGAATTCAATATTGGACTGTTTGAGGATGGAGGCAAGAAGGTTCCTCATAAATACTGAAGAGCATGGGAAATTAATAGAAGATTGCAGGACTCCCGATGGTGATTATATGGGCTTAAAAGACAATGTGGCAGTTAAATACTTTGTCAGTGAATCTACGGATAGTACGAAAACCACTTGAGGACGGCTCCATCTAAACCCTATCTTTTCTTGAGGGTGTTCAGGTGAGTGGTATGATTTACTGTGTCAAAAGCCACTGATGGGTCTAGGTGTATGAAGAAGCAGAAGTCTCTTTAGTCTAGCCAGACGGGTATTTACAACTGACTCTTAATGCATTTTGATGAAATTGAGGTGCATACTGTCTTAAGCATTTTGTTCTGCATTTTATTTCAGAAGTTTCCACGGGATATGGAGAGACAGTACTATTAGAGAGTTATCACAGTTACACTTTAACTGCCTATAACGTGTGAGGCTGGCACCCTTATCTTTTAGCAACAAGACAATCTAGCTGTAAAAAGATTGCAAACTTCTACACTATGTCCCGCTGTTCCTCCCTTCGAGGAAATGGGACCCATTAGTATTTCCAGTTCCAGTTTCCTGTGTCCAACTGTTTCTGATGTGCTTGTTGTCATCTTAACTTAGTAGACCATAGTGAGATGGGGTTATTAGTCATCAACTGCATTTGCACTTTAATTGCATATAATGCAGGATGTTTGAGTTTCTAAGCTTTGGCCTTTTATGCCAATTTTTTTAAAGTTAACTTTGTTTGATATTTATATGATTGGCCTATTTGTTACTTCAACAGAGGTGTTAATGAGTTATTGCAAGAAGGGTGCAAAGGAGAGAATGTTTCCTTGAGAAGTCAAGCATTCTAGCAAGAGTAGGAGGAAGGTCTTGAACAAGGGTGTTAAGTATTTCAATGGGTGTGATCGCTCTTAAATATCACTATCGCATGAATCAAGCTAATAGCTAGTGGTAGAAAATGTCACGAGTTACCTTTTGGTGAACTGCCGGTCCCCTTTGGTTGACAAAACACAGGGCAAATTGATTTAATGTTTCTCTTTTCTGCATGGTAGTCTTTAAACTTGGATCCCTAAACGCTGCTTAGTTAAAACAAATTCTCAACAGTGTTCTTGCTAAATCATATAATCCTGAGCGTGATAAATCATGTTATACATCATATCCATAGCACTGCTTCCCTCTGTTGCTAATTTGTACATTTATCACAAGAAGAGGGTTTATTTGTCTACATTCGCAGGTTTTATATACACAGTGTTGAAGAAACAGAGAGTCTATGACCCTAATATGATTACCTTCATAAAGGAGGTAATGAAACTAAAAAAGACGATAATATTGAGATAGAGTCCTTTAGGCAAAATACAATTTACAAACGACTGGAAAATTAATCCACTCTTAGCTTTATATTAAGTCCATATGTTAAATGGAAAGACAGAACGGGCAATTGCGGCTGAATTTCAGCGCATAATGTGTCCTTGGGAAAGGGGAAATGGTATTATGCACGAAGGTAGTTCACAGTTTGCATTTTAAAAACTTTTAAATAAGCGCCTAATTCCTATAACTTTTGGCACACTTAGGCTTTACTTTGGTGCAAGAAAGTGTTGTCTGGTGCAGCACACAACAGGCAGAAAATCAGAATCTAATAACAAGGTAACAAATGGGATTTATTTGCAGCTGTGGAAATACATGGTGCTGGATTTTCCTAAATTTAAGAAAGAGGCGAAAGCATAGGAGTACCCAATAGCTGGTCAGTGTGCCAACCAATTGGAATGGGTATTCACAAATATTCGGACCGGCATTTCCCAACCTCTTCTGCCTTTGCAATATCCAGAGCCATAGGGTAGGAGTATTGCTGGAAATGAACGATTTACACAGATTTCTGGGCACGCTGCAGGGGATTTTTGTAATTCCTCAAAAATGGGTGAATATATGCATGTTGGCGACTTAAGTAAATAAACCGTAGCTTTACACATTTTTGGAAAAAAACTTTCAGTCCCCAATACATTAATTGTAAGTAGGGAAAATAAAGAATTGATACAAAATAATATATAGGCAAGAAAGGAAAAGGCGATGCCAATTCCATGGTCAAATCATAAAAAAAATGAAGGGCAAAGCGCCTATCAACCAGACCACTAAGGATAGACTGATACTCGGGCGCTTCAGCCATTACAGCTGTTCTCCAGCAATGGTGCAGGAGTGAATATTCTTATTTCCATTTCATTCAGCATAATGTCAACCCTCCAATCCATATCATTATACGCAAGACATGTTTCAAAGAACCACTAACACCCGCTCTGCGGGTACCAAATCATTATTTCACCTTTACAAAGAAAAGCTGTTCATGTATGACATTCAATTACAAGAAATACTGTTAAGATCAGTGGCTAAGGTGATTAAATCCCATACAGGGTCTCTGAAACAGAACGAAACATCAGGAGAGGCAACGCGCATATCATAGAGGAGTTTGGAAATAGCATTCAGGAGTACCTACCGACTTGTATTTTATATAATAAAGTTATAAAATACAAGATAACATAAGATTAGAGACAAATATATTTTTTTCATTTTTAACAGATGGCACCAATTGTCCAGTTTGTATTTGTCCCAAAGAAAATGTTTTCCAAGGATCTATTTGTGAAGTGTTTCACAATTTCGACAAAAATTAAAAGTTAGATTATTACAATTGCCACCGCAAAATTTAATATTTATATCTTGTATGCATGTGCTAGTTAGTAAACACATTTGGTATCCAATTCAACCTGCTCTGTTGTGCATCCAAAGCTGTGACAGTGTGTAAACCATCTTAATCTTTTTTCAATAGAATAGTATAAAAGCCGATGCAACTTTCTCTTAGCTTGCTGGTAATGCTCTAGAAATGTAGAAATTGTACAGAAATTAGGTTACTGGACTGTTGTTATTCCTTGCAGCATTACAAACACTTCCAGAATTTATTGATTGGTGTTTGAGTGATGCAACACATCTACAGTTCATGTGCTTCCGGGGATTTGGGTGGCAAGGACCGCCAAGTCAAGTTTAACCCCTTGAAATAGAGAATTCCATGAGGTTTGACATCTGGTAAATCAGGGCCCACACAGTTATTCCCAATTCCCTTTGCTTTGTAACATACATTTTGCATGCTAAATCTTCACCCCACCAGAACTTTGCAACTAGTAATCAGGGCCTGAGTGAAAACAGGGAAGGAGATAAGCAAATTTAGCTCTCTGTAGTTTTTATTGAGGATATCTTGGTATGGTAAGAGTGGAACTTCGTTAAGGGACCACATTATTTGCCTTTCAGAATGTGGACTGGTGGACTGGTGATGGTAGCATGTGTGGAAATGGTTGGCAATCAGAGAAGCCTGTGTCCTTGTAGATGCATAATTAACAAAGGATATACTGCGCACTGTATAGTGTCCTATCTTAAGGACCGGTCCTGGTGCTGAGTGGAAACCAGTTGGATTCCAGTTCCAAAAGGTGTTCCCGTGTTGGAATCAGGACACGGGCTGATGTCATCAAATGGGCCACTAGTGTGCCCCAGTGCTGTGTGCTGACACCAGGACACATACACTGATGACAGCTCACATTCACTTTGGACATCAGAATGCAGAACAACCGATTCTAAAGAGGCTGAAGAGCATTCGTATACCTTTACAATGTGCCCCTCCCAGCAAATGTGTTCTTTCACAAACAATCACCTATTCATTTTTGTCCAATCACAGCAGGAACCTCACACCACCCGGATCAGTGCAAAGAAACATTTAGGGCCCGATTCACAAAGGTAACTTACATGTGTAAATATATTCACATATAGAGGGACCTACTCCGACACCTAGGGGTAATTTTCAACTACTTTTCTATTCACCATTTACAAGTGGAGACTTACATATCTCCGCCCACTCCAATGAGGAGTGGAGTCTCCTATGAAGGAAGATGCAAGTGTAAAGTTGCTAGAGGTAGATGGAGCTGTTCACCACTGGGGTGGATATCGCCTTATTGGATAGTATAAGGAAATACAATAAACTTTATTTATCTAAAAAAAAGTACATATTTTGCTGTACACATTTACCTTTATTTTCTTTCATTAGTTACAGGTTTATATTATTTTAAATTATTTCACATTTTCAAATATATCAAATAATTATTATTAACCAGGGATTAATAAAATAAAATTGAATGTGCACTATATAATAAAATAAATATTTTTATTTATAAATATTTATTGTTAAATAATAATTTTCAAAAAAATCTACCCTCACCAATATTTTTGTTTTGAATTGATAGTACATGTGGTTAATAAATATGCATTTAATTATTTTTTCCTCTAGATTTTTAAAAGAACATTCAAATTGAATTTTTTGTAAATGTCAAAAAATATAAAAAATGTTTTTTTTTTTTTTTGTCAATGTAAAGTAATGTTTTATTACCATTCGTAAAGCCAAAGCCCCCCCCCCGCCGCATCCGGCCTTCGATCATGCATGGCATGGGGTTGGCTTTGAGCAACCAACTCCATGCCCTCACGGTCCTCAGCTAAGTGTGGTGTGGAGGTGGTGGAAGGGCCTTGCTTGCGGCCAGGTCCTTACTCCAAACCGCCACTATACACAGCCTTCTGGCAAGCGCTGCATGCAGATGGTTTCCGCAGGTCCTGGACACACTGAGGCAGGCCCACCTCTCCTTTTTGTAGATATCTGGTCCTGGGGGATGGGGTAAGGATCCATTATTGATTTGGGCCACATGCCTAGCTCCCTTCTATTTAGTATTCAGCCCTAGGGGAGGGTGATCCCTGAATCCCATTGGTGGCTCAGGGAGTGGGGGCTTAAGCACCTCAGCACATTCAGTCTTGGAGATGGGGTCCCTAGGGCCAGGCCGGCTTGGATAGTGGCCCCACTCATACCACCCCCCCAAATATTTTAAAACAAAGACCCTCTGGGGTCAAATTATTAAAATCAAAAACTCCGGCCAGCTGTTTTTTTAATGCAAATTTAGCTATAATGGCTGCCGGCAACATTTTTTCTGAAGTTGCGGCCAGCCAAGCAGAGCGCTCGTTCCTGCGGGAGCCTTACTTCCCTGGAAGCGAGCTGTCAGTTAAAGAGGTAGCATAGTACTGTGGGATGTGTCAAAGTATAAACAAGGAGCATCTAGACAACTAGAGAACTTAGGATACCATGAACTGGTATGGCAATTGATCTATGAAAAAACACTACCTATTTTGATTTACTATAATTCCTGGAAGAAATATGGAATTTATCTTTGATGACTATTCATTTCTAAGAACTGAAAAACAGAAAGCAACTTGTTTGTATCTGCTTCCAAAAATACACAATCATCCTCCTAAATACTGATCTGTGTCGAATCGCCGGAGCCCCCGTAATTCCTTGAGTACCAATCGGCCTCCACGTTCCTCAGATGAGGAATATGCTCCACTTGCACTATACCATTTTGCCTTAGACAATAATTCCAGAAAACCTTTGCCATATCTGCCAGATCCTTTGACCTCGGACCCCCCCCAACTTGTTCACATACCTCACCACTGAAACATTATCCATTCTCAGAAGAACCAAACAACGTGTCTTATCCCTTGTGAAACTCCTTATCACTTAAGATCCTACGAAAAGCTGTAGATAATTTATATGAAGCCTACTCTCCTTCTCTGACTATAAATCTCCTGTCGAAATAGCACCATATCGTGCTCCCATCCTGCCAAACTTGCATCTGATTGTATGATCATCTCGTGATTCTCTCCAAAATCAGCTTTCCCATTCCATACCTCCATATTATGTAACCACTACATAAGTACTCCTTTTGTTTCCTCTGTCAGCACAATCTGCTCTGAATATTTCATACCACCTCTCAAATGCCTAGCTTTCAAACTCTGAAGTGCCTAATAATTCAAAGGCCTGGGAAAGATAGCCTGAATCGTAGAGGACAACAGACCTACTGATCTTGCTAACATCCTCAAAGATACCCATTGCATATTCAACACATTCTGAATCGCCTTCCTTATTCTTTCTGACTTCTCTTAGGGTAACTTCATTTGTTCTTGCATTGTGTTCACCAAAAACCCTAAGAACTGTGTTTCCTGACTCTGAATGAGACAAGACATCTGTGTGTCCATCACAGACCATAGATCCTCCAAGAATGACATAGCCATCCTCGAGTGGTCCTTCACCTTCAACCTGTCCTGATCCATTATCAAAATGTCGTCTAGGTAAATTATTAAATACACTCCACGTTCCCTTAAAAATGCCATCACTGGTCGAAGTTCCTTCGTAAGATACCAAGGGTCAGATGAAAGACCGGATGGAAGACAAATTTCCACATCTTTCCAGCCCACCTGAACTGAATACATCTTTGACGTGGTTCCCAAATAGGAATTGTCAGATAAGTGTCTTTTAAATCCAACTGTGTCAACCAATCTCGTGTCGGTAACACATCTCTCAACAAATGCATTCCTTCCATCTTGAAATGATGTTACTCTACCCAATTGTTCAGGTTTCTCAGGTTTATCACAGGTCTTTTTCTCCACCAAAACTATACTGCTTACAAACCCCTCTAGATGGTTCCTTACTTCCACAATTGTACCCTTTTCCTCCAACTCTTGGACTTCCTTGCTTACCAACTCTGACAGATCTGTACTGAATCTTATTATCTCTTGAGTATGGTACTGAACAGGCTCCATGTGATAGCCTAACACCATCTCTAGTACCCTAGTAGGATCCCCTCTTATTTGAGTCCAACTGTTGAAAAACTGAGCAAGTCTGCCACCCAGTTCTAACCACGACAGAGGGACCTAACTCTTGTTCGTCTAGCCGCACCAAAAACACAACCGTCAAAGACCTTCTTAATTTCACACTGTGACTTTTTGCAGAGAGCTAAACGCCCCAACATATGTAGACATTTCATTAATAAATGTGTCACAAAAAGCAATAATTTTGCACCCTTACCTGTCTCATTATTGGCCAATTTCACCAACTTTGGATCAATTTTCAACAAGATACTTTTTGCACGATCCACTGATATGGCTGTATTCGCATTGCCGAGCAGACAGACTGCCCTCTGAATCCACACTGTCTTCTTCCCGCATCCAGGACCTTTTTAGGAATATAAGCATCTTCTGCCATATTAAAGATCTTAGGGGGTGATTCCGCCAGGGCTGGGGTCGGCGGGAGCACCGCTAACAGGCTGGCGGTGCTCCTAAGGGCATTCTGACCGCGGCGGTATGGCCGCGGTCAGAAACAGAAAACCGGCAGTGTCCCGCCGGTTTTCCGCTGCCCTGAGGAATCCCCCATGGGGGATTCCGACCCCCTCACCGCCATCCTGTTCCTGGCGGTTTCGACCGCCAGGAACAGGATGGCGGTGAGGGGTGTCGTGGGGCCCCCGTAAGAGGGCCCCACAAAGATTTTCAGTGTCTGCCATGCAGACACTGAAAATCGCGACGGGTGCAACTGCACCCGTCGCACCCTTCCCACTCCGCCGGCTCCATTCGGAGCCGGCTTCCTCGTGGGAAGGGGTTTCCCGCTGGGCTGGCGGGCGGCCTTCTGGCGGTCGCCCGCCAGCCCAGCGGGAAACACAGAATAACCGCGGCGGTCTTCTGACCGCGTAGCGGTATTCTGGCGGCTCCCGCCGGCACCGCGGTTACCGCGGTCGGCGGGAGTCGGAATGACCCCCTTAGTGTGTGGTTCTGTCAGATCCAGTAATCTGTCATGACACATTCTTAGACCTATTTTAAATACCCTTCCTGGGGTCTTGTATCCCTTACCAATAATTGCTAAAATGTTATCATCAAGGTCCGGCGCCAAGCCAAAATAGGTCTAGGACATTCCAACAACAGCATCTTACGAACACTCTGGGAATCTTCTTCCACAGCCAGGTCTTCACATATTCAGCCACATGAGGTGCCAGGGGACCATTCAGGGGAAAGTGGATGCTTCAAAAGCACAGAATGGAACTTAAAGTCTCCTTACAGATCTGTTAGAGACTCAGCATCCCTACTTACATCTTCTAAGGTTCTGACCTCTGAATATTCCTATCCCCCTCATCAGCAGAATCAAACCCAGAAGAGCAACTCAATTCCACTTCTGCACTGCCTGAAGACTCATCACAAATGACAGCAGAATGTCTGTAAATCTTTTTAGGCTTTTTAAAAGCATTCTCCGGACCTTTCTTTTGGTCCCCATGCATGTCCTCGACACAACCATGTTTTGTGCGTACACAAAATCCAAAATCAGCCTCTGCGGATTTCCTTCTTTTCGCCTTGATCAGATCCACTTTAAGATGTTTCCTCTTCCTACTCACTTTAGCACCTTTCTTGTTTAGTGTCCCCTCGCCAGCTGACCAAAACCTCTCCTCTTGAGCAGTCAAATCCCTTGCCTGCAACAAATCATTAATCCTCTTTTCTATCTTGTCATCCTAATCTGCTAAAAATCTATACTGCATGTTATTTAATTTTTCCATATTTCCTAAAGAGTTTGCCTATGGCACTGCCAAATCCTACCTCTCTCAACTTAATCTAAATAGCTTCCCAATCCAAATCCTTAAAGCAGTTCACTGTGACCATGAGCACGTTTCTGCTCTATTTGGCAGCTCCTTCATGTCCCCACGCGCACAGCTGAAAAGATGGCCTCTCTTCAGGCACTTCTGCTCGTTCACGCACCTAAACGCTTGAGCTCCCAGATTCAAAACTGAGGCACAAGAGGTTCCAATACACTCTCCAACTTTAAGGTAAGTGCAAATTTGAAGTAATTCAAATTACATTTAGTGAAATAAGTAATGTTTTGAATCTTGAATCCTACCAAATCACATGGAATTATATATAAATGAGCCTGAGCACTAAGTAACCTCACATGCATCATGCGTCTCACAACATCCAAACCAAACATTAATCTCAAACTTAAAATAGTCCAAATAATTTCCCATTACACAATCTTTCAAACTATAATCACTAAATAGGAGATTACAAGAAAAGTATACTTATCTCCGTGAGCAGCAGCAAAAAAGAAGGAAGATGGCTGGGGTTCAGGCCTTTTATTATGCTGGAAAGTTTGTTAAGGTTCTATGTTCTTTAAAAGACTGCTATGAGTAGTAGCAATAAAGGAGATTGCAATAATGGTAGTTTCTGGTCTTGCCACAAAATTTGATTCTGGGATTTACGTACAGGATGAGTCATGCTGAAATAGACTCTCTTGAAATCAAAAATTTTAAATTTGTGTCAAACTCTTTCATAAAGAAATAGCAGGGAACAGCTTCTTACACGCACAAAGGTAACACCCTAATAAACTGTAATGGAGCATATTTTACAGATAAATTCGGATGTAACTGTAGCACCTCTGTATAATATGAAAAAAGAACCGTCCAGCATAAAAGTAAAATTTCTGAGGACCAAGAAAAAGTATTGAGAGGGGATGTGTAAAAGCTTTTTACCAGCAAGGGAAAACTGATTTGTTAATAAAAAAAAAAGCGAGGGAAACTTTTATAAAATGCACCTCAAACTTTTGTATATGGTTTGGAACGTCCATGCAAATGACGTTATGTTTAGAGTACAGTTTTTTTCTTTTGAAAAAGGATCTTGGAACATCTAAGGAAACATTAGAAAAAGAAACCAAAGTTGCCCACCCGCAATAAATTGTTAGGCAAAACATAATAAAAAACGGATGATTTGTTTTTGGTTTTGGCAGGATAAAACCTGAAGTTGAGACCGTGAGATGAATAGAGGATTGGAATCTCAATTCATCATTGTTTGAACAGTAAATTTCAAGACAAATTGAGCTCTGATATACACATTAGATGAAAGCAATGAAATGACTACTGTCCTCTGTAACGTGATTGCTCCTGTTTTTAAACTGTTTATCAATCATTTTGGTAAAATTCATGTTTTGGGAGATATATGGTGGCTGCTGGAAAGATTATCAGGTCCTTAGTGACAAGCAGATTATTCCAGAATAGTTATAATAGATAGTATACATGACTAATATAATGATGTGTGTAAATAAAGCACTCCGTCACCACAGAATGAGGCTGCACATATCTCCCTGCCCACTTTTCTTTTGTACAGTTTTTTCCTACAATTGACTAACAACGATATTGGTAATGAAGAGATGATATTGTGTTGGCATGTGTGAACATAAATACATTGGTGAAGGAATACCCCATGTCACCTTCTCAGTAGTGTAGTTTGATTATGAGCAAGAATAATCACGTGGCACTGTTTCTTTAAGGAACACCTTTTTTTTCTTTCTTTCGTATACATTTTGATACTTTAGTTCTTGCACTTCAGTGCCTCATTTTATCTAGTACTGGTTTCATAGTAGCAAAAGCAATTCTGATAAGGCAAATAGAAGCATGTTTGTCGATATGTTCATATCATTCAAATTCGGAAAAATATGTATGCTTTAAATGTAAGAAAAAGAGAACACATTGAATTAGTTTCTAATGTTAATCACATAAAATATCCTTTGATTCATACTGTGTTTATCTGTATATTCACCTTCCTTTACGACAACTGTAGTTCCCTCGAAGGAATTTAAACTGCTAAGAGCAAAGCATGACTATCTATGCATAATGAATAATTCGGTCATTAAGTAAATACGACATTTTCTCTTTTATTCAATAACTGCTGAAGATCAAGTTATAATGTGAAAAAAGGAATATATATATAAACACTCGATTGGTTATGTGAAAATTGGACCCGCACAACTGAATCGTCCAGCATATATACCCCTTTTCCAGGCTATCACAGATGGACAGAAGAAGTCACCATATAATTCCAAAATTCAGATAACTTATTTTTATGAGATCGAATAATGTTTCATGTATTTGCTATTTCAAGAATTTTAGATTGTATATATTCACCTTGTTACAAAATATGAGTATTTTTCTAACTTGTAGGAGAATACATTTTTTGTTTGTTTTTTTAAATATGGCAAGTGTGAGAAAATTCCTTGTTTGCAACTTCCAAAAATAGTTAAGCAGTGCTGACTTTCCTTTTCTGATGTCGAGGCTGATTATTGCCTTCAGATAGTGTAGTGAAAGAATTGTACCCTCAGTCTGGCACTGATGCCATTAAGTGGAAGTGACAGAAACCTGTATGTGAAAATAGTTATAGTTAGGTATGGTAATATTAAGCCACGTTATGTTTAAAAAAGTAAATAGAAATTCACTGAAAAAAACAAAGGTTAAAGTGATGTTATAGTTAGACCATGTCAAAATAAAAAAATTATTGTTTTAAAACAAAAAATACTTAGATTTAGTGATGCCATCAATGAAATCATTGAACATGTCATGAGTGATATAATATGTGAGGTGATAAGAAGTGCATGAGAGGCGCAGATTATAGTCAACTCTGTAAACAATAACTGGTGAATTTCAGTTCTTTTTTGTTTTAAAATGATTATTTTTTTTATATTATTACAAGGCCCAACTCTACGCATTTTAATATTGTTTTTGGTTCAGTCGGTATAGATGTAAATATATTACAGAGGGGGTTGCTATTATGCGGTTATAGTTTGCTTAGAGTCTCCATAAGAAGAATATTTTATTGTTTCACTAACAGCTTTGTCGCTGTTTGATGAATCTTCAGGAAAATTAAAATGAAAAAAGAAAAGTTCACCCACCTCAGTTTTTTCCTGTAAAGTCTGGGGGTTGATCCGTCAAGCAGGGGCCAGGGAAAAGGGGGAGGTCATAAAGCACTTTTTCCCCATGCCACTACCATAGGAAAAATTAGACAAAATTTATGGCAAATTTGGCAGAAAGCTAGAGCTTTACCACCAAAGTGTACTTTTTGTGATTTGTTGTAAATCAAGCCCCATGAGGTGGCCAAACCTCTATAACGCAAAGCATACGCCTTGTACGAAAGTCTTTGCGGACAGCCCACTCCCTCCAGACATCGCCAAGCCTCTACTACACACACACCCTTTACCTTGTACAGAAGTCTTCAGATAGAACCCACTCCCTCAAGACACTAGGTGACCACCTATGCACCACCACTTTCTCTGTACAGAAGTGTTCGTGGAGAGGCCAGTACCTCACCACACTCAAGTCCCAATACGTGGGCAAGCTTCTACTATGCGCAGCCTTGGGTTGTACAGAGCTTTTCATGGTGAGGCCAGTCTATCATTACAAGCCCCTACTACACAAGTCTTTGCTCTGTACGGTGCTCTTCATGCAGAGGCCAGTCCATCACCACACCAAAGTCCCACTGTGTGGGCCAGCCCCCATTACGCGCAGCCTTCCCCCTGTACAGAGCACTTCAAGAAGAGACCAGTCCATCATAACAAGTCCCTCCTACATACTACCTTTGGCCTGTTCAGTGCTCCTCACACAGTGGCCAGCCCCTTCCCACACCTATGGGTCATTAAGTGGGCAAGCCCCTACTAAGTGCATTCCCCTGTACAGTGCTGTTCAGGCAGAGGCCAGCTTCTCACCAAACCCAAGCCCCATTACATGGGCAAGCCCCAACTACCCACAGCTTCTACCCTGCACAGAGCTCTTCACACATAGGACAGACCCTCAACACGCCAAAGTCCCATTTTCTTTGTTATGCTAGCCTATAGGCGGTGGAGGACTTTGTTACAAATTCGCCTTTATAAGTTAAAGTAGATATGGAGTTGCATCAAAATCCATTCATGGATGTATGTCAATCCTCATACAACACCCAAGGCACACCACACTTGATGTAAACCATTGCAAGGCAATCCATTCCCTGTATTGAATTACTATTGGTTATAAATCAACATAAAGAAATATTTCAGTTGGTTTATGGGTCATCATTTAAGAAGTGACCTGATACATAATCTTTATAAATGTGAGACAAATTTACTGTTAGAAGTATTTGGCTTGTATTTACACTTAAACAACAGACTTACCTTTTATTATTATTATTAGTAGTAGTAGTAAGAACAGACTGCTGTAGTAGAATATCATGCTATACCAACATAAAGACAACACATGACTGTTACGCCTGAAATAGTCCTCAAGAAAAAGAAAGAAGGCCCACTTTGGTCAACACATGACTTAGAAGGGAAACATTCAGAAGTGTTTGTTGTGTGAGACAAGTACAGGCCTCAAACTGGGTACGATGTTAGACTGGAATGCAAGGACAGAAAGGAAAATGAAGGGAGAGGCCAGGTGCAGGACAAAGCAGTTACAGCCGGTCCTTGCATACCAAAGATAATTGAGAAGGTCACACACATGACAGCCTGAGTCACTTTCTGATACAAGTGCTAGGAGGAGGTGTAAATCATGGCAGATCTGAAAGGGAGACACAAGATGTTTGGGTAAGACTTCAGGGCATGGAAGTAGGGTAGGGAGGATACACAGACAGAATTCCAAGGGTGAGATAAAAAGACACTGTGCTTGTTAGAGGATGCATACGTATATTATCTATGTCACAGCTGCATTTTAGTGACAAGTAGTCAGATGCTTTTTAGAGAATTATTACTTTTGCTAAAATGAATAGGGATAACAGAAAGTTGCGCTATTGTGCTAATTGGGAATGTGATAAGTGATGTGGAACTTCAGTTGTGGACCAACATAAAAGATGCTGTTTGTAAGAGCTGAGCTGAGTGTGGTTTCAGTTACAGAACTGAGCTGTACTCCTGGCCGTATTTTTATTGGATAAATATACTATATTTCCATCAGAGTTGTGTCACTTCTTTATTTCTTGAAATCCGACTACACGCCACTGGTCGGTAATCCGGGCGTGGTGTTCCATTTTCGTCCCGCGGTCTGATTTTCAGCACGTCGGGCCTGCCGCGGGACGTCTGTCTGCCCGCAGCGTCCCTCTCTTGTGTGGTGGCGAGGTCGGGTGGCCTGGGGTCGGGACATGGATCTCGCCATGGACACTGCATGCTCAGTTCTTGCGTCACGGATGCCCCCGTGACGCATATCTAATACTTATCTGTTTCTTTGGTTCTGGGCGGTTCGTTCTTTGGTTTTGGAAGCCATACTTTCTTTGTCCTAGAATGCTTGTTCTTACCAGCATGTACTGTTCTTTTCGTTTTTTTGCCTAGTTTACCCTATGGCACTTCTCCAAATTAATATGGCGTTTTTCCTTTTTCCTGTTGGTTCACTTCCTCTTTTCAGGTATAGAAGGAGCTTGAGTTTCTTTCTTTCTTGCGTTGCAACAGTCTGGCTGGTGGGGATCCTCGCTCTTGTGTGTTCCTGTTGTGGATTGTTCCTGCCTGTTGTTTCCTTGTAGAGTCCTGATGTTCCAGTTCTTGGAGTCCTGAGTTCTACTGTGCCTTTTCTGATCTTCTGGAGGATTTTTTTCCCTACATGGTCGTCCTCGGGCGCTCCTTCTGGAGGGCACGGACTGCTTGGGCATCGATCTTGCCAGCATCACCATGGCTACCGGAAGAGGTCGCCCTTATCTAAGCCAGACCCGGATGTGCAAGATCTGAAGCCGTGCTCCATCTACAGCTGATAGAAGCGGTAAGAGAAAGGCGAATCGTGACAATGACAGGCAAGAATAACTTTTTTTCTATTTTTAAACCAGTAAATGTGGTTCTAAAAAGAATGTTTTTTCCCCAAAGAATTATTTTATTTCTTTGCATTTATTTAATTTGGGTTCAACACAAAAAAAAAAAAAACAAGGCATCAAACTAGGAAATAAAATTACAAAATAACATAGTACTAGTTGGTTCACATGTGCTCCATCACTATTTTATAAAGAATAGCGGTGATCTGCTCTCCGCTCTAAACAACCTTGGAGCACCTCTGACAGTAGGTTGTCATGTTGGCATATGGTGTCTTCAGGTCAGAGTAGCCTGACACGACCTGTTGTGGAAAAAAATCACCTAGCGCTAATGAGGGACCAGATGTGGAAGTAGAGGACTCAGCATCATGACGCTGTTGCTTTGCATAAGCTAGGCGAATTGGGTGTATTGCCCTCATGAGCATTTACATTCCTGTAGTTCCAAAACTACATTTTTTCTCAGAAGCCCAAAAACTGTTTCCTGCAATTCACAAAATGTGACAAGACCTACTTGCAGCCTTCTTAATTTAAAAAGAATTGCCAGACCAAAGTTTCATTTCCTGGCTGCCAAAAGTCCTCTCCTCCACCTCTTCCCCCCATCGAACTCCTGGCTATCACATGATGTCATGATGAACCATAACAATTAAACACAAAAAATACACAGTAGGCCAGCACAAGGTGTTGTCACAGCCATGTGCAAAAGCCAAATATGATTGAAAGAGTGGTATCTTCCTATAAATGAACCTGGATATTGATTTCAACCAATCAGATGTCTTCCATGTGCATCACAACACAACCATGTGACTCTTGCGGGGCTCTCACAAGTTGCTTGTGGGAATGTGAAAGATTTTCACACAATAAGACTCAAGGAATCATTATTAAAAGACCCAGCTAGAAAACCTGAAGGCTCACAATGAAATAAAAAAAATACTCTTTCATAGCAAATCTAACGTTTTAAACATCTCAGTGCTCTCTTGTACGACTCCTTTGGGATCCAGAACAGGAAGTAAAATCTACTTGGAGTTCTTGTGAGGGGGCCTTCCATTCCTCGGGAAACTCCTGAAGGAGCATTGAATGTGGAAAAAAAAAACACACACTTGAAATCACACAATAATTATTAATATTAAAGGCCACTCTTGAAAACTGACAACTAAATCCAAAAGCAAAATCACCAATGTAGATTACTTTAAAATTATTTCAAAATTATTTTTTGCACTATTAGCAAAGAAATTGACTAAATAGTTAGCTTTACAAAAAAGGCTATAACTTCCATTAGAAAAAACAGAAATTCACTGAAAACAAAAGGTTGACTAGACATTACAGCTAGGAATATAAAAAAGATTTTAACTTGCATAAAAAAAATAGAAATTCACTGAAAAAACACAGGTTAAAGGGACTTTATAGTTAAAATAAATTGGCCAGAGCACACAGAATGTAGTGTCCAATAGTGTTGCAGGGATGAGAAACCCTGATGGTATGTTGAAGGTGAGCGAGAGTTCGAGGTTGAAGAAAACGTCCAGAGTCTTGTTAGAAAAAAGTGCCTTTATTCGTAGGTGTTGTAGAGCATGATAATCGTCATGGATAAACAGCCAACACGTGTTTCGTCACACAAGTGACTTCATCAAGGCTGGGCCGTCCGGCCTGAGTAAACAATGTTAATTGGATCTGTGGGCTGGAATAGGTGATAAAGATCTTTAAAAATTGAGGAAATTCAGAGTGGTAAGGCTGCCTAAGCAGCAAAAGGGTGATTAGGTAATTGAGTACGTAGGTAAAAGATGATATGGAAGGCCTTGATAAGCCGTAGAAACAGGACCTTGATAAGCCGTAGAAAAAGGTCCTTAGCAATTCAGGCCGTGGAGGCGCGGTGAGTAGTGAAAGAGGACTTTATAGTTAGGTGACAATGTCAGTCATAACATTACATGTTAAACTAGAAAAACCACAGAAATTCGCCAATTACACTTCAGAGACCTAACTTTAACTCGCGTCACCGCCATGCACTGCTTATGACCTCACATATAACATCACTAATGATAAGTTCAATTACATAATCTATAACATACATTACTGATGGCATTACTGTTTAATGTACACTACAAACTAGTACAGCCTTTGGAATATGTAAATAAGTACTAAATGGCACTGAACCATGTAAAGCAAAATTACATACACATATGTGCTCATATAAAACAATTATATTGTAGCCCTCTCAGTCTACACACAGAAGCCCCATTAGATGGTCAGGGTTCTACTACACACATCATTCACCATGTGCACATGTTTTTATGGAGGGTACCCTACTTACAGACATCCAAGCCCCATAAAGGTGCCCAAGAACCAACTACACATAGGCTACGTGTTGTACAAAACTCTTCACAGAGAGCCCAATCCCATCAGACACCCAAGCCTGATTAGGTGGTCAAACTCCTACTATGTACAGATTTCCCCCTACGCACAACTCTTCATGGAGAGACCACTAATTCCCGATACCCAAGCACCATATTTTGATCTCATACTCTGTCAAGTAGTGAAGTCCATATCATGTACAGCCTTTGCCCTGTGGACAGTTCTTCATGGACAGCCCCGCACCCTTCACACATGCAAGCCCCTACAGGAGGTCAAGCATGGTGTAAAACCTTTCACACAATAGCAGTAAAGAAGCTATATATAATTTGGTTTAGATGTAGCTTGCTAAATACCTTTCAATTTCAGAAGCGTATAGCACATTTTCACACTCACTGTTGTCATATGAGATGTCATTTTTGATGTCACTGAACAATTCATGAGTGATGTAATATGTGAGGTCATAAGCAGTGCAAGTAATAAGTAGGTCTCTGAACTATAAATTGGGACTGTGAGTGTATTTTTTAGTTTAAAACGTTATGACCGACATTGCAGTAGCCACTCTGTAGGTATAGTTAGGATTCTGCAAGAGATAGGAATTCCTCACATTTTTGTAACTTTGCCACCGTTTTCCGAATCATCTCAACAAACCTTTGCAGACCTATTCCTTTTTCTCTCTGGACTGATGATGCAAAGTTTTGTGGTGATTAGTTAAGGGAGTCGAAAGAAAAAAAAGAGAGGTTCCAAAACACGTTTTCCCACCAATGCACTTTCCTTAGACTTTTTACTCAGATGTAACAGCAAAATGGCTGAATGGGTTTACATTAAATTCAACGAGAATGTAGATTATTGTGTGGAAAGGAGCATACTTTTTTGCTATTTGATCTGAATTGGTTCAGCAGTGTATAAGTTACAAGCGACATAAACTTAGGCCCTCATTAAGAGTCTGGCGGTCCCAGGACCGCCAGACTTGCGGTGGCGGTCGGACCACCGCAATGCGCCCTCCACATTATGACCGTGGCAAAAGCGTCATGGTTCCGACGTCCGCCACTTCTTCGATAGCTGATGGCCTGGCGGTGCTGGCGGTCTCAATCCGCCAGGGCAGCACTGCAAGCAGCGCTACCCTGGGGACTACGATTCCCATCTCCGCCGGCTTTTACATTTAAAAGCTGGTGGAGACAGGCGGCATGAGGGGCCCCATCAGGGCCCATGCACTTGGCATCGGCAGTGCAGGGGCCACCATGGCCAGCCTGTTGCGCTTTTCACTGTCTGCCCGGCACCTGACGCACCACAACATTGCCACCGGCTCTAATATGAGCCGGCATCAATGTTGTGAGCTGTTTCCCACTGGGCCGATAGGCGTAAACTCTGTTCTGCCCGCAGACCCAGCAGGAAACTCTTAATAGCCCTCGTGGTCAGATCACCGCACTGGTGGTTTTCTGACCGCGTGGCTTCGGCAGACGGGCATTTCCGTCCGCCGAAGTCGTAAGGAGGGCCCTAGGTATTTACTGGGCCGCAGTACACCCCAGTAGATGGCATTGATGAAACACAATATTATTGGTTTACCAAAGCCCTTGCAAAGTGAAAAAGCATCTATCTTGTTTGCACCACACTTTGGGCCTGATTCTAACTTTGGAGGACGGTGTTAAACCGTCCCAAAAGTGGCGGATATACCACCTACCGTATTACGAGTCCATTATATCCTATGGAACTCGTAATACGGTAGGTGGTATATCCGCCACTTTTGGGACGGTTTAACACCGTCCTCCAAAGTTAGAATCAGGCCCTTTATGTTTATTCTGTGTTTTGACATAAAAGATAGCTTAGTATTACTTGTTTAACACATAGGAAGAAATTAGGCAATTTAGAAAAGTCTGTAGAGGTAGGAAAAGGTATTGTATTGATTTATATATTTTTAAAAAAGTTTACAGAGTACTTCAGTACTTTCATGAAAGCATCTAGAAAGTACCAGAGTACAAATAGAAATTTTAAAAAACTTAAATCAGATATGACAAAAGACACTCTACAACACACAACAACTGCCATCCGTGACATGCTACTCCACTCTCCAACACTTCACTCTAAGACACTGTGCAACATGGCACTCTATGACACCCCACTGAACGAAACGCCACTCTACTCTATGCCACTCCAATCTACTCTATGACATGCCACTCCACACCATGCCACTCAATGCCATGACACTATGACACAACACTCTAAGACAGGACACTCTACGCTACACCACTCTAAGCCACTCCACCCTACTCCATTCTACGATGCTATACGCCCCTCCACTCTACCACACCCTACTCCACTCTATGCATTCCACTCTACAAAGCTTTATTCCAGTGTCAATGTACGCCACGCTACACAACTCCCTCTACGCCATTCAACTTTACCTCACTGTACTCTACGACAAACTACTCCACTTTACTCTGCTCTAGGGTACTCCACTCTACCACACTCTGCACGATTTTACTTCACTCTCTGCCACTCCACTTTGCTCTACAACCCTACACTCTACAACACTGCATGAAAGGGCACTCTACACCACTGCACTCTAAGATGCTGTATGACATGCGACTCTGTGATACGCCACTCTACTTTGACACACCACTGCAAAACACTCTACTCCACACTAAGCCCCTCTACTCTCCGCCACTCTAATACACTTTATGACACTTCACTTTATTCCACGACACTGCACTGTACAACCCAGCACTTTACTGTACAACACACCACTCAATCTACAACATTTCACTACATTGTGCGACACTTCATGCCACTCCTCTCTACGATATGCCAATCTACAACACACCACTATACTGTATGAAATGTCATTCCTCTGTAAGACACTCTACGACATGCCACTCCATGACACCCCACTCCAGTCAACTGTACGACAGGTCACTCCAATTTACAACACTATTCTCCACGCTAAGTCAATCAACTCCATTCTATGACAAGTCAATCCACTCCACTCTACAGCACACACTCCACTCTATGACATAGAACTTCACCCCACTCCAATCTAATACACTCTATGCCAGTTTATGACATTCTACTCCATTCTATGCCACTCTGCAACACTTTGCTCCCCTGTACGACACTGTGCAACACCCACTATGCCACTTCACACCACTTTACTCTATTCTATGACACACTACTCCACTCTACCCTGATGTACTCCATTGTTCCACTCCACAACACTATGTCACTCAACTGTGCCACAGTCTACAACACTCTACTACGCTTTACGACACTCTACTGTACAGGATTACACTCTAGGACACTCCACTGTATGACACTCCATTCTAAAACACTGCACTCCACTGTATGCCACTCTACTCGCCAACATTCTACTCAATGCCACTCCACAACACTCCGCTCTATGCCCCTTCACTCAAAGACACTTTCCAACACACAACTCTATGAGACGCTGCTCTACTCTACTCTGTGACACGCCACCACACTCTACACCACTCCACTCAACTTTACGACACATCCTTTTACTCTAGCCGCTCTACTTCACTCTATGCCACTGAATGACACTGTACTTGACAGCCACTCCATTTGGCGACACTCCACTCAAAAACATTCCACTGGACTACACTCCATTCTACAACACTGTATTTCACTCTAAATATAATCAGATATCACGGCAGTAGTCTTAACTTACCATCTACTATGAAGCCGCCAGAAGGCCCATGTTTAATTTATCTTCCCTTACCCTTACCATTTACCTCTATATTAAATTCAATGAGGTATTTCTGATACCTGAAAAAGATAATTAATATTTCTACAAGCTTTTTCTCTTTTGAGACATTTTATTAGCTCTTAAAATAACTTTGGTTTCTTCTTCTGCAACACAATAGTCTCAATAGGAGATCCGAGTATAATAAAAAAAATTAAAACAAAGGGATATGGGAGGACACTGGTGAGCCATGATCAGCTCCCAATGCATCGCCATGTCCTTCTCTCCTGAACAATCACAGTATGGCAGAGGAAGCAGCATGTTACAGTCCTGCCATACTGCCTAAGATGTGCATTTTCAAAACTGCCATTTAGGTAGAACAATGAGGAGCTGGTCTGAAATGCAAATGGAGGGCAATGGCTCTGGGTTGCACTATGTTCCATGATCTCACTCTAACACCTGCCTCCAGGAGTACAGAAATGTAGCCAGGTGATTCTATTCGAGAAACTACCAATCTTTGCAATAAATGTGTCCACAGCTTTGCCTAAGGAAGCTCATCTCCTTGGCAGATGCCATATTCGTCTATGATCACAGTCCTCTTATAATAAATACATGTGGCAGACTCATCCCAAATGCAGAGTACTGAATTATTCTTCAACAAATGCTTTCTGATTACAGCATTCAACATCCTCACCACAGCACCAAACACGATATCCAGCACATTCTACCTAGCGCACAGGTGCAAATACCACACACACTGGTTAGCATGGAGGTCCTTACACAGACTTGCTTCTCATTGTAATAGTGTTTAATCTTTGTCCTGGTAAAATCAGCATACACTTGAAATCCGGGGTCCTGTAGCTCCAGCGTTTGAACTTCTTCTAATATTGCATTTGGGGGTGGTTAAGATTACATGGTCATCCACCTCTCCATGCTCATGTTCTGTGGAGTTGGATCCACTTTCAAAAGTATCAAATAGGAACGTATCTTCAAAGGGGTACATCGGATGTCACAGTCCCCTAATAAATTCATTCTCTGGTTTGCAATCCAACTCATTGTGGTCAAGTCAGACTGAGGTGGTGTCTGGGTTGATGTGCACTGAAATTGCAGCCCTCACCACAAAGATGCCTACCCATTAATCAACCGAAGCGTTCTTTAAAAAAAAATCTTAACCCCCCCCACCAACAACTGGATAGCAAAAATGAATGGCGTCATTAACAGCCACTGATATCCGATGACTCTATGACAAGGTACTATCTAGAAATCTTTTACATTTGAAACGACATCAAGCAGAATTAGTTTCACTTATTTTTTGCTCAGCTACTTGGACATAAGCTCACAGACTTTTACGCACAACATATGTACATTTACCTCTAGCAGGAATTTACCAAAGGTTTCCTGACTGCGTAAATAGTTTTACTAGTTCGGATTTCTCCGTTACAAATGTGGAGAGATCCACAACAGTAACCCCTACACAAAGGGTGGGAAATGTGTGTTTTCCGAGGCATGGTTAGCCTCGAACATTTGATACGGTTCACACATTTTTTGTGAACATTCTCACACTCTGATTTGACCATTCCCCACCCAGTAAAATGTAAGAAATGTATTGCACGCGAAGGATGGAGTTATTTCCATTCTTTGATGAAAAGGAGAACATATTAGGGCTTTCTCAATGAGAAAGAACATTTTTAAAGTGTTAAGTCGTACAGCAAACTCCATCACCCTGTGTGTAATTCTATGGTACTTACAATTTCGTTCACATGGAATAGGAGCTCATGGAAGATTTCACATGATATTCCTGGTAGTATGCATGAAAAACTTTCCTGCTGAAGCTTCCCAGGCATACGCCTCAGAATCTATGTGAATTGCAAAAAAAAAGTAAATTTGAACCCTTAGTTAAAAATTATTTTACAAGAGCAGATTTACTGCGTTCTCTGTGGACAGACCAGAGAGTCTTCCCATATACTTTACGTTATGGGAAATGATGGGGATGGAGGGTGCTGCAATATCAGTGGTTCCTGGCTCAGCGCTCTTCTGGTTATAAATTACATATGCACAATGTAAAAACTAACTGTGCATTGCTCTGTCAACTATAATTGGTGAATTTCTGTGTTTTTTTTAGTTTGAAATGTTAATGTTGTCACTGACATTCACCTTACTATAACGCTACTTAAAATTTTGTTTTTAAAAATAATGAATTTCTAAGGCTTTTTTAAACAAAAACATATCTTTTTATTACACCTAACCATAATGTTACTTTATCTTTTGTTTTTTTTCTAGTGAATTTCTACGTTTTTTTAAATGTAAAGTATTATCTTCTTACCATAGGTAAAGTCAACACCCTGCCTGCGACAAACCCTCCACAGACAGCCAACCCCATGCTGCACACGGCCCTGCACTGCAGGGAGTTTTCAACAGGACCTGACCTGTGGATAACCCACTCAGAGGCAGCCAACCCCTCCACCCCACACACACACACACACAGGCAGCCAAGCCCACACTGCCCAGGCCTTTTCAACACACAGCATGAGGTTTGCTGCAGTAAGTCACTGGAGGCAGCCAACCCAACATGTTCACAGCCTTTGGTTGTGCATGGCAATGGGTTGTCCGCAGGGCCTGCGTGCTGCTGCCACCACACCGTCTTGCCCCCTGCCCTCTGTTGTTCATGTGCAGGCCCCATCACCCCCTTACTGCCTTCCATGGTCCCATGGTATCCCCTGCCCCCTTCTTCCTACTTTCCATGGTTCATTGAGCTGCAACTGCCCTTTCTGCCTGCCCTGTATGGTCAGCTTGCTGCCCTTGCCTCCTTTATCCCTGCCCTCTGTTGTCCATGTGCATGACACAGTACCCTCCCTGTTGCTTTCCATGGTCTATGTGCTCCACTGCACTCCTGCTTGCCCTTGTGGTGTATTGTGCTGGCACAACCCGTGGTGCTTGCCCTGCAATGTCAGTTTGGTGCCCCTGCTACCTCTCTTCTGCCCTCTATTGTCCGAGACCATGTTCCTACCCCATTCATCCTGCCCTCCATGGTCCATTGTTCCATACACGCCAACATTCTGAACTTGGTAAGAGGGAGATTTCGAAAAAAGAAATCAGAGGAATTGATCTTCCCCATTGAGGGCATTTTAGGTTGGAGACTGCTAAAATAAAGCCCTTTGGGGATTAAAGAAATCTGGAGTCTCCTGCCTGAATTGGGTCTGTTGGTATGTATGGTTGTCCTGCCACTACCTCTCTTTTCTGCCCTCAATGGACCATTGTGTAGCTACAGCCTCTCTTGCCTGTCCTGCATGGTTTGGTTTGCTGTCCCTGGTCCCCTTCCCCCTGTCCTCCATGGTCCGTTGTGCTGCCACTGCCCCTCCCACCTGCACAGCACGGTGAACTTGCTGCCTCTGCTCCCTCTTCCCTGCCCTCTATTGTCCGTGTCCATGCCCCTAACCTCTGTCTCTCCATAGTGTTCATACTTATCAACTAGATCACTAACATTCTGTATTTATTACAAAAGTGGGCACACCTGAAGTCGTCTTGATAGAATCAAAACTCTAAGACCTAAAATATTTCCTATAGACATGATAAAAATGAGGGGGTCTTTTCCCATAGAAATTATGATTACTGCTCTAAAAACTAAAATGAGGACACATTTAATGAGTCCTTAAGTAGTGGCAAAGCACTTTCAAATTATTTATTATCTTTATGTTTTTCTATCCAGTTGATCACTTGATTATTTGTTGCACTTAGGAGGAGAGGATGTGGTTTTATGTCAAAAGCTGCTGAATTTGTAACTGGGAAGTCAGGTTCAAGTTTCAGCATTGAGTTTTAGCTTCGGTCCCACATCCTGTGATTCTTTGCAAATCCCTTAATCTCCCAGTGCCTACAATCAAAATGAATGTGTTTTCATGTAAAGCACTCCAATACCTTCGGGTCATATCAGCGCTATATCAAACTGCAAAAAATACAAATAAAAATACAAATGTAAGCATTTTGCTTGTGTCTGTCGTTGGGCTACACTTGAGCTATGTTTGGGTGCTATTTGGGCTACATTTGGGCTCTTTTTTCTCTGGTCGACATCCTGAGAGCCTTTTTTGTAATGAAGCTCCCTAATTTCCCCATTTACTGCAGTATCAGCAATAGAAAAATGCTTTCAGTTTTCCTCTTAGATTCCATCAAGATGGAGTTCAGATGTCCCACACTTTTGCCATAAATTAAGAATGCAGCACTCATTAGAATGCTGTGGTAAAGCTGCAGTTGCCCACCAGGGAGCTAACTGCCAGTTTGCTGCTAGTGTTAAAAGTGCATGTTTCAGTCTGCATGTCGGAGTATTTTAAATATGTAAATGAGGAAGCTATTTGAGAACTCATTTCAAATGTTTCCTACTTTTGATTTCTATTGTACTAACCATAATTACTATGACAAAACAAACCCCAATTTTTTCCTTTCCAAATGAAATGTTTACAATTTCACCTGTTTAATTCAATTAATATGGCTTCCGGATTGCCACACTTTCACCATAACTAAGGCCCCATTTTGAGTCTGGCGGTCCGACTGCCATGGGACCGCCGCCACCAACAGGATCAAGGACCCCGACGGGGTGGATTTGGTCGGAGTCATGGTCAGCCACAGTGGCGCTGAGTTCAGTGCCACAGTGCTGATTACAAGTCCTCTTACCGCTAGCCTTTTTATGGCAGGGCCCTCGCCATGAAAAGGCTGGCAGTGCTGTGGACCACCCTGCCAGAACCCTTGGAATGCACCAGTTGTTGTTTAGACCACTTTGGAAGGCTGCAGTAGAACACAGGAAAATCAATTGACAGGTGCTGCTGCTGCTGGAAGTATATTTTACTGAGAATGGCAGGCTTTACTCTCACTTGGCTGAGGAAGATAGTGTGAATTTACAGAAAATATGCTCATTCCAGCTTCCTGAGCCCTTCCATAACTTCTAAGAGAAAATCATGAGAGAAAACAGATGACTCCCAAATATGATTATTGAAATTCCAGCAGAGGGTCAGCATTTTTAACAGGGTAAAATCACCTTCGAATGCACCACAATTCCTAAAATAGTATGGTACCACAAACAAATGATTTATATTGTAACTAAAATCGGTTATCAACCTTTATGCATGCTCCTTTTTGCGACCCTCAAAATTAGTCATTCACTACAATGCATTTCAATTGGAACCTTATCCCAGAGCCCTAGAACTGTAGCAACAGCATTTTGTCTATTTTGTGGGTAGCCAATAAAGGGGGGTTTCTATGGGAACTTTCCCCACATACCCTTTTTTGGGGGGGTCGATGTGTGCTCACCCTGTCCCCATACATATTTTTTTAATTCATTTTCAGAACACAGTGACCAAGTTCCTGAGTCTTGTAATGGCTGCCTAAACATATTCAGGCTGTCACCAACCAATCAGACTTGACTAGTCTTCTTTAAAGTAGACAATCAGAGTATATCTAAACACCAGCTGTATAGATTTAAAATTATTTTTTAACCTTAATTTCTCAAAAAACGCTGAATGGATTTCCCAACAGAATATGGAAAAACTTGGCAGGAGAGTCCTTCCCGTTACTACGGTTAATATGCAACCAATCTCTGGACCCTGGCATAGTTTCATCTACCTGGAAAGAAGCAATTGTATTCCCTATCTTGAAGAAATCCTCATCAGATGCAGCCATTCCATGTAGCTCCAGACCCATCTCTCTGTTGTCATTTCCGATTAAAATATTGGAGCGACAGGTCAGTAAAATTCTGTCTCAACACCCTGAGCGCAACCTCCTCCTGGAAGAAGACCAATTTGGCTTCTGTCTGGGTCACGGAACAGAAACAGCTCTTTTTAAGGCTTTTGATGAGCTTCGTATGATAGCTGATGATGGCAGATCAGCTATCCTGATCCTTTTAGATATGTCTACTGCGTTCGATATGGTAAGCCATAAGATGCTCCTAGAGAGATTTTCTAGAGCAGGAATACAGGGCATTGCTCTGATTTGGCTGAAATCTTACCAATTGAAATGCAGTCAGGCTGTGGCTTTTCCTCCGTATTGATCTGCCTTCAGAGAGGTGAAGCATGGTGTCCCACAGGGGTCTGCTCTTAGTCCCATTTAGTTTAATCTTTACCCGAGACCTCTGGTGATCCTAATTAAGACCAACAACATCCGTGTGGTGAATTACGCAGATGATACACAATTAATTCTGTCACTGGACAGAGACATTCAGGCTGAAACGGCATCCTTTCACAATTGCATGAAGGATATTGTCACACGATGTTAGACCTGACAGCCTTAGGGTGGTCACCCCTAACTTTTTGCTGACTCCCTCCACTTTTGAGATACAGTTTTTGCTGTTTTTTAGACTCTGCGCACTTTACCACTGCTAACCAGTGCTAAAGTGCATATGCTCTCTCCCTTTAAACATGGTAACATTGAATCATACACAATTGGGCTATTTAATTTACTTACAAGTCCCTAGTAGAGTGCACTATATGTGCCCAAGGCATGTAGATTAAATGCTACTAGTGGGCCTGCAGCACTGATTGTGCCACCCACTTCAGTAGCCCCTTAACCTTGTCTCAGGTCTGCCATTGCAAGGCCTGTGTGTGCAGTTTCACTGCCAATGCGACTTGGCATTTAAAAGTACTTGCCAAGCCTAAAACTCCCCTTTTTCTACAAATAAGACACTCCTAAGGTACGCCCAAGGTAACCCATAGGGCAGGGTGCTGTGTAGGCAAAAAGCAGGACATGTGCCTATGTAGTTTACATGTCCTGGTAGTGTAAAACTCCTAAATTCGTTTTAATCAATCAATCAATCAATCAATCATAGTATTTATAAAGCGCGCTATGTACCCGTCAGGGTTTCGAGGCGCATTGCGCTGCTGGTTTAGCGGTCGAATAGCCAGGTCTTGAGGAGCCTTCTGAATGCGAGGAGGTCCTGGGTCTGGCGAAGGGATGTGGGGAGAGAGTTCCAGGTCTTGGCGGCGAGGAAGGCGAAGGATCTGCCGCCGGATGTCTTGCGCTGGATTCGGGGTACGATGGCGAGGGCGAGGTTGGCGGATCGGAGTTGACGTGTTGGGGTGTAGAAGTGGAGTCTGGTGTTGAGGTAGGAGGGTCCGGTGTTGTGAAGTGCCTTGTGAGCGTGGGTCAGGAGTTTGAAGGTGATCCTCTTGTCTACCGGGAGCCAGTGGAGTTCCTTTAGGTGAGGGGAGATGTGACTTCGGCGGGGTATGTTGAGGATCAGTCGGGCGGAGGCATTTTGGATACGTTGGAGGCGTTTGATGTCTTTGGTTGGGATGCCTGTGTAGAGTGCGTTGCCGTAGTCAAGTCTGCTGCTGACGAGGGCCTGGGTCACCGTCTTTCTGGTTTCTGTTGGAATCCACTTGAAGATTCTGCGGAGCATTCGGAGGGTGTTGAAACAGGAGGAGGAGACGGCGCTGACCTGTTTGGACATGGTGAGGGCGGAGTCCAGGATGAAGCCGAGGTTTCTTGCGTGGCTGGCAGGGGTGGGTGGGGGTCCGAGGACGGAGGGCCACCATGAGTCGTTCCAGGCCGAGGGAGTGCGTCCGAGGATGAGGACTTCCGTCTTGTCGGAGTTGAGTTTCAGGCGACTGTTGTTCATCCAATCGGCGATGGATTTTAGTCCCTCGTGGAGGTTTGTTTTGGCGGTGAGCGGGTCTTTGGTCAGGGAGAGGACGAGCTGGGTATCGTCGGCGTAGGAGATGATGCTGAGATGATGTTGGCGGGCCAGTTGAGCGAGGGGGGCCATGTAGACGTTGAACAACGTGGGGCTGAGGGAGGATCCTTGGGGGACGCCGCAGATGAGGTTGGTGGCTTTGGAGCGGAAAGGGGAGAGACGGACTCTCTGCGTTCTGTCGGAGAGGAAGGATGAGATCCAGTGGAGGGCTTTATCTTGGATGCCGGCTTCCTGGAGGCGGGTCAGTAGGGTGCGGTGGCAGACGGTGTCAAAAGCGGCTGATAGGTCGAGGAGGATGAGGGCTGAGGTTTCGCCGTTGTCCATTTGATGTCTGATGTCATCTGTGGCGGCGAGGAGGGCGGTCTCAGTACTGTGGTTTCGTCTGAATCCGGATTGTGAGGGGTCCAGGATGGAATTGTCTTCGAGGAAGTGGGTGAGCTGAGTGTTGACGATCTTCTCGATGACTTTCGCTGGAAAAGGGAGGAGAGAGATCGGACGGAAGTTTTTGAGGTCGTTGGGGTCAGCCTTGGGTTTTTTGAGGAGGGGTTGGATTTCTGCGTGTTTCCAGCTGTCCGGGAAGGTGGCAGAAGTGAAGGAGAGGTTGATGATCTTGCGGAGTTCGGGGGCGATGGTGGCGTTGGCTGAGTTGAAAACATGATGGGGGCAGGGGTCCGTGGGGGAGCCTGAGTGGATGGTGTTCATGGTTGCTATGGTTTCTGCCTCGTCCACGTGGGTCCAGGCGGTGAGGCGGCAGTCGCGGGAGGAGACGTCGGGGGTGGGGTCTGGCGGTGGACCGGTGATGAAGCTGTCGTGGATGGTGGTGATTTTCTGGTGGAAGAAGGTGGAGAGGTCGTCGCAGAGTTTCTGGGAGGGCGGGATGTCGTTGGAGTTGGCTTTCGGATTGGAGAGTTCCTTCACGATGCCGAAGAGTTCTTTGCAGTCGTGGGCGTTGTTGTTGATGCGTTCGGTGAAGTGGGCGCGCTTGGCGGTGCGGATCCGTTGGTGGTGTTCGCGGTTGGCGTTTTTGAGGGCGGCGAGGTTGTCGGGTGTGCGTTCTTGGATCCATTTCTTTTTGAGTTTCTGGCAGTTGCTTTTGGAGGTGGTGAGATCGTCTGTGAACCAGGCTGGTTTTCTCTTTCCTTGGGTGGTGGTGGGTTTCTTGAGAGGGGCAAGGGTGTTGGCGCAGTCGAGGATCCATTGATGGAGGTTGATGGCGGCTGTGCTCGGGTCGATTGCGTCGGGTGGAAGGTTGTTGACGAGGGTGCTGGTCAGTTGTTCTTGGGTGATTTTGCCCCAGCGGCGGTGGGGAGGTAGCTGGATGCGGTGTTGCTCTGTGGTTTTCTTATAGGTGAAATGGACACAGTGATGGTCAGTCCAGTGGAGTTCGGAGGTGTGGCTGAAGGAAATGTGGTTGCTAGAGGTGAAGAGGGGGTCAAGGGTGTGTCCGGCGATGTGGGTAGGTGTGTTGACTAGCTGGCGGAGACCGAGGTTGAGGAGGTTGGAGGTCAGTGACGCGGTGTTGACGTCGTTGGCATTTTCCAGATGGTAGTTCAGATCTCCCAGGAGGATGTAATCCGGGGAAGCGAGGGCGTGGGTGCTTGCAAGGTCGGCGATGGTGTCGTTGAAGGGGGGTCTTGGTCCTGGAGGGCGGTAAATGAGGGTTCCTCTGAGGGTCGTGTTGGGGTCCGTGTGGATCTGGAAGTGGAGGTGTTCGGCTGTCCTGAGGGTGTCGTCCGAGTGGGTGTGGATTTTGAGGGTAGCTTTGTGAGCGATGGCTATTCCGCCGCCGATTCCGTTGGTTCGATCTCTTCTGGTGATTTTGTAGCCGTCCGGTAT
Organism: Pleurodeles waltl; assembly: GCF_031143425.1. Lineage (NCBI taxonomy): Eukaryota > Metazoa > Chordata > Amphibia > Caudata > Salamandridae > Pleurodeles > Pleurodeles waltl. The sequence continues at coordinate 703,810,294 of NC_090444.1, forward strand.
GGCGATGGCGATGTCCGGAGACGAGGAGTCGTTCCACCAGGTTTCGGTCAGGAAAGCCACGTCAGGAGCAGTGGTGTCGAGCAAATCCCAGAGCTCGATGGCGTGTTTTCGTGCGGAGCGGGTGTTGATGAGGATGCAGTTCAGGTGGTTGGGGTTGGATGTTTTCGTAGTTGGATTGGTCGTTCTGATGCAGGAGAAGTTGCAGGTACGGCAGGAAAAAGGTCCTTTAGTGTGCTTCGGGGATGCCCGGTAGCATTCAGTGGAGGGGCCGGGGTTGAAGGCGCGGAGTTCGTTGATCGAGTAGCGGATGCGGGGGGCGCAAGGGCCAGGGGGTGTGGCGCTGGGCGCGGTCCAGGCGCGGACGGGCGCAGACGGGCTTGCCTCTGGCGCGCCAGCGGCGCGCCCGCTGCGCGCAGACGCGCAGCGCCAGCCATTAAGAAGGGAGGGGGGAGGGAGAAGCAGCTGGGAGGCGGGAGGCGGGAGGGAGCGGCAAATGGGGGCGCGAGGGGGGCGGGGCCGCAGGGAGGCAGCGGCAGAGAACGGGGAGCGCACAAGGGGCAAAACACTGAAAACGAGCAAAATACAAGCAGTTACAATAAGAAAAGCACACAATCAGAAAAACAAAATGGCACAATATACGATCGGGGAGACAGCAATCAGGGGGGCACAAAGGGGGCAGAAGCGCCGGCGGCGAGGCGCTGAAAAAAGCGAGAAAAAAAACGAAAAACACTTACGGGATGGCGGAAAGCGGCACACGGGTCAAGTGAAGCTAGTCAGAGCCCACTAGACCCCAGGGATGAGGCGCAGGAGGATGCCTGCGGGTGGAGGAGGGCCTCGAACACGCAAACAGCAGCGTGGTCAGGGGACAGAGGCAGGAGGCAGCAGGTTGGTGCTGCGGTCGTGGGGGGCGAGCTCAGGACCTGAAACAGGTCAGAGGTCGCTCACTCCCGACGCGCAGCGCCAGCCATTAAGAAGGGAGGGGGGAGGGAGGAGCAGCTGGGAGGCGGGAGGGAGCGGCAAATGGGGGCGCGAGGGGGGCGGGGCCGCAGGGAGGCAGCGGCAGGGAATGGGGAGCGCACAAGGGGCAAAACACTGAAAACAAGCAAAATACAAGCAGTTACAATAAGAAAAGCACACAATCAGAAAAACAAAATGGCACAATATACGATCGGGGAGACAGCAATCAGGGGGGCACAAAGGGGGCAGAAGCGCCGGCGGCGAGGCGCTGAAAAAAGCGAAAAAAAACGAAAAACACTTACGGGACGGCGGAAAGCGGCACACGGGTCAAGTGAAGCTAGTCAGAGCCCACTAGACCCCAGGGATGAGGCGCAGGAGGATGCCTGCGGGTGGAGGAGGGCCTCGAACACGCAAACAGCAGCGTGGTCAGGGGACAGAGGCAGGAGGCAGCAGGTTGGTGCTGCGGTCGTGGGGGGCGAGCTCAGGACCTGAAACAGGTCAGAGGTCGCTCACTCGCGACGCGCAGCGCCAGCCATTAAGAAGGGAGGGGGGAGGGAGGAGCAGCTGGGAGGCGGGAGGGAGCGGCAAATGGGGGCGCGAGGGGGGCGGGCCGCAGGGAGGCAGCGGCAGGGAACGGGGAGCGCACAAGGGGCAAAACACTGAAAACGAGCAAAATACAAGCAGTTACAATAAGAAAAGCACACAATCAGAAAAACAAAATGGCACAATATACGATCGGGGAGACAGCAATCAGGGGGGCACAAAGGGGGCAGAAGTGCCGGCGGCGAGGCGCTGAAAAAAGCGAAAAAAAACGAAAAACACTTACGGGACGGCGGAAAGCGGCACACGGGTCAAGTGAAGCTAGTCAGAGCCCACTAGACCCCAGGGATGAGGCGCAGGAGGATGCCTGCGGGTGGAGGAGGGCCTCGAACACGCAAACAGCAGCGTGGTCAGGGGACAGAGGCAGGAGGCAGCAGGTTGGTGCTGCGGTCGTGGGGGGCGAGCTCAGGACCTGAAACAGGTCAGAGGTCGCTCACTCGCGACGCGCAGCGCCAGCCATTAAGAAGGGAGGGGGGAGGGAGGAGCAGCTGGGAGGCGGGAGGGAGCGGCAAATGGGGGCGCGAGGGGGGCGGGGCCGCAGGGAGTCAGCGGCAGGGAACGGGGAGCGCACAAGGGGCAAAACACTGAAAACGAGCAAAATACAAGCAGTTACAATAAGAAAAGCACACAATCAGAAAAACAAAATGGCACAATATACGATCGGGGAGACAGCAATCAGGGGGGCACAAAGGGGGCAGAAGCGCCGGCGGCGAGGCGCTGAAAAAAGCGAAAAAAAACGAAAACACTTACGGGACGGCGGAAAGCGGCACACGGGTCAAGTGAAGCTAGTCAGAGCCCACTAGACCCCAGGGATGAGGCGCAGGAGGATGCCTGCGGGTGGAGGAGGGCCTCGAACACGCAAACAGCAGCGTGGTCAGGGGACAGAGGCAGGAGGCAGCAGGTTGGTGCTGCGGTCGTGGGGGGCGAGCTCAGGACCTGAAACAGGTCAGAGGTCGCTCCAGTTTTACACTGATGTGAGGCCTGCTCCCTTCATAGGCTAATATTAGGACTGTTCTCATACATTGTTTGAGGGGTAGCTGCTGATCTGAAAGGAGTAGGAAGGTCATATTTAGTATGGCCAGAATGGTAATAAAAAAAAATCCTGCTGACTGGTGAAGTTGGATTTAATATTACTATTTTAGAAATGCCACTTTTAGAAAGTGAGCCTTTCTCTGCACTTAAATCTTTCTGTGCCTTACAATCCACGTCTGGCTGGGCTTAGTTGACAGTTCCCTAGTGCATTCACTCAGACACATCCCAAACACAGGATACTCAGCCTCACTTGAATACATCTGCATTTTGAATGGGTCTTCCTGGGATGGGAAGGTGGCAGGCCTGCCCTCACACAAAGGACTGCCAAATCCCCTACTGGGACCCTGGCAGATAGGATTGAACTGAAAGGGGACCTTGTGCACTTTTGCGCCACTCTTAGAAGTCTCCCCCACTTCAAAGGGACATTTGGGTATTTAAACAGGGCCTCTGCCCCTACCAACTCAGACACTTCTTGGAGAAGAGATCCTGAACCAGAACCTGCATCCTGACAAGAAGACCTGCCTGGCTGCTCAAAGGACTCACCTGTCTGCTTGCTGTGAAGGACTGCTGCCTTGCTGTTGCCCTGCTGCCTTGCTGCTCTCTGGCTGTGGTGAAGAAGTGCTCACCAAGGGCTTGGACTGAGCTTGCCTCCTGTTCCCTGAAGTCTCAGGACCAAAAAGTCTTAACTCCTGCAGCTGGAATCCCCGTCTGGTGAAAATTTTATGCATCGCCTGCCAAAAACGACGCACAGCCCGCTTGCGGTGAAAAATTCACCTCACGCCGAGACCCGAATGACGCAGTCTGACTTTGCGACGGAAGATCGACGCAGCGCCAGTGACGCGACCAGAACTTCGACACAGGGCCCTACTGGATCGACGCAAACTGACCAAAAACGACGCAGCCCGACTTCCTCAGAGGAATCGACGTAGCGCTTGCCGCGCGGGAGAAATTTCTGTGCAACGCCCACCAGAATCGACGCATCGCCTGTGACTTCCCTCCACAAGCCCAGGATTCCACGCATCGTCCCCGGGGTGTCCAAAAACCCCGAAACCCGAAGGGGATCCAAGTGTGCGCGCCGGAAATTGAGGCAACGTCTTCCCCGCATGGAAAATAACGATGCAAGTCCGTGTGCGAAGGGGCAAAACCGACGCACACCTACCGTTTTCCACGCATCTCCTCCTCTGCAGTCCCTTGAGAGGAGTTTTCAATGTAAACCAGGTACTTTGCAATACAAGAGACACTTGTTGTTTCTAGGAGCACTTAAGACACTTTTTATTACTTTTACAGTAATATTTCAATTCTAAGACACTTTATATTACTTTAACAGTAATATTTCAACATATGCTTATTGCATTTTGATCGTTTTGACCTGCATCTTATCAGATAAATATTATCTATTTTTCTAAACACTGTGTTGGTGTATTTCTTGTGGTGCTATATTGTGTTATTGTATGATTTATTGCACAAATACTTTACACATTGCCTTCAAGGTTAAGCCTGACTGCTCAGTGCCAAGCTACCAGAGGGTGGGTACATGATAATTTGGATTGTGTGTGACTTACCCTGACTAGAGTGAGAGTCCTTGCTTGGACAGGGGGTAACCTGACTGCCAACCAAAGACCCCATTTTTAACACGCGGCTTAATGGCAATAATCTTAAATTTAACGGAGACAAAACTAAGATTTTATGCTCCTCAAATGGCAAAGCCCCCTTTAATCTGCCTTCTAAATTCTAGCCTTTACCTATCCAGACTGAGCTGTGGCCTGCAGACACAGTCCGTAACTTAGTGGTAACATTTGATAACAAGCTGTCTCTAGAAGCCCACATCACAAAAGTAATTGGAACCTGTTTTTCTCTGATAAGGGGTCTGCATAAAATTCTCTCCCTGATACCACCATCTGTTAAATCTTTGGTGGTATGCAGTGTGATTATGAGTAGATTCGATTATTGTAATGGCTCCTTCTTGGAGCCCCAGACTATCTACTGCATAGATAACATCAAGTCCAGATAGTAGCTGCAAAACTAGCTCTGGATAAGCCCAGGAGATCCTCCCCCTCGGAGGCTTTAAGTTAGCTCCATTGGCTTCCAGTCAGGCGGAGGGTTGTATTTAAAGCCCTCTGTACAGTACACAAGGCTCAGGGCTCTGTTCTCTTGTATTTCCAGAATCATTTCTGGAAATATACTTAAGGGAGATTTCTCTGGTCTTCCTCATACAATCTTCTATGTATTGCTAAGTTCAAGAAGACTCGACAGGGTGGACTTGCCTTCACAATTAAGGCACCCCAACTCTGGAATCGGTTACCTGCTTCCTTTAGGTACCAATCCGATCTTCTTAGCTTCAGAAGAGCCTTGAAAACCTGGTTGTTTCCCACCAAAAAACTCCACAAATTTTTGTGAGGTGGGGCCTGGTTGTTCGGTTATTGTCATTTAGCGTCAAGATACTTTTCAGGTGACAGATGTACTCTATAAATGTCTAAATAATAATAATAATCACACAAACCACAAAATGTCACGGTTTTCAATGGGCTTACCGTCGAAGTTGAGAAGAGTTGGGGAACGACCCCAGTTCCGGCAGTTTTCTGCTCTGGCCGAGGTAGGGGCGACCCCTTCCGGTAGCCACGGTGCTGTTTGACAATAGCAAGCGACTACAGTCCGTGCCCTCCAGAAGGAGTCCCAGAGGAAAAACCCCAGTAGGGTAAAAAACCTCCAACGGGAACTCCCTGAAACAAAAGGAGGACACCAAGGCGTTAGAGTTGAAGATCCGGAGTACAGGAAGACTGGAAACGAAGACAGGTCAGGAAAATACTGGATTCGCAGGAAGAAACCAGTCAGAGCGTGACTACCACCAAGGAGTGTTGCAACGCAATGAACAAGCAGCTGAATTCCCCTTATATACCTCTAGGCAGGAAGTAGGAAACAGGAAGTAGAAACACCACCATCTTGGATTGGGGAAAAGAGTATAACAGTGAATCAGGTAAATGCGTCCAAACAAAGAAAAACAATGCATGCTGGGAAGAGAGGAAGTGGGCAGCATGCTGGGAAAGGAAAAGGCAGGCATAAAAACACCACCATGTGCAAGGGTTCGGCTTTTGACTGGAGACATTGGTAAGTGGTGAGCAGATGATAATTTATTGGTACAGGAAGACTTGATGTAAAGCGCACTAAATGCACTATGCGCGGTCAGGCCTGAAACCCACTCGGGGTCTCAAGCCCTGCCGCGTCTGCCTTTGCGGCAGAACTTAAAGAAAGGGGCGCGGCGAGTGCCGCAACCCCTGACCAGGCCCCCTGAACTCCCCGCGGCTTGCGCGCAAGCCGCGGCTTCTCCCGCGGCCTGTGTGCCAGCCGCGGCCTCTCCCGAGGCTCGCACACAGACCGCGGCATGAAGGGAATGCCGCGCCGCGGCGACCCGAGCCCGCGGCCGCAGCCGCCGTAGGAGCCGCGGCGTGACAGTATGTCCCTCCCCCGAGGCCCCAGGTTTGTGAGGGAAGAGTCGAAAAAAGCGACGGACCAAAAGAGGGGCATGAACTGAAGGGGCATCCTCCCAGGAACACTCACTCATAGGGTAACCCTTCCAATGAATAAGATACTGGAGGCGCCCATGGAAAAGCCGAGAGTCACAGATTTCCTGGACCTCGTACTCGGGCACATTATCAACCAACAGAGGAGGGGGACAGGAAAATTGTCTGTGAAAAGGATCAGGAAGGTAAGGTTTAAGTTGAGAGACATGGAATACAGGGTGAATCTTCCACGTCCGAGGCAGGCGAAGACGCACAGACACTGGGTTCATCTTTTTGAGAATTAGGAAGGGACCATAAAAGCGGGGTTTGAATTTGTTCTGAGTGAGTCGGAGAGCCAGACTTTATCCTGGACCTGATAATGAGGAGCCGCACAGCGTCTCCTATCTGCTATCCTTTTCATGCGGGACTTAGTGGCCACAAGGTTGGACTGGATAACACGTTGGATACCTCGTAGCTGTCGAACATAGGAGGAGATGGCAGGAAGATTGGAATTATCTCTCAGGGGAGTTGGAAAGGCCTTGGGATGGAAACCGTAGGAGCCATAGAAGGGAGAGAACTTCGAGGCGCTGTGTATGGAGTTATTATAGGAGAATTCTGCAAGTGGTAAATAGTTAGCCCAATTACTCTGCGTAGCATTGCAGAAGCTACGTAAATATTGTTCGAGACCTTGATTGAGTCGTTCCGTCTGTCCATTGGTTTGAGGGTGGAACCCAGATGATAAGGCCACTTTCATTGCCAATGTCTTACAGAATTGATTCCAGAATCGGGAGATATATTGAGGACCCCTATCCGATATAATGACCTGAGGTAATCCATGAAGCCAAAAGATTTCTTGTGTAAAGATTTGACCCAATTCTTTTGCCGTTGGTAACTTTCTTAAGGCCGTGAAGTGAGCCATCTTGGTGAAGGAGTCCACGGTTACCATTATTACGTGATTTCCCATTGAAGAGGGTAATGAGCACATGAAATCTGTGGAGATAGTGTGCCATGGGCCTGGGGGAACTGGTAGTGGGCGGAGTAATCCTACTGGTTTGGTACGGGGTATCTTAGCTTGAGCACATATAGGACAAGATGATACATATTCCTCAATATCTGTCTTGAGTGTTGGCCACCAGAAGGAGTGAAGCAGAAGTTCTTGAGTAGCTTTCATTCCTCGATGACCCGCGATATGGGAATCATGGCACATACGTAAGGCTTCAGTCTGTACTAATTTAGTGGGTAAGAATAGGGCCTTATCATGATAATAATAGCCTTGATCTATATGCAGTTGCGGACGCAACTTATTCAGCTCTGTCTCTTCTAGACGGGCATATTCGGACTTGACTTGGTCTAAAAAAGTCTGTACTACCCCAATGATCTTGTTATCGTCAAATAGGTTCTGTACAGTAGAATCGCTGCACTCAGGGTAACGTCGGGACAAGGCATCCGCCAGGATGTTCTGAGAACCAGGGATGTAAGTGATATAGAAGTCATATTGGCTGAAAAAGAAAGCCCATCGAGCCTGCCGGCTATTTTGACACTGAAAGTTTCTTAAGCACTGTAGATTCCTGTGGTCTGTCCGGGCTTCAAAAGGTTCCTTTGAGCCCATCAAAAAGTGTCTCCATTCTGTGCAAGCGGTTTTTAAGGCGAGTAATTCACGTTCTAACACGGAATAGTTCCGCTCGGAATCGGATAAAATGTGTGACAGGTAGAATACAGGGTGTTCTAAATCATCATCGTCTTTGCAATAAGGCAGCCCCAATGGCTCTTTCTGAGGCGTCTGCAACAACAATTAATTGTTTGCTGGTGTCTGGGTGTCGTAGAATAGGGGCTTGAATAAAGGCTTTCTTTAAATCCTGAAAGGCTAACTCTGCGTCTTGTGTCCAACAAAAGCCCTTCTTTAGATGTTCTTTTTTAAGGGTTTGTGTAATGTAGCTGGTTCTCTGGGCAAAGTCTGCTATGAATTGTCGATAGAAGTTGGCTAATCCCAAAAAACACTGAGTCTCCTTGATGGAAGAAGGAGATGGCCAATCCAATATAGCATGCACCTTGTCTGAATCCATGGCGACTCCAGTTTGGTTAATGCAATATCCCAAGTATTTTACTTCCGTCTGATCAAACTCGCACTTTTCAGGTTTGCAGAATAAATGGTGTTGTCGGAGTCTCTCTAAAACTTGGCAAACATGCGTAGAGTGTTCCTCTGGATGAACAGAAAAGATTAAAATGTCGTCAAGATACACCACCACTGTTTGTTGCAAAAGATCAGAGAAGATAGAATCCATGAACCTTTGAAAAATGGAAGGGGCGTTGGTGAGTCCGAATGGCATTACTCTATATTCGAAGTGACCAAAGGGTGTTCTAAAAGCAGTCTTCCACTCATCACCCTTTTTAATTCTTAGAAGATGGTAGGCTCCTCGGAGATCCAGCTTGGTGAATCTCTTTGCCCCTCTGACTGCTTCTAGGATGTCCTTTATGAGGGGTAACGGGTACCGATCTTTAATAGTGATCTTGTTTAATCCTCTAAAATCAATACAGGGACGCAAATCTTTAGTTTTCTTGGGCACAAAGAAAAGAGGAGCCCCTGCAGGTGAAGAAGAGGGAGCAATCAACCCGCTTTGTAGGTTCTCATCAAGGTATTCTTTAAGAATCTGCTTCTCCGGTTCTGTGAGAGAGTACATTCGCCCGAAAGGAACCACTGTATCTGGTTCTAAAGGGATGGCGCAATCGTATTCTCTATGGGGTGGTAGTTCAGGTTTTTCTGGCTTCTGGAATACATCGGCATATTCCTGATAATGCCTGGGAACTCCCTGTAGGACGTTAATAGAGCATCCCACTTTAGGGGGTGCTGCTAAGAGACTTTTTGGAGACCAATAATCCCCTGCGGGATAGCAGTGGTGTTGGCAAAAGTGAGAGGATAAGGAAATAGTTCTTGTTTCCCAGTTGATGTACGGGTTGTGCCGTGTGAGCCATGGAATTCCCAGGATCATGACGTGGTGTGGTGATGAAATTAAATCAAACGAAAGATTTTCTTGGTGTTTCCCAAACTATAGACAGAAGGTAGGGGTGGTATATTGTACGGGTCCTGAGGCCAAGAGTGATCCATCCACTGTGTCTACCTGTTCTGGTACTTCCTTAGGTATTTGTGCTATCTGTCGTTCTTTGGCCCAGGCTTCATCTAAATAGATGCCACTGGCTCCGCAGTCCAATAAGGCCAAGGTTCTTTCTTCCCGGCCATCAGTTAAATGAAGGATAACTGGTAAAAGAAAAAGAGCAGTTCCTTCCTCCCTGGAAGAACAAATGGAAGGTATTTCACGATATCCCGTCCTCACCCTTCTCACTGAGGACGGGAGTTGGCGTTTCCCAAGGATTTGGTTGGACGAATGGGGCAGGTGCGAATTAGGTGACCAGCTGTACCACAATATAGACAAAGCCCCTTCCTTCGTCTATGTTCTCTTTCACTAGCTGATAAAGGTCCTCGAGCCGTGTCAATTTGCATTGGCTCTTCCTCAGTATTCCCCTTAGGTTCAGGACGGACTTCCTCGGTACGATGAGAGAAGGTGCGAGACGTCACTGAGTGAGGTGGCAAACAACTCTTCTTTTTCTCCATTCTTCGTTCGTTCAACCGATATTCTATCGTCATAGTCTGATCCATCAATCCTTTAAGGTTCTCTATTCTAGCAGAGTGCACCAGTTCGTCCTTAATGTCTTCTCTGAGACCTCTACGGAACAGTGTTACCAAGGTACGTTCCACCCAGGATGTTTCTGCTGCTAATTGTCTGAAACGGGTGATGTATTGTAATACATCTTGATTCCCTTGTTGGATTTCGCAAAGAGCTTCTTCTGCAGATGCCTCGAGTCCAGTGCATTCAAACATCTGTTTAAAAGTAGTGATAAAGGTGGAATAATTAGATAGGCAAGGATCATTTCTTGTCACTAAAGGAGTGGCCCAAGCCAATGCTGGCCCCGATAAGGCGCTAATCAAATACCCCACCTTGATCTTGTCTTGTACAAATTGCGAGGGGCGAAAGGCAAAATAAACCGTCAAGGCATCCAGAAATTCTTTTAATCTGTTAGGATCCCCGGAGAAACGAGGTGTAGGGGCAGCTACTGAGGGTACATCTGTGGTCCTGGATGCAAAGGCTTGTCGATAGACGGTATTTTCAGTACGTAGCTGTTGGAGTTCTTGAGCCTGTTGTTGTATCGTCATAAGCAGGGTTTGGCTCGTAGGTTCCGTATTTGCCACTGGATTATCCATGGTTCCGGACTGCAACTGGATTTGTGGGCGTTGCAATCTGTCACGGTTTTCAATGGGCTTACCGTCGAAGTTGAGAAGAGTTGGGGAACGACCCCGGTTCCGGCAGGTTCTGCTCTGGCCGAGGTAGGGGCGACCCCTTCCGGTAGCCACGGTGCTGTTTGACAATAGCAAGCCACTACAGTCCATGCCCTCCAGAAGGAGTCCCAGAGGAAAAACCCCAGTAGGGTAAAAAACCTCCAACGGGAACTCCCTGAAACAAAAGGAGGACACCAAGGCGTTAGAGTTGAAGATACCGAGTACAGGAAGACTGGAAACGAAGACAGGTCAGGAAAATACTGGATTCGCAGGAAGAAACCAGTCAGAGCGTGACTACCACCAAGGAGTGTTGCAACGCAATGAACAAGCAGCTGAATTCCCCTTATATACCTCTAGGCAGGAAGTAGGAAACAGGAAGTAAAAACACCACCATCTTGGATTGGGGAAAAGAGTATAACAGTGAATCAGGTACATGCGTCCAAACAAAGAAAAACAATGCATGCTGGGAAGAGAGGAAGTCGGCAGGATGCTGGGAAAGGTAAAGGCAGGCATAAAAACACCACCATGTGCAAGGGTTCGGCTTTTGCCTGGAGACATTGGTAAGTGGTGAGCAGATGATAATTTATTGGTACAGGAAGACTTGATGTAAAGCGCACTAAATGCGCTATGCGCGGTCAGGCCTGAAACCCACTCGGGGTCTCAAGCCCTGCCGCGTCTGCCTTTGCGGCAGAACTTAAAGAAAGGGGCGCGGCGAGTGCCGCAACCCCTGACCAGGCCCCCTGAACTCCCCGCGGCCTGTGTGCCAGCCGCGGCCTCTCCCGAGGCTCGCACACAGACCGCGGCATGAAGGGAATGCCGCGCCGCGGCGACCCGAGCCCGCGGCTGCAGCCGCCGTAGGAGCCGCGGCAGCCGCGGTGTGACACAAAATGTACATTCTGCTGACAAAGATCTAGCTTCCTTCCAAATTTGGTATAATTGCATACAGCAGTTTTTGCGGTAGCCCGTTTTAAAGAAGTCTATGGAAGATGGATGGGGATATTACATTTTGGGCCCTCCTTATTCCCGTGCCCAGCTTGACGGATCACTCCAAAACTTTCCATGCACAAACTAGTCACAAATTAGCATCTTTTTCAATAGTTTTGTAGAGATTCGTCAAATGGTGCAAAAGGTATTGGCAACACAAAACACACCTTTCCTGTGGAACATCTGACCTAACTGTAACTACTTAGAGGTGACTGCCACCAGTTAATGTATATAAATATATATATATAAAAACACTGTGTGTTGTTCCTGCTGAGATTCCCTCTGCTTCTCCCCATTTGTCTGTTTTGCTGCTTAACATTCTTCTGTGTTCTAGAAGAGTAGAGATAAGTTGTGGTTGACCTCATAGTACAATTTGCCAACTCTGCCTGATGCTCTTTCAACTCCCACTGGTGGCCCACTTCCTTTTTGCTTTACAGATTCCCTCCCAACCCCACTCAATAATTCTGCTCCATTTCACCACCCCATTCAGGCATTTAGCCACCTGCGCATGCTGTTGTGATTTTTCACAAGTGGAAGGTCTGGTGGTGAAATTTATTTTGGCAGCAAGAATGCAATTGTAAGGCTGCATATCGTTATCTGGTACTACTCCTAGCTTTTATAAATAAGGCTGACCTATGTCCTCTGGTAGTGGTGTGACGTAAGTCCCCAGGCTCCAGGGGGCTCACTCAGCAAAAGTGGTAGGTAGTGGGCCAAAGGTAGGGGGACCCCTTTACATTTTGTTACACCCTGGAGGAAGGATATACAGAGATAGCAAGCCCCCAGCCAGGTGTTAGAGACAGTTGCCTGAACACCCTTTGGCAAAGCATTTGAGGCACTTAGCCAGTGTTTGTGATAGCTGTACAGTGCTGATAGTTCTCTGCTGAGAGCCATGTTATGGAGTGTAGACAGTGTAATTTTGTCCATCTTGGAAAACAAATGCTATGAGAAATGCAATTCAAATATGCCACATATTATCTTCATATTGCTAATAACATTTTTAAAACTATTTCCAATGAAGAGGGGTTTACTCAACTAGTCTCCATGGCTGAAAAAAAGGAGAAACAGTGATGCTACGGTAAAGGCATATCTGTAATGTTCTCTAGATTGCTGTACTCCCCTAAATAATTGAAAACTATGGAGCATATTCACAAAGTTAAATGTATATATGAGTAAATCCACATATCTAAATTTACTCTTACACTTGGTAGTAAATTCACTTCCTTTCACTATTTCCTAGTGTAAATTTACTACAAAGTGTAGATTTACATACATTTATCCCCTGAAACAGGCGGTGAAGCCAAATTTGCGTGTGTATAGACATTACAGAAAAAAGGCCCCTGGAGTGGTCCAGCACCACACATGGCCAATAACCGGTACTGCAACACCCTCCCATAGAAAAAAATGAGTAATTTAAAATAGAACCCTGTTGTACAAGTTACTTACCTTCGGTAACGAAATATCTGGTAGAGACATATTTTAGTTGCAGATTCCTTACCTTAGAATTTCCCCCGGGCGTCAGAATGGATCCAGAGATTCTTCTTTGAGCAATACCCTTGTACGTCTGTAGGTGGTGTTGGTCGACTCAGAGGGCATCGTTGGCATCGTAGTCGTCGTGATGACATCGGGAGTAGTACATAGACACCGCCTCAGTGCAGTGACGTCAGTTTCTTTTAACAACTTTCTACGGCAAATCGCAGAGCCCCTAAGAACGCTGAGACTGGTGCGCCAGAGCTAAGGACCTAAAGGGGGAATTTCTGTCCCTAGAAATCAGTTCGCAAGTGGGGAGGATGGGTGAGTCGGTAAGGAATCTGCAACTAGAATATGTCTCTACCAGATATTTTGTTACCGAAGGTAAGTAACGTGTACGACTGTCCAGGCAGTAGTGTTTAGCAAACCTGTGCAGGGATGCCCACGTAGCTGCCTGGCAAATATCTGTGACAGGAACTCCGCATGCTAACGCAGTGGAAGCAGCAGTTGCTCTTGTGGAATGAACGTGCAAGGGTTGCTTCCTAGCCAAAGCGTAGCACATATTGATGCAAAGAAGGACCCATCGAGAGATGGTACATTTTTGCACGGCCTTCCCTTTCTTCGCACCCACATACCCGACAAAGAGTTAATCGTCCACCCGGAAATCTTTAGTACGATTAAGATAGAACGCCAACGCTCTTTTTGGGTCCAGACGGTGGAGTCTCTCCTACTCCTGGGAAGGATGTGGGAGTGTGTAAAAAGTAGGCAGGATGATGGACTAGCCTACATGAAAAGGCATAACCACCTTGGGAAGGAAGGAAGCCTTAGTACGCAACACCACTTTGTCAGGGTGCACAGACAAGAATGGAGGTTGGGACGAAAGATCCTGAAGCTCACTCACCCTGCAAGCAGAAGTGAGGGCAACAAGAAAGACAGTCTTGAAGGTGAGGAGCTGTAAGGGACAATTATGCATTGGCTCAAAGGGAGTACACATTAAATAAGTAAGGTGAAGATTGAGGTCCCACTGAGGCATAACAAATAAAGTGGGAGGAAATAAATGGGTGAGACCTTTTAGGAATCTACTCACAATAGCAGATTTAAAGACTGAGGGCTGAACGGGTAACCTAAGAAAGGCCGAAATGGCAGATAAATACCCTTTAACGGTGCCCAAAGCAGAGCCCTGCTGGGCCAAAGAAAAAATTAACAAAAGAACCTCAGATAGAGGGGCAGTGAGGGGATCAACAGATTTGTTGGTGCACCATGCCACAAATTTATGCCAATGACAGGCCTTGGTCTGTGAACACTGCATGCCTTTTGGGCCGGTATACCCACTCTTTGTGGGAAATAGTTCCGCAAGTTCTACTGCAGATACCAGAGGAGGCCCGTGCTATCGTCTCCCATGCAGTCAACGATGGGAGAGATGCGGCAAAGTTCACGATCCGATGTGGGCTGGACACGACCGACTCTCTGGGCAGATTGGTTGCTACGACAGTGGCCTTGAGACTCCACGCCTGGTTGCGTACTACTGGTTTTTCAGGGGATGTCCAACAGACTCTCATGGACATGCTCTTTGATGGCTCCTGTCTCTTTGGAGACAAAGTGGACTCTGCCTTGGAGAGATTCAAGGATTCCCAGGCTACAGCTCGGTCCCTTGTCTTTCCACTGCCCCTCACCCCCAGCAGTCTGCTTTTTGCCACTACCATATTGGTGGAGGGACGCCTGGCTACCAAGATAACATCACAGACTTTGGGTGGAAGACAAAAAGTGGTCAACTGGCGCCGCTCAATCTCCAAGCATGAAGGTGGAGATTGGACAGGTTCGGGTGGAGAACTGTCCCTTGCTGCTGTGACAGAAGTCCCACCCGAAGAGGCAGTCTGAGTGGAGGATCGATTGCCATAATCAATAGCTCTGGATACCATACTCTCCGTGCCCAGTCCGGAGCCACCAAGATGACTTGGGCCTGGTCATTCCTGATCTTCTTGAGCACTGTGGGCAGAAGTGGTATAGGCAGAAAGGTGGCCGGAGTTCCACTCGAGACGAAAAGCGTCTCCAAGCGAGTGCTGCCTTGGAAACTCCAATGCGCAAAACAGCTGACATTAAGCGTTCTGTGCGGAGGCAAACAGATCTAACCAAGGCTCTCCCCACTGCTGAAAGAGACCTTGGGCCACCTCCATGTGGAGACGCTGTTCGTGATCGGCTGCGCATTGACCGCTGAGTTCGTCCGCTCTGGCATTGAGAGAACCCGCCAGATGTTGAACCACCAGGGTGATGCCCTGATGTTCCAACCATGTCCAGAGACATAGTGCCTCCTGACAAAGTGTCTAGGACCCTACTCCGCCCAGTTTGTTGCAGTACCACATGGCGGTAGTATTGTCCGTGAACACCTGCACTACCTTCCCTTTGAGAGAGGGAAGAAATGCTTTCAACGCAAGCCTGATCGCCTAGAGCTCCAGAAGATTGATATGGAGTTCAGACTCTGCCGGAGACCAGAAGCCTCTGACCTCCGCCTCTCCCATGTGGCCGCCCCAACCCAAGAGCGACGCATCTGTCGCTATAGATATATCTGGCTGGGGAAGGAAGAGGAATCTGCCATGGACCCAATGCGGATTCGAAAGCCACCACTGCTGCTCTTTTGCAGTCCCCTCCGAGATCTGGACCATGTCAGAGAGATTCCCACTGGAACTTTAAGTCCCACTGCAGAGCCCGCATATGCCATCTGGCATGTGTCACTAGCAGGATGCAGGAGGCCATGAGGCCCAGTAGCCTCAGAGTCAGTCTCACAAAAACCCAAGACAGAGGCTGAAAGATCAGATTCATAGCCTGAATATCTTGGACTCGCTATTCAGGAGGATAAGCCCGAATCTGCACCTTGTCCAGAACACCTCCGATGAAAGGGAGCGTCTGCGAGGGAGTCAGGTGTGACTTCGGCACATTTATAGTGAACCCCAGGGTGTGCAGAACGCTCGACGTAGTCTGAAGGTGGGAGATGACTTTCCGGGGCGAGTCCGCCTTCAACAGCCAGTCATAGAGGTAGGAGAAGACTGAGACCCCTAACCTGCGCAGATGAGCTGCAACCACCGCAATCACTTTCATGAAAACCCGAGGGGCGCTGGTAAGAATCGTAGGTAACGTCTGTGGGCAGGCAGGATGGAGATGTGGAAATAAGCGCCTGCACTTCCAAAACTACCATACAGGCTCCTGGGACTAAGGCAGACAGAACCTGAGCCAGGGTGAGCATTTTGAATTTCTCCTTCTTGAGGAAGTAGTTGAGGTCCCGAAGGTCTATGATAAGATGTAAGCACTTGTCGTTTTTCGGCACCAGAAAGCAGCAGGAATAACGACCACAACCTACTTCTGGCATAGGGACCTTCTCTCTAGCTCCCTTTGGTCGAAGAGAGACATGACTTCCTGGTGGAGATGTGCCAAATGATCCTCCGGGAGTTGGCTGAGTGATGGAGGCATGGCCGGAGGGGCCGATTCGAAAGGGAGGGAGTAGCCCTTTTGAACGATCTGCAAAACCCACCTGTCCATAGTGATGGATTCCCAGAGGGGCAGGTGATGCCGAATCCTGCCGCCAACTGGATCGGAGTGAGGGGACGGACTAGGAGGGTTTCGAGGCTGCAGCTGGGGCAGAGGTGGACTGGGCAGACCTCTGGTTCCCTGCACACGTGGGACAGGGAGGACCTTTCATGGCCACGAAAGGGGCAAGAAGCGGACTGCTGGGGGCAAGAGGCAGTGGAAAAACCAAGGGACCGAGCCGTAGCCCAGGAATCCTTGAATCTCTCCAAGGTCTAGTCTGCTTTGTCTCCAAAGAGACGGAGGCCATCAAAGGGCATGTCCATGAGAGACCGCTGGACATCCCCCGAAAAACCAGAAGTACGCAACCAGGCTTGGTGTCTCAAGGCCACTTTCGTAGCAACCGATCTGCCCAGAGATTCGGCCATGTCCAGCTCACAGCGGATCGTGAACTTCACTGCATCTCTCCCATCGTTGACAGCTTGGGAGACGATAGCACAGGCCTCCCCGGTATCTGCGGCAGAACGTGTGCAACCGTATCCCACAAAGAGTGGGTATAGTAGCCCAAAAGGCATGCAGTATCACAGACCGTAGCACATGACTGGAGGAAGAAAACATCTTTTTCCCAAATTGTTCCAGCATTTTTGATTCCCTATCTGGGGGTGCGGAAGGGAATGCGCCTGAGGAAGAGGAAGCCTGGATGACAAGACTCTCAGGTGTGTGGTGTTGGGACAGGAATTTAGGGTCGTTTGGGGCGGGCGGATAGCAGCGTGAGATAGTCCTATTCACAGGAGCCCCTGTGTTGGGTTTGGAGCAAGTACCCAAAAGGACATCAGTGAGGGCTTCATTGAATGGTAAAAGGGGCTCAGATGTGGAAGCCCCTGGTTGAAGCACCTCTGTCAGGAGTTTGGACCTGACCTCTACAATAGGTAGCTCAAGGCCAAGGACCTCCGCCGCCCTACTGACCACCATAGCATAAGCCGCTCCATCCACCGTAGCCACGGTAGGAGGAACCAGCATGCCAGCGTCTGGAGAAGTGTCAGTACACTGGCCTCGCCCAATTCCTGTGCCCAGTCCAAAGATGGGTCATCCTGGTATTCATAAGGGTCCCGGGACCCCTCCAATCCTTCCCCGAATTCATACCCATAGAAAAAAAAGGTCCAAATCCGACCTGGGGTGAGTATGTCCCATCGAAGACTGAGGTGGCGGTGGTGGATGCCGGTCACCCTCCAAGTTCGTCTGGTATAAGGATCGGGTCAACGTCGATAGTGGGCACTACTGACGTCAGGAGCATCAACAAACGAACCAGCTCTGAGGAAGGTCTCAGTGGTGCGACCAGCGTCAGTGCAGATCCACAAGCAGATTCGGAGGGGACCTTGGTGGCCGGAGTCGAAGCCGCCCGCACGCAACCCGAAGGCCCCTTAACCGAACCTCTTGGGCCCAAAGACGCTGTATCAGATTCGGTCCACCCAAAAATGAGGCACATGGCCTCATAGAACTCTTTAAGTTGGGCAGGGGTTGCTCCGGCTCCCGGAAACTCTGGGAAGCAAGGAGCGGACCCAGAAGCAGGCTCCGAGGACCAAGACCTAAAGCTCCTCCCACGTCGCATCAGCCAGGCGATGGGGCAAAGTCCAAGTGCAATGGGACCACTTCAACGACTTCTTTTTCTTACCTGTACTCGAAGATTTGGAGGAAGACGAGTGGTGGTGACTCCGTGAACGGTCTCAAGACCTTCCTCTCGAGCGAGACAGGACCTACAAGGAGTGGAGCGCCGGGCGGCCATGAACTTGAGAGAAAGCTCACTCAAGGCCTTCGGGTGCATGGCCCGGCACTCGGAGCACCGCTTCGGGTTGTGGTCGCACTCCAGGCACCACAAACAAACCTGATGCGAATCTGTCAACAACATCATATGGTGACAGTCCTCGCACGGCCTGAACCCGGCCTTTGGGGAAATCCTCAACGCACCAAAAGACTCACACAAAACTCGACAAAAGGGTTGAGATTGGTCAAAAAGAGACCAGGGTAGCTCTCTCCGGATCAGCACATGGCATGGAAAGAAAAGAACTGACGTCTCTGTGCTGAGGCGGTGTCTATGTACTACTCCTGACGTCATGTACATAATAGTCTATTATTATTGTATTTATTTTTTATGTGGAGCAAAAAAAGCAAATATTGTAGCCCTAATGGCTCAATTTTTATTTAAACATTTTATTCAAACATATTAGATTACATTACAATTATTTTGATAAAGATTTCTTTAAAAATTGCAACTAAGATAAAATGTTTACGTTTGCTTATTTTGTATAAAACTTACAAAACATTGTGTAAAATTAATATAAATTATTTTTTTCAAAACATTTACATTAATTTTTAACTTGAGACAGTGTATAACAATATTGTACCATAAAATACCATTTATTTTTTATTGATATAAACTTTAACATTGCATTAAATGTATATATGAATTTATTTTAACATTATTTGCTAAGGAGTTCTATTTGAAGCCCCTGCCTTCATTATTTTCTACAGGAGGTTACTGCAGTACCAGTAGTTGGCCATGTGTGGCGTTGGACCTATTCCCGGTCTGAGCTGGAGCACTTTACTACTGTTTTGAGTCTATTGTGGCTGTAGGAACTTTAAAAGTGCAGTTTGTGCTCTCAGCATCACTGGATCATCTCTGGAATCGCTGAGTGGGCTGACTGTGCCCCTTGGAAGACACAGACTGGCCGGATGGGCTGATGACCACCTGGGTCCTTGCCATCTCCTCCAGGCTACATCTGAGCCAGACCTATTATCTCCTTTGCGCATACCTAGCCACAACCCGGCAATTCCATGCCGGAACCTTATCCATCCCTTCTTATCCTCGCTGCACTCAGGCACCCGCTGACTTCTGTCATATGGTGTGGTTCGGCCCCAGAATCCAGGCTTACTGGACGGCTGTAGTGTCAGATCTGGCCGATGTTCTAGGCTGGGAGGAGGATCTCCCGCCACTAATAATCTTGTTGGTAGTGAAGGAGAGCTCTGGGAACTCAACAGCAGACCGATCCTTTTTGGGAATAGCGCTTCTGGTAGACAAACGCAACATAGCCACTACTGGAAACAAACACTCCTCCCAACCTGTCACGCTGGAGGCGATGGGTCAACTGGTGTGCACAACAGGATAAGCCTGTGTACGATGCCCAAAGAAACATGGCGGAGTGGGGGAGAAATGGTTGGGTCAACTGAAGTGAGCTATGTTCTCTCTCTTGTGTGGGTCCTGCAGCATATGGGCTGCAGCCTGTTCTCCATGTGTCTCTGTGGCCACTTGACCATAGTCTTTCTGATGCTCATTATGGTTCAGTTAAATGTGTGTTTTTTAGTGCACTGTTGTTATCTCAAAATCAATAAAATGTGTTAATCAAAAAATAGAAGTACAGTTTGTGGATAGCAATGGGTTTACTCTTTTGTTGGTGGGTGTTTGTCCCTCTCTACGCCCCTCCTTACACCTTGCTGTAGCCCCTCCCATTTAGTAGTAAGTATGGTCCTTTTTCCTAGACACTCCCCCTCGTCCCTCCCACTTTTACTACTAAGTAGCAAACTATCATGTGTGAAGGTCTCCCCACAGAAAAGATAGGAGAGGTGGATGTAGAGATTTACACTTTGTGAATTGCATTTCATGGTAACCTAATACTACTGTAGTACGCCTGTTTGTGCTACAAAATGAAGTTTGTGAACCAGACCCTACGTCTTTGCTTCTAACACCCATCATTTTTGGAGTAACAATGTCCTGTATTGCTAATTAATGCAGGGGGTGAGACTGTTAGGCGGCCCCACATTCCACAAACAATGACAAGAGCTTATATGTCATTTTAAGGACTGTGTTGCCCAATCTACTATATGTTAGTAAAGATTGTTGACTCCGACTGGATTATCAAGCCAAGCAGCACATCACAAGACTCCTCCTTAAAAGGTAGGATTAAATTAGAAAGCCAAGCACTGCATAAGATTTAAAATCTCAGAAGATATACTAAATCCATCAATAATGCAAGCCTGTAATACAAATATTAAGCAGTAAGGGTAAGAACACAGCTATCAGCTATTATGTTCTCCTAAATACATATAGACAGACCTTTAGTACAAAGGAAAGCATGTATTGCTTACACAGATCACACAGACTAGTACAATCTGCCAAATGCAACAATGTCTTTTTAGATCATGATTTATTACAGGAGTATAACAAACAAAATCAGACATTTAGTTTGCATCACATGTCAATTCAGATTACATTAATTCTATTAATAGTTGTATTTCACGTTACAGCATTACTTTTTCTCAACACTTATGGCAAAACCAGTGGACTACACCGTCCAACTAGCTGGTTTTTATGAGGAAGGAAAAGTGAGACTGAGGTAGGAGAGTGACACACATAAGTTACGCAGTCTTCACATAGACAGATCAAATTCGACAGGCACTACTACCAGTAAACTTGGTGTC
Organism: Pleurodeles waltl; assembly: GCF_031143425.1. Taxonomy (NCBI): domain Eukaryota; kingdom Metazoa; phylum Chordata; class Amphibia; order Caudata; family Salamandridae; genus Pleurodeles; species Pleurodeles waltl. Next base: position 703,831,150 of record NC_090444.1, read on the forward strand.
ACAAAGAAACATTATCACTTAATGCACACAATCACCAAATGTACTCATTCATCAGCATCCGCCTGACCTCCCAAAAAAGTATTGTCATCTCAGTCGGCAAGAGTATGCCAACTTTATTCTCGTGACTTTGTCCCAGTGCAGAGTGTATAGAATTGCGTGCATGTGGTGCCGGGAGATTGACATCCCAGTGCAGAGGGGGGGAGGAGGGAAGGGTGGAAAGAGGGCAGGAGGGGGCCCTTCTATGCTCGTGGTCAACTATTCTTAAGTGCGGGGCCCATCAACTATATGATCTATCCAGGGCGCAGCTGCTTAAAAAGCGTCTCGGGGCAAGGGCACCAGGCAGACGGTTATAAGGGCCATGGATAAGGAAGCCCAGATGATTATGAGTTAAGATGGGGTTTCCAACCTATCACACACCTTGAGAACATGTGTCCCATAGTGTAGCCACCCGTGCCGTCTCCCTGAGCCAAGCATCCTGCATCAAAGCATCAGCCTCTGCAACTGCCCATCAGTAGATCACCCTCAGTCAGCAATCAAGTGAGGGAGGTTGAGTGGCTCTCTAGGCCATAGCGATGAGGCGCTTATATAAGGTGATCGTTGGGTCTGCAAATTTCATGTACATTTTCGTGTGTTTTGTCAGTTTAGCAATGCCCAGCAGGCAGAGCAACGATTCCAGGGAAAAGGCGCACATCGATTATATCTGAGATATGGGTCATGACTTCCTCCCATTCCTGCGCCAGTGGCAGAAGTCCCAGACCATATGCACAAATGCTGCCCCACCCAAGCTAAATCACTATTCATTCTTCTGTGGCACCACAACCTCCTTTAGAAGCAGTAGCAGGATTAACAGGAATACAAATCCTAGAATGCAAAGGAAAATACCTGGACTGGATGGGCTACTCACATAAGGAGCTGGGAAGCTTGAGAGCCCTGGTAGCGCAAAGTGCGCATGTGTTAGATTACACAGTGTTTTTTGTCTGGGACAACCGGCAGAGTGAATGGTTTCCTATGGAGCACAGAGCAAAGGCTTGCCCTTCCTTTCGGACATGGCAGCTCTCACAGATGTATATCTGGGACCACATTGGAGTACGCACACGCATCCCACCAGCCCATGACATGGCAATAAGAGACCTTGGCTGATAAATTCTAGTTCTTACTAGAGCAAATCCATAAAGTTCGCCTAATTGCTACATTGCCTGATTCAAAAAGTCATTTTAAATTGGAAGAAGGCTTGGATTTTGGTCTGCCTTGAATTCTCATTCAAACAGAATAAGACTTTTTTGGGGGGAAAGGTTTGTGAAGATTTGTCAAACAGCAGCAAAGTTATTAGCAAAAGAGAAAAATATATTTCATATGGAAATGTGGTACTAATTATAACTACCAAGTGATGATTTGTCCACCTTAGCTCCTTCTTGGAACGTTTCGGGGTGATCCATCAAGTGGGGGCATAAATAAAGTAGGGGGAACTTGTTTTCCCCATGCAATAACCCAGAGGAATTTTGAACAGCGCTACAGCCAAAAGAGCTGAATGGAATTACATCAAAGTTTTCAAAAAGCTAGATCTTTACAGAGAAAGTGTGCTTTTCATGATTTGGTGCAAAACTGTTTGGTAGTTTTTGAGGAAATGAATGTTAAAATGTATAGATATTTCAGGACGCTATAGTATTGTGGGACCGGCAGCTCAAAAGATAAACTGATTGGCTGCTGTCAACACCAACAAAGATGTTTGTCAACCAATTTATGAGTCAAGAACTCTTTCCAAGTGTCCTGAAAAAAAACATATAGGGGTTAGGGTGGGAATAACGACACGTTAGTGTTGTCTGGGGTCCCATGAGGGACCACACAAGGGCCCAAAAATGTTTTTCTATTGTAATGCAGTAGTACCATGGGAAAGCATTTTTTAAAATGGGTAGGACCATCCTTTTACATAACGATTCCCACAGGGAGGGCCAGGGCCTAGGGGGTAGATGCATTCTCTTGCTAAAATAAGACAATAATATATATGCATATACTCCCGTACCTAAGCCACGTATTGGGCTTTGGGAACCCATGCCCTGGAACCTGACCACATTTTCATTTGGGTAGGGAGGGGGGCCTGTGTGTGGTCCTCCTCCAGAAGCCACTTTTTCACCCAGGGACACCATTACGCATAGCTGCTAAACAATATTGCTCCCTCCTCAGGCAGGAGTAGAAAACCTCTCTGCCTGCCCTCTCAAGGGCAGGGAACAATACCCACTTCTGCTGCAGCCTGGAGCACAAAAGCTCCCACCAGAGGGGAACTGAAACCAATCCCCCTGCCTGAAAGGGTCTGGGCAGGGAACAGTGAATGTGCTCCTGCCGCAGGAGAAGAAATTTAGGCTGCTCCGTTGGACAGGAGTACTGACTGTTGGTGCCTCCCACCAGCACCAAGGATGGGTGCTGGCTGGGAAGCCAGTTGGGAGCAGGGGCGTTAGGCCTCTCTCCTAGGCCTGCAATGTTTCAGAGTTGTTGAGACCGGGACACCCGGTTAAAAAACACAAAATATGGTGGGCTCCCATCAGCACCCAGATGAGTACAGCTTGACAGCCAGCAGTGCCACAGAGCCCTACGCCTCCCTTGCAGCCCGAACAATATCAAAAGGAGTTGGTGCCCAGGGTGGGACAAGGCACCCAGAAAATAGAAAAAGAAGTGTGCAGCACAATGCTCCATGTATAAAACTGCAGTAGCTTACCAGCTTATTACATATTCATCCTCTTGAGAGGAGGGCCCTATAATGCCCTGCAGGGGCATTGTTATTGCATGTTTTGTTTGTGGTGGAGTGAGAGGGGTACCACTAGTGATTTTTCTTAAATGTTATGCGTGGCTGCAGGAATTGCACCACCCCACCAGGAATGTTTGAAAAAATAAAACATTGTAAGTCTGCTGGGTCACTGAAAGCATCACCAGGGTGAGCTTTCCATAATTTTTAAAGCATTCCGAGCTGGAGTTGTATGTTCTTTGGCTGGAATGTGGGAACCCCTTAAGGTTGATCCTATGGCTGCATTTTATGGCCTCAAGAGTGGTAAATTAAGACTCAAATATGGCTGTTTGGAATTGAAATGCTTAATTTTTTATATTTTTTTATGATAATTTTTATTAAGCATTACCATGTGTACATTTGAAAATAATGCATTGAATTATGGGTATTGATAATAATATATAGGTCTGTATTATACAGTTTGATGTGCTGACCCCCTGATAATGCCAATAGGCCTGCCTTTAATATTTTGTTGTCATGACCTATTGCTGTAACCAGTAAGTCTGCCTTATTTAAAATGACACATTTCTATATTGTTAATTTACGTTAAAAAAATTATGTTTCATTAGGTATTTTGATAATGTCTTACTTTACATTAAAAAACAAACATTCACTGAAAAACGAAGGTTAAAGTGACATTATAATTAGGTAAAGATGTAATTTGAAAATTAACATTTTAGGGGGCGTGGCTACCGCCCGTAGAAAAAGGCTGCCTTATCGGAGAGCTCTGCTGTGCAGAGGGACAAGAACGGCCCACTCTGCTGATACACTGCCTCCATGGACACTTTAAACAGTGCCCAGCATATAGAAAGATGTGGTGTTTCCAGCAACCCTCTTTAGGCAAAAGAACTTCAAGAGAAACACCTCAAACAACCAAGTGCTCCAGAAGCTGCCTCCCAATGCCTGATCCTAAAATAGCCGACACCAGGACTCCACGTGGATGAATCTCTACTCGACTGCCCCAGCGTCACTACGAACATCCTACCCCTAGAAGTGAGCACTTAGTGGCACTACTCTGCAACGCTCTATAAGGGTAGGTATCTATAATATATAAAACTAACCTACCGACCAGAGGAAATATGGCACGGGCCCTCCCATCCTACACTTGACCCTAAAATGGCCACCCTTACTAAATACAGCTCTCTCAAAAGCATGCCCCAGAACTTTCTTACTTCTAAACTACACACATTGGGATCCTGAATTCCTCCACCTCAACAGCTACCCACATTTCAGACAGGAGGGGGCTGAGAATAATCCCTTACACTCCAAAGTGCTCCAGAAGCTGCATCACAATGCCTGAGCCTAAAATGGCAAAGCCAACACCAGAACTCCATGTGGATTAATGTCTACTCGACTATCCCAGCATCACTACTAACATCCTACCCCTAGAGGTGAGCACTTAGTGGCACTAATCTACAACGCTCTATAAAGATAGGTGCCTATAATATATAAAACGTAACCTATCAACCACAGAAAATATGGTAGAGGCCCTCCCATCCTATGGCTGACCTTAAGATGGCCACCTCCCTTTGATACATCTTCTTACTTCTAAACTACACACACTGGGATCCTGAATTCCTCCACCTCAACAGCAACAGCAAACCGAATTGCAGACAGAAGGGGGCTGAGAATAATCCCTTACACTCCAAAGTGCTCCAGAAGCTGCCTCACAACGCCTTAACCTAAAATGGCCGACACCATGACTCCATGTGGATGAATCTCTACTTGACTATCCCAGCGTCACTATGAACATTGTACCCCTAGAGGTGAGCACTTAGTGGTACTACTCTACAACACTCTATAAGGGTAGGGACCTATAATATATAAAACTAACCTGCTGAGCAGAGCAAATATGGCACAGGCCCTCCCATACTATGCCTGACCCTAAGATGGCCACCTCCATTTAACACAACTCTCCGTAAAGCATGCTCCAGAACTTTCTTTCTTCTGAACTACACACATTCAGATACTGAATTTACCTACCTCAAAAGCAACCCAAATTTCAGACAAGAAGGGGCTGGGAATAATCCCTTACACTCCAAAGTGCTGTACCTTGTTATTCAACAATCTGCATTGCAGCACCATAAAAAATATTTTTAAGTGTTACTAACCCAGAAAGGATATTGACTTCTGCTCCTCACTCTACCTACCAACATTCAGTGCCTCTGTCAAACATCTCAAGGACTACCAAAACCATACTATGTGCAGCCAACCAAAGTATACAGTAATGTCCACTCTCAAAATGGCAAATGGCAAACTACAAACTGCACGACCCCAAAGAAGCTAGGGAGGTCTGAAAGACACCAAACCAGCACATAAGAGACACAAGCAGGAACCACTGGCCCCAGACTCCCCTATAAAATCTAAATCTGAGATCTCTACAATTCTAGACCTAATTATGCAGAAACTTGACATGCTACAAATGCTTGCTCAATCAACAAAATCCACTACAAAAACTGTAAAAACTGTAACAAGAAACAATACAACAGGGTGACAGAATCTCTGAGAGCGAATCACGGAACAACCTCCTGGAAGACCACAAACACAAATCTACTAAAACTTTATCAACCACAACCGCAAGACTGGAAAGAAACATCACCAAGCTCGAAGATAGAAATACAAGGGGCAACTTGTGCATTTTGGACTTCCTGAATGTAGCAAAAACCAAGCTTCTGCCTTTGCAACCTTCATTAAAAATGGATCCCCCAAGTACTCAATATAAACCCGACTTCAAAACAACCGGAGCGCACAGAGTGCTCACACATAGGCCCGCAAATAACAAAGCTCCAAGAGCCCTTATTTTCAGACCCCTCCACTACTCACATACTAAAGCCATCCTCACAAAGATGAAGAAAATACAGAGAATTAAGTGGCAAGGCGCCTCTACTGGGATCTTTCAAAGACACTGTCAAGAAACGAAAGGCGTTCCTTTCCCAAAGGAAAGATCTGTCAACACAACATACAATGGCAAAACCATCATTTTTGAAGATCCTAATGAAGTGGACTCCTACGTTGCGGAAAGCCAAGACCAGAAAATTACTTCTTAAAAACTCTTAAGGAATGGCTAACACTTAACAAGAATCCTTCCAACTAACTTTCACTAACTTTCTACTCACTTAGTAACATACATTAATCAAGGCTGCTCACAAATGGCCTAAGCAATACCAAATTCAAGTTTTTCCAATAAAGCTGCAGAACTCTGATCAACCCATGGGATCGACACATGGACCTACAAGCTCATTCTTCCATAGTAACTGTAACAGGCCAAAATATTGTATGAGTTGCTTCAACTGCTTCAAACTGAGGCGGGATAAAGTGGTCAGCAACCTACAATTCCTTAACTAAAATAGCACCTACTAACCTACTAATAACTTAACAATAAACCTAACAACCTACTGTTAACCCTAATCAATGGTAAGATTTCTCTTCTCGTCTTCCCTGACTGGTACTTTATCTCTATAAAGACCTTCAAACTGCTGTGGTTAAATCAGATGTTTTATAATTGTCTTCAACCCGATAATAGATGTATTACAATCTTTCATCTTATCATTTCAACATAATTTAGAGTTATCAAATCTCATATTGACATTAATTAATATTAATACCATCCTCACATTGATAACCATATCATACAAACCTAGTGCTGTCCAATGGGTAATTAGCTGTTGTACAATTGCTATCGAAACTGGGGTTTGACCCACAGGTTGGACACTACAAAAATCACTAACGTTTGCCCGCACTACCTGCAATACAGTAACTTGGGGTCACTTGACCGACTCACTTCGATATATGTTGAATCTACGTTGAGAATATGCTGGTACTATGTTAACATTATGCCGGTACTAGGTTGATAATATGTTGGTTCCAGGGAGACACCTTACTGATAACTCGTTGAAACTCTGGTAACTCTAAGCTGAGACTATGTTGATATTATGTTAGCACTATAATGAGAGGTAAGTGGAGAATTTACTGCAAAATGAACATTGTACTCCATAATTAAGAAATTAATCAGGTACCATTTTCACAACCCTGACAGTTGACATAAAAACTTAACTCAGCAGAAATAATGACACGTGCCACCAACTCCCACCCCACAAATAGCCATCTCACTCACTTCAAATATTACACTTTCTTTTCTTTATATACTACAACTATTATACCTGCAAATACATAAATATAAACAAAAGAATACACACTACTATCCACTCCCACTAAATGGTAACTAACTCACTAGGCAGCACTATGGAAACAACGCAAGGCACTCCAGCCACCATACAATATAGGTAAACATTCCATACTTAGACACTACTGTAACTCTTAATACACACCCTAGTCTATCCAGGGCATCGCAAGACTGCACTTTGGACCTAGGCTTGACCACTCGTGGCCTCCATCGCTTCTCCTCAGTTAGATGTTGTCAGATACCTCTCAATGGTATCTAGATTCTCATCACAAATACTTAATCAATCACTACACTATCATTTTCTTCTCCATTTCCTTTTTACCTTTCATATTGTTCCTCCTGTTTTGTACTGTGCTACCCTACTATCTCCTTTCTCCTTCTCTCAACCCTCTCCCCTTCCTCTCTCACTCATTCCGTTTCTCCTCACCCATGCCATCTCTTTAAACCCACCTGCCCACTCCCCCTCCTACCCCAACCTCACTTGCAAACAATAACTGGCATTTAGCTGGTTACATCAATGAGAAGCCTCATCTCCCACAAAAATGCAGAACATAAAAACACCCTCCCTTAATGTCAAGGGTCTAAATCACCCAACCAAATGAGAGAAAATCCAAGACTATACATGCAAACTTAAGGGAGACCTCATTCTCCTTCAAGAAATCAAGGTGTCCATTAAAGAGGCAATCCTCCTAAAAAAAGCATGGGTTAGTGACTTATTATGCGCCCCAGCCTCAAACAAAAAAAATGGTCTGATCACCCTTATCTCGAAAGCCTCTGGACTCACTTTCATGTCCTAAGAAGTGGACACTGATGGCAGATAGCTCCTTGCTAAAATACAGAGGAACAGCACTGAAATCACAGTCATGAACAGCACTGAAATCACAGTCATGAACATCTATACCCCCAATACTGATAACCCTACCTTTTGGATTAATCTCGATAAAAGAACTATCAACTTTACCTCCCAATTACAGAATGATTCTTGGAGATTTCAATTTACCCTAGGATGCCATCCTTGACAGGAATTCTGCATGTCAATTTAAACCCAACAAACCCATAAACAAATGCTAAACGTGCAATTCTCTTAAACTTAAAGACATATGGAGACTGTTCAATCTCACAAAGAAAGATTGCTAATTTTTCTCCCATCCGCACAATACATTCTCTTTCATCTATTATATCTTAATTGAAAAAACTCACGTCCCTGCCACCTCTTTCCCAACCATTGAACCGATCCTAGTTTCAGACCATGCCTGTATTTCATTACTCTCTCTTGCAATGCATCAGGAAACAAAAACATGGAGAATGAACGAACTCCTCATGGAAGAACCCTCCTTCAAGGAAATAATCAAAATAACAACTGATGAATACATAGAACGAAATAGGTCTTCTGGTCCAAATGCACAAATCTTCTGGGATGCCCTGCAATACACTAACCGCGGACACATGATTAAACTTATGTCGAAGAAAAACAAACTAGAGAACTAAATCTTAGACCAACTAGAACTAAAGATAAAAGCATTAGAGAAAAAGCTCAAATGCCCCAAAGACAAAACTCAATTAAACAATCTAATTAAACTCAATTATTAATATAACAAGATTCCGGGTAACAAAGCCCACCTAACAATCCAAAAATACAAAGGCATCAGTTTCTATGGACATAATAAAGCTGGCCAAATACTTGCGTCTCATTTAAAAGAGACCCATCCGAAGACAAGAATATCCTCTATCACCAAAGAACATGGCGTCACATCGACAAACGAGGACATCCTAAATACCGTCGAAAAATATTACCATTCCCTCTACTCCAAAAGTAATAACACATCTTATGACATATGCTTAAACTACCTCAACAAAATGAATGCAACTAAGATAGATGTGTCAACTAAAGAATCACTAGAACAGCCTATTTCTCGCAAAGAAATCATGAACACAATCAAAACAATGAAAGAAAGGAACAGCGACATTCTATCAAACTTGGAGTACCTCCCTAATCACTCCGTTAGAGGACTTATTCACCCATTTTTCTTTCACTGGCTCCACTGAGGGCTCCGCCACAGAGGCAACCAAAAGAAGAGAAAGATCCATCCAATCCTACGAACTACTGATCCATATCCCCCATAAACACAGTCTGCAAAATATACGTAAGAGCCTAGCCCTCAGAATGGAGCCTATTCTCTAAAACATAATACACCCCTCTCAATCAGGATTTCTCGAAGGGAGATTCAGCATGGATAATACCAGACTTTTTAGCCATGCGACTGAAATAGGCAAACTCCTGCTCCAACCAACCTGCGTGATAGCACTAGATGCAGAAAAGGTCTTTGATAAGGTATCGTGGACCTCCTTTCAAGCCTCACTCACCTCCTTCAACTTTGGCCCAGCTCTCTCGAAAATTATCCTTGTCCTATACAAAGAACCGAAAGCTAGAATAAACATCAATGGAAAGTTGTCTAATCCCTTTTACCTCCAACAAGGAAACAGACAAAGAGGCCCTTTCTCCCCCTACTATTTCTACTAATGCGAGAACCCCTACTTACATTGATCAGAGAAAATCCATTCATCCCTGGTATCCCTTTCTCAACAGACCCACAAAAATTAGCCACCTACGTGGATGACATTCTCCTTTTTACCACTCAGGCAGACTCAGCCTTGCTGTACATCATATCTACCATCCAAGACTACTCTAAGATGTCAACAAGGAAAAGACAGAGGTTCTTCCTCCCAACGTGTACTGCAACAGTTCACACATCAGACCCTATGGACTCAAATGGGCCCCAGATAAGATAAAATACCTGAGTATATGGTTCACCCATAATCTTAGAGCCCCTATTGATCTCAATGAGAAAAAGACGCTAGATAACATCTAAAATAGCTTAGACAAATGGTCAGCCAGATTCATTACTTGGTGGCGTAGAATAGATTACCCGCTTCATTAACTTTTTAATCAGCATGGTACCCCCATATACCTCTCACACTTTTCACTAAAATAGACACATTACTTACCAAATTCCTCTAGAAGTCTAAAAAGCCCAGAATTATCCTGAAGAAACTGAGACTTCCCAAAAAAACTTGGCGGGCTAAACTTACCTGACTACAGGTGATATCAACAAGGCTTCCTAGCGAAAGGGGGGGAGCCACTGGCTCCTAACCACTACTAACCACTTCCTTCCATGGATCACTATTTAAATCGCCCTCGTTAAAGCCTTACCCCTCACTTCACTTCTAACCATCAAAAAAATTAAAACACACCACTATATAAACATGAAAACTTAAAACTAGAAGGGAGAATGATGTATATAGCGAAATTGGCAGAAAAATATATTCTGTTGGTGAGAGTTAATGGCACCCCCTCAGAACCCATACCATTCTCTCCACTTAGAGACAAATTTTATTAAAACAACCTAGACTTTTACCATTTCCTTAATATTAAATCACTTATAGCCAAACATAAACCTCCACCCCGACCTACCCAACACATTGGAAAAATGTACGGAAGGCGGTCATTTAGCTTCCAAACCATACTCCCTCCTATCCCCCCACAAATATCTCACTAAATAAACCAACACAAGACAAGTGGGAAACTCTACTATCAGACTCCAACAACACTCCAAAGGTCTCCCCGGACTGGCCATCTACCAGGAGTAACCTCACTTCCAACATAGTAACTCAATCACTAGCACAAAGCATATACTGGAGAGTGCCAATATGGCCCACTGGACACTGGCAAAACTTTATAAACTAGGCCTCAGATCCTCTAACACATGCTGGAGCTGTGAGAAGGAAACAGGAGACTTAAAACACATGCTAATGGAGTGCACCTCCATCAAAAAGTTCTGGCGGTACATCAGTAATACAAAATCTCAAATACTTCATACAAAATAGATTCCTACTTTAGTCTCTATAACACTGGTCATTCCTCCCTATGGCAATAAACAGGCATTAAACAAAGAGGTCTGTCTCCTATGGGACATTCTAGTCACAACTGGCCTTAAAGGTATCCCCAATGAATGGAAAGACTCATCCAAAATATCCCCCCACACATGGTGGAAATGAGTCCAATTCACCAGAACTGCCTGTAACTCACTAAACTTATACTTGATGACAACACCAATGAAGAATGGTAAACTCCGATGCAAAGTAGACAACTTTATGTCTCACTCTTCTGCGTAACCACAATCATCTGATCACTCGATTATTCTCCCACCCTCCCCCTCTTCTCCCTAGCCACAACCCTTCCCCATGTACTCTCTACTTTTCACCTTCTATTTCGTTCTTCTGCTCTTCTCTCGTCTCCACTCTTTTACTCTGACTCATTCATCTACAACTGAGGTACCTTAATCATTCACCACAACATCAAAAACCGCTCTGTCACAATACATACACTGATTAACCTCACCATTGCAAATAAATACACTTATTGATGCCCTCTACTTTTATAAATGTGGGCTGACTCCTCATGCTATACCATAAACTACTGTTCCTATTTGATTTGATGGTACCATACAATGTATTGTTTATTTTCATTTATGTTATTTAATTTTCCTGTTGTATAAAATCGCAATAAAACACTCTTAAAATAAAAAAATAAAAAAAATTGTAATTTAAAAAACAAAAAACTAAAATTCGCAAGTTACAGGTAACTGAAGTAACTATAATTCACACCCTCACTATGTACTGGTCATGACCTCATATAGTACATCACTCATGACACGTTATATGACATCATTGATAACCTCACTGATGACATCTGAAATTACATCACTGATGACAACACTGTGCATGGCAAGGATGCAATTTACAGCTACTTGTGTTAATCATAACTGATGAATTTCAATGTTTATTTGCTTAAAATGTTATGTTTTAACTTACATTCTAACCTAACTATAACGTAATTTTAAACTTTATATTTTTCAGTGACAAAGGTATATAGATACACACAGAAATGGCACACACGTTTACTCATCAAAAAATAAATATATACATCTCCCACGGCTTGCCTAGAAGTGTGGTGATGTCGACTCTTTTAACACTGGACGCACTATGATGGATGAGCAACCATAAAAACACTTTCAAAAGGCATCAGTCCAGTCCAATGAGCAAATTGTTGGGACAACTTGAGGGGTAAATTTTAATCGCTTTTACTTTGGAACTAAAATATGTATAATGTTCGCCTGGAGGTATACGTGTGTGTGAAGAGAAACAGATATCTTAATAGAAACAGATTTAATTGAAAAAACTAAATTAAATAAAAAGATATTAGGGGAAGTTCGAAATTTAAGAAAAGATGTTTGTGTCAAAATAATATACTACATAGAAAAACAACGCTATCAAAATAGTGGGATGTGAACCCCACCCAATACATGCTGTTCTATGTTCAGTTATTTCTTGAACACCTACAGCACAGGTTTCAAGCACCTTGATTCTATATGCGAACAAGTCATCCAATTCATTTTTAATTTGCGCTCTGGTATGTATAGTTCTGTTTAATCCGGGATAGATTCACAACTTCAAGTAGAAAACACCTAGACCAAATAAGCTACTCAGACATGCACCTGGGAAACTTGACAATTCTGTAGCAGTCATAGTCTGTGTCAGTTTGCTACGGGATAGTTTAGGTACTACTTGTAACAATCCCTGTGCTTGGATTTGCTTTGATAAACTTCAGGGGACAATACTAGGTATTTCTATTAGCTAGTCCACTTCTTCAGATGAATAAAGAGGTGAAAAGCACTCAAAGTGTCACACATAAGACATGAGAATGTTAGTCATAAGACTATTCACATAAGGAGCCATAAAACATGGCAGCTCTGTGCTATGAGCATCTCACCAGACCACAAAAGAGGCCCCAGCGGCTATAATCGTGGAAGCACAGGAATGGAATGGTAGATCCTGGATGCAGGAGCAGGACCAGATGTGCACAAGCAAACAGATACATGCAGGGATATCTGACTTACGCTGGTTTCATTTAAGGTTATTCTAACTTCATAATAAATCTACATGAGCACGGCCTAGAAACCACTTATCCTGGGCATAAGAGTATCAGAATAGAGCGGAGGACGGGGTCTGCGGTCACCAGGCAGTAATTATTTACAGACCTTCTTTTTAAACAAAACTAATTTATTCCTTGATTCTTCGAGGTAAGAGCATTCATTTAAGTGATCCGCAATGCTCCACGAAATGTAACACAATTACAGCAAATATGGATGACATGAAAATATACAAACTAACCTACAACAAATCAAGTCATGATTTCTCAGTAAAAAAAAGACTTCACTAAAACGTCCCCAGAAGCATAACAATGCTCATTCATTGCAGAGCTGTCCATGTACTGTGTAGTAATGGTTGGTGGGTGCCAGTACACCATTAGAATACTTGGATACAACATCTATGGTCAGTAAAGTAGCAAGAGTGACATTGGCCATAATGCACACAAGGAAAACGCGCCTCACAACCATTACTGGGCAGTAAATGACAGAAATAACTGGGATGCAGAAGGCCATTCACATTCCTTGGTCTGGGAGCCAAGGCTGACTGACAGCCAAGACTCTGCATGTGGTTTATTGAGACCACAATCACTAAGCATCACCCCCAACACAGAGCATAACGGCATGCTTGTGAAATTGTTGTTAATGCGCTTATGCTTCATGCCTGCATGACCACTTACTCGTAGAGACCCTCGGTGAAGGCGCAAAGCAATGTTCAATTGTGCAATTCCTTATCTAAAATTTACAGAGAACTCATCTTTACCACTGACAGAAAAAGCAGTAGGTAATGCCGTATCCACTGAGATGAAAGCTTGAGCGTGCACAAGACAATGTGCTGTTGATCTGCAATATCCTGTCACTTAACACAATGATTACAGCGTGACCACACAGATTCATCGGCCATGTCCTTTAACCCTGTAAAACTCTCCTCTATTAAGTCACCAACCATTTAGGGACTGCTGGTAGGAAATCCATAAGACATAGTGTCCAGATCCTCAATAAAAGTCAATGACTCCTGACAAAGTGCAGACCTACCAATAATTTGAAGATTGATGCTTTGCCTGCAGTTACCTTGTAAGACCTTTTGAAATGAGAAGTGGCAAGCCATAAAACTCAGCTTCTCTGGCCTATAAAACATTTTCTCCAACCTTGATTTGCAGCAACTGACCTTGGATATCCCAAAAGGGTCCTCTGTTTTCTGCCCAGATGGAGAAAATTCAATTGACAAAAAATCGATGTTCACAATCTGGTCGGGTAAATAATTTCCACGTTCAGGAATATGACATTTTTATAACCAAGACATGCTTCGAGTACATATCCTCGTTATCAGGAAGGTCAGTTTCCTTTTACTGTGGCCACTAGAGCTGTTTAGACACGATTAAATTAATTTACTCATGATCCGGCTTTTAGCCTTCTTTCCATTCCTAATGCAAAAATATTCATATAAACCATTGCAAAACGTAATAAAATATGTGGATGTTTTGATTTGACAAAACTATGCAACATGTTGGCCATATCAACTGCATATTCAAGGCCAGTGCTGCCCAACTTGCTTGCTTTAGAGAAGCGGGCAGTTTGAAACCACAATCCTTTACAGGTACTCCAAAGTTTTGCACTGGCAAAAATCAAGCCCACACGTTCTTGCCATCTTCCATGAATTAACATGTACTAAGAGGTAAGTGGCTGCCACACATGACGACTGCTTCATCCTAGGGCAGCCACATAACTTACTGAACAAAATCTGGGACTTCCTTTGGTCACTCCTGATTGAATGATGGTGCTTTGAAAAGCAGAGTTTAGAATGTCTGGGGTTCATGAACTAATTGCCATTACACACAGTGCGCCCTATATTTATCTTGGTCATTTCCTGTTGCTCTGTACTCTGCTCCCGGCAGCTCCTCTAAAACATCTGGCCACTGATGCTAATCTTTCTTATACCTTGGTGAAGGCAGGCAGTGCCGGGACCCAAGCTAGTCAAACGCCCATAGCCAGGATCATCGCAGGTCGAGGTACAGAACACCAAGGCTGCGTCGCCCTGATTCCACCTCATGCCTCTTCAATTCCCTCTCTGGTGTTTTTCTCGCTTTTGCTCTGGATCAAAATCTGCTGGGGAAAAATGAGTACAGTTGGCCACACCTGCAACCACCAGCTAAACCTAGGTGAGTGTGGAGTGCCTTAGAGAGCGACGGGCCCAGTCCTCTCCGTCAGGATAAGTATTCCTGTTTAGTTTTCATCTTTACTTTTAAGGGGCCTTAAGTCTGTCGCAGCATTTGATAAACACATAAAAAGGGTCATGTGGGTGTCGCGAGATTACCTATGTATGAAAATGGAGTACTGGGATATAGTTGAACTGTCTCAACTTGTCTTCTGCTACACAAAGTCAACAAATACTTAAAGCATTTCGCTTTCCTCTTCCCCTAAAACAGAGCCTGTTTCTGTTGCAAGATCCTCTTTGCTCATAAATGTGGCGCATCTTTCAATGGTCGGGGCAGGTTCACCAACAACTGTTATGTTATGCATGCAGTTTGGTAGGGAATTATAACTGATATATAGCCTGCACCTAATTCACTCCATCACACCAGCAACCCTGCAGTGTTCGTAATTCATATAAAATACAATAATGTGGCAATACTTATTGAAAGCCCCAATAACAGTTCAACTTATCTTCTCAATTCTGATTTTCTTCTTTGAATATGGACATCCGGCTGCATCTCTTGCCATGCGCAGCCTTCTTCTCCCACACAGGAGGCACATGATTTTAGGTTCATCACCACCGCTATCTCAAAACGTAAAATCCTTTAACCCTTCGCTGCCAGGCCTTTTCCTCCTCAGGTGCCAGGTCTTTTTTTTTTTAGCTATTTGGGGCAGTTCACACTTAGGCCCTCATAACTTTTTGTCCACATAAGCTACCCACGCCAAATTTGGGACCTTTTTTTCCAACATCCTAGGGATTCTAGAGGCACCCAGATTTTGAAGGTTTCCCTGAAGGAGACCAAGAAATTAGCCAAAATACAGCGAAAATGTTGTTGTTTTTTTAAAAAAAATGGGAAAAAAGGACTGCAGAAGAAGGCTTGTGGTTTTTTCCATGAAAATGGCATCAACAAAGGGTTTGCGGTGCTAAAATCACCATCTTCCCAGCTTTCAGGAACAGGCAGACTTTAATCAGAAAACCCAAGTTTTCAACACAATTTTGGGTATGTACTGGGACATACCCCATTTTTACTATTTTTTGTGCTTTCAGCCTCCTTCCAGTTAGTGACAGAAATGGGTGTGAAACCAATGCGTGATCCCAGAAAGCTAAACATTTCTGAAAAGTAGACAAAATTCTGAATTCAGCAAGGGGTAATATGTGTAGATCCTACAAGGTTTTTTTGCAGAAAATAACAGCTGAAATAAAAAAATATTGAAATTGAGGTGAAAAAAACAGCCATTTTTCTCCACGTTTTATTCTGTAACTTTTTCCTGCAATGTCAGATTTTTCAAAGCAATATACCGTTATGTCTGCTGGACTCTTCTAGTTGCAGGGATATACATGGCTTGTAGGTTCATCAAGAACCCTAGGTACACAGAGCCAATAAATGAGCTGCACCTTGCAATGGGTTTTCATTCTATACGGGGTATGCAGGCTGAAATATAAGGAGTGAAAACCAGGTATGAAGAAAACATTTGTATTTCCAAAATGGGCACAAGATAATGTGTTGAGAAGCAGAGGTTATTTGCACATCTCTGAATTCCAGGGTGCCCATACTAGCATGTGAATTACAGGGCATTTCTCAAATAGATGTCTTTTTTTACATATACTCATTTGGAAGGAAAAAATGTAAAGAAAGACAAGGGCAATAACACTTGTTTTGCTATTCTGTGTTCCCCCAAGCCTCCCGAAAAAAAGGAACCTCAATTGTGTGGGTAGGCCTAACGCTCACGACAGGAAACGCAACATGGACACCTCACATTTTTACATTGAAATATGACGTGTTTTTTTGCAAAGTGCTTAGCTGTAGATTTGGGCCTCTAACTCAGCCGGCACCTAGGGAAACCTACCAAACCTATTCATTTTTTTAAAACTAGACACCTAGGGGAACCCAGGATGGAGTGACTTTTGCGGCTCTCACCAGGTTCTGTTACCCAGAATCCTTTGCAAACCTCAAAATTTGGCCCAAAAACACTTTCTCACATTTCGGTGACAGAAAGTTCTGGAATCTGAGAGGAGCCACAAATTTCCTTCCGAACAGCGTTCCCCCAAGTCTCCCGATAAAAATGGTACCTCACTTGTGTGGGTAGGTCTAGTGCTCGCGACAGGAAATGCCCCAAAACACTATCTGGACACATCAAAATGATCAAATACAAAACTACCTGTTTTTGCGGGAGGGGGGCACCTGCATTTTTGGTCCTGGGCTCAGCGGCCATACAGGGAAAGCTACCAAACCGAGACATTTATGAAAACTAGACACCCAAGGGAGTCCAGGGAGGTGTGACTTGAGTGGATCCCCCAGTGTTTTCTTACCCAGAATCCTCAGCAAACCTCAAATTTAGCTAAAAAAATCACATTTTTACCACATTTCTGTGAAGGATCACCGCACCAGGACAAATTTCCTACCACCCAACGTTCCCCTCAGTCGCCCAGTAAAAACGATACCTCACTTGTGTAGGTGGGCCAAATGCCTGTGACGGGGAAGAGCCAAAAGCATGTCGAAATTGAGGGGGAACCAAAGCAGGTCCAAAAGGGCAGTTTGAAAAAAA
Organism: Pleurodeles waltl; assembly: GCF_031143425.1. NCBI lineage: Eukaryota > Metazoa > Chordata > Amphibia > Caudata > Salamandridae > Pleurodeles > Pleurodeles waltl. The sequence goes on from NC_090444.1 coordinate 703,848,836, forward strand.
TAAATTTTAGGCTGACAAGTGGGGCAGAATGTTTATTGTTATAGATGAGACAATGCTGGGTGGTAGGAATTTTGTGAATTCCTGCAGATTCCGGAAGGTTCCATCACAAAAATGTGGAAAAAATGTTTGATTTCCAGCAATTTTGGAGGTTTGCAGGGCATTGTGGGTAAGAAAATTGGGTGGGTGCATGTGAAGCACACCACCCTGGACTCACCCAGATGTTTAGTTTTCAGATGTGTCTAGGTCTTGTGGATTGTTCTACATGGCAGAGTCCCAAAGACCAAAAAGTGCAGCCCTCACCATTCCAAGTGGGACGATTTTGAGAGTGAGCCAAGCTCTCATGGCCCACATGTAACACCAAAACCCCAAATAATCAAATGTCCTCTTGCTTGCCATGGGATAAGATGTTTTAGTGTGCAGGGGGAGCGGTGGAAGACTGTTACCCCCTTCATTTGGTAGTTATGCCCATACTGATTGTTAGCCACTACCACACTATTTTTTTTTTTAATTCCCTGGCATCTAGTGGACTTTCTGCTCCCCCCCCCCGGGGTGTGGATTGGGGGTAATTGACCCATCTACCCACTGGTGGGCAGAACAACTTTGGCTACATTTCTTTGAAGTGGGGGTCTTATTTTGCTAAAAAAATTCCCTGGTCTTTGGTGGGCTTTCTGCCCCCATTGGGGGCAGATGGGCCTTCCAAAAATAGGCCGATCTGTCAAACAGTAATGTGCCACCATGGGGAGTGACCCTTGCCCCCCAAACAAAACACACACATACACACACACCAATCCCTGGTGCCTAAGTGGTTTCTGCCCCCCCGGGGACAGATCGGCCTAATAGAAATAGGCCGATCTGCCCCCAAGGGGAGCAAATATGGCCTAAAAACAATTTGCCCACCCAAGGAACGACCCTTGCCTAAGGGGTCACTCCCCTTATCAATATAAATAAAAAAATAAAAAATCCCTGGTGTCTAGTGGCTTTTGGTGCCCCTGGGGGAGATAGGAGCAGATCGGCCTAATTAATATAGGCCAATCTGCCCAAAGGCCTAATACAAAAATTTGCCCCAGGGAGCGACCATTTGCTAATGGGTCGCTCCCCTTATCAATATAAATTTAAAAAAAATCCCTGGTGCCTAATGGCTTCTGCCCCCCGGGGGAAGATCGGCCTAATTAATATAGGCTCCTGGAGACAGAAAAGGCCTAATAAAAACTGCCTCCCGGAGAGCGACCCTTGCCTAAGGGGTCGCCCCCTTATCAATATAAATTTAAAAAAAATAAATCCCTTGTGTCTAGTGGCTAATTAATATAATCAGTAATAGGCCGATCTGCCCCAAGGGTGGGTCAGAATAGGCCTAATAAAATGATTGCCCCTTGCCTAAGGGGTAGCTCCCCTTATGACACAAAACAAAAACAAAAAACCCTGGTGTCTAGTGGATTCTGCCCCCCACCGCCCGCGGTGGCGGATCGGCCTAATCAATCTAGGCCGATCTGCCCCCAGGGGTGGCAGAAAAGGCCTAATTATTATTTTCCCCTCTGGGAGCGGCCCTTGCCCAAGGGGCCGCTACCTTTAGTACACAAATAAAAAATAAAACAAATCCCTGGTGTCTAGAGACCTTTCTGCATCGCGATCGGGCTGCAGAAATGCTCAGAATTGCATCAAAAGAAAGGAAAAGGCTTTCCTTTCTTTTGATGTCTCTGCCTGCCCCCTCCTCCCGGGCGGATGAGAAATGCTTAGCATTTCTCTTGCGCATTGCGCTGGACGCATGCTTCCGGCACGATGGGTGGTGACCTCTGATGAGGTCAGCACACGATCGCATGCTGACATCATCAGACGTCACTGGGAGGAGGGTGGAAGGGGGAGTGATTCCCCATTCCAACCCTGCCCATGGGAGTGGGGGTGGGGGGCCTACCGGGGGAGCGCTCCCCCCGTGGGCCGGATCCAGTACGAAGTGGTTACGTCCGTGGCGTCTGAGCGCCGCACCTCCAGACGTAACCATCTCGTCCTCGGCCCAAGGGGTCAAAGTCAGTTATATTCCTACGTTTATGTTACTTTGTCCTTACTCTCAGTCAGTCAAACTATAGTGAACTATGCAACACTGAAATGGTTTGTCATTACGCTTTTTTATTTAAATGTGTTCCATTATATCAGCAGTCCTAACAACTAAGCACAATAGTATACTGTAATGAGGGCCAGTGGAACTATGTGGTAATGAAAGGGCTACATAATGTAGCAGTGTTGACAAACGTATGCTGCAAGAAAAAGCAAATAATGTGAAACTAGCTGCAAGTGTATTATTGTGATTTTTTGTCCTTTCAAAATCTATCAATATTGTCTGTGCTAAATTCCACCTACCTAGTGCCAGTTTACAGCCTGAATACTGTAATTAGCAACTCCAAGGCCAACATTTAACCTTTACAAAACGTCTGCCATTGCACAGAAGGATGGTGTCTCTTTTATAGTAACTTTCGATCCGGTTGAGCTAGAAACAATTTCTTTTGGCCAACTTTGCAAATTACGTAGAAGATGGTGAATTATGTGGCAAATGCAGCAAATCCATAACTATACAGAAAGTGCAACAGCCATAGAATCACACAATTCCTCTGGCCCTGGCCATACTACAAGCTCTTCAGTACACTACAATGGAACATAAGTAATTGTACAAGTAATTAGGGGGAAGTTCTAGAGATTTTGCTGAGCGCTTTTGGGATTTTAAAAAAGTGGTGCATCCTACCTGGTTTATTGAGTTATCATACTATTTCATTACCATTTGTACAACATACAGACTGCCATAAGTATGGCCTCCAAGTGCTTTTTCTTTCTAGCGTTTAATCGTCTGAGTGGACTCCCCACGTGATGACGCACTTCCGAACGCAGTCTTGAGTCTCAGTCACATGATATGTTCTGTGTATTGTGTTCTGCTTCTTCTCTGCTTCAGTGGTAAAGTCGTGTTTAATGAGCTTTGCATGTTAAATTATGGTGTTGGAAAGGTCTTTTGGGCGAACTTTTATCAACAGCTTACTCTTCTCTTAGGACGGTAAACTGCCCTTTGCCAAGTGATGGGAAATAGTTTAGGTCTAGTGTTCCAACTGCTTTGCATCTTATACTTAAGATTTGTTAATGTATGTGAGACAATTCCTAAGAGGTGCTCTTCTGAAAGGGTGAATGTGGTGTGCCTTGGTGGCAGGTGCCGTTGAGGGCAACATGATAGTCAAACTATATCGCACATTTATGTAAGGTTGAATATAAATCAGCTTTTCTATCATGTACTGTTCAATGTGTGTGTGTGCTGTCTCAGGGTGGCAAGTGTTTTTGATTTCTCTCATTAGCTTTTTCTGTAAAGTCCAAACTTACCCAGAAGGACTACAAAGCACTATGCATGTTTCAAATAGGATTATGGCCCTCATTACAAGTATGGTGGTCTAAAGACCTCCACACTCGTGAGGGCGGTTCGACCGCCCTTTAATGACCGTGGAAGATGGGCCACGGTCCGACCGTGGGACCCACCAGGTTGCCACCTGTCGACAGCCTGGCGGTCTCAGCTGTCGCAATCAGCCAGAGCAGCGCTGCCCTGGGGATTAAGAGTCCCCTTTCCACCAGCCTTGCATGGAGTTTCATCTGAGTCCAGACTGGGTGCCCAAGAGAGACACCAGACTCCCCCAAAAACACCGCTAGGACCACTGTGGATGGAGACTGTTAGCCTAGCTGCAGCTGGACTCGTACTGTCTCAAAGAGGACTTCAAGGAACCCCGACCTCTGTTGCCAAAGTTGCCCCACCTTTGCAGTGGACTGAGGAATAGCTGCAAAGGCATCCCCATCGACCACACAGCACCCAGAGCATACCTGAGCATTTTCCTTCACCTACTTTCACAGCATCAGGACCATTCCTTTGAAGCCCATGGTGGTTGTGCTGTAAAGTTTGGAATTGAAATTGAAAATGCTTTGGTGGCCAGGTAACTGTCTAAATACTCCTTACTGCCCCCTAGACCTTCTCCCTGTCGGATTTAGTCACCCAGGCCAAGCTGGGATGGAGTAGTTGAACTCAACTCTTCCCAAAAGTTTACAAACTTTACAGTAAGCAATGCTTGTTAGCAGCTACTCCGATAAATACTTTTTCTTTAAAAATCTGTATATCTACAACCCTCCAGAGGATTTTGTTCATCTTGGACTCTAAAAATACACAAAACTATAATCTATTTTTATAAATTGATGTTTGATTTCTTTTGTGTCATGCAGCTTTCTTATTTTGTGGTTTGGTACTGTTAAATGCTTTACACTAGTTCATTTAAGCCTTGCTGCTCAAAGCCATAGCTACCCATGGTTGAGCTAGAGGTTTTCCCAATTAGTCTACTCGGCCCAGGACATTTTTTGTGAGTGTATTGCATGGTAAGGCCACATAGCCATACCATACAATGCACCAAATTCTCACTCTTTTAAAGAATCCCAAAAGCAAATGTGCCACAGCTGGATAAGCCATCATCAGGTCATGCCTATAACTCTTATCAGGCTATGATCTTAAGCATGCCATGGTGAGACACAAAACGGCTGGCAGGCTATAGACCTACCAGAACAACCCTGATCAGGCCCACCTAATATCATCCATTACTCTCCCATACAAAGAAGTTACTTACCTTTGGTAACGTCTTATCTGGTAGAGACAGTATCTAGCTGCAGATGCTTTACCTTTGAATTTCCTGGCGTCAGACTGGATCTGGAAGATTCTTTGTGAGTAGTATCCGTGCGTGCCAGTAGGTGGCGTTGATCTGCTCTGAGCGGCTATGGCGGTGCCCACGCCAGAAATGATGTCCACATCACCTATAAAGGCACCACCTGGGTGTGCTGGCGCCAGGTACTTTTCACAACTTTCCATGTCAGGAGCACGGAGCCATGAAGTGCACTAACGCTTGTGTGTCCCAACTAGGGCCCCGAACGGGATTATCCCTAACCCTAGAATCTGGCCGCAGAGCGGGGAGGATGAGTGGGTCGGTAAGGAATCTGCAGCTAGATATTGTCTCTACCAGATAAGGTGTTACCGAAGGTAAGTAACTTGTTCATCTGACAGAGACTTCTATCTGCAGGTTCCTTACCTCTGAATAGATACCCAAGCAATACAGTCCCCAGTGGTAGGCTGAGGACAAATTCTAAACTAGAAAGCTTGGCAAGGCCAAACGGGAGAAGTGCCCGTCCCTGCTGACCTAACTGTCAAGGCAGTGATGTTTGATAAAAGTGTGCAGGGAAGCCCACGTTGCTGCCTGGCAGATGGCCAGGACCGGGACTCCATATGCTAACGCAGTGGTTGTAGCTTTAGCTTTGGTGAAATGAGCACGTAAGCCCTCAGGGGGCTGCTTCTTGGCCAGTGAGTAGCAGATTTTGATGCAGAGGACGACCCATTGGGAGATGGTTAGTTTCTGCACCGCCCAACCTTTCTTCGCACCAACATATCCCACGAAGTGTTGGTCGTCCACATGGAACTCTTTTGTGTGGTCAAAGGAGAATGACAATGGTCTTTTTGGGTTCAGACGGTGGAGTCACTCCTCTTCTTTTAAGGGATGCAGAGAAGCGTAGAAACTGGGCAAGGAGGCAGATTGGCCGACATGGAATGGTATTACCACTCACAGGCCCAAGAGCGAAGCACCCGTTTTTCTGGGAAAACAGACAGGAATGGAAGCTTGGATCACAAAGCCTGCAGCTCACTCACCCTCCAGGCAGACGTTATTGCCACAAGAAAGGTTGTTTTGATGGAGAGCCGTCGGAGGGGACAATTATGGAGAGGCTTGAATGGAGCACACAGCAAGAGTGAGGGAACCAAATTAAGATTCCACTGAGGCACAATAAAAGGAGAAGGGTTGAACATATGTACAAGATCCTTAAGTAACCTATTTACAACAGGGAACTAAAATAAAGGGGGTTGGTCAGGCAGCCACAAGAAGGCAGACAGAGCAGAAAGGTAACCCTTCCTGGTGCCCAGAGCAGAGCCCTGCAGGGCAAGGGTAAGGATATAAAAAAGAACATCAGAAATGGAAGCAGAAAGTGGGTGAACAGAGTTTTCTGTACAATACGAATTTCTTCCATCGGCTGGCATTTACATCTTGGTAGAGGGATGCCTGGCTGCCAGAATATATGACAGACTTCGGAAAGAAGGTCAAAACCTGCCAACTGTCACTATTCAAATTCCAAGCAAGAAGGTGGGAGTTGACAGGTTTGGGTGGAGGATCCTCCCCTACTGCTGGGACTGAAAATCATCCTGAAGGGGAGCCTGATCGCAGGATCGATGCTCATGTTGAGAAGCTCGGGATACTAGACTCTCTGTGCCCAGTCCAGAGCCAACAGGATGACTTGGGCCTTGTCGTTCCTGATCTTCTTGAGAACTCTGGGCAGGAGTGGTATGGGCGGAAAGGCGTATATGAGGTCTGAGCTCCACTCAAGATGGAAAGCGTCTCTGAGTGAGGGCCACCTTGGAAACTCCAGCATGCAAACGGCTGACATTTTGCATTCTCAGTGGAGGCGAATAGATCTAACCAAGGCTCTCCCCACCTTTGAAAGAGACTTTGCGCCACCTCAGGATGGAGATGTAATTTGAGATCCACTAGGAATCGGCCGCTGAATTTGTCCGCTCTGTCCTTCAGAACCTGCCAGGTGCTGAACCACCGGGGAAAAACCCTACTGGTCCAGCTATGTCCAAAGACGCAGGGCCTAGTGACAAAGGGTCCACAACCCCACCCCACCCCACCCTGTTTGTTGAAGTACAACATGGCAGTGGTGTTGTCCGTGAACACCTGCACCAGCCTTCCCTTGATGGAGGGTAGAAGGGCTTTCAATGATAGTCAGATCGCATGGAGCTCCATCGTACTGGAGTCCGGATTCCACCAGAGACCTGAGTCCTCTGATGGCCACCCCATCCCAGGAGTGATGCACCAGTAACTACTGTGACATCTGGTTGGGGAAGGGAGAGGTTTGTTAGCCCTCACTGCAGGTCCTTTGCAGTTCCTGTTAAGATCTGGCCCATGTCGGAGAGATTCCACTGATGCTGTACCCACTGAAACCTCAGGTCACACTGCAGAGTCCGCATACACCATATGGCATGTGTCACCAGCATGATGCAGGAGGCCATGAGGCCCAACAGCCTCAGAGTCATTCTCACCGAAATCCAGGATTGTGCCTGAAACATTGGTATCACAGCCTGAATATCCTGGAGTTGCTGCTCGGAAGGATAAGCCTGAAACTGCACTGTGTCCAGAACGGGAGCATCTGAAAGGGAGTAAGGTGTGACTTCGGCACATTGATTGTGAACCCTAGAGAATGCAGGAGGTTCCCCATAGTCTGGAGGTAGGAGACGACAACCTGTGGGGAGTCTGCCTTTAACAGCCAGTCGTTGAGATAGGGGAAGACTGGCAACTCTGATCTCCACAGATAAGCTGCGACCACCACCGTCACGTTGGTGAACACCTGAGGGGAGCATGGTGAACTGAAAGTGCTCGTGGCCTACTGTAAACAGGAGGTAGCACTGATGGGAAGGTATGACGGGGACATGAAAGTAGGTGTCCTGCAAGTCCAACGCTACCATCCAGTCTCTTGGGTCAGGGGCAGAGAAGACCTGAGCCAATGTGAGCATCTTCAACCTCTCCTTTTTGAGGGAGAGGTTGGCACATCTGGGATAGGGCAAATACCTTTGTTCATTTTGGGAATGAGAAAGGAGAGGGAATAGCAACCACTGCCTACTTCTGACACCGGAACCCTCTCTATGGCTCCCTTGGCCAAGTGAGCTGCGACTTCCTCATGGAGCAAGAACAAATGATCCTCCGTCAGACAGTCGTGAGCAGGAGGCATAGGGGGAGGGCAGGATTCAAAGGGGAGAGAATAGCCCACCTGTAAGACTCACCTGTTTGATGTTATAGACTGCCAGTGGTGGAGATGACAGCTGATTCTGCCATCAACTGGACACCCACGATCTTGTAGGGCAAGATTAGTAGGGCTTAGAGGGTGCAGCTTCTTGGGGGAGGGCAGTGGCTGTCGCAGACCTCTGGCTAACTAACTCATAGGGTCAGTATGAATCATTCCCTCAACCATGCATAGGCTGGGAAGCTTGCACAGGACGGTGGCTGGAATATGGTTGGCATGGTTGAACACCCCTTCCATAGCCACGAAAGGCAGTCTGGGTATGATGCGGGACAGCTGAAAGTTCCAAGGCCTTGGCCATAGCACAAATGTCCTTAAAGCACTTCAGCATCTAGTCTGCCTTGTCTCTGAAAAGACAGTTGCCATCAAAGGGCATGTCCATGAGGGAAGCCTACACATCCCCTGAAAAGTCAGATGTTCTCAAACAATTGTGGTGTCTGAGCACCACAGTTGTGGAAATGGCTCTGCCCAGCAAGTTGTTAATGTTTAAACCACTGCAAATTGTGAACTCTGCTACATCTTTCCTGTCCTTGAACACTTGGAAGGGAATGGCCCGGGCCTCCTACGGAACCTGTGGAAGCACTTGCACAACCGTGTCCCACAAAGTGTGGGAACAGTGGCCCAATAAGCATGCGGTGTTCACTGAACAAGGCTATTGGAGGAAAACATAATCTTTCCTAAGCTAACCAGCCTCTTGGATTCCCTGTCCAGGGGTACAGCGGGAACGCGCCATGGGAGGCAGAGGCTTTAACCACCATGCTCTCATGGGTGGGCTGTTGGGTGAGGAAGTTTGAGTGCTCAGGTGTGGGGTGGTGGCGGTGGGCAATTTCACTGAAGCCCCTGTGCTGGGTTTGGACCAGGATCCCAGAAGGACTCCTGATCAGCACTAATTGGTGCAAAAAGAAAATAGCTCACATCAGCGTGCCGTGGTGGCACCTATATGGGTGATGCGGATGTCACTTCTGCAGCAGACGCCGCCGAAGATGAAGCACGCAGCCGATCCATGGCACCTACAAGCACGCAGAGGTACTGCTTACGAAAAATCTTCCGGATCCAGTCTGACGCCTGGAAAATTCAAAGGTAAGAAATCTGCAGCTAGAAGTCTCTATCAGATAAGATCAAATATGCTCTTGCAGCGTCTTATGTAAATATGGTGGAACTGTCCTTCCCAACTTAAGTGTCCACCCAGACCTTTCCTTTTACAAAGGGGGTGACATTTCAGGGCAAGTGAACCAAAGAACTTTCGCAAAGGTTAAGCAAAGCTGCTGTGAAGGAGCTGTGCCCTGCTTTTATTATGTGTTGGAGATTTGTGGAAAACTAATAAACATTCTACACAAAAAATTAGCCATGGAAGCACTAAGATTTCCACTGACTTTATGTTGGTATGCTATGAACAACAGCAAGGTTCACCAGGCACTCTTCTGTGCTAGGCACACCTTATGGCTACATGGAGGATCTCCAAAGGAACACTTGAGCGAAAGGCATGATATATAAGACTAGTAAAAGGCCTCTTTTTTGATATGGTAAGCCCCCACTTTTTTGCCTGATGTTTGATGTAGCCTAGTAGTTGTTGTGCCCAAGGTCCCTGCTAACCAGGTTCCCTGGGCTAGAGCTCTATCCCTAAAACTGCTGTGATGCATTGGCACAATTGGATACACATTTAACTACCACTATGAGTACCTAGTAAATGGGTACTTGGGTACCCGGGGCATGAGGTACTATGTGTAGGCCTCTGAGGGCAGAAGCACTGATTCTGATACCCTCTAGGGCCATGCATCCAGATGCACCCAGCATTGCCATTACAGGCTCAGTGTCCTGGTACAAACCTAAAACTCAAACTCGACATGGTACACTGCCTTTGTGCACTGTCCACCATACACTACATTTGCTGTGGGTAAGACACCTCTCTGGCAGGCCTTAACAGCCCTAAGGCAGAGTACACCATACTACATGTGATGGCATAACTGCATAAGCAATATGCCTCCACTGTGTCCTTGCCAAAGTTAGGACATAGTGAGTGAACAGAGCAGCCATTTTTAATACATGTGCTAGACATTGGTCCACACGAGTTTCCCACCTACATGATGGCCACTCTGAATCCTGGGTTGTTTGGTATCAAACAACTCAGAATGGTAAATCCAAACTGGTACCAGTATTGGATTTATCCCTAAATGTACCCAGGGGTCACCTTAGAGGTGCGCCCTGCAAAAGCTAGCTACCCTTGCATCATTGCTGACTGGTTCAATCCAGTCTGCCACCTCCAGAAACTCAATCTACAAACCTTGGGGGAGAGCCCTGTCTCTCTGGTTTGTAAAACAATGCCATTCCTGGGTGGAGGAGTAAACACCACCTCCCTGAGGAATGTGCACTGCCCTAGCGGTGAGCTTCAAAGGGCTTACCGCCTTTGAAATTCGACCCCCCAGGCCTGCTGCTAGCAGAAGGTGGTCAGTCCCTTTGCAAACCCCCACTTTTTGCAGGAGCAAAGGCAGGAAACCACACAAAGGGTAGGAGGAGTGACCCCACCTGGCATGCACCACCCCTAAGGTGTTGCCTGCACGGTGGACACTCCATTTCATTTCCCTCCATTTTAGATGGAAGGAAAATAGCAAATCAGGTTTAGGGAAGTGACCCTTCCCACAGGAAGTGGTCACTATAGTGGGTGTAGCCACCCAAAGGTAAGTGTTCCATTGGACACTACCAGGTACCCCCTAAAACACCCACTAAATTCAGTATTTAGTGGGCATCCCTGGACTAAGAAAGCAGATTTGAAGGACACAAACAAGACCAGCACAAAGAAGAACCAACGCACAAGAACTTTGGACCTGCTGCACAAAGAAAAGGAGCCAAACCCTGCCTGCTGCATCGAGGACCCGACAATCGCCACTAAGGAACTGCTGGACAACTGGACTGACCTCAAAATACCCAGAGGATCTCCAGACTTTGCCAATTGCCCAAGAAATCCCTCCGGAGTGGAGGTACCACTCTGCAACAACCAAAGAACCAGCAACCCAGTGAGGGTCACTTCACTGACCGGCTGCTAACTCCTGAACCGGAAGTCGCAGCAGGATTAGACGCCACATCGACGACCATGAGGACAAACCCTGGAAGTGTGCCAAGTTTAATGGCACTGCACCATCCAGTGGCCGAACCGTACCAATACCCTGGGTACTGGTCAGCTGACGTCAGACACCAGGAAAATCATCCAGCCCAGGCTTGAAAAAGGACGAGGAGGAAGCCCCAGTCGAGGGACTTCATGAACACCCAGGACCTCCCACCAGAGTGCCCCTGTTGTCCTGCAAGCGACCTTTAAAGAGTCTTAACTCCAGATCCAAAGGGCATCTTTGTGCACAGCTCCTGGATCACCAATTTGCGCTGCACCTGGCTGCCCTGTGCCCTGCAACAACCAACCTGCTGTGACCTAAGGGTCCCTCACCCCTTGCGACCTCGACAATCCAAGGGGATCCCAAAGAAACCACCTCTAAACTAACCTGACAGCCCTTTTCCAAGTGGTACCCCGCAGTGGCCCTGCACCACATCCAGAGATTTTCCACCACTGCTCCTGCCGGAACCGGGAGCCGCCTGAACTTCTCCAGCTGGCACGGTGTGCCCACCAATAACCTCAACCAACCTGTAAAAGTAGAACTTGGTAAAGCAACTGCATGATTTTATATGTATTTTTAAAGGTGACTTCCCATTGTTTACTATGGTGCGTAATTACGCACAGAAAGACTATTTTCTTTAAACTTCAAAAATCCATACCTCCAAAAGTACTTAACCAATTTTGATAATATTGATCTTAAAATGTATATAAAAATCTGAAGTATTGTTTTTAATTGGTCTCGAGTTATTCCTTTGAATGTGTGAGTTGCATGATTGATGCTGTGAGTACAACAAATGCTTTGCACTTCTCCAAGATTGGCCTAACTGCTCGACCAAGCTACCATAAAACTTAGAGCATAGGGTGATCTAGTTTTTACCTCTGTAAACTAACGTGTGGTTGCCTGGACCCCCTGCACAGTGTGCCTAACTTTGCATACTACATAGAGGGCCTGTTTCCTACAATGTATATTTAATCTTACCTAGTAAGGAGTTTTTAGGTCTGGATTTTGACAGTGCACAGCTAACAAAAGAATCTACTACTAACAATGCAGGGAGACTGGGTCTGGTCCTGCCTGATTTAACCACTGGCTTTCTTCAACCAGCCTTCTTCCGACATTGGCTTAAGAATTAGTCAATTACATCTCCACTCAGCTCAGGTAAGTATTTCTATCAGACCTAATGTTATTGCATCCTTGGGTATATCCAACTGTCTCTATTCCAGTGCTGGCATTTAACTGTCTGAGGAGCTATTCGACAAATATACCTTCCCTCTCATATCTGCTGGCTCCCTCTTGCATCTCCTTCAGATATGCCAAAGCTACATGCGTCAGCACCAGGGACGTAGCTTCATGGGGGGCTGGGGGGGAGAGGGGGGGAGGTTGGGGTTTTTAGGATGTTACACATCTTCAATAAATGTATTTTCTGCTAAGTAGTTGGGTACAAGTACTTTCAGTCAGGTATGGTGAGGTGTTCAGCAGTTTTCACCAGAAGTTCTACATACCCACGGCAAAAAATGCACTAAAAACCTCTCCCTCTCTATTATGAAGGTCCTCAAAAATGTTGATTATTTTACAAAATATTGTTTTGCTCACTTAGTAATCCTACCAATCTGCATTCCTCGCCCTTTCCACTGCCCCTTCAACCCTGCTCATGCATCCCCCTTGTTGTATAATGTATTTTAACATTATATGACAGCATGATTCTTGGAAAATCTGAAGCTCACAACCCTCCAATGTTACTGACCAAGATACGCTCCTTGTCAGCACATCAGACTGATATCTCTTGGCGTTGCCAATGCTTGTTAGAACCTGAGGTCGAAGTGGGTGGGATCAGAGGGGCACGACATTCTCATACTTTTTCATTTTTAGTAAAAAGACAACTGTACCCGGATGGTGAATTCCGATAGTTTAAATACTTTAGCTGAAGTGTCATTCAGTGAGTATCCTGTGCTGTGAAACCTAAGCTGGCCCAACAATTAAACAAACCTCCCTGCCAGCTTGCCTACTTGCCTGAAAGTAATACAAATGTGTGCCCCGAGTTAACCTGCAAATGTAAAGGATGCTTGGGAACAGGTACTGGCTTTAATTGGCTGAACCACTTCAAGATTTGTGATGACAACGATTTATTTGCTTTGAGTGGTAGTGCAAAGAGTTAACAACTGAGCTGTGAAGTGTGTGCTTTTAATTGTAATTGTATTTATATATCTCTTCCTACACCTGACGAGGGGACAGTTATGTAACGTTCAGTCTGGGTATTATTAAAATCTATAGTTTGGAAGCATCATTTTATCTTAACCCTTTTTGCGCACTCCTTAGCATTCTATCTTATACTGTGTGTAATGCAGGTTTAAAATAATAACTCACAAATTCACAGTGCTTTCTGTCAGACTGTGACCTCATAGCACTAAAAATTAACAAATCACTATCTTCCACTGCACATACTAAGATTTAATTATGTGGCTGTCCTGTGGCCCCTACCTGTGGTTGGTCACTTTCCCCCTAAAAACTAACAGACTTGGGGCTGGGCACCCATTATCGTATTCCCTCTCATATTGGAACACCAACCTTCTTTCCCCCACAACCACACCATGGTTCCATCTTAACTATCCTTTTTTAGAGAGGGGTCATGGACGGGGAAGAGGGAAGAAGGGGTGGTCACTTGGCAGAATAGAGATGTCCAATAAGAAACATGCTTAGAAAAGGAGGCGACCTCAAGTACCAACAAAGCTTAAACACCTCAAGAGATATTGTAATCAACCACAGCAGAAGAGAACTGGACAAGGCAGAAACATCTGTACTCAACAAGGGTTTGTGTTTTGTCCCCACCCAAAGAGTAATATCATTCAACTGAAGGTTGAAGTAGCAGAGTTGTAATGTAAAATCAGATTGAAAGTCTTTTTCCTTGACTATTCCATTACTGGAGAAGAAGAGCAAAGAAACACAACACTGCGTTTGAAATCCACATTTCTGCCACCTACATGTGGAATACCACCGGAAGTTCTGGCTTTTGAAAAGGCAGTCAACCGTAAAAATTGATAAGTTAGGGGAAGTTCATCATAGCGCCTTTCAAAACACAAGCAAGGCAGAGATGCAGGCCTTGAATAGATAGGCAAATGACAAGACTATTGTGATTAAGCCTGCTGACAAAGGCAGTGCACCATTGTGATATTACCTGTGCAAATGTACAAAGATGAATGTCTGAGGTTATGGAATAATTCCCAGTATTACAAATGTCTAGCAAGAGACCCAACCCCTGAAATCTTGGAAGAAATCAACTTTATTGTATCGAAAGGCCGGGACAATGGGTGGATTACAAAGCATGAGGCTGAGTTTTAACACAAAAGAAACCAAAAATGCCCTACTTTTATATTCTTCCAAAAATCCATAAAGAAAAATGTCCCCCTCCCAGGAGACCTGTCGCCTGAGGGATTGTGCCTGCTCTCGAACCACTGTCACAATTCTGCAAGACGTTCCTTCGGTCTCTGGTTAGAAAGATGCCCACTTTCCTTCAAGATACCAAGAATGCTCTGAAACTATTTGTCTTATCCAGGTGACTAGTTGACACCTGTTCGGTATAAGTCAATAAGGACGTTCAATGAAGGACCACACGCCAATTATGAATACAATTTAGCTTTACTAGAATTTCAGGTGAATATATGTATTTAGGACATCAACAATAGTAGAATAAGAATAGCAATGAAAAGCATCTATTTATATATGAGTACACTACAAAGAGCATCTATGCATATATATAAGCAAAGAGTTCATTGACAGATATAAGCTTTGATTAACTGTATACCAAAATGCATCACACTACAATGTTCAGGAAGCAAAATATAAATGAGATGAATACTTCAGATAAGCTTTGATTTACTACACACCAAAATGCATCTTTCAAGTACTGCAGCAGGCTCACACTACGATGTTCAGAAAGCAAAATATAAACGAGCTAAATACTTCAGATTAGCTTTGATTAACTGCATATCAAAATGCATGTTTCAATTACTGCAGCAAGCTCACACTACGATGTTCAGAAAACAAAATATAAACAAGCTAAATACTTCAGATTATAAACACAGTGCAAGCATAATAATCAATCATAATAATAGAGCAGAGAAACAAAGGCCTTTCATCCCTGTGTGGAACTTAACTTAGTCCACGAAATGCTGGGAAGCCCTCTACCGCCTGCTTGGACCTCTCTCCCCCTCAAGCGTCACGGTCTCTGAACAGCAAAACAGGGAGGCAGCTCTGGGCCATGGCAGCTTTCACAACCCCATCTGCGAGCTTCAAATCCCTCACCTGCACTTCAGTGCTTAAATAACTCGAAGCTTGGATTCTCTCTCTTTCTGGTATTTTCTAGCTATGTTATCAGCACTTGGCTGCTCTGCCCTTCCCCAGCCTTTGTTTTCATTCCATCTTCTCCCTGTACTCTCGTTCTCAAGGTTGAGACGGAGTCTTCTACACAAACAAGCTTGAAAATAATATCATGAACATTTTCCACTTTGTTCGGGGGTTTCAGCAGGCATCACGCTCATCTACACTGCTCAAACTAATTAACCCTTTGCGTCACAATGTCTTCTGCACCTTTCCCTATACTGATCACTATTGTAAGAAATGTTTTTTTGACAGTGAAAAAGAACTTTTGATCGGCTTAGATGTTGAATCATTGTACACCAGCCATCTCCAAGAGGCCACCTTGGAGGTAATCGAAATGATCCTGAACAAAACTGAGTGGGAGTCCATTATCCCCCGGGAATTTGTACTGGACTTATCACATCTGGCTTTAACATGGAAATGCTTTGAGTTTAAAGGTGAGTACTTCCTCCAGGTTCATGGAACATCGATGGGGAGCACCTTTGCTCCCAGCCTGTCGTTGCATCTACGTCCATTCCTTTGAAACAGAATATGTTTTAAACCCTTCTAATCTGTTTCAGGAGAAGATCAGACTATGGATATGTTACACTGATGGTGTACTGCTAGTCTGGACAAGCATCAGGAATTAAGCACTAAATTTTGTGAACTGGCTGAATGCTTTGAATCATTTTCAGCATTTTACTGTCACCACTGGAGGTAATTACTTACTATTCCTCGTCCTTCTTATCAAGGAGAATAATGGGTATTTAAGACGGAGGTGTTCTACAAACCCACTGACCGGAATAACCTGTTAAAGTTTGAGAGCTTTCATCCCCGAGCCTAAGGGAAAACCTACAGGTGGGGCAGTTCTTAAATTTTTGATGTAAATGCTATGATGTAGGGGATTATAAAAGAATGCAAAAAAACTCTCCATGAAACTCGCAGCAAATAATTATCCTCCCCATCTGATACCAACAGCCAACAAAAAGGCCCTCAACAACAACCAAGAACAACTACTAACAACCTTAAAGAAGGTTGCATTGTGTCCCCACCTTCAGCCCTTTATCAAAAGACTTTCAAAAAATAAATTTAAAAAAAACACTGGAGAATCCTTGAGTCAGGTAGCTTACCCCTAGCAAAACCCATCACTCTTTTAAGACAGCAAGAAGCATCAAGGATATGGTCATGCATACACGTCCTAAACTACTTTTGAAGAAGACTAATCAGCTGCCACTGTGGGATCTACGACCACCAGTGGGGCACTTCCCATGTGGGAAATGTAGTTTCTGCCCCTTCACTATAAAGATAAAAGACTTTGATCTCGGACTGAAAACCCATTGGAGACTGAAAAGCTTAACCAACTGCAACAGTAAGAATGTGATATATATGATTAAATGCCCATGTAATCTCAAATATATTGAAATGACGAGACAAATAGGAACTTGCATTTGTGAACATAGAAGCACCATTAGATGTAGACATGATTCAACTAGACTCACCGAACACTACATTGAGAAAGGCCACATTGCAGACAATATAGAGTGGTGTGAGATTGAAAAGATATGACAAACACGGCGAGATATGACACAACCACTGCTTTTATTTTTATTTTTTTAGCAAAGATGGGTATGGAGGCTTCGCACAGACCAGTATGATCTTAACGATGAGGATCCCTGGGGTGCCATGAGTACATGACCATGTTGACATTATTATCCTTACATGAACTTCCTGATACCTCAGTTTCCTCCACCAGGGATCTGCTGAAAGTTGAGTGGGGCACAAGGATCAATGATGATTCATAG
This sequence comes from Pleurodeles waltl, assembly GCF_031143425.1. Classification (NCBI taxonomy): domain Eukaryota; kingdom Metazoa; phylum Chordata; class Amphibia; order Caudata; family Salamandridae; genus Pleurodeles; species Pleurodeles waltl. Next base: position 703,865,982 of record NC_090444.1, read on the forward strand.
TGTATAGTGCCCCCTACCCCTTGTCGGTCTCTTATATTAACATCATGTCTTGTTGCTCAATTACCTCCTCAGAGCAAAATTAATGTACAATTATTTTGTCCTTGTGACACACCATTGTTTCATTTGAACTCGTTCTTGTTTGGTTATCCTCACCTTATAAACCAATATATGTTTTTTGTATTCACATTGTTTCAACTTGTTGTGACCACCTTAATTTGCTGTCATGGGTTGGGTCACTTGCTAACATAATCTAAACTCCGTTTTTTAAATATCACTGTTATATTATACTGCACTAGAGAGTCTTATAATTCTCACCCTATAAATACTAGCAACCCCTCTAGATCGTCCATCAAATCCAACTCAAAGTCCGTGTTGAAAAACCACTGAGATCATTTTATAAATACTAGGAACCCCTCTGGTTGCTCTGATCAGAGGAACAATATCATAGTGAATCATAGCAATCCAAGTTTCCCATTCGGCATCGTCCGACACATGCAACGTAATGGCCTGTCTGGAAAACGCCCTGAAGGGCTTTATGTGGCCACCCATGTTTCTTGTCATGGAATGAACATACAGTTGTTGTGAGTGTGATTGTATGGTTTTGTGACTACAGGCAAAAAGTATGTGGATTTTGGTGACCAAGTCTTATGATATATAGTAGCACCAAATCAGTGGTATTTGATGAAAGTGTCAGCAATGTTATTTGGAACGCAAAATGTAGTAGTTTCCCAATAAGCGGGCTTCTGTGGTTTCACAATTATGGGTATATAGTAAGAGGCTATTGGTGAATAAGCCTTAATGTGGTACACATCCAGTACCCACCCAATGGTTTCTGAGGAAACTGTTACTATTGGTACCTTTCAACTCTAATCTGCCTCAATTTACTCACAATCCTCATCAACCAGTATGTGTATGCATATATGCTAAATTGTATTATCTAAGACACAATGGGAACTGTGAGTTCACGTTTCATACTATGAAGAATTATAAACTTCTTCCCATGATCCCTAGAAGGGTACACAACAGTGACGGGGTACATGATTATTTGACTCAAACACTTCCCTTATACACAGATGAGCATCTTGTGCCTCTCCTATAACATCTGTTACGTAGGGGTGTTTTCTCCATCATACCACTTAATTTTGCTCTTGGCTTTGATCTTTCTGGTATTTATTCCATGTCCATTAATGTGTGACACCATTAACATCAGTGATTACGTGCTCAAGCATTGGGTTTTTCTACCCTTACATAAGTACTGTGCCCATGTGAAGTTATCCCAACCTGCTAACCACGAAGGGCCCAATATTCACCTATTCAGCTCCCTCTCCCTCCTGTTTTTGCAGCAACGTGAATACATGAATACCCAAAAATTGTGCCTTATGTTAGTAACATGTAACAATTGAATACTGAGGAAGAGCTTTCAGTTATAATACCTCTTAGTTTAAGCATAAATCTGACCCATGAGCTTTGGAACATCTCCCTGTTACTAGTGTGTGACTATAAAGGACACCGTTTTCTTCCAAGACCAGGAGCAAGTATCCCCTATAATCAGTGCTTAATTTGTAAATAAAAACGTGCTGGTGCCCAAAGCCCTCCTCTTAAACACGCGGCTGCTGCAATTAAATGTGCGAACACGGAATACTGAGGTGGCGTACCCTGAAGCCATCTAATGGCACTCCCTGCCCCCTTCAGCTCACTCTTACAGCTTTCTGCTTCCTCCCTGTGTAACGCTTTTTTGTTTTTCTCTTTCTCCGTCTTTCCCATGCGTCTTTTGCTCGCAGTAAATGCTTGAGGCAGAAAAATAAGCGCCAGCCCTCAAAAATAAGTGCCGATGCTCTGCACCGGAAACAATAAGCACAAATTAAGCACTGCCTATAATCTAAAGTAAGGGATATTTTTATTTTTTATTTTGCTACTTAATTTGCCTCTGCGTCACTTACCTAACTGAGATATAGAATACAAGGTTGAGAGTTGTACATTTTACACCTTCATGTAAATATTGTAGCACCAGTAGTAAATATGGATTTTTACAAACAGTAATGCATGTCCCTGGCATAAGCACACAAGTTTCACTTGGTTTGCAGTGAGTTGCAGTGATGTTTCACTTGCATGTTCATGTTTGCGTGTGATCTAGGAACACTGCAGAAAAGAGGGAAATAATATATAGATTAAATAATAATTTAATTTTGTCTTTTTAAATAGGTCATTACACCAGCATCATCACTCAGGTAGGACTTGAGTGGTTTTATAGTCAATAAGTTAGGTTAATACGTCATTCCAGATAGAAATCCTTAGCCCTGAGGAATGCCCCATCCATGGATAGGCTGTTTGTGAGGGCAGAAACATGTCGGCTTTTTGAGATGGGTTCTGTCATTATTCTCAGCAGTACCCTCACACTCTTTTTAGTCATACCTGTGGACGCCACTATTAAAGGTATAGATAGATACCAGTAGTCCTAAAGGTATTTTTAGGATACCTGGATCCCCATTCTATACAGTTGCTTTTATCTAAGAACACTCTCTTGTCTAGCTTCACCAGGAGAGGTTGAGTCTTTCCTTTTTTTTTGTATATGTTTATTGAGAAGTACATGTCAATATACAGACTGTGTTAAATAGAGAAACAATACATCAAATTATGGCCATATATGAAAAATATTATGAAATATTAACTTCTCAGATTTCTAAACACAAAAAAAAAAACATTACACAAGGTTGAGTCTTTCCTGTTGCCACTGTCCTACCAGGGTGGGGAGAGGTCGCTGATGATGAAGCATGACACGAATAAGTGTGTGAGGTTTCCTCTTCCATGAGGAAAAGCTTCCCTCCTGTTCAAAAACTAGTATATCTGTAATTTCCCAATTTGGGGCTTTGATATGTTGACCCACTCTGGGCAATGGTCTGCAAGATGTATTGTGCTACCATACCTATTGTGATAAGCGCTGCCTGGTTACACACATACCACTGCAGTGCATTAAATAGTAGAGGTTTCATAATGCACTATAGCGCATTTCCCACTAACAACTTTTTTTATTTACTTTTCATTTCAGCTGCACTTTATTTTAAATGTAGCTACCCGACGGTGAAAGACCAAAAAAAAAGTTACAGAATATTTTGTGTTTTGTAGGCGCACCTTTGACCCCACTCCCACGCATGCATCACTGTTTCCATACTTTTTCATTGCACTTGGACCGCTGGTTAGAACAAGTGTTCTGTGCTGTAACTGTGCAGAGCCAGCTACAGCACAGTACAACTGTCTTCATCCGCAGCAGATATGTTTCCACTCCCTGCTTACTTGCTAATTCCAACTCCGCCGTAAGGCATGATACCCTGATGAACTGGAAGGGGGTCACGGCTGCGCCGACTGAGGGAAGGCCTGTGCTGCGCCATGGCACGGGCTGCTCAGACGAGCAGATTTGCTTGTGCTGTTTTTTCCGCTGATGCGGTGTGCGCTTGGCGCCTTCCCTCCTGCTCTGCACATCATCTTGATTTTCAGGTAGGGACGAGCCTTTCAGGGCAAACGGCACCATGACTCATTAAACTACTGCCAGGCATCAGCCCCTTGTTATTTATGTCATTTCTTTAATCACATTTTCCAGCTGACCGGACTCTCTTTGTCACCGAGACATTTATCAGTCCGCAGCGCGGCCGCCGTAGCACGTCCACCTGGGAGCTCGCTTATCTTATCGGTTCGGAAACTGCGACTGACATCAGAGCACGGTTTATTTAAAAATCGGGCAGAGATAAATGAACACCACTGCTTGTTAATATCCCTAATTTCGAGCACGGCAACCGCAAAGTGGTTGCTTCCAGGGCGCAGCTTCCGTGACCAAATAAAGGGCCAACGTTACAAGTGCGCGATGAACTCTTGACCGAAAAAACAGTTCAAGAAGGAGCTCTACATCTACACACTGGCGTAGCAAAGCCCCCCGCACGCCTCGCGGTGCATGGGCCGAGCTCCTGAGGGCCCCTTCAACACAGTCCCCGGGCCCGAGAGCTTCTGAATAAATCCGGAGGGGGGCCCTCCATGTACTTTGCAGGCCCCCCTCAAGTTTCGCTACACCGCTGCATCTACGGTGTAATTACTATCCAGCGCCAGGACCCTGGCTACCTCTCAGCCTGCGTGATGGCGCAGGGGCTGATTACAAGCTATGTCTGAGCTCAAAACGGCTGGGGCCACCTGACAAACTTGGAGAGGTCCCCTTTATGCCATTCAACCTACTGGCGCGCGAATGCAGAAGAGGGCAAATGTTCCAGAGGAGGGCAGATGTTCAAGAGGGGAATCCCGTTAAAATTAATGCCAAAGAAAATCTGTGCGAGGGTGACAGGTTTAAAGGAGAGTGACCTTACAGAGAACTCTCATCACACATTGCTTTTGCGAACGGACGTTCATCATTAAAAAGAGGGGGACATTCGCCAAATGAGGGAGAGCTAATAGATATACCCTCACATGTCCTGCCTGTAGTGCAGCAGTCGCAACTGCTAATACCAAGCATTCAAACCATCCTGCTCCCAGTTGTGGTTCTCAACCGCACCCCTAGAACCACAACTGTCTCCAAGAATGTTAGTGTCCTTGTGAGAAATCAGGTTGTTGGCTGAGGGGATGGGAGACCCTCTCAAGCAATAGCCCGAATCCTTGACAGGTTGAACTACAAAAGTCACTAAACTAACCTGTGCTGGGGTGACACACCGAAACCGGTCCCAGGATGTTTGTTTTCAGTCCAGGGAGGACCTGGCTTTGCAGTTCGGGCTGGACTGTTCCCATGGGTAACACAGTCAAGACTGATTTGCATATGGCTGGGTCCAAACTGGAGTGGCGTGGTGGGCAAAAGAACGCTGGATTAAACCCAGATCTTTCTGAAGGTGAATGTTTGCATTGTTCAGCATTTTATCCATAATTTGTTCTTTTTGCTTCTGTACAATAAAGGGCACCTTGCAATGAAGCGGGCGCAAGAGGCTACAATAAACCGATCATTTCAATTGTGAAGTGTAATTTGGATATGCTGTGAGAGTTATCTGGTTGTGATGCTGTTTGTGTTACCCGACTTGCAATCCAGAATAATAGAATTTACGTTTCTGTACACTGGAAAAAAAATCCCTGGCCTTTACTGAATGCAGGCCTGGAATTTCCAGAGGTGAACTTGAGGCTGCTGAGCTGCTACAAGAATGGATGGGCTGAGGAGCACTCTAGCCATGCATGCATGAAAACACCCTTTAATGAATTTCCCTCAATTCTTTTAACCACAGCCTTACGAACTATGCTAAATCATTAAGTGTTGGAATACTGCAAGGGTTTATGGTCAGAATTCCATGTGAAATGGAAGGGCACAAGTTAGAGTCTGGCGGACAGGGTACAATGTCACAAATGTGCCGGAGTACCTGTCCGTCAAACTGTGGGCCTACACATTCTTTTATGAGTCGAGTAGAAAGTTACGTTAAAAAAAGCGGTGCCTCCACTGGCTTCGCTGTCGGAAAACTTAACTCCAATGGCGTGACCATGTAAGGGCAATCAGAATAAGAGCACCGGACTGCCCATCCTATTTTAAGGAGGACGGTCTGATATCCTTTTTTACTGTCCGCCACCGGATGACCACTAACAGCAACAAAGTAATTACTCCCACACCCTGGGAGAAAATTCCCAGGGTGTCGTTAGGGTGTGAGGGGTCATTATTTTTTTTGTTTTTCACAAAAAACTCCAGTTTTAGAAGTTTGTTTCTGAAAAACAAAAGAAGCATTGTGGGCAGATGCCTAAAATACAAAGGGTGTGCCCCAGACTTTCAGTGTCGGCCTAGGAGCTAACACTGTCTGAGCACAGAGACGTAATTCATTGATGCTCTTCTCGTTCACCAAAAAGGTTGCCTGCTGCAGTGATAATGAAATAAATTATTTTGTAGTGGTAAGAAAGGATCTATTGCTTTTTCTTGACAATATATGCTAAAGATAGCGATTTAATTACACCAGATGCCTTAAAAAATATAAAGTCTATTAAAGCATGTGTGGTCTCAAAAGCAAATGTTCAAACTAACTTTTCTTTAAGAGAAAGCTACTTTTGAAACCTCCTAAAGGCCATCACTGGCTCCAGCTCATTTGGATTCATATCGTAACATCATTGCATATTCCACAGTATATCTGATACAGGCGTGCCCTTTAAAAAAGAAAAAGCACAAGCCTTATTATGTCTAGCATAACAGTCCAATGTTTGGGATCAGGGAACATTAGATGTCGTTTCCAGTGTTATTTGTTTAAAACAGGAATTATGTTTGCAGATTTTTGTATTTTTATTCTATTTTCCATATTAACATACTAATTATATAAGGAAAATAAGTACAGGTCTGCAAGTCTCATCTCAAGATGTTTCAAATGATAAGATTCATCACTTCCTTACATCTACTATTCTGAACTGTCCAAACTATTCTCCGCACTATGGGGTTTGAGTAAACTAGCAAACATTCACTGGATTTAACAACAGCCCTTTCCTAGCACAACCCATTTCATAGGATGACCACTCAAAGAGGAAACACCCAAGACAATTAGACGCACCATCTGCTTGGTGAGGAGGAGAAAAATATAATAGTTCTTTACCATCAATCCAACCCAACACAGCAGGCAGTGCAAATATGTCGGGGAGAACTACCATTAGCAACAGTGCTTAGTTTGGAAAAGAATGAGTACCGATGGCCAACGCTCTGCCCTGGTGGCGTTAATAAAAATCAGTGCACTGAATGCCAAGGCTGAATAGCTTTAAATCCACCTCGCGCCTCTTCAATCCACTACCAGACACTGTTGGCTGTTTATCTCACTCTTGCTAGTTCCTGCTTTCTCCTTTTGTAGTGGTTTTTATGTTCTTCTCTTCCTCCTTTTTCTACGGGTGTGTTTTTTAACCTCTCATGCTCGCTGTCAACATCTGATGAGAAAAATATGTGCTGGTCCCCAAAAATGAGTGCCTGTGGGCCTCACCTGCAACCACAGGCTCAAATTAGGCACTGATTAGCACACTACTGCTGCTTGATTTGTCCTTTGTGTCCTGGAGACAATAGTCTTAAATTCCAAATTCAGTGACTGAATCCAGGAAACTATGGGGTAAAAACAGTCCCCCAAACTTTTGACAGGGACCTTGCCACCACACAGGCTACCTCCCTGCCGGCCCCATTAAGAGTTTCCCGCTGGGTTAGTGGGATGGTAACCTGAGTTTCCGCCCACTGGCCTAGCGGGAAGCAGGCTACACCATTATCTCCGGCTCGTAATCGAATCAGTGGCAATGCTGTAGCCTGCAGGGTGCACCAGCACCCTAGCAAAGCAGACCGTGAACATTGCGAGGGTGCTCGCCAGTGGGGGCCCTGCACCCCTTCTCTGTCAGCATTTTCATGGAGGTGGTACCGCCATGAAACTGGTGGCTGAGGAGGGGGTTGTATTCCCCAGGGCAGCACTGCCCCGGCAGATTAGGACACACTACCACCTCCAGACCGCCGGGATCTCAGATTGGCGGTTGCCGACTATGTGGCGTTCGGACCGCTGCATCGGCGGCGGTCCAATCGCCATCCGCAAGTCTACTCGTAATGACCCCCTATGCCACTGGGCCAAGAAAACAGTTGATTCGTCCATTATCGCATGTGCACTTGCAGCAATATTACTGGGGGCAGGCCCAGCGCTATTGGCAGGGCCAAGTAGTAAGTCAGCAGTTGACTCTGTTATCAAATCCCTGCCCACCCAGTACAACAAAATGGAGTTTAAACAGAGTGCCCAACAAAAGGGACAGAGATAGGACATGTTTTCACACTCCAAGAAGGCATTCAATTTCAGAAGAAATCAAATTAAAATGCACATTTTACTGTGCTTTCATTTTAAGTGCTCGTTTCTGTTAATCCATGTCCTCTGGTGATACCAGAAAGCTGAATTAAACATCTGCACTAAACTATAGTAGGTCAATTAAACACACTTAAGAAAGATGAAACATACCACAAGCAGGCCGCACAGAGACACTTTTGACAGACTGCATTGATCTTAAGATGATTGATATCGACAATGGAGACGTATCGGAAGTTGATTCTCCTACCTAAGATACAACCAAGCCTTGAAAAAGCCCTAAGCATCCAAGCCACATATGGTTAAACACGTAGGTATACAGGAAATATTTGAAAACACTACTGAAGTAGAAGCTCTAGACGAAAAAACACAATACTGTTTGAAAAACTATCACCTTCTCATATGTCTGGTGTTATTGTATGAAGTTCTGAAAGTACCATGTGTCACTATGTTCTGCTGAAAACTTACAATTCAAATGTTCTATACTGCCATATGATCTGCATATGATAACTTACTTAAATACTTGATTTTTTCTGTCTTGGACCCCTTTGCACCTTCGCAGCCTACAGATACTGACTCTTACGCCTTGAAGACCAAGGCACGTATATTTTTTCTGAAAGATGGCTAGTATCCTGGTATCGCAACAAAAAGATGTGACTTTCATCAAAAAATGGTCTCCAGTGGGGCAAAAGTGTCTCTCTAATTATTTTATCTCATTAGGTTCTAAGGGTAATCCTTGTCAGATTGCACAGACCCTCACCCATCAAGGTGGCATGCTTCATCATTGGGTTGGGAGTACAATACCCAATGGGGCCAATCCTGGAGTTCTTTTGACACAATCATTTTCCTTGTATTCAGTGATTGGAAATATTAATAGAAAGTAACCCCTTTGAGGGTGGCAGGTATGTGGACATTTTAGGTTGGTTGATAGAGTTAAAATTACCTGTGTACCAGTAAACTATTTTAGTCTCAATCTGTTGAATCCATTATAACATGAAAAGGAAGGACAAAGCACTGGCAGGGCCTAATGATCCCATATGTCCAACAGGAGTGGTCAACATGTATCTTGCCTAATAATCAGGCAGGGTTTGTAGCATTCATCAGGACCTAATTATAACAACCCTTATCTAAACAAGGTAAGATGTACATCAAAGGAACTAATATTAATCAGGCTCATGCACTGCAAACATATGAAGGCAAAGAATTATATAAAAAGTAGGACCCAATAACATAATAAACAAAGGTCCCGCTCAAAAAGGTAATTTACACTTTTGAGTAAATTTACTACTTTTTGGCTATTTAAAAAAATCTCACTGTAAATTTACTCCAAATGTGTTATTTACATGTCTCCACTAACTTGCAGTGCCTCAGGGCTATACACTTTTGAGTAATTTATACTTTTGAGTAAATTTACATTTTGATTTTCTGAATTCCAAAAAGTAGTATTCATAGAGTATGGTACCCTAGCATGCCTACCTGCTGTGGGTTTAGTTTGACAGTGCAAATTCAGTGCAGTACAGCACAAGATGATGGATAGGAACAATAAATTAAATACATTTTGAAACCAGTTTGGAGCTTTTAATGTTGTGAAGACAGAAGTAGGCCTCGTTCACATATGAAGGAATGAACACCCAATACTCTTTAACCACACACATTTTCACTTACACTTGCTTTGATATGCTCCTGCTCTGGAACACCCTTCTTCAGATAGGCACTAGTATTTAAATTTGGGTGACTATCATATCGAACCACACTTAAGTGACATATAGAATGACAAAGATACCCATGGATAGGGTCTTCATCTGGGACTTAAACAATAGCTCACTTATTTATCACCAGTTTACAGTCACTGCAGAGTACATTGAAATCAATTACACTGGAGTGGTTGAGAATGTAGTATTGTGGGAAACTCCAAAAGAAGATTTTCGAGGTATCGTTATATCTGAATCTACTCATAGAAAAATAGAGCAGTGAGAAAAGGAATTTTACATACCAAGTCAAAAACCTGGAAGCACAATGCACACAGCATTTGACAAGGCCAAACTTAGCCAAGCTAGACTCAACCAAAGCTAAGAAAGCCTTGATGTGCACCCAACAATGAAGATAATAAGTCACAAAAACCTTTAGCACTGCAGCACAGACATAAACGTGCAAATACAACCACACTGAGCTGAGCTTTATAAGCCCCAAGGAAATGCCCACATTTGCAGCTATGTAGGTTACAGAAACCTTTCACAAGTTCTACATGGATTTATATAAATCTGATCAGACTGATTCACACAACGTTGTAATACTGATATGTTTAGCCAACAGGCAGGCAGGCAGACAGACGTACACATGTTGACACTGGAAGAACTAACTGAAGTCATGAAGGGACTTCCCTCTTTAAAAGCTCTGTGCCCAGATACATATACTTTGGAGTTCTACAAAAATATAGACATTTTGTGGCCTCTCCTTTTCTCCTCTTCTAAAAGCAATAAACACATTCTACGTCAATGGCAAGCAAATAGTTAAAATGTGGTTGGAGGACAGTGACTGTAAAACCCCATTAGAAGTGGCATGGCATCACTTCGTACCCCTTCTAAACCTTGATTACAAGATTTTAAAGAAACTGATATCAACCAAAATCGACAGGTACTTTCACATCTTCACACGTATGAAACGGGATTTATTCTCGGAAGAATGGTATGAGACAAAGGGAGACATCTCTTGTGGGTTCAAGCTCAGCGGTCTGAGATCGTACTCTTCAAAATCCTTTATTCGAATGGTGTTGGGCGATATGGGTTTCTCATCATGCTTCAGCAGCTTAATTGCTAAACTACATATTATCCCTCCCTCCAGAATAAGTCAAAGGAGTGTGCTCTGAAATACATAGATTTGAAAGGGGGGATTGTTATCTATTTTTATTCTAGCTTGGCATGGGGGCAAAAGGACAATGGGGGTGAAATGCAAGCATTTCTCCCATCACCTTTTGTGTGTCAGCCTAATCTTGAGATTCCCCCAAAAAAAGTAATTTGGGATAAAAGTGACAGTGAGCCCTAAACATCGCCCTCCTCTGCTTTTAGGATAGATGCATGACTTCTCCACTGATTCCTAAATGAAGACTAGGTACTACAAAAATGAACCTATTCCAGAGAATCCTTTTACTATTTCAGTGCCACCCAAACAAACTGAATACACGAGATTCACACACCTTAGACAGATGGGTTCGCTCCTTCAGAATGGCTACATTTACACCCAGAGAATGTAAGAAAGCACTCCGTGAAAATACATTTGATGGAGGTTTAATCCTTCCAAACTTTCAACAATAAAATGTAGTAGCCAATTGTTTGTACTGAGGAAAATTGCTCCAACAAGAGCTGCGGTAGGCACTGGTGGTATTGAATAAAAAATGTGTGGCCACTCTCCCAATATACACTATGGTCCTAACTAAAAGGAACACAGCAAAAGGGAATGTCATTTCTGATGAACTAATGGACAGTTATCAGACATGTATGTGCTCTTTCATAATGAGGCTCAATTTAAATGCAAAAATAAAAGTAATAGCCAATTTGAGGCAAGGCAGACTTTACCCCAGGTGTCAACAATCACGTTTTAGCCACTTTGGAAACAGAAAGCATAACATTCATCCTCCTTATGAGGGTGGAGATTGAGTGTCTTCATAGACAAATTAAGAAAGGGACATTTTCCATAAAGATCTACAAATCAGACATTATCTTCAGTATTGCCCCCAGTGAATTGGACGGCAGCGTAAACAGTAAAAGAAACCTCCCTTTGGAAGTCATGCTGTAATTAACACAAAAACACCAAAATACCAGGGGCTTATTTACGAGCCCCTGCGCCATCAGTGTGTCGTTTTTGGAGACTCACCAGCGATGCATTGTACAGGCCCATATCCTCAAGGTCACACAAAGCCACTTTGTGTGGCTTTTCCTGCCCTAGTAGATAAGGTCTAAGACAACGCAGCGCAAGTCGCTGCAGTGCCTTACACTGTGTCAGGGAGGCATTCCATGGAAGTTGCGGTGGGTTTTCCCACGCAAAACGCAGGGTTCTGGTGCATTCCCAGATGTACAAGGCATTGTAAACCTGAGAATGCGTCACAATCTTACGCCTCCCCAAGGGAGGCGTAGCAAGGAAAAATATATTTATTTCTCATTGTTTTTCCCTCTTTCTATGTGTGCTGCGTTCTTCAGGAATATGCTAGGCATTGGAGAATGGCCATGCATGTCATAGAGGAATGGAAAGAGTTGTTTCACTTGACCCACTCAATGATTTCCCCTTCCCTTTCATGGAGGGAGGCCCAATGAAGAGTGGTAATTAGGTATGTTCAAGTGCTCACCCAGACCTATCATTTGGACAGAAATGAGGAACTGGGTTGAAGAGGATGTTTCCAAGTGAACATATACGGCCAGGACTTCTGGACGTGATTAAAATGATATGTTTTGGAACCAAAAATAAACAGAGTCAAAGAAACTTGGCAACTGAATTACACATGAACCCTCCCCGCTCCTGTTTGGGAACTGGCAGTAGTCCACCTTCACATAAAAGGAAAACTACTGTTTCGCCATCTTCACAGCAGTGGCAAATACATGTGCGACTTACAGCTGGAGACTGAATGCTATTCCTATCTAGTAACAGGGGAACCGTACAGTCTAACCAAAAAACAGATACAGAGTGATTGAAACACAGAAGAACATAGTGTGCATCACAAGTTGCACTTGTTCTAAGGTTGACACCAGTGAAGTTTGAACATTTTTTTTTTCTGTATATGTTTTGTCTATTAATGGAACATGTAGGTTCAGGCAGATTGTTAATAGTAATTGAAAATATATTCGTGTGTTCGCTGTAACAATCTAATGAAGGTAGTAAAAACATCGCAAAAGATAATTAAAAGAAACAGCTCCGCAAAAACAAAATAAACAGTATGTAACATGGGCTGAGCAACGAGGAGAGGCTTGGACTATTGTCACCTAACATGTTTTACACAGTAGCTAGATAGCTGGGCAAAGAAACGGATTATTTGACTAAGCTGCATAACAAGAGGCACTCCAAATACATGGTAATATATTCCATTTCAGAGCTCTTGGGAAGAGGCTTTGACAATCTCACGCTTCAGGGCAGAGCTTGGAACAGCGACCCCCAGCTAGCTACCCTTCTTTCAGCGCTCATCTGACAGCACGGCTCTGACAACGTGAAAAGCAACAGGCTATATATATACCATTGTGGGCAATGGACATTAATTTCACTCACTGCAGCGGAATTGGCTGCAATGACATTGGAACATAAAATTAATTTGAAGAATTACAAGTTGGGGAAAATGCCCTTCAGGCTTGCTACATCTTTGATCAAAACAGCCTTCTCATTGCTAGTTCTGGGAAAGATGTAGGCTGCCTAAAAACTGTTTTCAAATTCTGTAAGCATACAAAAAATGATATATATTACAAAAAGTAACTTTAACAGAGGTGCTCCGTTCCCTTTAACGAGGAGCCAGTGACTAATCCGGAAGAAAACAGAAAAAACCCAAAATAATAAATTAAAAAAACATAAGCGCTGGTGCCCAAACATTTTTGTTAGGAGGCCTTCATCTACTTCCACTGCTTGCAGAGAGCACTTCCATCAACCAATCAATCAATCAACAATTTATATAGCGCGCTACTCACCCGCAAGTGTCTCAAGGCGCTGGGTAGGGGGGGTGGGGGTCCATTACTGCTCGAAAAGCCAGGTCTTGAGTTGCTTCCTGAAGGAGAGATGGTCCTGGGTCTGCCGTAGGTGGATGGGGAGGGAGTTCCATGTCTTAGCCGCCAGGTAGGAGAAGGATCTTCCTCCGGCGGTGGTTCTGCGAATGCGTGGTACGGCGGCGAGGGCGAGCTGGTCGATCGCAGCTGGCGGGTGGGCGTGTAGAAGGTGAGGTTGTTGAGGTACTTGGGGCCCAGGTCGTGGAGAGCCTTGTGTGCGTGGGTGAGGAGTCTGAACGTGATTCTCTTGTTGACGGGGAGCCAGTGCAGGTCTCTCAGGTGGGCGGAGATGTGGGCGTGGCGGGGGATGTCCAAGACGAGTCGTGCGGAGGCGTTCTGAATGCGCTGGAGTCCTTTCTGAAGCTTGGCTGTCCCAGATCAGCAAACCACTGGCCCTCAGGGCATACATCCCAGTGCCCTTATTTATGAAAACTGGGAAACGTTTATAAGAAGTCAATATAGCAAGCATGCCCTCCCCCTCTACAGTCCAAACTTTCTTTAATACAGCAAAATGTCCATGTAAAAAAAAAAACCTATGATATCACAGCTTACATTAGATGTCTACAGCAATCTCTCTGCAGGAAGGAATATCTAAAATGCACGTGGACCATTTTATAAGATCCACTATTGTCCTGAATAAGAACAAAACACATTATTAGGTTTCACTGCTGGTTTTAGAACAAAGACTGACTGAGCATTTAAACTGTACTTTCCATGGCAGGTGGACAAATCTTGGAAAGGCAGCATCTCTTCAGGTTTTCTGAGTACTTGAAGACGGCCAGGTAAATTAATACATATATTACACACACGCCAAGCCCAGTACAGCCCACCGGAGATGAACTGTAGCTGTAACTCCTGACTCCCTTCCAAACTAACTGTTGCATCGCTGTGAGTAATGTGGGGCCAGGGGTCCCCTCTTCCACCTCAGCCTATCCCCAGATTGCAATAACATTTATTAAAATACATTGACTGCAGCACTAAAGTGCATGAACATGAGTGCTATTTTCTAGGCAGATCTAATTTCGATAATAATGTTTGCTTGAAGTCTAAGTAGCCATCATCGGTTCTGGTGCATCTCTAATCAGTGTTGTTTATTGCAAGCACCAGAGCACATCTGGTAAGCACATCATGCTAAGGCATTCAGCGCATGCGCACTGGCATACTAACTGGTACAAGGCAAGAACTGAGGCACAAGTTAGTCTGATATGATTAATGAGTAAAGTCATCTAATGGAAACATTCAAACGCAACAATTAGTGCATGGCAAGACGTTCTGCCCATCCTGTCATAATTAGAATGTTTAAAATAATCACAAATGAACTGCACAGGTAAGCTAAAGATGTGGTGCCAGACAGAAATGCCAGCCAGGCAGGTGATGTCGGCATGAATCAACGATAACATTCTGATGAAGTGTTCTCATTAAAACATGTGCATGATGATAATTCCTCTCCTGAAAATGTGAAGCAGTTAGCACTTTAATACAAGCACTGGCAAAGCCAGTACGGCTAGCCTTTGTGACCTATGGGCTTTGCCAGACCTACTGTCTTTGCCAATGGTTTTAGCCAAGCTGCACAGCATATTCAATGCTGTGCAGCATGCCTAAAGTAAAACTTTTACACGGCCACCCATATCATTTTGTAGGTGTGCATCAAACGTGCACTTCTACAAAATGATATGGTTGCAAAAGCATTTTTTAAATGTTTTTAAAAGCGGGATGAGGTGTGGGTGCAACTGGAGAAACCAACAGGAGGCTGGAAGCAACACAGGGAGGTCGGGGACATGGAAGCAACTTTGGGAGGATGGAGAGCACAGAAGCAACAAGGGGAGTGTGGAAGATGCAGTAGCAACACAGGAGTGGGCAGTGGGCCATGGATGTGACACTCGGAAGACCCAGGGGAGCATATGCAGCACAGAGAAGCAAGCAAAGAAGCACAAAAGGGAGGGGTGAAGAAAACCACATAGGGTAAATCAGAAGCACAAGGGTGAATAGAAACGCACAGGAAGAAAACTCGAAAACGCATGCACTCTCTATGAGTGCTTACGAAAAAAGTAGTTCCCCAATAAGGAACACAGACACAAGGAAACACACATAGTAATGCTCCAACTGATGGAAAAACACAAAACTGAAAAGCTGGGGTGCAAATAGGAAGCAGGTAAATGAGAGTGACAAGGAAAGCCAACCAATGGTAAGCAATGGGCGGGCCCTAAGACACTCTACGTTCATGGTAAGTCACAATCTGCCTCGCAACAGACAGAGCATGCGCTGCCGTCTATGTGTAGCTTAATAAAAAGATGGTAAAAATAAATAAAAGGAATAATGCTCACCAGGTGGATGTATCTGATGATGGCAGTGGAAGAAACAGAGCTAAAGCAGCAACAAACGTAGGAATCACTTCCTGGGGGCTTCGCAGGTGTACACATGCCAGAACCAAAACTCTACAGCAGAATTCCTCTACAAGGTTGGATGCAAAATAGTTGTATGCTATTACATGAATACGTGTGACTTTGGCCTTCCAAATTCAAACAATGGGTGTCTTGATAAGACTATAAAAATGTGTTTCATAAGTAACAGGTGCTAAACATAGTGAAAGCCAGGGTGCACAAAGAGTAGAGTCTATCTGTGACCTGCGAAAGTTACACAGTGGGTACTGAAGAAGTTTTAATGAGTCAACATAGGACTAACTTGTAAAGCAGCCTTGGGTGAAACATGGAAGCTTGTGAGTGACACGATGTATACGTCAGGTGAAGTTTGTAGGGGCATAGGTAGATTGCCATTCGTTGGTAGGACGTCGAAGGACAAGACATTTGTGTGCACCCATGGGGAGGAAATTGAGGAGCAGCTATGAGTGTGGGCAGTACAGTGACATGGAAGGCTAAGGAGGGAGGCTATGACTTCTGTGTTCTCCCGGCTGCTGCCTCGAGTAGGGATTGCAGTACCATGCGGTAAAGCTGGCTACACATAAGTGACCTAATGTAATTGAATCAAGGGTCAAGACTAAGCTTGGGTCAGCCTAGTGAGACAGACCAGAGCAGACAAGACCAAGTGCTTAAATGTCACCAATGACTGGATTCCGGACAAAAAGGCTTATGTTTCCTTAAGCGAAAAATTATGCTTAAGTCCATTTACACTTTGTAGCTTGGTTTGTATCTCCAATGGAAATGTTTTTCCGCACAACACCCTCAAGTATACATAAAATTGGAACAAATATCCTTCTGTGAGCCTGAGTCATTTATAAAAATATAATCGGATCAACAGAGCCTAAACTACGTCAAAATAAAGAGTCCTTACAAAAAGTGTCACTAATAACTCCCATTCAGAAAAAGTCCCTAAAATGGATGTCCACAAGTGACGGACAAGTCAATGCACAGCTCCAGGCGTGGTGCTGTAATGCTAGCGTGTGCGCAGCATCACTTACAACTGATCACGCTTTACTCCTACAGTCAAAACAGTCAGCCACAAGTGAGCACATAAAACCGGGCTGCGGCACACAGGCCTGAATACTATGTATACAGTAGATGCAGGTCTAGTCCCCTGGTTCTTGAGGTCAGCACGAGCCATAGAGAAGGCAAAACAAATCACACCAAGGAAGGCTCTGAAGCAAAGCATTTCTAGTAAGTTCAGGAATATTGTATTGTGTTGCACTTTCTTTTGACATTGAGATTACTACACACGGCGAGTACTCAGTGACAAAGAGTTGATTTTTCCCTTTCCTCTTCCATTGACTGGCTTATTTAGGGATACTGAAAAGATATCATGTGGAAGAATTGAAGAGATGTAAAATACCTAAAGTGGGGTTGACAATAGTTAACAAGAAGGGTGGACATGTTGATATGGTCAAAAGGCATTATGTGGACTACTGTTTGTTCTGTACTACATTGTCTTGACCAATAAAAAGTGCAAAAAAAAAAAAGAAAAGAAAAAGAAGGAAAAAATGTGTTCGGCATGATGCCACATAATTTTTAATGTTTGCAAATTTCCCCTTAGCGTTGCAACCATAAAACAAGTGTGGGGCTGACCTGAAGGACGATCTTTCAGAAGTGTACCCATCACCGTTTCTTCTTTTGACCATATGCTATCGTACATATGTTTTTGCCTGTCACCTCTACACCATCTCCACAAAATTTTCAAAGGTACCAAGCATTTATTCTGACCTTCTCAATATATCTACTGTGTTTTACGTTTTGAATACAGTTTACAAAACTTTGAGCTAAGATTCTGTTGGCAAAGTGGACAACCTTTGTGGACCCACAAGGCAATGGTTCTGATAACAGCAAAACGACTCCGCTTCTCAACCCCCCAAGGATAGAAAAAAATGACCATCGCTGACACTCGAAGCAAGCTACAAACCTAAGGCAGTAAACAATAACTAAATGCTAAATTCTTTTTACTCTTATTCTTATCTTTATTGCATGCCTCCGCTCGCTGAATCTCACACCATACAAAAAAATCTATGTGTATCATAAGCAACTTCTCTTTCTGCTATACAGATAACTTCAAACTTTCGTCAATTTTCGGGAGCCTTTGTTTACTTGACTGGGTGTATTATTTGTTGAAGAAGCCCTGCACATTATTAGTCCTGAAATGAACTGGTATGTTTTATTTCTTTTTTCATATTTATAAAAAAGTTATTTATATTTATATTGAGAATAGAATTAATTTTGTAAGCAGAACTCATTGTAGATCTAAATCCTAAATACAACATTATAAACGTAATCATTCTATCTATTGCACCTTACCATTTTAGGACTACGTAGGTAAAATCGTTAATCTAATTTTTGAACTTTCACCCAGTTAATTATTTTCTGAAATAACATCGCTTTTTCCAGTCATCATGAAATATTTTTTTTAGCTCTAGCGAGAGTGTAATTCTAATACATTTAATAAATTCAACATTTGTGAACCAAACACCCGTATAAAATAAGAAGGGACAAAAAATGCGATTTCAGAGATTTTTAGGGCCTTATTTAGAGTTTGGTGGAGAAGAACATCTGTCAAAAAGTACCAAATGTGGGGAGGAGCCAGGATAATGGCATAGACAGAAACACAGCTCCTTGGTTCTGGGTGCCACAATTCCCAACGCCACTGAGACCTTTCTGTGGCCAGAAACCCGACCAACATAGGATTAGAGGGGAACAGGAAGCTGCCTAGGTCACTCAGGCCCCATATATTAGATAAAATACTCCTGCCGCATCCCCAACTGAAAGGTAGCGTTCTATGAAGGTGGACAAGGGCCTAAAACAAAGAGTGACAGCGGAGTCCACTGGAAGCGGTATACAGTGGGTGGGTGCAGGGAGGAAGAAGAGTTTGTATAGCCTCTGTCCTCCCCTCCGGAGAATGTGGTGCCCATAAAGGACTGCTGGGGATTCCTGACTCTGACACTGTTGCCTGGAGCAGAAGGCTTTGGACTGACCTGGCCCGGCAACAGAGAGAGCTGTCCCACTGGAGAAGGCCTGTGACCAAATGGACGCAGGCACAGCTTAGGCTACGGAGGCAGTGACTGGCACGGGTAGAAAGCTTGCCCTCCCCCAAATTGATTTATTTGTGTCCTGTAGAGGAATATTCATCTCCCTTTGGGGGAGAAGACTATGAGTGGTGCCAATGCTGACCCAAAGGAAGAAAATGAGCAGAGAACTGTGGCTCTCAAACACCCTAATAGCGTCAAACAATTTCAGAGTCTGAACATAAGGTGGTTTGTGGCAGATAAGGGGCCTCAAAGGAGTGCATGACATCTGGACTATTGTTTTTCCACCTACATCCCCTTGAAAAAGTGACTGTGAGTGACCCCTAACTTTGGGATCTAGCACCTTGGGAAAGTTCCCTGTAATGTGTGGAAGCCCACCACAGGAGCCAACTCAGATTAAGCACTGATTTAGAGTGGGGATGGTTTCATCTCTGGGCAGCTGAACTCTGTCTATGCTCCAACTGAGGACAGGTTACGACCTGTGGAGTGCTACTGGGAAACCCTGGAGGCTCTGGATTCCCCAGCCCCTCCTAAAAAAAAGTGTCTTCTGAGTGCACCCCTGGGCAGAGTAGTTGTTGCCCTGCTGATCTGAAATGTGATGCGCCCCTCGCTGAACCTGTTCTTTTTCCTGGCACACTGAAGCTTAACCACTTGCCCTAACAGCCAGATGATCCTTGTCAGGGAGAAGGAGGAGAATAGTGTCAAGGATATATGGATGAAAAATCAGGTCGAAACCCATCTTGGGTTGCTTGTTTTCCTGTTCAGAGAAGACCTTGCTTGGGAGGCTTGACTGTTATTATTGGAGCAGGGTCGAGGATGATTTGCAAACAGCTGGGTCTAATCTGGGTTGGCACTGGTAGGCAAAAGAACCATGGGTTGGAAAACTACCCTGAGCGATTGCCAGTGGTTAGACTTATTGCAAGCGTTTTACCATCACATTTTGTGTGTGAGATCAAATATTTTGCCCAATGTAGCAAAGTCCACAACATCAATGAAAAGAGTAGGCGGCAGTATTTATAAATTTGAAATTGGGTAATGCGCTCTTTAAAGAAGCAAGCGGCCACTAGAGATTTGACTCCTACGGAAAGTGTGTGAGAACTCATTTAGGCACCCGGAGAATGATTTTGGGTTTATACAAAACACTGCAGGAAGCCTCTTATGAAAATGTCTGGAATTCCATGAGTGACGGGCCCGAGATCTCAATAGAGACATTTCCAAAAAGGAGTGGAAGGGTGTGTGGGCAAATACTTAGAGGGCTCAATCAAGTGCCCCCCACCTGGAGTCAGCATGTAAGCTGCACTACTAATAGTATTTAACGCCTGCAATAATTTTATCCTAGTGTACCAGATGTTTTCTGGTGATGCAATCTAGAAAAGGGGTTACTTTAATGCACATCTGGTGGGGGTGTCGAGGCGTAACATAATTCTTGAAAGAAATTGTGAGACATATTAAGGAAGGTATGGAGACAGATAAAGCTTGTTGACCCCGGGAGTACTGTTGTTGAGCCACCAGGAGGAACATTTCAAACGCAGTAGATTTAGTCACATAACACTGCTATGGCACTTATTGGGATCAGCTGGAACCCTAATAGATATCAACTGGAAAAATACTGCTGTACTGAGTGCGAAGTAATGGCTTGGAAAATGATTGCCACTTTAAGCTCTTGAAAAACTGTCACATGATCTGAACTTTATGGAAAAGAAATTTGTACCCATATGGTTCCGCTGAGACGCTAAATCTAGAATGGACCACCGACATTTTACTCCACCTGAGCTTAGAGTACTGCAATCATTCATGTAATGCGACACTATGTATACCACAATCAACCCAGTCTGTGTACTCTTGGGGAAGACAGCCACCCATGAGTGGAGAAATATATATATGTGGGGGTTCAGAGGGAGTGGGGGAGGGAGTGTTTCTGCTGATGCTATCAGTTAATGTATGTTATTACCTGTTTTACTACCTTGCTGAAATACAAATCCAAATATTTAAGTAAAACTCAATGTGCCAGATGTTCCATCCACCCTATTTAGAGTCCCCCCTGACATCAATATGACCACTTTTTTTGGTGGCTATCCCACATCTACCAAAGACTCATTTTGGCCATTAGTCTGCTGTTTACCTCAATTCAACAGCAGTACTTAATTTGTAAAAAATTAAGTGCCATGGCAATTCTTGAGAAGCCACTGCAGCCTACACCACCCGTTGCCCCTGCCAGCACTGCCAATGACAGTACCAACACAACTAGAAAACACTGCATTCCTGCAGCTGTGGCAATTCAGACTATTCCAGGCCGACCAAAACTATAACAATGGTGTGAACGGCAGATATTATTAGTTTTTAATATATATTGACTTATTAAACACTGCTTCGGGCTCATCTCACAATTAGACAGACCGCACCACCATGTGGTGGACAGCCACTAAGGTGCTGGCAATTAAGTGTTGTGCGAAGCACCAGAAACCACTGGCTCAAATTAAGCACTGGCCTGCGAGAGTGATCTTATTTCTTCTTAAACAGTAATAACAGAATCAGTGAGCAGACAAGTAATCTCACAACTAGGTACCCTCTGCATTGTATCCTGGCCATCACATACAAAGTAAAAACACTGAAGATGCATATCCCTCTGCCGCATTATTGATCAAAAACAATGTAACAAAAAAAAAAAAAAAAACTGTCACCTCTTAGTATCACACATGTCATGATGCCCAACTTTAAACAATTATAGATTTGTGCAGAATCCACACGACGCCTTTCAGCAACAGCACAAGCTGTTGCGGTTGAAGACGCATATCCCTCTGCCGCATTATTGATCAAAAACAATGTAACAATAAAAAATAAAAAATAAAGCAGTCACCTATTAGTATCACACCTGGCATGATGCCAAACTTTAAACAATTATATATTTGTGCAGAATCCACACGACGCCTTTCAGCAACAGCACAAGCTGTTGCGGTTGATTCAATTTGGACAATACACAAGAAAGTACGGTAAACAGCTCTTCTGCTTTAAAAAGTGGCTTAGATAAAACATCCACCGCAGTAAGCCGAGATACCTGGATATGATACCAGACATTATGTAAGCGCAATTAAAAATCCAGGGATCTTGCCAAACCTTTCAGACAGCTGGCACTTGAACAAAAGCCGGAAGGCTTGTTCACTAATCTCATGCGCATGGACCAACATTAAGACATACAGATGGTAAATCGTCCAAAGCAAGTAAAAGACAGATCTTTAGTTGGTCTAAAAACAATGTATTTCCACTGACTTTTATCATAAGTTTAACTTCAGCAATTCCATACAATTCCTGCTAGCAGGAGGTCTCAGTGAATGGGATTGGGATAACAACTCTAGGGTATGCTTTCTCATTTAAAAGCACACACTAGAAAACAAGAACTCAGAGTCAGGGAAAGGGGGAATACAAACAGAATCGATTTCTTTCAAAACAATGTTTTAATATATAGGATGTCACAGAACCAACGAGATACGCATGTCATTATTCCAGCAAATAAACAGCACTCTGGCAGCAAACATGTGAGAGTCTTAGGCCAGAGAAAGAGACATAAACTTCCCACTGGAGAAGGGCAGATACACAAGTGTCAAAGACAGGAGAGAGTAAAACATTAAATTAGGCAGGCAAGTAGAATAACTTTTTTAGGTTCAGCTTAATGAGCGCTGCTTGCTATATTCAGTAAAGTCTTTGTAAATATAATAAGTGGAACCAGGGAGTGCTCTCTGAAAAAGTGTTGTTTATACAGTCCCCAGTTAGGAGTGTCATGGAGATATGGTATGTGGGTGCTTGTACGTGGATGTGCACGGAAGCTTTCAAATGTTCTGCTTTCTCTATATTTGTGTATGCATTTTATTCTACAGTTAAGAACCCTAAAGAGTGGTCCTACAAGAAGGCCTGGTAAGTGGTCCATACAAATGAGACATATACTGAAAGGTCTGGATATTTACAATATATTATGCGCACATTACTTAAGTTAAGTAAAAGGGATCTTGGTGATATGTTGTGTAGAAAAGTGTTGGGAAAGGTATTAAAGTACATGAAAATTCCAATTTAACAAGAGATGTGACAAGCAAGGACTTTTCGTGAAAATAAATTTTCCTCATGAAGAAAAAGGTTATATATTTGACTTACACAAGCAGATTTCAGGAGGACACATGTAGTGTTAGGGAAAACAGGGATATGACCAAAATGCATATGGGTATCATTCACTTATACATGTGAATTTTGGAATGGTGCAGGATACATACGTGTGTGTGTGTACATATATATAAATATATATATATATATATATACACACACACACACACACACACATATATATATATATTCACTACGCTAAAAAAACAAATGCTACAGGGACTTTATAATTAGGTTCACTTTTTACGTACACATAACCATAGAAATTCAGCTGTTATGCTTACAGTTATCCTCATGTTAAGAAACTATAACTTGTAGCCTAAAGTTATGTTATGGCACAAGTTATAGTTTCTTTAGATAAGTATAAAAACATGTTTAACTATAACTGCTGAAATTCTATGGTTTTGCGTGCATAAAACGTGTACCCACCAATAACGTTTGTTTTGTTCAGTGAATTCTATAGGTTTTTTAAACGTAATGTATAATTAATTACCCTATGTTAATACAATCATTGCTGCGCATTACCTTTAACAGTGCACAGTGGGGGTTGGCTGGAGAGCCTTGGCCAACCACCCCACTGGTAAACACCCAAGCCCATACTGCACATGGTGGAGTTTTGGTGTGTAAGTGGGTGCGTTTGTTTTCAAATGGGTTTCAGATCCATTGCAGATTTACACTGGGGGGTCACAATGAACTTCGTGGATCCACGAATCGGGCAAAAAAATAAAATGGGCAATTATTTGCACATTAGGGGTCCTCAGAGACTCCTGCATGTGCCTATAGGGTCAAGATACCTCTATCCTGACACCTTATGTGTTTTTACAAAATATGTTTGCCCTACTCCAGGATAAGTGGCAAAGAAAATGGCAGCCGCAACTTTCCCGGCAGGGTGTGTCCAGCCAATCATGGCCTTGCTTTTCCCCGAAATCTGCCGATCCACCGTGGGTGATCTGCAAAGGATCCGCATCCCTAGATATCTATGTATCTTTTTCCTTTAATAACTCCAAAGCTCCAGAACAGATTTACACCAAATTACAAAAGAGATCTTTCTGGACCAAGATCTAGCTTTCTGCCAAATTTGGTGTAATTCCATTCAGCAGTTCGGGCTGCAGTCATGTTCAAATTCTCTATGGGAAATTGCATGGGGAAAGGACCACTCCTTTTTCTCTGCCCTCGCCTAACGAATCACCCTGAAACTTTCCACACAACAGCTGAAGTAATTAGTGTATGAGTTCTGTAAATGTCATCAAGATTCATCAAATGGCACCATAGTTATTGGCAAAACAAGAAACACTTTGCCTGAGAGAAATAGGTTCTAACTATAACTACCTTGTTAATAACTTTGGTGCCATTTGACACATCTTCACAAAATGTTCCAAAAAAGTTCATTTAACTCAGCTCCCCACTGGAATGTTTTGGGGTGATCCATCGAGCAGGGACCAAGAAAAAAGGGGGATCCCAAAGACAATTTTCCCCATGCCATTTCCAAACGGAAAATTAGAGAACAATATAGAAAAAAATGGCTGAAAGGAATTATACGAAATTTGGCAGAAAGCTAGCTATTTACTAAGAAAATGTGCTTTATGTGATTTGCTGTAATTCAGTTCAGCAGTTTTAGGGAAATTAGAGTTAAAAATTAACAGATATCTGTTGCTGCGGACTCATGTGAGAAAATATTACAAAAAGTTAATTCTGATTGGTCGTGCACGCGGAGTGCCACGGGACCAAGCAATGGTAGTTGCAACATGGAGAAAAATGCTGAGGTCGCCTTTACCGGACTTGGGGCCAAATGTACCAAAGGATTTTAGCCATTCTGTGTCTATGGGAAAAAGCTTTCGTACATATGGCCCTTGGGTACTCGATCCCTATATCCTGAAAGTATTTTTATAAACATAAGGGAGCAAGTAAGGATACCCTGACGTCCATTGGAGTCCCAGAGTGGAAACCATCCACCCCCGAGGGAGCAAACAACAAAAACTGGTGAGATATCAAGCAGTCCCACACGACCCAGCTCGGCCTGTGTTGTTTCCCATGGGCCTCCTCCATGAGTCCTCGAGAGTACTTGGTGAACATAAAAAAAAAAAAGAAATGCGGCCCGTCCCACGCCTCGCACTTCCAAAGGCCGTGCGCGGCAGAGGGGTGGCCAAATTCACTGAATATATTCACTGAAAAAACACATAAGTTAAAGTGAGGTCATAGTGAGGTATAGTAGTAAGATCTGGGCTTATGTTATAATGAAAAAAAACAGTAAGTCAATGTAAAACACATGGGTTAACGTGTTGTTATAGTTATATGTAGAATTAGAATAGGATCTAACGTTTAAAAAAAACGGAATAACACGAAAACTTGCCAGTTATAGTTTAGGGAACTTTCACAGTTCTACCTGACACACACGCACCTGACTGTCGACGCGCAGTTTCATCGGTTTAATAGCAGCAGGATAGAGTTTAGAACTCACATACTCAGTTTCGGTAAAACATCTTCAAGAGTAAATAATAATGTAAGAAAACAAACAAATCCCGTCTACAGCATGTCCGCCTAATAATGGTAAACGCATCGGACGCTGTATGACAGCGCCATCTAGTGGCCACAATGTATAACACACCTAAACTTCAAACTTAAAAGCGTGCTTTCTCAACAATCCATTCGTACCTGAAGCCGATGCAAAGCAACCTGGGATGTGTGGGGACCATACTGTGCTGTATATGACGCCTTGGTGGCCCTTAAAAGTGCACAACGAACGTGCAACTGCAGGATCCCACTGTAAAACAGAGATAAGTCCAAATTAATTTAATATATTTATTGTGATGAATTTCAGAAACAGAGGGAGATGGACAAATAGCTGAAAGGAAACAAACAGGTTGTGACAAAGAGGATAGTTTTGACTTTTGCATCATGAAAATCGTGCGTACATTGAGACGTAGCGGTGGGATAAATTACTAAAGCAGAGTGTGAAAGAAATGGAATAGGATGTTTTAACAGGACTGTACAGTTATGGCAAAAATAGAGGACTTCTACTAGAGAATAAGAAGCCTGCTTAGATCTTTGACAGATTTTTTTTTTTTTATTGTTTATATTCTACAACAATGCATGGCACCATCTCCCAGAACTATTGTCAAGACCTAAGTCATATGCACGGCTCCACCATGGTCCGATGCTGTGCACAGTTCGCCAGACATCTAGACTCGTGCATCTGGACCCCTGAAAGAATGACAAGAACCATGGCTCACCCGAAGACCCCGCTCCTTGAGTCAACTATACAACGCCAGAGACACCTGCTGCCCCCTAACCCCAATAAAGAACATGGTAGAAGTGTGAACTTTGCACCTGTAAGAACTGAGATAATACATTCAGTGCTTAGAGTTGCAGGGAGCTCAGTTGGGGCTTGGCGGCTTGACGTGTATTTCTACAGCATATGTTCGCCCCTAGCACCATATCTTGGAGCTCAACACCACATGTTTACTGTTATCCATCACGACGGCATTCATTTTATCAACCTCGGAAAGTTAAACGGTACCAGTTTCTGTAACAACGTTTTGTTTCCCAGACTGTGGTTTTGGGCCCAGTAGTGGGTGCTAGCTGAATTTTGGTGGATAAAGAAAGTCCTGGTGTGTGATTATATATATGTAGATATATATTTCTTATTAGTCCTGCTTGTGTACCAGTGCAAAGGGTACAATATCCCTTCATCCAGTTTTAAAACAAATCCTTGCAAGTAATCCCAAACAATCTCAGATGTACCGTCCCCTATTTGTTGCTGTTTTTTTGTTGTTTTTTTTACTTCACAAAGCCATTTCAACAAAAAATGTGGACAGTATACGTGAGCGCAGACACCCATATCACTTGGGTATGACTTTCACAATTAATTGAGAAATATGGGTGGGGCTTAACGGCCACTGTTGCTGACTGCATGGAATGCTGCATGGCACAGCATCATCTACTGGCCACTATCTGTAATACACTGACACACCGACAAGCCTTGGATGAAGTGTGTATGTGACCAGTGGTGCCTGCTTGGAACCCAGCAATTATTATTGTACCGTTTCAGGAACCTCACCTGTCAAGGGATCCTATTGAATGGTAGAGCATTGACTTTACCTTGAACCCCTTGTCTCAAGGCCCGAGACATCAAAGAAGCTTGTTCGCAGACGGGAAACATGCACATAAGGTGCTGGAGGCAGTATCAATCATGTACCTCGACATTAATGGCTTGTGTTCTGAAGCATCTTTGCCCAAGGACTTGAACACATGCCGGAAGAATTTTGAAAGGAGAGCTTTGAAAGGGCTGCCTATCTTCCACAACTGGAACCTCTAGCATGATGAAGGATAATACTACATTAACCTTCATCTGTCCAGAGAAGTAAATCAGATTTACAAAGCTTCCTCCCACTGCTTTGCGAGGACTTAGCCACCTAGTCCATGCCCAAGGATGGCACATTCCCCTTTAAAGAGGCCGCATTCACCTTCACCTACTGAGATGAATGCTTGCCAGGACAAAATATGGTCTCCATTACGACGTCATGTTTGTTTTTGAGATATTTGGAATGGATGGTTCAGTCGGCGGCTATTGTCAACTCTACTGCGCCCTTGGGAAAATTGTCTAGTATGTCTGGTGTTACTTTCATCACCTCTATTATCGAAGCCCTGTCTGTTTATAATGTGGAAAACATTTGGTCTGATCACAAGTCATTTACTGAGGGTGATAAGTACCATCCAGGATTGGTGAAACTGAATGGAGAAGCATTGAAAGGTCATAAACAGTCATGTGCACGCTATTCAGGTCAGTGCTCAGGGACCTCAAGAAGCTGCCTCAAACACGCTTAAACGAGAGGGCTTTGACCTTTTCAGCCCAAGGCCTGAGCAAGGCAAACAACACTGTTGGAGTTCAAAGAATCAACCATCTGCCTACCTGGTCGTTACAGTGAACCCCTAAATAAAACTGTAGCAGCATTTGGGGTTCGCAAAAGATGGACTGGTGAACGACTACAGTGCTTGATGCTTCAGGCCCAAAAGAGGTTGGAGATGCACTGATGCACTGCTTTGAAGTCTCCAAGATTTAAGGAATATTCACCACAAAGGCGTTAAAGATCTGTTGTGATTGACCAGGAGGTTGACCAAGAGGCCAGTACGAATGGAACACCTTAGCAGAGATGTCTACATGTGGAGATGGCGAAATATGTACCTTACACTTCTTTCTGTGGCCATGGCTACCGGTGATGCAACAGCAGCCTCAGAGGCGTAGGGAACAGGGCCACCTTTCACTTACTCTTGTAAATAATATCATTGCTTGATTGAGAGCAAAGCTGATGTAGTTGAGGGATTTTCTCCTTTTCAGCTATGGCCGTACCGAGCAGGACACAGGCTCAACGACCACCAAGGGTGAACACATAGGAGGGGTGAATCCCTTGTCCATGTGGGTTTTGGAGGCCTGGCACCGAGATGAGCTGTTTTGCTCCAGGGTCACCTCGGATTGAACAAAATGAAGCTGCTGCCATCTTGTCCACACTGTGACATGCGCTGGCAGGAAGACAAAGCCGTATGGTGCAGCAGTTTCTCCAAAGTGGAGGAATATTTATCCCTTTGGCTCAAACTGCCTGGATATGGCTAGAACTCATCTTTGGTCTTTTACTGTTCTCACCACTTCTGGGTGCCGCAGTATACGGCTAAGTGGGTAACCTCCACACTGAAGGGGGTAAGGGCATGAATATGGTGCTTTGGTAGCACAATGGTTTGCAAATTACTTTATACAGCTGCTGGTCGTCGAGGCTCTATACTGATACTTAATAGGTTATATTTAAAACACATCATGAATGTGGTATCACACAGGGAGCAGGGTGGACTGGACAGATGTTTCTGAAGCACGAATAAAAAACCTGTGTGGGTCATATGTAATGTCACTCAGAGTACATATCAAGTGTTTTCCACAAATCTCATGGAGACAGTTGCATAGTGTGAGCAGACCTGGACCACACAGGTGTTATAAACGAACAAAAAGAAACTGTGTTGGTCAGCTCAAATAACTACATGTGCCTCAACACGCATCTGTTGAATGAAAAGGTTGCAGTATCAGGTGCGCAGAATGGCATTGCAGAATTGGAATCTTGGAGTGTAAAAGAAGATCTGGTTACAGAACATACCCACGCAGGTCAAGGGTATATGGTCATGTACTGAATACACATACATGCCCAGTGCTGCCTATGCATAGGGTGTATGCTCATGTACTGGATACAC
Source organism: Pleurodeles waltl (assembly GCF_031143425.1). NCBI lineage: Eukaryota > Metazoa > Chordata > Amphibia > Caudata > Salamandridae > Pleurodeles > Pleurodeles waltl. Next base: position 703,895,357 of record NC_090444.1, read on the forward strand.
ATGCATGTCCAGTGATGCCTACGCATAGCGATGGGTATATGGCCAAATACTGGATACAAAACAGTGACTGCCTATGCATTCAGGAAAGGTATATAGTCATGTACTGGATAAACATACATGCCCAGTGACCGTCTATGCATAGATGAAGGGTATATGGTCATGTACTGAATACAAATACATGCCTAATGATCACCTATGCATAGGTGAAGGGTATATGCTCATGTACTGGATACACATACATGCCCAGTGACCGTCTATGCATGGATGAAGGGTATAAGGTCATGTACTGAATATAAATACATGCCTAATGATCACCTATGCATAGGTGAAGGGTATATGCTCATGTACTGTATACACATATATGCCCAGTAATTGCCTAAGCATAGGGAAAGGGTATTTGGCCATGTACTGGATACACATACATGCCCAGCGACTGCCTTTGCATAGTGGAAGGGTATATGGTCATATACTGTATACACATACTTGACCAGTGACTGCCTATGCATAGAGAAATTGTATTTGACCATGGACTAGATACACATACATGCCCATAGACTGCCTATGCATAACAGAAGGGTATATGGCCACGTACTTGATATACATACATGCCAAATGACCAACTATTTTTAGGGGGAGGGTATATGGTCGTGTAGTAGATACACATACGTGCTCACTGACTGCATATGGATACGGTATATGGTCAAGTACTGGAGACACATCCATACCCAGTGACTGCCTATGCATAAGGGAAAGCTGTATGGCCATGTACTGGATAACATTACAAAAGAGGCCCAGCTAAAAAAACTACCACAGGATGGATAGGAAAAAGGATTTTCCTGTTAGAAAAACCCTCACCAACCAGGGTTACCCCTTGGTGGCATGCTTCATCATTGGGTTTCTTCCCGTCTTGCTATGGAGCGGGGCATGCTACGACCCACGGGATACGTGGGAGCACTGATGTAGTTTCGTCAATGTGAATCACAGGAGGGATAGAAGTGGTGGGGTCTTGGGTGAGTTAAAAAATACCTGTCCCCTAGTAATTCCAATGATTTAATAGATCTCTTGGAGGCAGTATGATTAGAAAGGGGCTGCTGAAGTGGGGGACGTCATGTACCTGAATTCCTAGTCTACATGTTTTGGAGCCTTACCCCGAGGCTCCTCTTCACGACCAAGGTCGACTCCCTGGTGCCACTTCTTGTTTGACTACCTCTAATGAAAGCATAAAAAATACATGCTCTGTGATATGGTGCAATTCACCTTACTAGTGTGGTGTCATAAGATGATACCTGTTGTTCATGGTGTCCGTCATCGATACCTGTGGAAATACAAGAGAGGCATAGTTATCATAGCCCCAATTGTTATAGGCCGCTATATATGTTGTTTGTGGGTGTGGTGCCGCCTATTTGCAAACTGCGCCCCACTCATGGGAAGCGGCACTCGTGAATATCAGGACTGAGAGACTAAAGTACTCTCACATTCAACAGTACATGACATACTACATTTAAAACTCTTAAGCATGTAAACACATGAAACACACCAAAACAGCACACACGTGGTGCATGCGTAACATATTATGATATAGTATTTGGATTCTCATATCATAGCTCCTCCTGGAGGGATGTGTGCTTGCAGTCACACTCTAAAGATTTGGCAAAGTTTTAGAATCAATTCATCTTAGCGTATCTGTAGCGCCATGTCAACAATGTTCAAAAGGCACTTAATTCCTCAAAGAGACACTCCCGCTCTGTACCTAATGTTCACCTCCCCTGGGTCTGAAACTTGAATGCTCACATGGGAGACGATTTTAAATGTGAAGCAGCTCTTGCATCTCGGCATGCTACAGCGTGCAGCACTAGACCGCTAACTTCCCCAAGATGACGGCCTCCCGTGGAACGAAGGGGGGTACACGAGGACACTAAAAGTAGGTATCCCTTGTGGGTGCATGTAATTGCACAGAGGTCATTGGGGCTTCATGAGCTTACAGAGGCAGAACTGGGGATTCCCATATCGTTTTGATAACTATTTGGGAGTTTCTTTCTTGTGTTTAATAAAGGGTTACTCGTTCCCTTCTTACTGTGATGGTGACGTATATGTGAGTGGCTAATATTTGTTGTTGAGGGTTTGATCTTTGTGACACTATGGAATGTAAAGGAATGAGATGGACATAGGGCCTTCTGCGCTGCTGAGGTGTACCATTCATTTCAGGAGATGTATATCCCACTAATGATTAATGCGATGTTAATACTTTGTCAGCTTGTTCCAAGGTATGTTCTCATTGAGGCCAAATTGGTGTGTGTGCAATTTAGAAACCCATCATTGTTCTTTTTCAAACAGTAGTCTCTTTATGGTGTTCTATGATAACCCACTGGTAATCCTCTACTATGTGTGCATTCTCTTTGAAATGGGTGGACATTTTAGTCGTAGCCCGTCCACATCTCAGGTTACTATGGTGTTCGCAGATGTGAGTCTTAACCTTGCGGGTGGTCATCCCCACATAATGTAGGTTGCATGGACAAGTGATCATGTATATTGCTCGGTGAGTGTTACAATTGGAAAAGTCTCTAATGTCCCATGTTGTACTGTCGTTAAAGGTGACCTGTTTAGTGACCTTTGTTAGATGGCCCACACTACAGTTCCCACAGGGATAATGTCCATTGGGTAGTGGTAGGTAGTTGATAGCTTCTGGTTTACTACGAAGATGCCGTGGGCGGGTGTGTACAAGCATGTCTCTAAGACTCTTTCCCTGTTTATGTGAAAACATGGGTTTGGGAATATTTAATGAAGCACAATTGGGTGACACACGTAACTACGAAAACCTCAGGGAGGACCCTACTGATTTCCTAAAAACGAAGATCCATAGCATGGTGGAGCAAGCTTTAGCGCACAACTGGATTTCCCAGAAAGAAGGAGCAAGGAACATTTGGTCTTCCTGGATTTAAACATTATAGCCACCAATGGTGCTCTCAAAACAAGCACCCATGAAAAACCAACAGTCAAAAACTGTTTACTCCTGTTTGATAGTGCTCACCCCCACCATTTGAGAGAGAACCTACCATTTGGACAATTTTTCAGATTGAGAAGGAATTGCTCAGCGATATTAGATTACAAAAACCAAGCCCAGAGTCTAGCATCTAAACTGGAGGATAGGAAATACCCCCCAAGAATAATTAAACGAGCCATGAAGTGAGCTCGCAATAAGAAAGAAGCCCTTCTGAACACCCCTCCCCAAAAAGAGAAGGAGGAAAGACCGATATGTATCACAACATTTAACACAGCCTCCAATCAAGTAAGCAAGATCATCAACAAACAATGGGGCATCCTCAATAGTGGCTCATTAAATATTCCCAAACCCATGTTTTCACACAAACGGGGAAAGAGTCTTAGGGACATGCTTGTACACACCCGCCCACACCACCTTCGTAGTAAACCAGAAGATATCAACGACCTACCACTACCCAATGGAAATTATCCATGTGGGAACTGTAGTGTGTTCCATCTAACAAAGTTCACTAAACAGGTCACCTTTAACGACAGTACAACATGGGACATTAGAGACTTCTCCAACTGTAACACTCAGCGAGCAGTATCCATGATCACTTGTCCATGCAACCTACATTATGTGGGGATCACCACCCGCAAGGTTAAGACTCGCATCTGCGAACACGGAAGTAACCTGAGATGTGGACGGGATACGACTATAATGTCCACCCATTTCAGAGAGAAAGAACACACACTGCAGGATTACCAGTGGGTTATCCTAGAACACCATAAAGAGACTACTGTTCGAAAAAGAACAACAATGGGTTTATAAATTGCGCTCACACCAATTTGGCCTCAATGAGAATATACCTTGGAGCCAGCTGACAAAGTATTAACATCTCATTAATCATTAGTGAGATATACATCTCCTGAAATGAATGGTACACCTCAGCAGCGCAGATGATCTTATGTTCATCTCATTCCTTTACATTCCATAGTGTCACAAAGAGCAAACCCTCAACAATAAATGTTAGCCTCTCACATATATGCCACCATCACAATAAGAAGGGAACGAGTAACCCTTTATTGAACACAAGAAAGAAACTCCCAAACAATTATCAAAGTGATATTGGAATCCCCAGTTCTGCCTCTGTAAGCCCATGAAGCCCCAATGACCTCTGTGCAATTACATGCACCCACAAGGGATACCTACTTTTAGGGTCCTCGCAGACCCCCCTTCGTTCCACAGGAGGCCGCCATCTTGGGGAACTTAGCGGTCTAGTGCTGCACGCTTTAGCATGCCGAGATGCAAGCGCTGCTGCACATTTAAACTCGTCTCCCATGTGAGCAATCATGTTTCAGACCCCAGGGAGGTGAGTATTAGGTACAGAGCGGGAGTTTCGCTTTGAGGAAGTAAGTGCCTTTTGAACATTGTTTACATGGCACTACAGATACAGTAAGATGAATTGATTCTAAACTTTGCCAAATCTTTAGAGCGTGACTACAAGCACACCTCCCTCCCGGAGGAGCTATGATACACTACCGAGTAGGTTACGCATGCACTACGTGTGTGCTGTTTGGTGTGTTTCACGTGTTTACATGTTTAAAAGTTTTAAATGTAGTATGTCTTGTACTGTTGGTTGTGAGAGTACTTCAGTCTCTCAGTCCTGATTTCACGAGTGCCGTTTCCCACAAGTGGGGTGCAGTTTGCAAATAGGTGGCACCACACCCACAAACAACATATATAGCAGCCCATTACAAATGGGGGCTATGATAACTATGCCTCTCCTGTATTTCCACAGGTATCAATGACGGACACCATGAACGATAGGTATCATCTTATTACACCACATTAGTAAGGTGAATTGCACCATATCACAGAGCGTGTATTATTTATGCTTTCATTAGAGGTAGTCAAACAAGGAGTGGCACCAGGGAGTCCACCTTGGTCGTGAAGAGGAGCCTAGGGGTAAGGCTCCAAAACATGTAGACTAGGAAGTCAGGTACATTACATCCCCCTCTTCCGCAGCCCCTTTTCAATCATACCACCTCCAAGAGATCTATTAAATCATTGGAATTACTAGGAGACAGGTATTTTTAATTCACCAAAGACCCCACCACACCTATCCCTCCTGTGATTGACATTGACAAGACTACATCAGTGCTCCCACGTATCCCGTAGGTCGTAGCACGCCCGCTCTGTAGCGGAACGGGAAGAAACCCAATGATGAAGCATGCCACCAAGGGGTAACCCTGGTGGGTAGGGGGTTTTCTAACAGGAAAATCCTTTTTCCTATCCATCCTGTGGTAGTTCTTTTAACTGGGCCTCTTTTGTAATATTATATGGGCTATAAGAGGAGGACAGACCCAGCCCGACAACCTCCTTCTCCCTCTTTGTTTTTGCATGTACTCGATACACATAGATGCTCAGTGACTGCTTATGCATAGGGGTAGGCTGTTTGGTCATGTATTGGATACAATACATGCCCAGTGACTGCCTTTGCATAGTGGAAGGGTATGTGACCATGTACTGGGTACACATACATGCCCAGTAACTAACTGCCTATGCATAGTGGAAGGGTATACAGACATGTATTAGATACACATACACACCAAGTGACTGCCTATGCATAGGGGAAGGGTATATGGCCATGTACTGGCTACACATACATGTCAAATGACCACCAATGCATTGGGGTTGAGTATATGGCCATGTACTGGATACACATATATGCACAGTGATCGCCTTCACATAGGAGAAGGGTATATGGCCACGTAGTGGCTACATATACATGCCTAGTAACTACCTATGCATATGAGAAGTGTTTATGGCCATGCACTGGAACCACATACATGCCCAGTGACTACCTATGCATAGGGTATATGGTTAAGTACTGGAAACACATACATGCCCACTGACTGCCTATGCATAGGCGAAAAGTGTATGACCATGTACTGGATGCATATACATGCTCAGTGACTGCCTATGCATAGGGGTAAGGGTGTATGCCCATGTATTAGATACACATACATGCCCAGTGACAGCCTATGCATAGGGGTAGGGTATATGGCCATGTTCTTGATACACATACATGCTTAATGACTGCCTATGCATAGGGAATGATATATGGTCATCTACTGGATACACATACATGACCAGTGACCTTCTATAGATATGTGTTGGGTTGAGTATATGGCCATGCACGGGATAAACATACATGCCCAGTGACTGCCTATGCATAGGGTATATGGTCATGGACTGAATACACATAAATGCCCATTAAGTGTCTATGCATACGGGAAAGGTATATGGGCATGTACTGGATACACATACATCCCATTGACTACCTATGCAGGGGGAGGGGTAAATGGCCATATACTGGGTACACATATAAGCCCAGTGATTGCTTATGCGTATGGGAAGGATATATGGCCATGTACTGGATACAAAAACATGTCCAGTGACTGCCTATGCATAGGGTATATGATCATGGACTGGATACATATACATATCGTTTGAATGTCTATGCATAGGGGAAACATATTTAGCCATGTACTGGATAAACATACATGCCCATTGTTTACCTACGCAGAGGGGAAGGGTAAATGTCTATATACTGGATACACATATAAGCCCAGTGACTGCCTTTGCATAGTGGAAGGGTATATGGCCATGTACTTGAGACACATACATGCCCAGAGACTGCCTATGCATTGAGAAAGGGTATATGGCCATGTACTGGATACACATACATGCCCAGTGTCCACCTATGCAGAGGGGAAGGGTAAATGGCCATTTACTGGATACACATACATGCCCAGTGACCCCCTAGACATAGGGGAATTGTGTATGGCCATGTAGTGGATACATTTCCAGTGACTACCTATGCATACAGAAAGTGTATATGGCATGTACTGGAAACACATCCATGCCCAGTGACTGCCTATGCATAGGGTGTATATATAGTTAAACCCAAGAGACACATACAGGCCCAGTGACTGCCTATGCATAGGGGAAAGATGTATGGCCATATACTGGATGCACATGCATGCTCAGTGACTGCCTATGCATAGGGGTAAGGGTGTATGACCATGTATTGGATACACATACATGCCCAGTGACCACCTATGCATAGGGGTAGGGTATACGGCCATGTACTGAATATACATACATGTCTAGTGACTGCCTATGCATAAGGGAAGGGTATATGGTCATGTACTGGATACAAATACATGCCAAGTGTCAGTCTATGCATATGGATTGTGAATATGGGCATGCACTGAATACATATAAATGCCCAGTGACTGCCTATGCATAAGGGAAGGGCATATGTTCACGTACAGGAAAAACATACATGCTCAGTTACTGTCTATGCATAGGGTATATGGTTAAGTACTGAAGACAGATACATGCCCAGTGACTGCCTGTGCATAGGGGAAATGTTTATGGCGATGTACTGGAAGCACATACATGCCCAGTGACTGCCTGTGCATAGGGGTAAGGGTATATGGCCTAGTATTGGATACATTCTCATGCCCAGTGACCGCCTATGCATAGGGGTAGGGTATATGGCCACGTATTGGATACACAGAAATGCCTTGTCACTGTCTATGCATAAGGGAAGGGTATATGGTAATGTACTGGATATACATACATGCCCAGTGACCACCTATGCATATCGGTTGGAATGGGTATATGGCCATGTACTGGCTACACATACATGTCCAGTGACTGCCTTAACATTGGGTATATGGTCATGGACTGGATACACACAGATGTTCATTAAATGTCAATGCATGGAAGGAAAGGTGTATGGCCATGTACTGGATACACATACATGCCTGGTGACTGCATAAGCAGAGAAGAAGGGTATATGGCCGTATAGTGTTTACACATATAAGCCCAGTCACTGACTATGCATAGTGGAAGGATGTATGGTCATGTACTGGATAAACATGCACGCACAGTGACTGCCTACACACAGGGTGTATGGCCATGTACTGGATACACATGCATGCCCAGTGACTGCCTATGCATAGTAAAAGGGCATATGACCATGTACGAGATACACCTACATGCCAAGTGACTGCCTAAGCATAGGCGAAGGGGTTATGGCCATGTACTGGATACACATACATGCCCAGTGGCTGCATATGCATTGGGGAAGGGTATATGGCCATGTACGGAATACATATACATGCCAAATGACCACCTGTTCTTTGGGGAATGGTATATGGCCATGTAGTGCATACACACACGTGCCCAGTGACTGCCTATGCATACAGGAAGTGTATATGGTCATGTACCTGATACACATACATGCCCGGTGACTACCTATGCATAGGGTGTATAGTCAAGTACTGGAGATACATACATACCCAGTGACTGCCTATACATATGAGAACGGAGTATGGCCATGTACTGGATACACATACATGCTCAGTGACTGCCTAGACATAGGGGAAGGGTATATGGCCACGTAATTGATACATATGCATGCCCAGTGACTACCTATGAATACGGGAAGTGTATATGGCCATGTGCTGGAAACACATACATGCCCAGTGACTGCCTATGCAGAGGGTATATGGTATATGGCCATGTACTGGAAACACATACATGCCCAGTGACTGTCTATGCATAGGGTATATGGTTAAGTACTGGAGGCACACACATGCCCACTGGCTGCCTATGCATAGGGGAAAGGTGTATGGCCATGTACTGGATGCACATACATGCTCAGTGACTGCGTATTGAGAGGGGTAATTGTGTATGGGATTGTATTAGATACACTTACATGTCCAGTGAGCACCTATGCATAAAGGTAGGGCATATGGCCATGTACTGGATACACATACATGCCTAGTGACTGGCTATGCATAAGGGAAGGCTATATGGTCATCTACTGGATACACATACATGTCCAGTGACCGTTTATGCATATGGTTAGGGTTGGGTATATGGCCATGTACTGGATAGACATGCATGCCCAGTGACCGCCTATGAATAGGGTATATGGTCAAGTACTGGAGACACATTACCCAGTAACTGCCTATGCATAGGAGAAAGCTGTATGGCCATGTACTTGATACACATACAAGCTCAGTGACTGCCCATGCATAAGGGAAGGGTATATGGCCATGTACTGGATACAAATACATGCCCAGCCAGTGACTGTCTATGCATAGGGCATATGGTTAAGTACTGGAGAAACATACATACCCAATGACTGCCTATGCATAGAGCAAAGGTTGTATGGTCATTTACTGGATGCACATGCATGCCCAGTGACTGCCTATGCATGGGGTAAGGGTGTATGGCCATGTATTGGATACACATACATGCCCAGTGACCGTCCATGCATATGGGTTGGGTATATGGCCATGTACTGGATACACATACACGCCCAGTGACCGCCTTTGCATAGGGTATATTGTCATGCACTGGATACACATACATATCCACAGAATGTCTATGCGTAGGTGAAAAGTGTATGGCCATGTCCTGGATACACACACATTCCCAGTGACTGCCTATGCAGAGGGGAAGGATATATGGCCACATACTGGATACAGATACATGCCCAATAATTGCCTATGCACAAGGGTAGGGTATATGGCTATGTTCTGGATACACATACATGCCTAGTGACTGCCTATGCATAGGGAAAAGGTATGTGGTCATGTACTGGATACAAACACTTGCCCAGTGACCATCTATGCTTAGGGGTAGGGTATATGGTCATGGACTGGATACACATACACGCCCAGTGACAGCCTATGGATAGGGTGTATGGTCATGCACTAAACGTGAATTTCCACCTCAAGGACCTCAACGACCAAAACACCACTTCCCTACTCGTCAATCTTGCCACCCTCAGCCTCGGACAACTGATCACTGTGCCCACGCATGCTGCAGGACACACAATAGACCCAATTTTTACCTCACGCAACTGGTTCACCCTCAAGAATATCTCCACCCCAGACTGGACTGACCATCACTGCCTACACTTTGCCAACACTGCACCTAACAGCCGCCTCTGCGTCCCCAGGGCTCCCACAGGAAATAGAACGAAATCACTGATGAGCAACTCACCACGACCCTTGCCAAATCACCCCCACCAACGAGGCGGCAACGCAGGACGCAACCTCAACTCCTGGATCAAAGAATGAGCCAACTCCTTAGCCCCTCTCCGATCAACTTCGGTCAAGTACATCCAAAGAAAAAAAGCCAGCTGGTTCACCACCAAACTCCAAGAATCCAAACGCACCTGCAGGCACCTAGAGAAGAAATGGAGAAACAGCAAAACCAGGTAAGACCTCGCCTCCTTCCGAGCCGCCATTGCCACCCATCACCAAAGCATCAAGAACGCAAAAAAAGCCACACTCTGTTAATGCATCAACACCTCCCCGCACAACACAAGAGAACTCTTCACGGTAATCAACAAATTCACCAATCCTGCCTACAAAGCCACCAAAATACCCCTGTCACAAGACCTCTGTGACAAATTGGCCACTTTCTTCCACCGCAAGATTAAGGACATCTATGACAGCTTTCTCCTGCAGAACCCACCCAGCATCTGAACGTATGACTGACCCAGCCCCAGAGAACCCACCCAAACCGTCCATAGCTGGTCCACTCTCACCACAGAAGAGAGTGAAATCCTCATAAACAGAACTCACTCTGGAGCTCCCACAAACTCCTGTCCTCACTACATTTACAACAGAGCCAGTGCATCCATTGCCACCGAAATCCACAAGACACTGAACTGCTCCATCAAAACAGCCACCTTCCGAAGATTAGAAACACAACAAAGGTTGCCCCCTCCTGAAGAAACCCACAGCCGACTCCTCAGAGCTCAAGAATTTCTGTCCCATTTCACTGCTACCTTACCCAGCCAGAGTCCTGGAAAAAAACATAAATTCACAAAAGCGACAATTCCTCGAGGACAACAACTCTCTGGATACCCCTCAGTCTAGCTTCCGCAGCAACCACAGCACGGAGACAGCTCTTCTTGCAGCCACCGATGACATCTGCACACTCCTCGACCGCGGCCACATCGCATCACTCATACTCCTCGACCTCACAGCAGCCTTTGACACACTCTCCCATAGAAACTTATGCACCAGACTCCACGACTTAGGAATCCGCAGAAAAGCCCTGCAATGGATCCACTCCTTTCCACTGGAAGAACACAGAGAGTCAGGCTCGTACTCTTCATATGCAAACCAACAGAAGTGAGCTGCAGAGTCCTTCAGGGATCCTCCCTGAGCCTAACACTCTTCAACATCTACATGGCCCCGCTTGCAGTCATCTTCAGAAAGCACAGAATGAATATTGTGTCATACGCCGATGACACACAACTCATCATATCCCTCACTGAAGACCCGGACAAAGCTAAGAGGAACTTTCACACCAGAATGGAAGCTGTCGCCGCCTGGATGAGAGAGAGCTGTCTCAAGCTCAACTCAGACAAGGCTGAGCTCATCATCTTCGGAAACTCCACTTCAGCCTGGGCCGACTCCTGGTGGCCCACACTGCTCAGCGCACTGCCTACTCCGACTGACCACTGCTGCAACCTATGAATCATTCTCAACTCTTCCCTATCAATGACCCGACAGGTAAACGCAGTCACCTCTTACTGCTGGCACACCCTCCACCAACTCCGTAATTTCTTCAAATGGATCCCAGTCGACTGCTGCAAGATAATCACCCTCGCCCTAGTCACAAGGAAGCTCGACTACAGCAACGCACTCTACGCTGGCACCACAGCAAAGAACATCAGGAAACTACAACTCATCCAAAACATTGCCGCCAGGCTGGTCCTGAACCACCTATGCCAGGCACACGTCTCCCTGAAGATCCCTGATTGGCTCCCAGTGGAGAAGCAAATCAACTTCAGACAACTCACCCACACCTACAAGGCCCTTCACAAGATTGGACGAGCCTACCAGAACCATCGCATCTCATTCCATAACCCCATCAGACCCCTCCGTTCCACCCAGCAGGCGTTAGCCACCATCCCACACACCGGGAAAACCACCGCTGGAGGAAGATCTTTCACCTACCTCGTAGCTAAGAGCTGGAACAGCCTGCCCACACACCTCAGGCCAAGCCCATCACTCACCATCTTCAGGAAGAACCTCAAGACATGGCTCTTCAAATGAGGCCCAGACCCACCACAAGCACCTTGAAACACTTGCGGGTGAGTAGTTGCACTTTATAAAAACTGAGTGGATGCCTATGCATAGAAGAAGGGTATATGTCCATGTACTGGACACACATACATGCCCAGTGACTGCCTATGCATAGCTTTCAAGACGTTTAGGAAAAGGGTGTTGAAAAATGTTTTCAATTCTCAAACTTTTGTTAGGAATACCCAAAATAGAAAGTTAGGTGTTAATACGTCTATTTTCATATAGCCACCCACAGTGACAATGCCTGTCAGAAGCAGAACAGATTAGAAGATGTGACTTCCACAATAACATTATACTAGTGTAAATTTATAAATATTTCGAAAATGAGCTTACCACTTTGGCTGTATGATCCCAAGAGCCAGAAACAACCAACTGCTCCCCTCTTGTTAGGCTCCAATCCACACTGTAAACCTAAACAAAAGAAAACTCAGCTTGGAAAAATATCGAGCAAAACATAATATTTTAATAAAAATAAACTCATGGGCAGACAGATCGGAGCAGATTAATAAACCGCCTATTATTACCCGGGCAGTAACTAAAAATGGTAATACACCAATTTAAGGTCTGTGTGGAGGCGGGCTGCAGGTCCAAATCGATGCATGTTTGACTTGACTTTCCGAAACAGACCCCATATATTGGGATCTGTTGCTAACTATGAACTGAGGTGACCCGTTGTAATGCTACTTCTTGCCCAATGATGAACAAAACAGTATAAGCAATATCTTATATATGTTAATATGTTATTGATCCCATATTATGCACGATCTATGCATTCATGACACACGAAAGTAATGCCACTCATCCAGTCATGGACGACTACATTATACTTTTTGAGAGGGTCCTTTAGTAAACGCCCTATGCAGTTCAACTTCACATGCTTAGGAGTATTTTAATTACCAAAAATGATGCGATGCTTGTTCTAGTCAATACCTCATTGTAAGGGCACATGTCAGAGAGGTAAGGGTCGCACTGCAAGGAAACAGGTTTCGTACAGCACTTATAAGAGTTTGGTGGATGGAGAAGGCTGGGTCACTAGTGACCACTGCACCATTACATACGTTCTAAGTGACAGTACCAGCGGGAACTGATGTGCAGGCAGCTATGACAAAAAATTCACACCCCAAAGTTACTAAGGTAGACAGTTATGTTGGGTGCGCAATTACTGGTGACAACAGGTCAAATCCTGAGGTTCCCCTGAGAAAAGAAGAACTACCAATGGAATTTGTGATCCTGGGTCTGACATAGATTTTGAACAGCTTTAGATGCGGGTAGCCTAGGGGGCAGATCTAAATGGATGTTTTCAGGGACTCTGGAAATCCAACAAGGCCGGTAGCTGTTACTTCTGACCCCATAAAAATTAAAGATGGTCTCCTGATTAGGCTATTAGAGGTCAGCACGAAAGCAAACCAGAGAAATACCACATTGAACAAATTAAAGGGCAGTGCATCAGAATTAAAACTTTTTGCTTTCCTGCTCCTATTTTTTGACCCTTGTTTTGTTTGCTTTAGGACTCTGGGCATCTTACCACTGCTAAACAGTGCTAAAGTGCACATGCTCTCTCCTATAAACGTGGTATATCTGTTTTACACCTGTTTGGCATTTTTGATATACTTGTAAGACCCTTTTAAAGTGGTATACCATATTCCTGGGCATGTAAATTCAATGCTACCAGTGGGTCTGCAGCACTGATTGCACCATCCACAGAAGTAGTCTTCCCAATCTGTCACAGGCCTGCCACTGCAGAGCCTGTGAGCCCAGTTTACTGCAAATTCGACTTGGAATTTAAAATTACCTGCCAAACCTAAACTCCCCTTTTATTACACATAGGTCACCTCTAGGGTAGGCCCTATGTAGCTCTATGGGCAGGGAGCTGAGTAAGAAAAATGTAGGACATGTACTTGTATGTCTTGCATGTCCTGGTAGTGACAAATAGACTATTTCGTTTTCAGTACTGTGGGCCTGATTGTCTCACAGGTTAGCATTGAGAATTCCCTTATACCCTTTTAAGTGGCAATTCCTGATCAGAAAGGAGTAGCTTTGCCATGGTTGCTATGTTTAGAATGGTAATGATAAATCCTACTTACAATGAAGTTGGATTTCACATTACTATTTTAAAAATGCCACTTTTAGAAATTAGACATTTCTCTGTGCTTATAACTCTTGTGCTTCACAGCCTGTCTCCAATACATGTCTGACCTGGATGGCAGCTACACTTTGTGTGCACTCTCTAGACAGCCACAGCACAGGAAGGGTTGGGTGCAACAGGGGATACATCTACATTCATCTGCATGCTGAAAGTCTTCCTGGGCTGGAAGAGGAAGAGGTGGTTCACACCACATGTCAAAAGGGTGTGTCCTGCCTGCACACAGAGGGCTGATTTACCCCCTACTGATCATCTGGAGCTAGGGCTGGGGTGAAAGGAATTGTTTTGCCGTTTTAAGGGCTCCTTCGAAGTCACTCCTACATCCAAAGCATTTTGGAGTATAAGTACTGGGTCTCCGACCCTATGTTTTTAGACACTGCGAGGGTCTTGTAACTAGGTGCTACTGGCTCTACAATCTGCACATTGCCAGGAGAAACTGCCATTTGGACTACTTGCTTTGTTGAACTGATCTGCTGCCTGCTGGGATGCTGGAAGGACTGCCACTCTGCAAACTGACCTCATGCGCTGGCCTGCCTGCCTGCTACTCCCTTTGTATCCCCAGGGGTTCTCCAAGGGCTTGTTGGCTTGACCCCTGTTTCCGTGACTTATAGTAATTCAAAGGTGGTTTATTAAGTTAAAATGTAAGTTATAGGTACCACTGAACATAGGTGTGTGACTATTGCTAATTAGAAGGTGGTGTGTAAATTTTAGATTTAAGTTATAATGATAACTTTAGAATTTCTAATGTTTGTGTAGTTTAAGTATGGTTTATATGGAAAGAATAAATAAAGTTTTTCTAAATATAACATATCTCTAACCTTTGTTTTCTTCCTGGATACATAAATATATCCAAACAACTGTAAACTAATTTGGTGCTTATGGTGAGCACTCTAATGTCCTTCGGCTAAGTATGTGCTAAATAAAACTGTAAAAAACATTATAACACATTTTATCAATAACTATCTATAACATCATCGAATTTCATATTAATTATGACTTTATCAAAGCTAATCAATATAAAGTTATAAACTATCTAACACGCTGCAAAAAACTGAAAATGATTCCGCTCAACTATGACAAACTACAGTCTCATGTTTTTATGGAATAGCACAACAACCCCAGATGGCCTTTAATGGCTGGAGACAATGAAACCCAATACACATATATGTTTGCTCAAGTTGAATCAAACAACTTTGCCAAACAAATGATAATTTATTCAAAACAATTTAGGTTCCTAACAAAAAAAAATCTACATCAGTGGAGTGGGTGTGGGTGACAAAAACATGCTTGATGCTCTCCCAACGGTGATACACACACACATGCAAATGATAATCAAAGGTTTTCAGTGAGTATACAATATAAGAAAGGGTCAGCGAGTCAAGTCGATGTTTCGATCCCCTGCAGAAGAACAAGTTACTTACCTTCAGTAACGCCTTATCTGGTAGAGACATATTCTAGGTGCAGATTCCTTATCTTAGAATTTCCCCAGGTGTCAGTCTAGATATGGAGATTTTTCTTGAGCAGCACCCTTGTGTGCCATCCGGTGGCGTCGGTTGGCTCTGCATCCATCGCTGGCGTCGTGCACGCCAGACATGACATCACGGGTCCTATATTGGCGCCACTCCAGCGTGCTGACGTCAGTTTCTTTTCAGGACTTTTCCACGGCATAAGCGCCAAGCTATGAAGAATACTGACCACTGGCGCATCACAACTAGGACCCTGAATGGAAAGTCCCTTTCCATAGAAATCATTATGCAGAGCGGGGAGGATGGGTGGGTCGGTAAGGAATCTGCAATTAGAATGTCTCTACTAGATAAGCGCTACCGAAGGTCAGTAACTTGTTCATCTGATAGAGACTTATAGTTGGAGATTCTTTACCTTAGAATAGATATCCAAGCAATACCATCCCTGGAGGTGTGCTGCGAACCAAGATCATACTATGAACTCCTGCAGGATCGAACAGGCAAAGTACTCATCCCTTTGGACCTGATTGTCCAGGCAGTAGTGTTTGGTTAATGTGTGGAAGGATGTCCAGGTTGCCGCCTGAAAGATGTCCAGGACTGGAACTAATGCACTGGATGCAGCTGTCACTCTGGTTGAGTGAGCGCAAAAACCTTCCAGGGGGTTGCTTTTTATCCAATGTGTAGCACATATTGATGTAGAACAACCCATCTGGAGACGGTACTCTTCTGCACTGTCCCATCTTTCTTCGCACCCACATAATCAATAAAGAGTTGATCATCCACCTAGAACTCTTTGGTACGATCAAGGCAGAACGCTAATGCTTTTTTTGGGTCCAGGCGGTGAAGTCTCTCCTCCTCCTTAGAAGGATGAGGGGTGCATAAAAAGTAGGCAAGGAATTGGATTGGCCTAAACGAAAGGGTGTGACCACCTTTGGCAAAAAGGAAGCCCTAGTGCGAAACACCACTTTGTCAGGATAGGTGGAGAGGTAGGGTGACTTAGATGACAATGCCTGCAGCTCGCGCACCCTGTGGGCAGAGGTAATGTCCACAAGGAAGGCTGTTTTTAATGTCAGAAGCCTGAGAGGACAATTGTGGACAGGCTCAAAAGGAGTGCACACGAGGAATGTCCGAACCAAATTCAAATCCCATTGGGACATGATGAATGGAGATGGAGGAAACATAAGAGTAAGGCCTTTAAGGAACCTATTTACAGTACAGGATAGAGAGATAGCAGACAAATAACCCTTAAGGGTGCCCAAAGTGGAGCCCTGGTGGGACAAAGAAAGATTATATAGAGGATCTCAGAAAGAGGGGGGGTCAACAGACTTGTCTGTGCACCATGTCACAAATGTATTCCATCGATAGGTGTGTACCGTTTTGGTGGTGGGACGCCTGGCTGCAAAGATAACGTTACAGACTTCGAGCGGAAGGTCCATAGCTGTCAACTACCGCCGCTCAATCTCCACCCAAGAAGGCAGAAACTGGACAGGTTTGGGTGTTGCAACAAAAGATCCTCCCGAAAGGGCAGTCTGATTAGAGGATCGATTACCATGCTCAACAGCTCAGGATACCACACTCTTTGAGCCCAGTCTAGAGCCACAAGGATTACTTGGGCCCCATCATTCTTGATCTTCTTCAGAACTCTGGGCAGAAGTGGTATGGGCGCAAATGCATACAGGAGGCTAGAGCTCCACTTGCGCTGAAAAGAGTCACAGAACGAGTGTCGACTTGGAAACTCCAATGCACAAAACTACTGACATTGCATGTTTTCTGCAGACGCGAACAGATATAACCAGGACTCTGCCTACTGCTGAAAGAGACATTGCGCCATCTCCGGATGGAGATGCCATTTATGACCGACCAGGCATTGTTGGCTGAGTTTGTCCGCTTCTGTGTTCAGAGAGCCCGCCAGGTGTTGAACAACCAGGGAAATGCCCTGATATTCCAGCCATGTCCAGAGGTGCAGAGCCTCCTGACAAAGGGTCCACAACCCCACCCTGCCCTGCTTGTTGCAGTAGCAAATGGTAGTGGTGTTGTCCATCAACACCTGGACTACCTTTCCTTTGAGAGAGGGAAGAAATGCGTACAATGCAAGTCTGATCACCCAGAGCTCAAAAAGGTTGATGTGGAGTCCGGAATCTGCTGGAGACTAGATGCCTCTGATCTACGCATCTCCCAGGTGACCGCCACATCCCAAGAGTGATGCATCTATCACTACAGTCAGATCTGGTTTGGGAAGGGAGAGGGATCTGCCTCTGACCCAATCGCGGTTCGTAAGCCACCACTGCAGATCTTGTGCAGTTCCCTCCAAGATCTGGAACATGTCGGAGAGATACCCCTGAAGTTGCACCCAGTGGAACTTCAGGTCCCACTGCAGAGCCTGCATATGCCATTTGGCCAGATTCAATGATAAGATACAAGAGGCCATGAGGCCCAGCAGCCTCAGAATCATTCTTACCGAAATCGAGGATAGAGGCTGAAACATTAGTATGATAGCTTAAATATACTGGACTCTCCGCTTGGGAGGATAAGCCCGAAACTGCACTGTGTCCAGAACTGCAACAATGAAAGGGAGCATCTGAGAGGGAGTCACGTGTGACTTCAGCACGTTTATAGTGAACCTCCTAAGAATTCAGGAGTTCCACCATAGTCTGAAGGTGGGAGACCACAGCATGGGGCGAGCCTGCCTTCAACAACCAGTCGTCAAGATAGGGAAAGACTGAAACCCCCGATCTGCACAGATGAGCTGTGACCACCGTTTTCACCTTGGTGAACATCGAGGGGTGCTGGTAAGGCCAAAGGGGAGCATGGTGAACTGAAAATGCTCATGGCTTACCGTGAACCACAAGTAACGTCTGGGGGCAGGTAGGACAGGAATGTGGAAGTCCAACTCTACCATCCAATCTCCTGGGTCCAGAGAAGATAGAACCTGAGCCAGAGTGAGCATTTTGAACTTTTCCTTTTTGTGGAAGAGATTGAGGGACCAAAGGTCTAGGATAGGGCACAGGCCCATGTCCTTTTTGGGCATCAGAAAGTAGTGGGAATAACAACCACAACCTACTTTTGGCACACGGACCCTCTCTATGGCTCCCTTGGCCAAGAGAGCCATACCCTCCTCGCAGAGAAGTGCCAAGTGATCCTCCATCATCCAGTCATAGGATGGTGGCATGGATGGAGGGATAGTCTTGAAGGGGAGGGAGTAGCCTCTTCAGACTATTTGGAAAACCCACTTGTCTGACGTGATGGACTGCTAGTGGAGCAGGTGATGGCGAATCCTGCCTCCGACTGGTCCCTGGTACAGAATTGTCAGACTAGGAAGGTTTGGAGGCAGCTGTGGGGGTGGGAACAAGTGGACTGCCGGACCACTGGCTCCCTGAGGATGGTGGATCTCTTCAGAGGTTGGCCAGCATGCACGGCATGGTGGCTGGAGGGGAACGGACATGATGAAACACCCCTTCCATAGCCACGAAAGGGGCAAAAAGCAGACTGATGGGGGTTAGAGGCAGCTGCGAGACCCAAGGACCTGGCCATAGCACAAGAATCCCTGAAGAACAAGAGTGCCGAGTCTGCTTTGTCCCCAAAGGGACAAGTGCCATCAAACGGCATGTCCATGAGGGTAGAGTGGACATCCCTAAAAAAGCCAGATGTCCTCAACCAGGCGTGGTGCCTCAAGACCACCGTCAATAGAACCGCTCTGCCAAGTGAGTCGGCTGTGTCCACCCCACATCGGATTGTGAACTTCACTGCATCTCTTCCATCAGCAACAACTCAGGAACGAATAGCGTGAGCCTATTCTGAGAGCTGTGGCAGCACTTGCGCAACCGTGCCCCATAGAGTATGGGTATAATGGCTCAAAAAGCACGCAGAGTTTATGTACCGCAATGCCAGACTGGAGAAAGAGAACATTTTCTTCCCAAGTTGGTCCAGCCTCTTGGATTCCCTATCCAGGGGTGCAGACGGGAATGCACCCTGGAAAACAGAGGCTTGGATAACCACTAGAAGTCTCTATCAGATTGAAAGGATCTTCACAGGACTCGAGTCCAAGAAGCTTTATTTGATATTAGCAAACCATAAAATAAGACATATAGATATAAACAGTTAAAAAGGAAAACACAACCAAGTAATATATTTGTTTGGCTTAAAATAAAGTACCACTGTGCAATTAAAAGAGGTTATGTTAAGAATATATTTCATGTAAAATACATTATCAGCAGATATGAGTAAGTAAAAAGAACAACCAAATAATTCATACTCAGTAAAAGGTGCTACTGTTTCCTAACAATTCTCCTGGTCTTCATTATGGCATCTTAGACTCTATACACAGTCTGACAAACTTCACCTGTCTGGAGTAACCGCAGGTACTCCAGAGCCTCTTTACATTTCTGAATACTTAAGATTCTAAATAGTTGTCTAAAACTACAAATACGCTGTTCTTTGTACAGCTCAAAACAGAAAAACAAATGGAGTTGTGATTGAGTTGCTCAGTTATTACAGGGACATGGCAGCAAAGATTTATTGGTAAACACATTTGAGGGATACGACACCAGAAAATGCACCAGTCCAAGCCTATATCTAACCAAGTGAAACCTTTGCTTATGAGGTATTTTAAGCAGATAGGGTTCAATATCTGGGGTAGTGCTCAGAGGAAGATACAATTTGACTAACCCTCTTCTTCCTGTCCAACGCCCATCTATTCTCAACTAAAAACTTAAATAATGCACCTTTTACTATAGATCTATCCAACTGTCTAATACACAATGAGTTGTCAAAAATATCCATTCTGTTGACTGCTTGAAGATCCTCTCTAACATGGAAAAGAAACCCTGCCAATCTGAGGCAATCAGACAACACTGAGTCAGGGCTGCTTCTGGTCTGGACCAGACTGACAGCTAGAGCAAAGTAGGCGCTAATCTCAGTGTATCCCCCAGATATTAGAGGCCTAATTCTTCATAAGCAATCATTGCTGGGACACTATTAGTGAGTGACAGAAGACCCTATTTTCACGTGTTTGCAAATCAGAGCACTGTATGTGTCCCCAGACCCCACCCTCCGTAGGAAGCGACTCTGACTGGTATTGTTTTGTATATTGTGATTGCAGCATCCAAAGGCATGGTCCCTAACTTGGCAGCAAGCTCAAACAAGGGGGCTGTTCAAACTGGGAGAGTCGAATGTCCCTCAAATGCTTCCAGGAGTTCAAACTATCAAACAAGACCCCTAGGTAAGTAAACATAGGCACACAGATGAGTGGAGAACCATGTATGTGAAAAGTTGCCAACATGCTCCGGGGACAGCCAAAGACCATGGCAAAAATTTTCGATTTGTTTAACAATAGACGTAAGTCAGACATAAATCACAAAAAAGAATTTGATAGTTTCTGCAAGCCCCGTTCTGTTCTGGCCTTCAGAACACAATAGTCTGCATACATAAGTACAGGTGGCAGACATTCCTCTGCCTTGGGCAGATTGGAAAAAGTATTTATCACGTGCTCATCAAGGTCATTGATATAGAAACTAAAAGGAACAATGCCATCATGCACCCATGCCTGACCCCTTTTCTGATGTTTATGTAGGGGGTGCATTCGCCACCTGGACCAAATCCGATGCTACCCTTGACATCTGTGTGCAACTGGGCAAGTAAGTGCAAAACTTTTGGGGTTAGCACCCTCATCCATTATCAAATTCCACAGCTTAGGCCTTATCACATTATCAAACCCCGCACTGAGGTCCATAAATGGCAATAAGAGAAATCCTTCTTTCGCAACAACTTATTTACTTATAATTAAATTAAGATTCAGACACTGGTCAACCGTCCCTAAGCCCCGTCTAAAGCCATACTGTGCCGATCTTAACATACCCTTATCATTGGACCAGGTTTCAAGGTGATCCAACAGCACTCTGCCCAGTAACTTGGCCGCTGAATCAATTAAAGATATGGGCCGGTAACAGTGCGTGTCACTCCTATCACCCTTTTTTAAAATTGGGACAATAATTGCCCTTGGTCAGGATTTGTGGGGATCATGACGGCCAGAGCTACACAACACATTTGCTAGGACAGGAGCCCAAAATGCCACATTGTACTTAAAAATATCTACAGTGACTCCATCCAGCCCTGGTGCTTTGTTACTCAGGCTTCTGTTTACAGCCGAGATTACATGCGTAACAGTAATTATGAGTTGATCAGCGCCTTCCTGGCTGGGTGTATCCCTTGTGAGGCTGCTCTCACTGCAAGGTGTTACTTGCAAATCATACAGTTTGGTAAAATAATCGACCCAGGTGTGCTCTGGGATGTTCACATCTGTACAACTAGTAGGGCAGTTGGAAAAAAAAGTGTAGGGTGTTTGTTAGTACAAGCAATGGTAAGCTGTTCCCAGGCTTCTCTTCTGATTTCATCTTTTCTCTTTAGAATAGCCTCTTTATAAAGCTTTCTAGTACTCCTGATTTCTACTACGTCCCTAGGGGTACTTGTAAGAACTTTGATGAGATTACTAGGAGCATGTGAACAAGACTGATCGAACCATTTATTAGGCTTTGGAGGGTATTTTCATTTGGGAACCATAAGGTGCTCAGACACTGTTATACTGTGCCGGGATGCACGATTGTTCTCTTGAGCCCGAGAGCTTATCTCGAGCCCGAGGGCGCTTGTGCTCTCGGATAGAACGTGAAGGCAGTTTTGAAATGGAGGGAGCGGTTGTGGAGGAAAAACGCATCTTCGCTCTAGTAGGTCGAATAAAGAGGAGTTACACTTGATATTTTGAGGAGTGTTATGTCGTCTTTTACAACATTATTTTGGCGACGATTCGTGTGGGTTTCGACCTACTAGAGCACGATCACCAGCCTGACGACATCGCAATCTGGACACTTGGTGTACCTGTACCTGTGCCTGAGCAGTGGGTTGCTGCTGACAGCTCTTGCTTCGACATCTCTGGTGAAAGAACAGCGCAGCGGAGTACACGCGTTGTTCCAGGCATTTGAAGAGCGTTGTGTGAGGTACAGGAGCGGCATCTCGTTATTGGCTCACGTTGTAAGGGGAGTGTGCTTCTTAAAGCAACACTACGTCTGGGTGGCATTCATTCCAGGCATTTCAAGATAGTCTTGTGAGGTACAGTAGCGGCGCCTTGTCATTGGCTCAGGTTTTTAAAGGGCACTTTGCTTCCTTAACCCCTTTGCTGCCAGGCCTTTTCCCCCTCCTGTGCCAGGCCTTTTTTTGCCTATTTGGGGCAGTTCGCGCTTAGGCCCTCATAACTTTTTGTCCACATACGCTAACCAAGCCAAATTTGCGTCCTTTTTTTCCAACATCCTAGGGATTCTAGAGGTACCCAGACTTTGTGGGTTCCCCTGAAGGAGGCCAAGAAATTGGCCAAAATACAGTGAAAATTTCGTTTTTTTCAAAAAAATTGGAAAAAGTGGCTGCAGAAGAAGGCTTGTGGTGTTTCCCCTGAAAATGGCATCAACAAAGGGTTTGCGGTGCTAAACTCAGCAGCTTCCCAGCTTTCAGGAACAGGCAGACTTGAATCAGAAAACCAATTTTTCAACACAATTTTGGCATTTTACTGGGGCATACCCCATTTGTGCAATTTTTTGTGCTTTCAGCCTCCTTCCAGTCAGTGACAGGAATGGTCATGAAACCAATGCTGGATCCCAGACACCTAAACATTTCTGAAAAGTAGACAAAATTCTGAATTCAGCAAGGGGTCATTTGTGTAGATCCTACAAGGGTTTCCTACAGAAAATAACAGCTGAAAAAGAAAAATATTGAAATTGAGGTGAAAAAACCATCAATTTTTCTCTACGTTTTACTCTGTAACTTTTCCCTGCAATGTCAGATTATCGAAAGCAATATACCGTTACGTCTGCTGGACTCCTCTGGTTGCGGGGATATATAGGGTTTGTAGGTTCATCAAGAACCCGAGGAACCCAGAGCCAATAAATGAGCTGCACCCTGCAGTGCGTTTTCATTCTATACCGGGTATACAACAATTCATTTGCTGAAATATAAGGAGTAACAAATTGCTATCAAGAAAACCTTTGCATTTCCAAAAAGGGCACAAGATAAGGTGTTGAGGAGCAGTGGTTATTTGCACATCTCTGAATTCCGGGGTGACCATAGTAGCACGTCAATTACAGGGAATTTCTCAAATAGATGTCTTTTTTACACACACTCCTATATTTGGAAGGAAAAAATGTAGAGAAAGACAAGGGGCAATAGTACTTGTTTTGCTAATCTATGTTCCCCCAAGTCTCCCGATAAAAATGGTACCTCACTTGTGTGGGTAGGCCTAGCACCCGCGACAGGATATGCCCCAAAACACAACGTGGACACATCACAGAAAACAGAGCTGTTTTTAGCAAAGTGACTACCTGTAGATTTTGGCCTCTAGCTCAGCCGCCACCTAGGGAAACCTACCAAACCTGTGCATTTCTGAAAACTAGAGACCTAGGGGAATCCAAGGAGGGGTGACTTGTGTGGCTCGGACCAGGTTCTGTTACCCAGAATCCTTTGCAAACCTCAAAATTTGGCTAAAAAAACACATGTTCCTCACATTTCTGTGGCAGAAAGTTCTGGAATCTGAGAGGAGCCACAAATTTCCTTCCACCCAGCGTTCCCCTACGTCTCCCGATAAAAATGATACCTCACTTGTGTGGGTAGGCCTAGCACCCGCGACAGGATATGCCCCAAAACACAACGTGGACACATCACAGAAAACAGAGCTGTTTTTAGCAAAGTGACTACCTGTAGATTTTGGCCTCTAGCTCAGCCGCCACCTAGGGAAACCTACCAAACCTGTGCATTTCTGAAAACTAGAGACCTAGGGGAATCCAAGGAGGGGTGACTTGTGTGGCTCGGACCAGGTTCTGTTACCCAGAATCCTTTGCAAACCTCAAAATTTGGCTAAAAAAACACATGTTCCTCACATTTCTGTGGCAGAAAGTTCTGGAATCTGAGAGGAGCCACAAATTTCCTTCCACCCAGCGTTCCCCCACGTCTCCCGATAAAAATGATACCTCACTTGTGTGGGTAGGCCTAGCGCCCGGGACAGGATATGCCCCAAAACACAACGTGGACATATCACAGAAAACAGAGCAGTTTTTAGCAAAGTGACTACCTGTAGATTTTGGCCTCTTGCTCAGCCGCCACCTAGGGAAACCTACCAAACCTGTGCATTTCTGAAAACTAGAGACCTAGGGGAATCCAAGGAGGGGTGACTTGCGGGGCTCGGACCACGTTCTGTTACCCAGAATCCTTTGCAAACCTCAAAATATGGCTAAAAAAACACATGTTCCTCACATTTCTGTGGCAGAAAGTTCTGGAATCTGAGAGGAGCCACAAATTTCCTTCCACCCAGCGTTCCCCCACGTCTCCCGATAAAAATGATACCTCACTTGTGTGGGTAGGCCTAGCGCCCGCGACAGGATATGCCCCAAAACACAACGTGGACATATCACAGAAAACAGAGCTGTTTTTAGCAAAGTGACTACCTGTAGATTTTGGCCTCTAGCTCAGCCGCCACCTAGGGAAACCTACCAAACCTGTGCATTTCTGAAAACTAGAGACCTAGGGGAATCTAAGGAGGGGTGACTTGCGGGGCTCGGACCAGGTTCTGTTACCCAGAATCCTTTTCAAACCTCAAAATATGGCTAAAAAAACACATGTTCCTCACATTTCTGTGGCAGAAAGTTCTGGAATCTGAGAGGAGCCACAAATTTCCTTCCACCCAGCGTTCCCCCACGTCTCCCGATAAAAATGATACCTCACTTGTGTGGGTAGGCCTAGCGCCCGCGACAGGATATGCCCCAAAACACAACGTGGACATATCACAGAAAACAGAGCTGTTTTTAGCAAAGTGACTACCTGTAGATTTTGGCCTCTAGCTCAGCCGCCACCTAGGGAAACCTACCAAACCTGTGCATTTCTGAAAACTAGAGACCTAGGGGAATCCAAGGAGGGGTGACTTGCGGGGCTCGGACCAGGTTCTGTTACCCAGAATCCTTTGCAAATCTCAAAATTTGGCTAAAAAAACACATGTTCCTCACATTTCTGTGGCAGAAAGTTCTGGAATCTGAGAGGAGCCACAAATTTCCTTCCATCCAGCGTTCCCCCACGTCTCCCGATAAAAATGATACCTCACTTGTGTGGGTAGGCCTAGCGCCCGCGACAGGATATGCCCCAAAACACAACGTGGACATATCACAGAAAACAGAGCTGTTTTTAGCAAAGTGACTACCTGTAGATTTTGGCCTCTAGCTCAGCCGCCACCTAGGGAAACCTACCAAACCTGTGCATTTCTGAAAACTAGAGACCTAGGGGAATCCAAGGAGGGGTGACTTGCGGGGCTCGGACCAGGTTCTGTTACCCAGAATCCTTTGCAAACCTCAAAATTTGGCTAAAAAAACACATGTTCCTCACATTTCTGTGGCAGAAAGTTCTGGAATCTGAGAGGAGCCACAAATTTCCTTCCACTCAGCGTTCCCCCACGTCTCTCGATAAAAATGATACCTCACTTGTGTGGGTAGGCCTAGCGCCCGCGACAGGATATGCCCCAAAACACAACGTGGACATATCACAGAAAACAGAGCTGTTTTTAGCAAAGTGACTACCTGTAGATTTTGGCCTCTAGCTCAGCCGCCACCTAGGGAAACCTACCAAACCTGTGCATTTCTGAAAACTAGAGACCTAGGGGAATCCAAGGAGGGGTGACTTGCGGGGCTCGGACCAGGTTCTGTTACCCAGAATCCTTTGCAAATCTCAAAATTTGGCTAAAAAAACACATGTTCCTCACATTTCTGTGGCAGAAAGTTCTGAAATCTGAGAGGAGCCACAAATTTCCTTCCACCCAGCGTTCCCCCACGTCTCCCGATAAAAATGATACCTCACTTGTGTGGGTAGGCCTAGCGCCCGCGACAGGATATGCCCCAAAACACAACGTGGACATATCACAGAAAACAGAGCTGTTTTTAGCAAAGTGACTACCTGTAGATTTTGGCCTCTAGCTCAGCCGGCACCTAGGGAAACCTACCAAACCTGTGCATTTCTGAAAACTAGAGACCTAGGGGAATCCAAGGAGGGGTGACTTGTGTGGCTCGGACCAGGTTCTGTTACCCAGAATCCTTTGCAAACCTCAAAATTTGGCTAAAAAAACACATGTTCCTCACATTCCTGTGGCAGAAAGTTCTGGAATCTGAGAGGAGCCACAAATTTCCTTCCACCCAGCGTTCCCCCACGTCTCCCGATAAAAATGATACCTCACTTGTGTGGGTAGGCCTAGCGCCCGCGACAGGATATGCCCCAAAACACAACGTGGACACATCACAGAAAACAGAGCTGTTTTTAGCAAAGTGACTACCTGGAGATTTTGGCCTCTAGCTCAGCCGCCACCTAGGGAAACCTACCAAACCTGTACATTTCTGAAAACTAGAGACCTAGGGGAATCCAAGGAGGGGTGACTTGTGTGGCTCGGACCAGGTTCTGTTACCCAGAAGCCTTTGCAAACCTCAAAATTTGGCTAAAAAAACACATGTCCCTCACATTTCTGTGGCAGAAAGTTCTGGAATCTGAGAGGAGCTACAAATTTCCTTCCACCCAGCGTTCCCCCAAGTCTCCCGATAAAAATGATACCTCACTTGCGTGGGTAGGCCTAGCGCCGGCGACAGGAAACACCCCAAAGCGCAACGTGGACACATCCTAAATTTTGGAAAAAAACAGAGGTGTTTTTTGCGAAGTGCCTACCTGTAGATTTTGGCCTCTAGCTCAGCCGGCACCTAGGGAAACCTACCAAACCTGTGCATTTCTGAAAACTAGAGACCTAGGGGAATCCAAGGAGGGGTGACTTGCGGGGCTCGGACCAGGTTCTGTTACCCAGAATCCTTTGCAAACCTCAAAATTTGGCTAAAAAAACACATGTTCCTCACATTTCTGTGGCAGAAAGTTCTGGAATCTGAGAGGAGCCACAAATTTCCTTCCACCCAGCGTTCCCCCACGTCTCTCGATAAAAATGATACCTCACTTGTGTGGGTAGGCCTAGCGCCCGCGACAGGATATGCCCCAAAACACAACGTGGACATATCACAGAAAACAGAGCTGTTTTTAGCAAAGTGACTACCTGTAGATTTTGGCCTCTAGCTCAGCCGCCACCTAGGGAAACCTACCAAACCTGTGCATTTCTGAAAACTAGAGACCTAGGGGAATCCAAGGAGGGGTGACTTGCGGGGCTCGGACCAGGTTCTGTTACCCAGAATCCTTTGCAAATCTCAAAATTTGGCTAAAAAAACACATGTTCCTCACATTTCTGTGGCAGAAAGTTCTGAAATCTGAGAGGAGCCACAAATTTCCTTCCACCCAGCGTTCCCCCACGTCTCCCGATAAAAATGATACCTCACTTGTGTGGGTAGGCCTAGCGCCCGCGACAGGATATGTCCCAAAACACAACGTGGACATATCACAGAAAACAGAGCTGTTTTTAGCAAAGTGACTACCTGTAGATTTTGGCCTCTAGCTCAGCCGGCACCTAGGGAAACCTACCAAACCTGTGCATTTCTGAAAACTAGAGACCTAGGGGAATCCAAGGAGGGGTGACTTGTGTGGCTCGGACCAGGTTCTGTTACCCAGAATCCTTTGCAAACCTCAAAATTTGGCTAAAAAAACACATGTTCCTCACATTCCTGTGGCAGAAAGTTCTGGAATCTGAGAGGAGCCACAAATTTCCTTCCACCCAGCGTTCCCCCACGTCTCCCGATAAAAATGATACCTCACTTGTGTGGGTAGGCCTAGCGCCCGCGACAGGATATGCCCCAAAACACAACGTGGACACATCACAGAAAACAGAGCTGTTTTTAGCAAAGTGACTACCTGGAGATTTTGGCCTCTAGCTCAGCCGCCACCTAGGGAAACCTACCAAACCTGTACATTTCTGAAAACTAGAGACCTAGGGGAATCCAAGGAGGGGTGACTTGTGTGGCTCGGACCAGGTTCTGTTACCCAGAATCCTTTGCAAACCTCAAAATTTGGCTAAAAAAACACATGTCCCTCACATTTCTGTGGCAGAAAGTTCTGGAATCTGAGAGGAGCTACAAATTTCCTTCCACCCAGCGTTCCCCCAAGTCTCCCGATAAAAATGATACCTCACTTGCGTGGGTAGGCCTAGCGCCGGCGACAGGAAACACCCCAAAGCGCAACGTGGACACATCCTAAATTTTGGAAAAAAACAGAGGTGTTTTTTGCGAAGTGCCTACCTGTAGATTTTGGCCTCTAGCTCAGCCGGCACCTAGGGAAACCTACCAAACCTGTGCATTTCTGAAAACTAGAGACCTAGGGGAATCCAAGGAGGGGTGACTTGCGGGGCTCGGACCAGGTTCTGTTACCCAGAATCCTTTGCAAACCTCAAAATTTAGCTAAAAAAACACATGTCCCTCACATTTCTGTGGCAGAAAGTTCTGGAATCTGAGAGGAGCTACAAATTTCCTTCCACCCAGCGTTCCCCCAAGTCTCCCGATAAAAATGATACCTCACTTGCGTGGGTAGGCCTAGCGCCGGCGACAGGAAACACCCCAAAGCGCAACGTGGACACATCCTAAATTTTGGAAAAAAACAGAGGTGTTTTTTGCGAAGTGCCTACCTGTAGATTTTGGCCTCTAGCTCAGCCGGCACCTAGGGAAACCTACCAAACCTGTGCATTTCTGAAAACTAGAGACCTAGGGGAATCCAAGGAGGGGTGACTTGCGGGGCTCGGACCAGGTTCTGTTACCCAGAATCCTTTGCAAACCTCAAAATTTGGCTAAAAATACACATGTTACTCACATTTCTGTGGCAGAAAGTTCTGGAATCTGAGAGGAGCCACAAATTTCCTTCTACCCAGCGTTCCCCCAAGTCTCCCGATAAAAATGATACCTCACTTGTGTGGGTAGGACTAGCGCCCACGAAAGGAAAGGGCCCAAAACACAACGTGGACACATCACATTTTTTTTATAAAAAGCAGTGCCTACCTGTGGATTTTGGCCTGTAGCTCAGCCGACACCTGAGGAAACCTAGCAAACCAGTGCATTTTTGAAAACTAGAAACCTAGGGTAATCCAAGATGGGGTGACTTGCGGGGCTCTGACCAGGTTATGTTACCCAGAATCCTTTGCAAACATCAAAATTTGGCCCAAAAAACACTTTTTCCTCTCATTTCGGTGACAGAAAGTTCTGGAATCTGAGAGGAGCCACAAATTTCCTTCCACCCAGCGTTCCGCTAAGTCTCTCGATAAAAATGGTACATCACTTCTGTGGGTAGGCCTAGCGCCCACAAAAGGAAATGGCCCAAAACACAACGTGGACACAACATATTTTTTCACAGAAAACAGAGGTGTTTTTTGCAAGGTGCCTACCTGTGGTGTTTGGCCTGTAGCTCAGCCGGCCCCAGGGGGGGGGGGGGCAGAAATGCCCTAAAATAAATTTGCCCCCCCAACCCCCACCCTCCCCCGCCGGGAGCGACCCTTGCCTACGGGGTCGCTCCCCCTGCGTGACATTGGCACCAAAAAACAAATCCCCGGTGCCTAGTGGTTTCTGCCCCCTTGGGGGCAGGTTGACCTAAACTCAGCCAATCTGCCCCCAAGGGGGGCAGAAATGGCCTAAATACAATTTGTCCCCCAGAGGAGCGACTTTTGCCTGATGGGTCGCTCCCCATCTCTAAAAAAACAAAACAAAGAAAAAAAAGAAAAATTCTCCTGGCGCCTAGAGGTTTCTGCCCCCCCTCCCCCCCTGGGGGCAGAAATGGCCTAAAATAAATTTGCCCCCCCAACACCCACCCCCCCCCGGGAGCGACCCTTGCCTACGGGGTCGCTCCCCCTGCGTGACATTGGCGCCAAAAAACAAATCCCCAGTGCCTAGTGGTTTCTGCCCCCTTGGGGGCAGATTGACCTAAAATTGGCCAATCTGCCCCCAGGGGGGCAGAAATGGTCTAAATACAATTTGCCCCCCCAGGGGAGCGACCCTTGCCTGATGGGTCGCTCCCCATCTCTAAAAAAAGAAACAACTAAAAAAAAAAAAACACAAAAAAAATTGCCCTGGTGCCTAGAGTGTTCTTCCCCCCCCCTGGGGGCAGTTCGGCCTAATAATAGGCCGATCTGTCCCCCGGGGGGGCAGAAATGGCCTAAAATAAATTTGCCCCCCCAACCCCCATCCCCCCCCCGGGAGCGACCCTTGCCTACGGGGTCGCTCCCCCTGCGTGACATTGGCGCCAAAAAACAAATCCCCGGTGCCTAGTGGTTTCTGCCCCCTTGGGGGCAGATTGACCTAAAATTGGCCAATCTGCCCCCAGGGGGGCAGAAATGGTCTAAATACAATTTGCCCCCCCAGGGGAGCGACCCTTGCCTGATGGGTCGCTCCCCATCTCTAAAAAAAGAAACAACAAAAAAAAAACACACAAAAAAAAAATTGCCCTGGCGCCTAGAGTGTTCTGCCCCCCCCCCCCCGGGGGGCAGTTCGGCCTAATAATAGGCCGATCTGTCCCCCGGGGGGGCAGAAATGGCCTAAAATAAATTTGCCCCCCCAACCCCCACCCCCCCCCGGGAGCGACCCTTGCCTACGGGGTCGCTCCCCCTGCGTGACATTGGTGCCAAAAAACAAATCCCCGGTGCCTAGTGGTTTCTGCCCCCTTGGGGGCAGATTGACCTAAAATTGGCCAATCTGCCCCCAGGGGGGCAGAAATGGTCTAAATACAATTTGCCCCCCCAGGGGAGCGACCCTTGCCTGATGGGTCGCTCCCCATCTCTAAAAAAAGAAACAACAAAAAAAAAAAACACAAAAAAAAAATTGCCCTGGCGCCTAGAGTGTTCTGCCACCCCCCCGGGGGCAGTTCGGCCTAATAATAGGCCGATCTGTCCCCCGGGGGGGCAGAAATGGCCTAAAATAAATTTGCCCCCCCAACCCCCCACCCCCCCCCCCGGGAGCGACCCTTGCCTACGGGGTCGCTCCCCCTGCGTGACATTGGCGCCAAAAAACAAATCCCCGGTGCCTAGTGGTTTCTGCCCCTTTGGGGGCAGATTGACCTAAAATTGGCCAATCTGCCCCAAGGGGGGCAGAAATGGTCTAAATACAATTTGCCCCCCCAGGGGAGCGACCCTTGCCTGATGGGTCGCTCCCCATCTCTAAAAAAAGAAACAACAAAAAAAAAAAACACAAAAAAAAAATTGCCCTGGCGCCTAGAGTGTTCTGCCACCCCCCCGGGGGCAGTTCGGCCTAATAATAGGCCGATCTGTCCCCCGGGGGGGCAGAAATGGCCTAAAATAAATTTGCCCCCCCAACCCCCACCCCCCCCCCCCCCGGGAGCGACCCTTGCCTACGGGGTCGCTCCCCCTGCGTGACATTGGCGCCAAAAAACAAATCCCCGGTGCCTAGTGGTTTCTGCCCCTTTGGGGGCAGATTGACCTAAAATTGGCCAATCTGCCCCAAGGGGGGCAGAAATGGTCTAAATACAATTTGCCCCCCCAGGGGAGCGACCCTTGCCTGATGGGTCGCTCCCCATCTCTAAAAAAAGAAACAACAAAAAAACAAAACACAAAAAAAAAATTGCCCTGGCGCCTAGAGTGTTCTGCCCCCCCCCCGGGGGCAGTTCGGCCTAATAATAGGCCGATCTGTCCCCCGGGGGGGCAGAAATGGCCTAAAATAAATTTGCCCCCCCAACCCCCACCCCCCCCCCCGGGAGCGACCCTTGCCTACGGGGTCGCTCCCCCTGCGTGACATTGGCGCCAAAAAACAAATCCCCGGTGCCTAGTGATTTCTGCCCCCTTGGGGGCAGATTGACCTAAAATTGGCCAATCTGCCCCCAGGGGGGCAGAAATGGTCTAAATACAATTTGCCCCCCCAGGGGAGCGACCCTTGCCTGATGGGTCGCTCCCCATCTCTAAAAAAAGAAACAACAAAAAAAAAAAAAACACAAAAAAAAAATTGCCCTGGCGCCTAGAGTGTTCTGCCCCCCCCCCCCCCGGGGGCAGTTCGGCCTAATAATAGGCCGATCTGTCCCTCGGGGGGGCAGAAATGGCCTAAAATAAATTTGCCCCCCCACCCCCTCCCCCCGGGAGCGACCCTTGCCTACGGGGTCGCTCCCCCTGCGTGACATTGGCGCCAAAAAACAAATCCCTGGTGCCTAGAGGTTTCTGCCCCCCCTGGGGGCAGATCGGCCTAATAATAGGCCAATCTGCCCCCAGGGGGGGCAGAAAAGGCCTTCCTAAAAAAATGCCCCCCTGGGAGCGACCCTTGCCCAAGGGGTCGCTCCCTTTTGCCAATTTCAAGAAAAGAAAAAAAAATCCCTGGTGTCTAGTGGGGTTTCAAAAGCCGGATTGCAAGCAATCCGGCTTTTGAAACCTGTGAGAGACTTCAAAGGGAAGGAAATACATTTCCTTCCCTTTGAAGCCTCTCGGGGCCTCCCCCATGGGATTGAAAAAGAAATGCAAAAGCATTTCTTTTTCAATCGCGCTGGAAGCTCTGCTTCCAGCGCGATGGGGGAGACCCTGTGACTAATCAGCGCGCGCTCGCGCGCTGACGTCACAGGGGGGGTTGGGGGGGTCGGGGGTGGGAGGGGAAGGGCTTCCCCTTCCATCCCTGACTTGGGGGGGTGGGGGGGAACCCCACAGAGGGAGCGAGAGCGCTCCCTCTGGGCTCTGTGCACAGGACGTAATGGTTACGTCCTGGGCACAGCAGCACTGTGCCTCAGGACGTAACCATTACGTCCTGGGCACAGAAGGGGTTAAAGCAACATTACGTCTGGGGTTCCTGATATTAAAGAGGAAGTACGGATTTAAAGGGACAGTGTTTATTTATCCCTTGGAGCAGTATTTGTAATTTTGATGATACTCTATGCTGCGTTGCTGACATTTGAAGTCTCAAAGAACACGGTGACACACACACGTGCGAAGCATGCACTAAACATTTGTGGTTATTTTCAAGTTTTCTGTCACGGTGACACGCACACCTTAGACGATTTGAACCAGTAGTTAATGTAATTTTTGTCGCACATCCGGTGATGTGCTCACCTTGACTTTCTGTTGAGAGACTGAGTTTTGCATTGGGCTTCCGCCATGGAACACATTTCAATTCCTGCACCACCATGTTTTCTTCCTCATCAAGGTGTACCTGTGATCCAGTGGGAAGACTGGATAGATATGTTCGATAATTATTTGTTAGCATTGGATAGTGAAGAGTTTACTGCTGCTCATAAAAAAGCAATCTTATTGAACTGTTTGGGTTCGGAGGCGCAGAGACTTTTTACATTTATGCCTGTGGCTACAGACAATGGGGTTCGCATTGCAGATGAGTACAGGGAGGCAAGGCTGAGATTAAGCAGTAGGTTTGCAAAGGAGACAAATGTGGTTTTGGCAAGGTATAAGTTTTATACCCAACCACAGAGAGTGGGAGAGTCGATTGATGAATTTGTATCCAGATTGAGAGAGTTGTCTGTAAAGTGCCATTTTGGAGAAATGATAAGGGATCAATTATTGGTCCAGTGCAAGAGTAGGAAAATTCAAGAAAGGCTGTGGGCTGCAAAGAATCCAAGTTTGAAAGATGCGATTGACATGCCCAAAGTAGAAGAAGAGTCAGATTTGTGCATGAGAGAAATGGGACGGCATAGTATTACAAGTAGAGAACAGCAGTTAACACAGGATGTTGTAGGAGACACTGAAACCAAAGGTAATTGTGTGGGTGCTGTGGAAAGGAAAACACAGGAGACTCAAAAATTTCAGAGGTCAAGTGTGAATAGGAAGAGGTGTAACAGATGTGGTAGTAGTTCACATAACAGTGAATTTAAGGGGTGCTTCGCTGTTGGCAAGGAGTGCAGAAAGTACTTACGTAAAGGTCATTTTCCGCGGATGTGTGCTGAATGGCCTAAGTCGAAAAGTGTGGCGGCATGTGAAGACAGATGTGAGCTGACAGATCGCATACGTAGCATAGGTGGGGATGACAATGTGGTCAGTGATAAGAGAGAGAGTAGGCCCAAAGCTTGGTTCACAGTTCAAAGAGCAAGTGTAGAGTTAATGGTGGATACTGGATCAAAATACACTATCATTTCCAAAGAGGTCTTCATGAAGAATTGGCCGCATCTTGAGCGAACAGCTAAGGATATTTGTCCTGGGGGATACCAAGGGAAGGAAATTGAGATCTTGGGTTCCTTTTCCTTTGTCATTTGCTTTAAAACGAGAGAAACCTTTTGGAAGGTGTATGTGGCCGAGTCTGGGCCACCAATATTAGGTTGGATGCACCAATATGACTTGAACATTATTGTGAATCCTAGAGGTTCTGAGCAGATATTGATTGTTGATGATGTGGATGGCAATGTTATCCTTGAGGAAGTAAAGGAGGTGTTTCGAGAGGAGTTGGGGGAGCTAACGGGTTATGTACACAAAATTCGTATGAAGCCGGGAGCTGTTGCAGTGAAACATAAAGTCAGGAAGGTACTTATTATAGTTAGGGATGAAGTGAGCAAACTGTTGAAGGATATGTTGAAAGAAAGGGTAATCGAACCTGTTGAAGCTCCCGATTGGATTTCTCCTGTTGTCATCACAAAAAAATCGAATGGCCAGTTAAGATTTTGCGTGGATCTTCTTAGTGTAAACCAGAACATTGTGACGGATAATTTTCCCCTATCGAATATCAACAAACGTATTATGTTGCTGAAGGGAGGAAAATTATTTCCCAAGTTGGACCACAATACAGAGACTGACCATTTTTTCGTCGCATGTCTTTCTCCTCTTTGGTCAATGGTGGGCGAACAGTTCCGATATCCATCGGTTCTATCATAGGATCTGAAGACAATTGAAAGTGTCTGGATCTTTCCATTCGCCAGTTGGGTTTTTCCCATTTTTTCCTTACTCCTTTTCTTTCAGAAAGTCTGTGATCTATCCACAGGGTTAGATTAATTAAATCAGTGCAAGTTTCTGGTTGTGGTTCAACTTGGGCCAATACATCTTTTAGTTCGTCTTTTAGCTCTTGATAAAATGCTGCTGACCTTTTTTCCTCAGGCCAAGCTGTTTCCGCTACTAACCGGTTGAAGTGTGACAAATACGTTATCAGGTCTTTGTTTCCTTGACGTAATTCTAGTAGCTCTTTGTCTGCAGACATAGTTATTGCGCGTCTGTCAAATACCTTTACAAATTCTTCTACAAAACGACGCCAGTTATATAAAAGAGGACTGTCTAATAGGACTAATGGCACTACCCAAGTAGCTGCATCAATATTCAGATATGATATAAGGAATGCAATTCTAGATTGTGTGTCTGTAAAGGCACTAGGCCGACACGTAAAATGTAGTTCCACCTGTGTGAGAAATTTTTTAACCTTATTGGGGTCCTCAGAAAACCTCTCTGGTGCAGCTAAAGGAATCTCTGTCGGCACATTCACAGCTATGTTAGTTGGTGCGGAAGGCGTAGGACGAGACTCAGATTCAGAACCATCCACCTTACTCTGTAACTGAGTTACTTTATTAACTAAATCAGCTGTAACATTTTTTGAGTCTGTCAAATCCCTTTGCATCTGAGTGACTACTTGCAAAAGGGTATCTAGGGTGGCCATTTTGTGCAGCTCATGTACAGACCAAGAGGAAAGTATAAACTTGTGGGCTCACTATTCTGTCACAGTGTCTTTTCCTCAGGATTTGCACTTTGCTGAACAAAAGGCCCACCTTCTTGCATCATCAACTCAGAAAGCTATTATAGCACAGAGTTATGATGAAGCCAGTCGAGGGGGAAGGGAATTAGGGTAGGGAGCAGCAGGGAGAGAGATCTGAAAAGAAAAAGGTTAGAACAAATATGCATTTACTCATTCATAGGAATATAATTCATCAATAGACTCTTGACTAAATGTGTCTCCGAGATATCAGATGGAGACCCCTTTT
Organism: Pleurodeles waltl; assembly: GCF_031143425.1. Lineage (NCBI taxonomy): Eukaryota > Metazoa > Chordata > Amphibia > Caudata > Salamandridae > Pleurodeles > Pleurodeles waltl. The sequence goes on from NC_090444.1 coordinate 703,931,999, forward strand.
GAAATGAGGGCAAAGGCCCTTTGAATCATGGAACAAGAATAAACTATGACCTCAGAACCAAGAGCCAAGAGATGGCAAGAGCTTTGGACTATGATCATCCTCAGAATATCAATCTTGTAACATCTATGCATTCATAACATAAACCTTTGATCATGACCTAGAACATCTCAAAGAATTAAATATGCTTTTCACATATTATGCTTTCCAAAAAACAATGAAAACTATGGTTTGCTTATCTCCAAAAATACTTTCACATTCACAACTATAAAGGCCGAAACGTTTTTACTCATCGAACTTGAAGCGCTTTAATTGTAATACTAGGAAGCGCTTCTCACTTGTCTTGCCTGAAGCGCTACGCTTGTTATGCTAAGGGGGCGCTTTACTCATGTGGCCTGAATCACTTTGATTGTTGTGCCAAGAGCCTTTTACTCCTGTGGATTGAAGCGCTTTTATTGCCGTGCCAAGAGCGCTTTACACCTGTGGACTGAAGCGATTGAATTTCTGTGCCAAGAGCGCTTTACACATGTGGACTGAAGCGCTTGAATTGCTGTGCCAAGAGCGCTTTACATCTGTGGACTGAAGCACTTGAATTGTCGTGCCAAGAGAGCTTTACACCTGTGGACTGAAGCGCTTGAATTGCAGTGTCAAGAGCGCTTTGCACCTGTGGACTGAAGCGCTTGAATTGCCGTGCCAAGAGCGCTTTACACCTGTGGAATGAAGTGCTTGAATTGTCGTGCCAAGAGCACTTTACACCTGTGAGCTGAAGCGCTTGAATTGCCGTGCCAAGAGCGTTTTACACCTGTGCTCTGAAACGCCTTTGATCATCGCGCCAAGGCCGCTGTACTCTGGAAACAAAAAACACTTTGCTCGTTGTGCTAAGGGGCGCTTTACTTCTGGAAGTAACGACTTCTTCCAAAATTGGATTCATCAAGGCCTTACTGCTACGAGTACGGCCTACTCGTTTTTGAATTCACCATGGCAACAAGGATACTTCAATTGGATGTCCCTCTGCCATGCAGGAAATCTCCTCTTCTTCAGAGAAACCCCAACGAGATCTGACTGCATCGAAGTCTTCAAAATAGTGAGCAACGTGCTTGGGTGTGGCTGGGCTTTATAGGCCTGCCACACCCCAAGATGGCTGCTGCCTCTAAAAACATGGGATTTGTAGTCCCTTCTTGGAATAGCACTGATAAGTGCATCTTGTCCACCAATGTCCTGAACCTGCAGCTCTAGGACCTTTGCCACAGGGCAGACAACGCTGATGGCCACCTTTGGAACAAGTGGGGATGACAAGTGGTGCGCATAGAGCACCACAGAGCCGCACAGCGGAGTTTCGGGCAGGACCTGGACTGCGCATGGCCTTATTCCTGACATTACACCCCTCTCCGAAGCGCGATCCAGGGCCCGGTTTATCAGGATGGAGGAGTTGAAATCGTCGCACCAAACGTGGTGCATGAACATGTCATGCAGGTTCCCAAGAGTCATTTTCCGGTCCGTATCCTTTCCAGGATACCAGGTACCAAAGGGAAGACCCCCTATATTTAGAGTCTAAAATAGATCGCACCTCATACTCCCAATGACCTTGGACTAATAGAGGAGCTGGTTGTGTGACACTTGAGGGCGAAGCAGGTTTAAGAAGCGAAGTGTGAAACACCAGATGAATTTTCAAAGACAATGGTAATTTTAACTTACATGTTACTGGGTTTACTTGTCGTAGTACTTCATAGGGCCCTATGAATTTTGGATGAAACATATTTTTATTTTTGCATACAAAGTTTTTTGTGGATAACCAAACTCTATCTTTGTTTGTATACTGAAGATCAGGCTGGTGTTTTTTGTCATATTGCATTTTATATTTTTTCTTTGCTTGATGAAGATTTGTTTGCAATTTTGAATGTACCTTTTTCATGTGTGTTAGCATGTCCATGACTGCTGGAGTGGTTTGAGTAGAGGCAGGTAACGAAACTGGCAAAATGTGTGGATGACGCCCATATAAACCATAGAAAGGAGTTGAGTTTATTGAAGAGTGGTGAGAGTTATTATAAGCCAGTTCTGCAAGCCACAAAAGATCCAGCCAGGTTTTAGGAGACTTTGTTGCATAACATCGTAAATATTGTTTCAGAGTTTGGTTTAGTCTCTCTGTTTGACCATCCGTTTGTGGATGATAACTAGTAGATAAAGTCGAATCAATTCGTAAAGCCTTGCACCATTGTTGCCAAAAACGTGCAGAAAATTGTGTTCCTCTATCAGAGAGGATAACTCTTGGAAGTCCGTGAAGACAAACTAAATTTTCTAAGATGATAGTTGCTAAGGTATCGGAGGTTGGGAGCCCTTTACAGACAATGAAGTGAGAATACCTGGTAAGGCTGTCTACTACCACTACAATGGTTGTAAATTGTTTTATTTGAGGAAGACCAGTAATAAAATCTGTAGAGATATGTTCCCATGGATGATTGGGAACGGGTAGAGATATCAGTAGACCTTTGGGCTTGCTATGTTTGCTTTTGCATCTTGCACATACTTCACATGATTGTAGCATTTGCTTAAGGCCGTGAACGAATGTAGGCCACCAAAAATACCTTTTCATGAGTTCTATTGTTTTTTGAGGACCTGGGTGACCTGCCAGTGGTTGACTGTGTAGCCAATGAAAAGATGCCTCTCTTAACTCCTCAGTAGGCAGGAATACTCAGGATTCATGTAGAGGTAAGCCTTGTTAAATAGACCTCTTGGTGTCTTGTTGTAACCATTCTTGCCACTTGGTGATATGAAAATGGTTACGAATGAGATCAAAGAATTTCTCGGCAGCTACTAAACACAACACTTTTGAAGGCGTTATAATAGGCATGGGTTTTTGTTCAGTAGGTGTGATTGAAGAATCTTGTCTACACAATGCATCAGCCTTACGATTATCTACTCCTGGTCTAAAAGTCACTATGAAATCAAATTCTGCAAAGAATAGCATCCATCTTAGTTGTCTAGGAGTTAGTAGTCTGGCAGAACTCATAAATTGTAAATTTCTATGATCAGAATATACAGTTATGGTGTGTTTCGCTCTCAATAGATAATGTCTCCATTCTTTAAAAGCATTATGAATTGCTAGTAATTCTTTTTCTGCTATGGTATAATTCTGTTCCGCTTCATTCAATTTTCTTGACGCATATGCTATCGGGTGTAATTGTCCAGTTTCTCGATGACGTTGAGACAGGATGGCCCCAACAGCAACATCAAATGCATCGGCTTCCATGATGAATGGTTCCTCCACATTGGGGTGAGCTAGAATGGGAGCGGTAGTAAAGGGCTTTTTTAAATCTTGAAATGCTTTCTCTGTCTCTTGGGATCAGTTGAAGACGGCCTTTTTCCTTAACAATTTGGTGATTGGTGCCACCTTTTGGGAGAAGTGATGGATGAAGCGTCAATAAAAATTCGCAAAACCCAAAAAACATTAAATATCATGTACTGATTTTGGTGTGGGCCATTCGGATACAGCTTGAATTTTTCTTTCAGTCATTTGCATGCCGTCAGGTGTTAAAATGACTCCTAGAAATTCAACTTCTTTGGTATGGAATTCACATTTATGTAGCTTGCAAAACAAATTATGTTTTTGTAGAGTTTTTAATACCTTTTTAACATGTCCTTCATGTATATCTTCTGAGTTTGAATAAATCAATATGTCATCAATATAAACGATGACAAAGATGTCTAGATATTCTCTCAGAACATCGTTTAGGAAATATTGAAAGGCTCCTGGGGCATTACATAGACCGAACGGCATCACTAGATACTCAAAGAGGCCATAACGAGTCTTGAAAGCCGCTTTCCACTCATCTCCCTCTCGAATTCGAACTAGGTGATAAGCACCACATAAGTCAAGTTTGGTATAAATAATGGCGGATTTAACCTGGTCTAACAAGACTGGTATGAGAGGTAGTGGATATTTATTTTTAACTGTGATCTTATTTATCACTCTAAAGTCAATACAAGGCCTCAAATCGCCATTAGCTTTAGGCATGAAAAACATTGGAGAAGCCGCTGGAGATCGTGATAGCCGAATTAGCTTGTTGGCTAAACATTGATCAAGGTATTCTCGTAAGACTTGATTTTCTTTCTCTGGTAGTGCATAGATTCTACAATTTGATATACTGGCGCCAGGTACAAGGTCGATCTGACAATCGTACGGCCTGTGAGGTGGGAATGAGCTCGCTTTCTTTTCACTGAAAACATCAGAATACTCTGACTACTGTGATGGCAGATCAATTTCCTTCTCAACTGCAGTAGCAATAGAGTGATGAAGATTTCCTTCTTTGTTTCGTCTTGATTGAAAACATTTCTTTGCACAAGAAGAAGAAGAAAAACGCGAAACCTAGTTGTGCCAGTCTATGCATGGATTATGTAACATTAACCACGGCATTCCTAAGATAAAACCATACTTAGGTGCTTGGATTATATCAAAGCAAATTATCTCACAGTGGTTCTGATTCTTATCATCTTTCCAAGTCATTTGTATTTGTGAGGTTTGTTTAGTAACGGGACCTCCTGCCAACTCACTACCATCAACCGCATACACAACTTCTGGAACATTTTTCTTAACACTGGGTATATGCAAGTCTAGTGCAGTTTGTTGGTCGACAACATTTCCTGTTGCCCCTGAATCAATTCAAACTTGTACATTATGTATTTTTCCTTGCACAGTCACTTGTACTAAAATTTGAAAATGTTTGACATAACGATTTGTGCAAGAGCACACTGAAGGGACTGTTAATTTGCCCAAGAGGTCCCCTTCATTTTTTCTTGGGCACTTTAGTTTTCCTGTGAATTTTCCAAAGCAACCCCTATCTTTTTCTTTGTCACAAATGTTGGATCAATTTTACCATTGGGTTTCTTTTGACATTCTTTTACGAAATGACCCTTTTTTCCACAATACAGACACTGACCATTTTTTCGTTGCATGTCTTTCTCCTCTTTGGTCAGTGGTGGGCGAACAGTTCCGATATCCATTGGTTCTATCATAGGATCTGAAGACAATTGAAAGTGTCTGGATCTATCCATTTGCCAGTTGGTTTTTGCCCATTTTTTCTTACTCCTTTTCTTTCAGAAAGTCTGTGATCTATCCACAGGGTTAGATTAATTAAATCAGTGCAAGTTTCTGTTTGTGGTTTAACTTGGGCCAATACATCTTTTAGTTCGTCTTTTAGCCCTTGATAAAATACAGCTGACCTTTTTTACTCAGGCCAAGCGGTTTCCACTACTAGCCGGTTGAAGTGTGACAAATACGTTATCAGGTCTTTGTTTCCTTGACATAATTCTAGTAGCTCTTTGTCTGCAGACATAGTTACTGCGCGTCTGTCAAATACCTTGACGAATTCTTCTACAAAACGACGCCAGTTATATAAAAGAGGACTGTCTAATCGGACTAATGGCACTGCCCAAGTAGCTGCATAACCATTCAGATATGATATAAGGAATGCAATTCTAGATTGTGCGTCCGGAAAGGCACTAGGCCGACACGTAAAATGTAGTTCCACCTGCGTGAGAAAAATTTGAACCTTATTGGGGTACCCAGAAAACCTCTCTGGTGCAGCTAAAGGAATCTGTGTCGGCACATTCACAGCTATGTTAGTAGGTGCGGAAGGCGTAGGACGAGACTCAGATTCAGAACCATCCACCTTACTCTGTAAATGAGTTACTTTATTAACTAAATCAGCTGTAACATTTTTTGAGTCTTTCAAATCCCTTTGCATCTGAGTGACTACTTGCATAAGGGTATCTAGGTTGGCCATTTTGCGCAGCTGACGTACAGACCATGAGGAAAGTATAAACTCGTAGGCTCACTATTCTGTCACAGTGTCCTTTCCTCAGGATCTGTACGTTGCTGAACAAAAGACCCACCTTCCGGCGTCATCAACTCAGAAAGCTATTATAGCACAGAGTTATGATGAAGCCAGTCGGGGGAAGGGTATTAGGGTAAGGAACAGCAGGGAGAGAGATCTGAAAAGAAAAAGGTTAGAACAAATATGCATTTACTCATTCATAGGAATATAACTCATCAATAGACTATTGACTAAATGTGTCTCCGAGATATCAGATGAAGACCCCTTTTGAAATGAGGGCAAAGCCCCTTCTTTGAATCATGGAACAAGAATAAACTACGACCTCAGAACCAAGAAATGCCAAGAGCTTTGTACTATGATCATACTCAGAATATCAATCTTGTAACATCTATGAATTCATTTTTTTTTTTTAACTTTGTTTATTGGTATTTTCATGAAATCATATTATGCTGCCGGGTACAGAGTTTTATGTACAAGGTACAAACACATGTGTAAACTGTGCAGCTAGTTGAAAAACAATGATATATAATGGTTGTGGTTCTTTTAGATACAATAATGTTAATTGTCATGCATTCTATAAGTCTGCCTTTCATAGTACGGTTCAGCAGTTTTGTCGTTTCACATTTAGTGGGAGGTTGCTTACATCAAGGCACAAATCATTTACATTAGGAACATATTTAACCAATACTGAGAAAACTAAAATGAAAGAACTAGAGGTAACATCTATGCATTCATTACATAAACCTTTGATTATGACCTAGAACACCTCAAAGAATTAAATATGCTTTTCACATATTATGCTTTCTGAAAAACAATGAAAACTATGATTTGCTTATCTTCAAAAATACTTTCACATTCACAACTATAAAGGCCGAAAAGTTTTTACTCATCGAACTTGAAGCGCTTTAATTGTAATACCAGGAAGCGCTTTTTACTTGTCTTGCCTGAAGCGCTACGCTTGTTATGCTAAGAGGGCGCTTTACTCATGTAGCCTGAATCACTTTGATTGTTGTGCCAAGAGCCTTTTACTCCTGTGGATTGAAGCGCTTTGATTGCCGTGCCAAGAGCGCTTTACACCTGTGGACTGAAGCGCTTGAATTGCCGTGCCAAGAGCGCTTTACACATGTGGACTGAAGCGCTTGAATTGCTGTGCCAAGAGCGCTTTACATCTGTGGACTGAAACGCTTGAATTGTCGTGCCAAGAGCGCTTTACACCTGTGGACTGAAGCGCTTGAATTGCGTGCCAAGAGCGCTTTACACCTGTGGACTGAAGCGCTTGAATTGCTGTGCCAAGAGCGCTTTACACCTGTGGACTGACGCGCTTGAATTGCTGTGATAAGAGCCCTTTACACCTGTGGACTGAAACGCTTGAATTGTCGTGCCAAGAGCGCTTTACACCTGTGGACCGAAACACTTGAATTGCCGTGCCGAGAGCGCTTTACACCTGTGAGCTGAAGCGCTTGAATTGCTGTGCCAAGAGTGCTTTCCACCTGTGCTCTGAAACGCCTTTGATCGTCGCACCAAGGCCGCTGTACTCTGGAAACTGAAAACACTTTGTTTGTTGTGCTAAGGGGCGCTTTACTTCTGGAAGTACCAAATTCCTCCAAAATTGGATTCATCAAGGCCTTACCACTACGAGTATGATCTACTCGTTTTTGAATTCACCATGGAAACAAGGATACTTCGATTGGATGACCTTCTGCCATGCAGGAACTCTGCTCTTCTTCAGAGAAACCCCCACGACTGCATCGAAGTCTTCAAAATAGTGAGCAACGTGCTTGGGTCTGGCTGGGCTTTCTAGGCCTGCCACACCCCAAGATGGCTGCTACCTCTAAAAACATGGGAATTGTAGTCCTTTCTTGGAATAGCACTGCTAAGTGCATCTTGTCCACAAATGTCCTGAATCTGCAGCTCTATGAGCTTTGCCACAGGGCAGACGACGCGGATAGCCACCTTTGGAACAAGAGGGAATGACAAGTGGTTCGCATAAAGTCCCGCAGAGCCGCGCAGCGGAGTTTCAGGCGGGACCTGGACCGCGCATGGCCTTATTCCTGACAGTGGGGCTCACTCTAAGGAAGGAGAAGTGTGTTTTTTTTACCACGAAAATTGAATATTTGGGACATACTATTTCTGGTGAAGGAGTAAAGCCAAAAAGGGATTTGCTAGAGGCTATTAAACTCTCTCCGGGTCCGAGGAACACAGATGAATTAAGATCTTTTATTGGTCTCATAGAGTAGTACTCTAAATTTGTGGAAACTTTTGCTGATAAAACAGAAGGGTTAAGGGTGTTGTTGCCCAAGGGTTGCAATTTTGCATGGTCAGACTTGCAACAAGAATGTTTTGATAATATAAAACGAGAGGTGTGTGCTGCGAGAATTCTGGTACCCTTTAATACGTCTTTCCCTACCGTCCTCACTGTGGATGCGAGTGTGACTGGAGTGGGAGCGGTTTTGTCTCAATTGCACCAATGGGTGGAGAGGACAGTGGCTTTTGCCTCACGCTCTGTCTCTTAAAGTGAGAGAAATTACTCGGTTATTGAGCGAGAGGCTTTAGCGGCTGCCTGGTCAGTGGAATATTTCAGGACATTTTTGTGGGGCATTTGTTTTAAGTTAAGAATGGATCACAAACCTCTAGTTAAAGTGTTGTCAGCAGGAGGTGCTGGTAAAGGTTGGCAAGGTTGGCGGCTCATCTGCAGGAGTATGCATACAATGTTGAATACATTCAAGGATGGCGAAATGTTCAGGCTGATGCTCTTTCACGGCTCGCAGTGGATTGGAAATTGGTTGATGGCGAAGCGGTATTGACGAAGGGAGAAGAAGGAGCGGTGGCATGGATGGAGGATGTTGTGCAACATGGTTTAGGGGTCTTTTCCAAAGCAGAGTGGTTGCAGGGTATGGTGAATGATTCTGTGCTGCAGTGTGTGAGTAAGATGATTGTGGAGGGAGGAAGGAGATGGAGTGCTGTGGCGGTATCTGTGTGACCCTATATCAAGGTTTTGGATTAACTATTGTTAGGGGATGGCGGAGTGGTGATGAGAGGTGACAAATTTGTGCCCCCGGAGAGTTTGAGAAGGAAAATTATACAATTGGCACATGAAGGCCATTTGGGTCAAACACCTACCCAAAGGAGGGTTAAGGAAGATGTTTGGTGGCCTGGTGTTGACATGCAAACTGCACAGAGGGTGGAAAAGTGTGTACAGTGTAAGGAGAGTGAAAAAAGATTAAAACTGGGCAGGAAGTCAGTAATGGGATATATTGAAGATCCTGGAGAGGCATGGCAAACTGTCTGAATGGATTTTTTTGGGCCACTGCCTGGGGTAGGTCATGATCGAAGGTTTGCTTTAGTCTTGGTGGATGTATTTTCTAAAGGGATGGAGGTTGAGTTCATGAGGGAGGTGTCAACAAGTGGCACCATTTACGTTTTGAAGGGAATTTTTCGGAGGGAAGGTTGTCCCCACACCATTATTACTGACAATGGTACGCAATTGACATCTATTGAGATGAAGGAGTTCTTATTAGCTTATGGCATTGCACACAGACGTACTGCACTTTATAATCCCCAAGCCAATGGGATTGTTGAGCGTATGAATCATATGGTCAAAGGTACAATTCAATTAGCGGTACAGAGTAATCAAAACATTGGTTTGACAGTACAAGAGGTGGTCATACAACGCAGTTAAAGGACAAGGGAAAAACACAGTTTGAATTCATGAGAGGGCAGAAAGCAAGAACAAAGTTGATCCCTAGTTGGCTAAAGGATGACATGACTAAGATTGAGGATTATATGGAAATTTCACAGTCAGGTAGGGGTTCTGGTTGGAGATTGGGTGAAGGTCAAGGATGGACGTAGGGGTACTGGTTGGTCTAAGTTTCGGGGTCCTTTCAAAGTCAAACAAGTGAACAATTTCTATGAGGTTTTAGCAAATGGAGCTAAATGGAATAAACGCAATGTAGCCTTGTACCAAAAAGGTAGTATGCATGAAGAGAAAATGAATGTCACTAATACTTGAGAAGAATGTAGTGGTTTTATGTTAGCTGAGGGGGGCAATGAGAGAGATGGAGGTGACGTTTCTCCAGAGTTATCTCTGTGTGATGATGGGAGAGATGGACAACTCAGTGCAGGAAATGAAGGGGATAAGAAGGAGCGTAGAGTGGTAAGAGAGAGAAGACCACCTGCTTACTTAAATGATTATGTAACAGATATAATTGTTAAGTGAAAATCTTCTTGAAGTAATGTAAAGAGGAGAAATTTTATTTTTTGTAATTGTACATGTTATCTTTTCTTTTTATTTGTTTAGTTTATTGGAACACTTTTTCTATTTAAATTGTATTGCAAATTCCTGTATTTTGTTAGCAATTGACGACGGAGATAATTGTGTTATATCGTGCTGCGATGCACGAGTGTTCTCTTGAGCCCGAGAGCTTATCTCAAGCCAGAGGGCACTCGTGCTCTCGGATCGAACGTGAAGGCGGTTTTGAAATGGAGGGAACGGTTGTGGAGGAGAAACTCGTCTTCACTCTAGTAGGTCGAATAAAGAGGAGTTACACTTGATATTTTGAAGAGTGTTATGTCGTCTTTTACAACAGAGACCTTGCTACAAATTACAGCGAATGCAGCTAAAACCTCCTCCGGGTCAGATTCATTATTAAGACAAGTCCCAAGCTGATCCTTCTGCATTGTCGCAAGCTGACCTAAAAACACATTTGGGTCCATGTCCTGCCACCACATTTTTTGATGGCACTGACAGTCCTAGACTAAGGGGGTCATTACGACCCTGGCGGCCGGCGGTAAGCTGGCGGTAACACCGCCAACAGGCTGGCGGTGTTCCGCCAGCTATTATGACCGTGGCGCAATAGCCACGGCCATACCGCCGGCCCCTCCAACATACCCCCAAGCACCGCTGCCCTGGGGTTTATGAGTCCCCGACCGCCAGCCTGTCCGTGGCGGTAAACACCGCCATGGAAAGGCTGGCGGTAAGGGGACTTGGGGTGCCCCTGGGGGCCCCTGCACTGCCCATGCACTTGGCATGGGCAGTGCAGGGGCCCCCAGGCATAGCCCCGTCGCGAATTTCACTGCCCGAATTTCAGGCAGTGAAATGCGCGACGGGTGCTACTGAACCCGCTGCACATCAGCATTGCCGCCGGCTCTATTACGAGCCGGCAGCAATGTTGATGTGACTTTTCCGCTGGGCCAGTGGACGGTAACACTGTTACCGTCCGCTAGCCCAGCGGAAAAGTCATAATAGGGAGCCAGGAATACCGCCGGCAATGGCGGCATTCTGGCTCACGCAGCCTCGGCGGTCTTTTTGAAAGACCGCCGAGGTTGTAATGAGGCCCTAAGACTTAAAACCCACGGATTGTGGTGACTCTAAGGCAGAGGACATCAAACTGGGGGGTGGGCCCCCCTAGGGGGGCCTGAAGTGATCCCAGGGGGGGCCCCAGACTCTGGCCAAAATAAATATTATACAGATAACAGGCCTTTGTTTTAAGCAGAAGCATGTTATTGCAGTTTTAAAAAGCTAACAGTACTTAACTGCAATGTTTAAATAGGTTTAGACATATTTAAACATTGCCATGTTTATAAAATAATTGTGAAAAATTCTAAGGGGGGGCCCAATGATTTTTATTTTTCAACTGGGGGGGCACGCCATTAAAAAGTTTGGAGACCTCTGCTCTAAGGAGTATTCACAATCTGGAACTCACAGACCTTTCTGCTCAAATCTTGGACAATGAAATGAAGTCGATCAAGGATCCATTCCCTCGGCCCTTAAACTTTACCTGATTGAAGACTGTTCTCTGTGCTAGGTCTATACCGAGCACTAAATCATGAGTTTTCACTAGGCTATTAAGTTTGGCATTGCATGGAATATGAGCAAGATGTGAATAGTCACAAGGGTTATTATGGTCTCCACCGCATACACAATCATCAGTAATGGGACACAATGTTAAATTAAAATAACCACCCCTCCCAAAATAACAAAATCTTCATTAAGGTCTGATTACAAAGCACCCAGAGCATAGGCTAATTACTCTTTAACCTGTACATTATGGATCACAAAGTTGTTATGACAGAAATTGATAAGCACTACTAACGGTAGCCCAGCCAAAGACAAATAATCTGAAAATAGGCCAAATCCACAAGAGTTTTCAGGATTTTATCTCCTATTGTAGTACTCATTACGGTTAAGAATCTGCCACTATTATGCCCAGAGGAAGACGAGGCCGCAGGGACGATAGTTGAATAGAACCCATTGATGTGAGTAATTGTCTGGGACTAGGTCTCAGGCAAACAAACAGTTTGTTGTGAATTAATTCAAGTTACCCAGATTGCATCATCTAATTTGTCACAATGTTCAAACAGAGGTGACTCAAATTGGCAGCCAGGAATCTGTTGTTAGCTTTGCATGAATCAAAAGATATTCCTTTACGCTGAAGAGGTTAACATCCAGCAGATCCCATATAACACCTACTTATGCTTATTCCCTGAATAAAGTGTTGTCCATAGTGGCCAAACACATTCACATATATTAACAGGGCAAACACTGGGATATCCTGGACTGACTGCCACCCAATGGTTATTATGAGTGTCTGTCCTCATCGATGGTGGGTTCAGATTGCTCCGGACCCCCGTAGCTTGGTCTTCGGTGCCCTTGTGCATATGGCTCTTCTGAAGTTTAGTTATTTAACACCCACACCCTTTTTACTCACTTTCAACTTTGTACTAATGTTACTGTCAGGGTATTATTATAATGAGTGTTATCTGACCCTCTTTAGATTGTACTGTGGATTGTGATACAACTGTGTACTCCATTACACTGTGAGAGACTCCCCGTTACATGTCTGAGATGTCTTGTGATGACATCCCTAATACTGCGATTGTTACTGTTGAAGTATTCTTAATCAATAAAATGTATTTTTTTTTTTAAACTTTGCTTGAATCAGCTGCACAGATAGGATACTCAGTGACACTAAAAGGAACGGTGAGATTTAAAGGGATTTTATCAGTCGCAATCAGAAGTGGGAGGGAAACGGTACTCGATAGTTGGACCCCCTGCTCAGATGATGCTGAAAGGTGAGTGCTTGCAGGTGTCAGAACGATATCATTAGGGCAGTCACTAGACTATGGTTTGTAATGCCACTGTGCTACCTGTTGAGTAGATTGTATCAGGACTGTCAGGAGTAGCCACTGCAGAAGTAACGTCTTCCACATCACGGGGTAGTCAGTCTACTTCTCCTAAGGCATCAAAGCAGTTATACGTTGGAATAATTAAATGCCTGGAATTTCCAGAGTGCCTGCCTAATTGAGGTGAGACAACAAATCTTGGCTTATAGAAAAAATCCAGGGGGACATGAAGTATCCCTTGTGGGAGCCCATGCAGATTGGAGAGTCCATCCCCTATAAATCCCAACAGGTTGCTATCCCGAAAATTAACAATACAGTCACCATCATCATTCTTCTTGCTTTTACCAACTCACTGCACCCTGCGTACTCCAATTATATCATTTAACAGATCAGCACTACTGATGCATTCAAGAATAGAGTTGAGCCAATAGAGCACATTATCCCTCAGCTGAGCATCTGTTTCAGATTGGAATGACCTCAAAGGTGGAACATTTTTTAGTACTAAAACGTATGGAGTGCATTGTGGCGGGAGATGTAGGGTCTGGAAACTCTTTCAGCTGTCGCTCAATCCGTCGGGCGGGGTTTCTCACTTTGACAGTGTTAGTTGATATAATTGGACTCCATGTCGAGGCACCAGGACCAGGCTGTATTGCAGAGCCTTGGTTGATCCTGCATGTCTGATTTGGACCACAAGTATCCACCAAAGCCCTTTACAGAACTATAGGCAGAGCGGTCAGCTCGGGGCAACACGTTGCTGAGGTGCAGACTTTGCTAGGCTAGGTGACTCAGTTTGAGCCTGTACAATCTGTTCTTTCAGATCTTTCAGGGACTCGTCTATACTTCGTAGGCTCGACACCACGGAAAGCAGTAATTTGCCAAGGACTCCTTCCAGGGCCACAAGAATACTAGCAACATTTGCATCCCCTAATACCCCGGCTGGGGCTAGAGTTTGTGTTTTGCAATCGGACGGACTGCCCCTGCTCTTTGTCATCTCCGGGACCTGGTGTTTGATACCTCTGCTCTTAGGTACACACAGCCGGTACATGTTGCTTTTCTTTCTTTTGTTGGAGGGGGAGAATCTATAGCATTTGCAGGTTCTACAGGCAAATGGCTTTCAAAGTCCGGGTGATGCTCATGTGATGCTGCTACAGCAGTGGGGCTTTCTGCCAATGCACAAAAGCTACTCAGGCCTGGATGGTAAGTACTAACAGCTCAACCCATCAGCAATTTGCTCATTGTTGGTTATTGATAGCAAGGATATCCTTGTTGCCCCCAACCTCTCCCACACACTCAATTTCCAAATTAATAGTTGACTTTCAGTAGTATGATAGCTAGTGATCGATCCAGCCTCCTGTTGCTCAATTGCTGGTGTAACAAGGGTGCGTGCCCTTATTTCAATAAGACTTGGTGGCCATGTTGATCAGTTCCAAATATCTAAACCAAGAGGGGTGGCCCAGCGTGGCCTCCTACGGCCCTCACTTGTCTCACAGCACGCTATATAGCGCTTGTTGTTAGCATCATGAGCTCTGCCACCTGCCCCTTCAGTCAATGCTGGATGAACTGAGACAGATAGTCCTCAGTGCAGGCTTCAAGTCTCAGTGGCTTCCCCTCAGTTAGCTACAATTGAACCCAAGATTCATAATGGCTGCATAGGCCTTGTGCACACTTGGGGAGTGGGCTGGGGTGATGCTCCCCCCCCCAAGACAATGTGTGGAAATGCAAAAGGAAGGCATCCGTGGAAGACAGAGTTGACTGGAGTGCAAGGAAAAGCTATTGTGGGCACAGCTAAATTGAAACCAGCATCCCAGGTGCCCACAGTAAAAGCTGCAAGGGCACTCCATAGCTGGCTATGCAGTGCTTATTGAGGAGATATGCAGGCATCGGTGGGCAGTAGGAATGAGCCAAAATCAGGTGATATTTGTTGAACAGCCAGTTTAGATTCAGATTCACGATTGGTTGGTGTTAAGTCTCCCCATTAAAGACACAACACAAGGCTTCGCTGTTTCATAACCCTTTATTTCTGCCATCCTGGCATGAACATCTGCTGTCTTCTGAGGAGCTGGTCAGCTGCCCTCCTGCCTCGTCTCTTTTTCTGCCACCTGCCTTTTTGCCTCATCCCCTTCCTGGGAGTTCCTCTTCAAGGCAGAAACATGACTGCTAACCTTTCCTTATCCTGGAAGTCGACTAACCAGACAGCAGGAACCAGTAGGGCGTGGCACATGAACACAGTAGCAGCAGCAGTGGACCGACAGGCAGGCAGGCAGGGAGGTGGCAGTGGTTCTTGGCCAGCACCTGGAGTGAAGAAGGGAAGTGCAGCAGTAGGAGGAGGATCCCTGGTAACCCCCCGGTTTCGGACCCCACAGTCAGATACCGCTTAATGTTTCCCACAGGGCCATTCCTACAGGGAGTTAGGGAGACCAGGGCAGAGCGCCTGAGGGGTCCTCACCTGTCCTTGCCCCTTCACTCATCAGCCTGCCTGCCGGCAAAGGAGAAAGTACAGTGAGCCGAGGGAGCAGAGCCACAGCAGAGCTGAGGGACGAGACCGACAAATGTGTAACAAGAGATCACCCAGTGAAGGTGAGATGTGGTAATCGAGTCAGATAGGACTGTGTGGACGTTTTGCTTTATGCCTGGGCTCCAGCCCCCTGCTTCAACCTGTTGCTGCACACTGTGAACTCCCTTACAATGACTTTCCCATCTGTCGGCCTTCGCCGTCATTGTCCCCAGAGTGCAGGCCGCTAAAGGCCAAAGGTCGTCAAACGTGGTTTAAGGCCACCATACTGTAGACAAGTTAGTTTGGGCCACCGGAAAAATTAACAACTAGGAATTGGGCAGCACATGAGCATATTAGCAGCAGAACACTAAAGCAAGGACAAAGCACGACCTGCTAGACAGTGCAAGACAACGCATGAGTCAGAAATCAGAACGCCTCGTGCAAGGGAGTTCATGCTTGCTTTCATCACACAAATAACTGCACAGTCATTGGTTCCTCAATGGCACTAACACAACCTCTGCCTAAACCGTCAACCTGGAAGCGTAAAACACAACATCAGTCTGGTGCCCTCTGCGACAATTGGAAAGTCTCACAGAGTTTTTCAGGCTCCATGAACCTAAAAAGGGCACAGGGAAAAGGTGACCAGAGCTCAGCAGTAAGATCCAAATCAAACCCTGTGGCAGTAGAAATCATAACAGTCAGTGAGGACGGTGTGAGGCTTCAAGAGTGACAGAGTGGCATGCCAGGCCAGTGCAAGTCTTAGACTCACAACATTTCAGAGAAAAGGGTGCCGGTCAGGATCTCTACATAGCAGCCTCTGCACACGTCCAGCAACGAAAACTCTCTTATACAAATACTTCACAAGGATGAAGGCCGCCACTGCTGTAACGGGGGATTCAAGGGGACAATCAATGTAAGGGAAAAAGCAGCCTGAGTCATTTCCGCATATCATAGACAGCACAAGTAATCCTAGTACCAGCCTCAAAGAATCAATGATCCCAGAAATGGTGAAGTTGGCAGAGACCGAGCTGGCAGATAATGTGGAAGTAGAAACTGCGATGGACATTATATAGCTCACAAAAATCTTCTGCAATCAGAGTATAACTGAGGGAGTGTGAGAGGTCATAGAAATCTCATCATTTATGCAGGAGATCAAAGCAATAACATTCCAACACAACAGCAGTCATGGCTTTCGCAGGGTCAATGTCCAAAAGAACTGACTGGTGGGCCTAATCAACAGTTCGAAGTTCCAAGTGTAGTGGGTCCACCAAAACACAAGAAGGGCATGCTACCCTAATAGAGGCAATGGTCCACCTGCCAATAAAACACAACTTGATGTGCCTTATGTCTCAAAAAACATAAGGGTCTATCAAAACTGTTCTACACCCATGGACAAATCGGGGAAGGCACTATGGAATCAAACCAGCCTACCACCTTCAGTTGGTATGGTATTAAATGCCACCTGTGCAGAGTCACCACCTAGGGAGGGGTGGAAACCAAAGCAACTTGAGGATCACTCCCCAGTTTCCACATCCAATGGTGGTGAGGGTCCGAATCTTATCATCAACTCCACAAATTCATCCCTATTAGCCGTGGTAAAGGTCCTCACATGGCAATCCCACAAATTAGAAATGCAAGTTGAACCTACACACAGTTGGCAGAAAGTGTGCTGAACACAGATAAGAAGCTGGGCATGTTCAACTCCAAGGTAGACCTTTGGGCAAACAAACACAATGGCATGTGCTCCGTACCAAACAATGCAAGTGACATCATAATTGAAAAGCTGACCATGGGACTGGAACTACTTACGACTTTAATAAGCTATTACAAAGATACTCAGATGAGCAAGCCGCAATGGGACAAAACCCTCAATCGAAAAGAACTCAGGACATCTGAGAACTGCGCACCTCTAAGTTCCGGCAGCATCTCAGGTCCTGTAGTACTAACGAATATGTCAACTCAAGCGCCCTCCACTGCAGGTAAGCAGAGCACTACCAGTGGCAAAGAAAACTGTCTTGTCCTACAGATGGAAGAGGCACCTCTAAAGAGCCATCAGGCAAGAGAGCCCATAGCAGCAAATACAAACTAACAGGTACCGCTTTCTCAACGTCAAAAGAAAAAAAAAACTAAATCACTGAAAACTAATATAAGGAAAAATATGCAGATTCATATAGTGCAAACAAATCATCAAGCAAATCGCCAGCACCAAACATTATCATGAAGAAAGTAAAAGACAAAAAAGTGGAGAGTGTGGTGATTTATCCAATCTTTGAATTAAACAAAAGAACATCCAATCACTCTTCACCAGCAATAAAACCCAAATGCATGGGACAAAGTGAATCAACTTCAGCTGGCCCTAATTCGACATCACACTTGGATGCAAGGTGCAGAAATGAAACTTGCACCAAGACAATGCCACAATCTGTACATAATCCTCAAATAAACAAAACCTTGTCACAGGTTGTCACCCTTCAAACCAAAGACAGTACCAGTGCGCAACCAACATTGCACACTGTTGAATTATCAAATGCACTACACACAACTCCTGAGCAAACAGTAGCACGGCAAGGCCTAAGTAGGCCAGTGGAAAATCAGTCTGCCACACCACAGGGTAACTTACTCAGAGCAGTGGAACTGCATCAGGGCGTTAGAAGCCAACAAACAGAATTCTCAACACAGCACCGTGAGAGCTATTCTACAGAGAGGGAACTCGGGCAAACAGATCAATCAAACACAGAATGGACCAGTCCCTTCAGGCTGATCGAGCCCTCACTGACTGCTCAGCTCCCAATACAGCACCATGAACGGTCCTATGAAAGCGCAAGTACAAATGGCCACCCGACGCCAAAAAGCTCAAGGAGTAAGAGGACCCTCAAAAAGACTTCAGACCTGCAGAATTGATCTTTTCTCCATAATTTACAACAAGAGGGCCAAGTGACATTTTAAATCGGTCCAACATATTACATCTCTTAAACTGCATACCTTCACTATCCTATCATACATCAGCGCATCGAAGGTCATTGAAATGTAAGCATTGTCACAGGACCAGTCAAAGAGAGTCTACATTGTCTGAATGGTCAGACATGGTCGATGTTCAAAACATCATAAATGACAAGGAGCAATTCAAGGAATGGGGTGTACTCAAAAGCACCTTCAAGACTGAAAAATATCTTAAACAGATGTGCAAGTTATTAAATCCAACACAGAACTGAAAGTGACCAACACCCTATAATCATCAAGGTCAATATGAGCACAATGATTCATGGGGAACATAAGTCGGTAATTCAACAAACTTTCCACTACGTCGGCCTATTCTTAAAGGGAGTGAAATGGGGCTCGACATGTGCGACCAGATACTCTTGGTAGAAACTAATTAACGCTCTCCCGGATATGGGCTCTCGGAATCATTGGGCTACAACAAACAGCTATTTGAAGCTTTAACTGCACACAAACGCAGAAACCCGTGAGGAGTGCCTACTCGTGGCTGGCCGCACTTCAAATTGGATGATAATAAAGAATTCAACAAGAGCAAAAGGAAGTGCTGTTGCACTGAGCTACTACACAGACGAGAGAAGAATGCAAGCATGGAAAGTCGGCTGAAGGAGGCCAGGAAACAACATTTAAAAATCTACAAGATAAAGCAAAGACATATAGAGGAGGAATGGAAACAAATATACTCCTTGTTACCACCCTGCATGTCAAAGGAGTTCTAGGGCTATGTTAACAGTTTCACAAATAAACGCACAGGTGAAAACGCTGTCCTGGCAGATGAATGGGTGGCACACTTAACAAAACTTTACGCTGATCCAGTTAAAACTAACAACAGTTTTATGGGCGCTCTTAATGATAACCTGGAAGACCTGGAAGTGGTCAATTGTGCTCTCTGAAAAAGAGACATCAAGCTTCCTGAAGGGCACCCGAAAAGATGGAGCCCGAGGGCCGAACAGTCTACCAGGGAGTACCTTTAAGAAAGACTGGGAATTCTAGGCCCCCTTTATACACAGTCTGTTTAACAAATGTATCTCAGCATCCGTTATCCCAGATTCATGGAAAGGTTCCATCTTGCAGCCCATACATAAAAAGGGGAACCACTCCCGCCCTGAAAATGATAGGCTTATAACCTTACTAGACGTGGTTGGTAAGGTCTTTGCCAAAGTGCTTTTCCACAAACTGGTGGCTTTGACTAAAGAGAACAACATCATACCACAGTGTCAGTTAGGGTTCAGGCCAAACTCCTCTACCATAGATAATGTTATTGCCCATGCATATCTGGGTGTTAAGGCAATCGAAACAACAATGCCTCCACTCTATGCTCATTTCATGGCTGTAGTGCAGCATATAACGGCATAGACTAAATATCCTCTGGACAAAACTTGCTAAGCGAGGTATACCCAGAAAATTACTTGCGGCCATACTAGCACTGTACACAGACCCCTGGGTCTGAACTAAGATCACGCAGAATCATGTTACAGAAAAATCTTACAAACAGGGGCCTAAAACAAGGATGTGTTATTGTTCCCAGCCTGTTTAATTTATGCACTGCTGACTTGGGAGGGGAAGTGTTGACGGGGAATATGTTCCAGCCCAAGTTCGGCCTCCTTAGAGTCCCATCATGCGTATTCTGACGATCTTGTCCTATTGGACCAAACCTGAATCTGGATCAAAAGGGCTCTGGACATATAATGTTAAGAACACCCTACAAGCAAACGTCACCAAAGCCAAGGTCCTTGTATTTGGACAACGAACAGGAAACATTGGTAGAAATGGCATCTGGGCCCGTTAATCATTAATACCGCCAACAAATATAATTATTTAGATGTCTGGTTGTCAGACACGGATCTTGCAGGCCAAGGCTCTCACAGATAAAGTGGCCAACACAAAGTACACACTAAGTAAATTACATCACAACCTAAAAAGCCACTCAGCAGAGGGAATCCGAAGGGTGCTGCAGGCGAAACTCCTACCAACAATAATGTACGGCCATTTGGCCTCCCAGGGCATGACTACTGAGCCACTAAAGAGCTGCCACACAGCACCATACAGGAAAATATTCAACAACCCAAAATTCTAGCACAATTTGATCCACCTCTTGTGAGCTTATAAAAATGGATATCGAGTGGAAAAAAGATCTAATTAAGTAATATCAATGTGTGTTGACTGAAGATCAACATTCAATGAGAGGAGCATCGACTATGATTTTCCAGAATAAAAAAAAGAGCTGCTGGTCAACGTTTTTGGACTGTACTATTGCCGAACTGAATATGTCCCTAGAAGGCATATTAGACCCTCTCATAACAATGGGCTTAATAAAAAGGTTGATAAACGTGCAAGGTAAGCGCACATCAAGGGAGCAGGACATAGAACAAATCTGAGACATTTCGGGCTCAGAGGGCCTCGCTACTTGCATGTAGTCACTTCTTGTCAGCCATATATCAAAGCGCCCCTGGGTAGACAAGCACTAAGGAATATTCTGTTGACAAGGCTGTTAACCCTGCTGATATCGGAATTTAGGTCCCATTGGAAGAACATTTCTACTGGTCAAGTGCAATGCAGGTTGTGCCACTTTCATTCTGAATCAGCCGAGCATACTGTATGCTGCTGCCCCGCGCTGCTTCAGCAGAGGCGACTATACTTGAGAACCATTTTCATCCAAAATGGGATAAGAACGTTTAAAGAGGCGCTGGCATACATCTACACAACAGCAGCCCCAATGGACTTAGCACGCACTGCTTCAGCAGAGGCGACTATACTTGAGAACCACCTTCTTCCAAAATGGGATAAGAACGTTTAGAGAGGCGCTGGCATACATCTACACAACAGCAGCCCCTATGGACTTAGCACCGACTGGGAAGTTTTTGGCTGAGACTGGAAGGCGCCTACATGGTGTCCACCAAAACGGGGGGATGGATAATTAAATGTTCTCATTTTTATTAATGGAACGTGTAGACAATTTGCTGCTTCACGGGGAACGTGCTCCACGATAAAGCAGAGCACATTTGAATGTTGGCCATCTGGTCTCAGATTGTAGCAGGAGTTTCCCTCTAAGGACACCATGCGGTTTAACTCCATGCATGTGAAATGTGCTCTATGTCACAGCAGCGTGCACTTTATTTAATGTGGCATGTTCACAATGTGCTTGCCAATAAGGTCTTAGATTGCGGAAAGAGTTTTCCACCTTAACATTATGCATGTTTTCATTCACCATGCACTACGCTCTTTAATATAATGTAGGTTTACATACTAACCCGCATGTGGCACTTTAGTAAACATTTTGTTGAACCAGCAGGTGCTCGATTTATAGGCATTATAATCTGGTTTAAGACGTGAAGAGCAATTATGTTAAGGCACATCACACTTTATTGCATGAGCACCAGTTTGCAGCACTCTGTCTATCAGCTTGTCTGCACTTGTCCATGTTACCACATAGATCATAGTTTTCAACAGTCCACATGCCGCTTTGTAATCGGCAGGCATAAAGAGGTGGGTGTGGCTTGTGCATGCCTGATTTTCTTAGGATTTTAACTGTCAGTTTTATCCTTTGTTTTAATCTTTATGTGTGGCCCAATTGTATTTAATATTCCATTGTTGGCATTGTTTTGAGCTTCTAAGGTGCTATGTACGGGTTCAGTGTTTTTATCCTTAGATATGTTTGTAATGATTTTTAGTAATCACACAATAAAGAATGATGATGATGACTGGTAGCCTCGACAGGGAAAACAGGGTTGTTCACTGGCAACATTATAGTTGGACCAAACTGATCTCTTGCATACAAAAGGCATGCAATATTGTGTAATGTGAAATTTCGAATTACTTTGTCATTTTCACGTATCGTGGAATTCCTGAAATAAATACAGCACAATCAGCTTCAAAATAAAGTGCTACACATCCAAATGGGACTGCCTCCGTCTTCACTACCAGGCAGACTTACACCTCCTGGGTGAAGTTTTACACTGGTTTGAGCTACAGCCACACATATTTTTAATAAAGAATAAGAAAAATCCGTCAATTTAACGGTAGAATTTATTTTGCATTTCAGGTGTGCACATTTTAGCATTAGCATCATAATGTATAAGCATTACTGGGAAATACTTGAAAGCACGTAAAGTAGCATAGATTTCGGTGCTGTTCATTGATCAATGTGTTTTTTTTTTTAGCTTATTCATTGATTGAGGGGGCATGGCCAAGATGTAGTTCGCACGGATCGGAACTCCTCAGGCCCTAGCCCCTAAACACAGTATCCTGCCAAAATCACCCCCTCCCGACTACCCGGATCGATGCCGGAGATCTTGCGACCTCTGCTGCCAGCATCTCAAAGCCACACTCAAAAATAGTGGCCAGTACTGCGACTCTATGGTGCATCGACTGGGGGTGACAGTGCAGGCCTTAACTCAGAGGTGGCTGCCTGGAGCTAGGCCGCTACACTGCGCTCAGTGACTGGCTAATAAGAAGGCAGAAGAACCAGAGGAACACAAGAACCCTCCCCTACACCCTCGAGGGGCCCAATGGAGGGGCCCGCGGGGAGAAAGAGCTCTGCTCTAGTCTCCCTGCGGGCTCTTTCGGGAAGGGGAAGTGACGGAGCCAGGACGGGATTGGTTCCCAGGTAAGTGGGGGTGGGATGTGAGGGTGGGGATAAAAGGGGGTGGAGGGGAGGGACCGGCCTCTATCCGCGCAGCCCATCGCGCGGTTAGTTTGGCCGATCCCCAGGGAAAGTGCGTTAGGCAAGGAGAGTCGGGCGGGGCCGGGGGGAGCCTGAACTCTTTTTAAAAGGTATGGTTGTCGAGCAGGTTTCCCTGCTCGGATCAGCGAAGGGAACAGTTGGGCATATTGCGGAGGCGCGCTCAATTGCGAGGCGCCTTCCGCCAGAGCACACCCGCGCTTGTTGCCGGGCCGGGAGTGCGGCTACCGGCAGTTAACCTTTTTAGGGCCTCGGGAATTTTTTCTCGGTCGGGCCGGGTACCGGCCATATATATATTTTATAAGCAATCTGCAAAGAGAAAGAGAGCCCCGCCTGGCACCATGGCAACCAGCCATGACGCGAAGCGGAAAGGCCACGCTTAGGTTATTGGGTGAGGCTGGCTGGGCGGACCTCCTCAGGCCTGGGGTTCTGGACCAGGCCTGGGTGGGAATGGTACGGCCGACGCGCAGCGCTTCTGGCCGGGTTGCGGCAGTGGTAGCCGCCTGTACATCTCCTGAAAGGGCCAAAAAGCCCAAAAAAGCGGCGGCGGGGCCGGTGCGTGGCGCTGCTTCCCCCTCCAGCCATATGGGTGAAAGCGAGGCACCCACCAGTGAAACAGAGGCAACAGAGGAGGAGGCAGCACTAGAACATCAGGAAGGGGGCAGTGAGGCACAACAGGAGCAACTATTAGGGGACGGGGCCCCTTTGCAGGAGGTAGTGGTGCAGGAGCTCCCAGGCACGGGTATAGAGATGACACCTATGGACTTGTCCCTCCCCAGAGGGGGGGCTGAGACAGCAGGGGCCCACGTGACAGCGAAAAAGAAGGGCAAGGGCACCAGGCTAGGGGGTGGCCCGATGAAAGGTAAGGCCAGCAAGGCGCAAACCAAGAAAGTGGGGGAGGGGAGTGGAGCGCAGGAGCCCCTTACAGGGCCGGGGTTGAGTGGCCCCAGGGTCAGCAAGCTGGACATGGGCGAGGCATGGGATTTAGAGGCCAGAATCCGGGAGCAACGCCGCATAGTAGCAGAAACAGAAGACAGGTGGGCCCAATTATGTATGGAGAGGGAGATGGCCGCGCCATACGGCCGGCAGCTGAAAAGGCCAGCGGAGAGCGCTGGGAGTACAGGAGATATGCCACAGGAAGCTTGCAAGGGTAGCTGGGTCTGGGTACCGAATAGTAAGGGACAGGAGGCTGGTGCGGCCTGTGGGTTAGGGGGCGCGATGGGAGCCAGTGGCGCACACGGCCACACGTGGCGCGGAAGGTCAATGCTAACACAAGAGGTTGGCAGAAAGAAGGCGACGCCAAAGGGGCGCAACACGCCCCCAGCACGTTGGTCCGAAACGCAAGAGGGGTCTTTGGCGGCCTTCTCTACTCCGCAGGATCGGGGTTTCCACAGAGATGGTGGGCGCCATGAGGGTCAAGAGGATGTTTCAGCTAACTACATGATGATGAGTGGTGTGGACAAGAGACTGGATGTGGTCGAAGATGATGTTTTGGAACTCGATTATGAGGAGGAGCTGGATGAATGGGAGGAGGGGGAGATTCGGGAGGCAGAGGTGAGCAGCATGAGGGGGAGGGGAAGAGGATGCAGGAGCGGCGCAACCCCTGTTTCCCCTTCTATTTTGCAGGACCGGGCTATCAGCGGAGAACAACATGAAGGGAGGCAAGAACAAGCACGGGGCCGAGGGGCCCGGAAGGTTCCGCGGCCTGTGGGAACACAAGGAAGAGGTAAAGGGCAATGGTGGTCAGTTTGGGGGGATGGTGTAGGGGGCGGGGATGCTCCGGGACGGAAGTCCATTGGGGTAGGTGACTGTTCTATTCTTGACGCACTATTGGACAAAGACACTCAGGGCAGTGAAAAGGGGAAGGAGCCGCAAGGCAGTGCTTCAACTGAAGGTAACAGTGGGGCCAAGGTAACCGGGGAGAAGACAGGGGCAGAGGAGAAAGAAGACGGAGGGCACAAAAAGAGGCTTCCTTATATGGGACTGGCTATGCCCTTGGGATCGCATGTGGCAGATAAAACAAAGTCGAGGATATGGAGACACGAGTATGTAGACGTTTTTAAACTCTTACATAGGGACATACAGGACAAGGAGGGTTCCAAGGAGGAGGAATGGGAATTAGCCCGTAGGCCAAGGGTACCAATTACAGTGGATAATTGGACATCGGCATTCCTGATTTTCGCAAGCATATATTGCGAGAAATACCCAGACAGGGCCATAGCACTTTTCAAATATATAGACATCATTCGGAAAGCACAAATGCACTTTGGGGGTTTTGCCTGGTTGAGTTATGATGAGGAGTTCAGGGCTCGTGTGAGTGTCAATCCAGAGAAACCATGGGGTGACGTAGATCCAGAATTATGGATGCAATGGATGGCGTTGTCGCAATCCACGGCATCTACCCATACGGCCAGTGGTCTGCTGGTGGTTTATAAGCTGTTTCAGGCACGTCCCGCCCCAGGAGGGGCGGGCATGGGGCAAAGAACCTCGACTAACAGGACGGGAGCTTGCTGGAACTTCAACAAAGGTTTCTGTTCCAGACAGCCTTGTAAATTTAAACATGACTGCTCCAAATGCGGGGGCCGTCACCAAGTTACGCAGTGTTTTTCACTCTCCAGTCCAGCAGAGCAATGGAGAGCATCCAAGGGAAGAGGCACACAGGGCGCTCCTGCTCCAAAGGGGGCCTACACCAGTTAGGATAGACTTCCTCATACCATGGCTGCACAGATACCCGGATAGGGCCACAGCGATCAAGCTAGCAGAGGGTTTTCAGGAGGGTTTTAGGGTCAGCTACCAAGGTCCACGTACGAGGAGATGGGCGGACAATTTGCGGTCTGCAAAAGAACTGCTACAGGTAGTTAGGAGTAAATTGGATAAGGAAGTGTCATTGGGCAGAATTGCGGGGCCTTTTTATGATTGGCCGAGTCCAAGGCTGATGATCTCCCCGTTAGGAGTAGTGCCAATGAAGGCCACGGGTGAGTTTAGTTTGATACATCACCTGTCATTGCCGGAGGGCGCATCTGTCAACGATTTTTTTTGCAGCGGAGGACACCAGAGTAGTATATGCATCGGTGGAGGAGGCTATAAAACTGGTCAGGGGATGTGGCGCTGGGGCTGAATTGGCAAAGTGTGATATACAATCAGCCTTCAGGTTATTGCCTATACACCCAGGAGATTTTGACTTACTGGGGATGCAATTTGAAGGGGCTATTTATGTGTACAGGGTCCTTACCATGGGTTGCGCGATATCTTGCGCCCTGTTTGAGACGTTTAGCACTTTCATGCAGTGGGTTTTCTGCAAGATCAGTGGGAATTATGCGGTGACCCATTACTTGGACGATTTCCTGTTTGTAGGGTCGGGCGTTTCTGGGGCTTGCGGGAAGGCTTTGACGGCTTTTCAAGATATGGCACGCCATATGGGGGTGTCGCTGGCCCCGGAAAAGACAGAGGGACCTTTGACGGTGCTCACTTTTTCAGGCATCGAGCTAGACTCCATTACCTTGACATCCAGACTACCAACACAAAAAGTCAAAGAAATGCTGGAATTCTTGAAAACAGTAAAGGATGCACGAAAAATCGATTTGCGAACAGCACAAAAGTTGCTGGGTTATCTCAACTTTACTTGCAGGGTAGTCAGAGGCGGTAGGACTTTTTGCAGGAGGTTGGGGCTGGCTATGTCGGGAGCAGTGATGCCACACTACAGAATACGAGTTTCAGTGGGTCTGAGAGAAGATGTGAGGGTGTGGGAAACTTTTTTGAGGCAGTTCAATGGGGTATCTATGTTCTTCTGCGATGAAGTGACAGTATGGCAGGTGCAGATATTTTCGGATGCTGCAGGAGCGAAGGGTTTTGGAGTTTTTTGGGACGGCAGGTGGTGCGCAGAGCCGTGGCCAACTCAATAGTTGCAACAAGGAAGGAGTATTGCCTTTTTGGAATTTTTCCCCCTTTTGGTGGCAATGGCAGTATGGGGGTGGGAGTTAGCAAATAGGGCAGTCTTATTTAGAGTTGACAACATGACAGTAGTGGAACTGGTTAACAGACAGAAGGCAAGGGACCTCAGGGTGTTGCGCTTGTTCCGCCAATTTATGTTGCAGTGTTTATCTTTGAATGTAATTTTTAAAGCTGCTCACATACCGGGAGTATTCAATGAGATTGCGGATTCCCTGTCTCGTTCAAAGTGGCAGCGTTTTTGCAACCTGGCACCAGGAGCAGAGCAGAGCAAGACAGCGGTCCCGGCAGACATTTGGGAGTGGGGGCATGATGATCACAGGGCTGGTGGAGATGTCTTTAGCGGAATCCACTCGGCGAAGTTACCGGCTTGCCTGGTTGGATTTTCAATCATTTGAGCGGTTTGCAGGGAATTTTTGGCTACAGAAGGGCATACAGTTAGAGCGTCGTGCTTTGCATTTCGTGTTGTTCATGATACAGAAAGGTTTGTCAGCGGCGACAATTGGTGGAAAACTGGCGGGTGTTTCATTCTATGGGAAGCTGTTTTTCGATCACGACCCGGCTAGAAATGATTTACTGGGGAAGATGTTAAAAGGTTGGGACAGGGGTAGATCAGCTGAGGGTAGAGCGGCCAGAGAACCTATCAGTTTTTAATTGTTGCTGGAGTTGTTGCATGTGCTGCCGGTGTGTTGCGCAGACGAATAGGAGTTAGCACTGTTCCGTTTATGCATGGTGCGGATGTTTTTTGGCGCATTTCGGGTGTCGGAACTGTTAGGGGTTGGAGCAGCAATAGGGGTACGGTACAGGGAGGTTTGCTTACACGGCGAACGGTTGGGGATTTGGCTTAGACGATCCAAGACCGACCAGTTAGGCAGAGGAAAGTGGGTGTGGTTGAAAAAAGGGGGCAATGCTTTGGCCTGTCCAGTCTTGGAATGGATGAAGTTTCAATCTTTGAGTTTTTCGAATAAGGAAGCTGGGGTGTTTGTTCACAGGTCCGGGTCCAAGCTTACCAGTTTTCAGCTCTTACGTGTGTTGAGGATGGCACTGGGACGGACTGGCCGCCGGGCCATGGATTTTGGCACACATTCTTTCAGAATCGGGGCAGCTATGGCCGCGGCGCATTTGGGTTGGGATTGGGCAAAGATCAAGGCAATAGGTCGCTGGAAGTCACGGTGCTGTGAACGTTATGTGAGGCCTTGAAAGGAAGGGAATGACAACGGTGGGGGGCGGAAGGGTGGTACGTTATGTGAACATATGTTACAGTTATTTTTCCGTTACAGGAGATGCGTATGGTCAACCGCATGGCAAGATGATCACGTGGCTTGTAGGCCATTCATTTATCCACTGGGCGGCGAAGTTCGCGGAGAAGCAAATCTATGGTCGGGCCCTAGGACTTTCCAGTGAACGGCACGAGGTCTTATGGTGGGGAAAGAGCGGCATGCGGTGGGGTAACCTGCTTCCATTCATCACATCCAACTTATTGAACTGGGGATGTCTAGATTTGTTAGTCATCCACTTGGGTGAGAATGATCTTGTAAAACTATCAGGACTCACGCTACTGCAACACATGCAGAGAGACTTGTAAATTATCAAACAGAAATTGCATGGCACATGCCTGGTGTGGACAGAATTTGTACTTCGTAGGGTGTGGAGAGGGGCAGTCAAACAGGGAGCCATGGAGCGGGCTCTCAGGAAGCTTAACAGAGCGATGAGAGTTTTTTGTTGGGCACAAGGGATAAAAATCCTGAAGCACGAGGACAATACAGAGCAGGATGAAGCGCTTTTCAGGGGTGAGGTGTACATTTGTCCACTTTAGGAAATGCATACTATTTACTGAATTTGAGACTGCTGGTTGGGGATTTGTGGGGAGAAAACATGTGAATTTAGGATACGGAGTGAGGAGGTTAGGTTGCAGTAGAGTGTCTGCGGGGGTGGGGCAGCAAAACGTCAAATGGGTTTGTGCTGGTTGGCAGTAGATGGGGGAGGGTGGTGAGTCAGATGCGGGCTTGGCCACCCTTCCAGGGAATAAACAAGCAGGTGAAGGCTGTGAGTGGGGGTACGCAAGAACCAAATGGGGCATGAATGGAAAAGGGGAGTGTGTAGGGGAATGGAAACAAAATGAGGGTTTGGAGTGGAAGGATGAGCAAGGAGATGTAAAGGGAGGGCATTATTAAAGTTGCGGTTTTCAGAGTAAAAGTTAAAGTTGCGTTGCTTGTTGCAATCCTGTCCTAATAAATGACCTTTTACACTAAATGACTGTCACTTAATTATTTCCCGATGGAGGGGCCCGCGGGGAGAAAGAGCTCTGCTCTAGTCTCCCCACGGGCTCTTTTGGGAAGGGGAAGTGACGGAGCCAGGACGGGATTGGCTCCCAGGTAAGTGGGGGTGGGATGTGAGGGTGGGGATAAAAGGGGGTGGAGGGGAGGGACCGGCCTCTTTCTGCGCAGCCCATCGCGCGGTTAGTTTGGCCTCCCACCCACCCGGCAAAGGAAGGGAGATAGGAGAGAATTTTGATTTAAGTGAAAGAGGGGGTAGGGGCGGATCGTCAGTTAGGGCAGGTTGCAGGAATGAGCGGTAGATGGGGGAGGGTGGTGAGTCAGATGCGGGCTTGGCCACCCTTCCAGGGAATAAACAAGCAGGTGAAGGCAGTGAGTGGGGGTATGCAAGAACCAAATGGGGCATGAAAGGAAAAGGGGAGTGTGTAGGGAAATGGAAACGAAATGAGGGTTTGAAGTGGAAGGAGGAGCAAGGAGATGTAATGGGAGGGCATTATTAAAGTTGCGGATTTCGGAATAAAAGTTAAAGTTGCGTTGCTTGTTGCAATCCTGTCCTAATAAATGACCTTTTACACTAAATGGCTGTCACTGAATTATTTCCCGAGGACTTTACCCTCAACCTTGCCGGCATTCGTATCAACATTGGGAACGCGTCTGCGGCCCAGGCGCGAGGCGGCTGTTGGAGCCATCTGCACTCTGTGGCCGGCGGTAGGCGACGGAGGCTGGACTGTGAGTGTGCCGCCTGCCAGTAGCTGCCGGCTATGTCGAGGACCCCATCCCTTGCATCGAGCAGTAAGTTAATGCACGGTGACCAAGGGCAGCAAAATACATAAATTTGACCAACTGCCTGAGTGAGTGACTCCCGGCCTTGCATGATAAGTGATTCTTCAACTCCCCATGTCCCTCCTGCCAGCAGTGATCAGCAACAGGAGCGGGGAACATAGCCCTGGCATGATGCGGACCGGTGAGACATCTGGGAAACAAAAATAATGGGAGGAGGAGGGCAATGACCTGCACCTGATCTGCCTGACACCAGCTGCCAGGAATGGAAGATGGTGCCCCAAAGTTATATTCACACACTCCTCACTGAGCGGAAGGCCTGAGGCAGTGGGTGAGCGTGTGGCTACCACCGAGCCCGCAATTGACACCCTCCCCTGATATTACCTTTGTACAGCATATTTACCCCCAAAGACTTCTGCCTATCAGCAAAGTAGCATCTACCCCTCCAAATCTTCCTCTCCACTGGAAAATGTCTGTTAACCTGGGGACCAATGCACCAAGCCACCAGGACCCTCCTGCCTCCAAATCAAACATTGTTTCACATATCTGGGCGCTGCGCCCCTGGAGGAAGGTCACACCCTGTCACACAGGTAGACCGCATCATATACTCGATGGATGACTAAAAGGGCTTCTACTTTAACATACTCTTTAAGGGGTGCATTTCTCCTAGCGGGGCAGAAGGGGAAACTCAAACAAAGGAGGTGCTGGCCTGGGAGAAGGAAATTGCCACCTATAAGGGAGCACAAAACACTACTCATGATGCAAAAGCACCCAGGAAGCAAATTAACATAGTTCCTACCACTTCACAATCGCCACAATAGGTGGAGCAGGAAGACTTCCCCCATATCAGAGGAGTGACAAGCATATCAGACATACTGGTGTGGACGCCGTAACCAGAACCCCTAGTAGGGGACACTTAGAGATACTGGTACTACTCACCATCATCAACAGAAGCCCCAGCGCATTTGCCTAAGGAACTACTCCTCACGATTGCTAGCCATCGTCCTCTTCCCTCTTCAAGGAGAATAGTGACTAAGACAGGCCGGCCCATCGAAGATGGCAATCTGCAACCATTGTGCACACGAAGCAAGATCATTGCACAATGGCTGCAGCAGATGCACAGTCAGCGGAACAGATGAAAGACTCCTAACTTGTCGCAAGGGGCTCAGTGGAAACTACAAAGGTTTGGTGAGATCCTGGCAGCGGTGATGGACGTTAAGACCACACTTGGTCCCAAAATAGATGCTTTGCAAACTGATGAACATCTTCTTTGTGAGGATCATAAGAAACTGAAAGAGCGTGTCACAGACACAGAGAAAACACTAGACAACTTGGAGCCATCAGTATCAGAAACTGCTGTCCGCATCAAAGTACTGCAAAATGGAGTGGACTATCCCAAACAACGAGCAGATGATCAGGAGGGACGCTTCAGACGTAACAATGTCCGGATTATGGGTGTTCCACAAGCGGTGGAAGGCCCAAGCATGGGACAGAGAAATGGCTCTCAAAGGAGATTTTGAAAGGTAAACATGCATCACTCTTCTCTGTGGAGCGAGCCCACAGGGTCCCCGGGATACCCCACCCTCCTTGGCGCCCTTCCTTACCCAGTGGTTGCTCGGCTCTTCAATTACAGGGACCACATCTTGCAAGTAACGTAGGCGAGGGCCCCCTGGATGGTAGAAAATGCCCAGGTCAACATCTTTCCTGGCTACACCATGGAAGTACAGCACAAGCGATCTACCTTTCTCCCAGTAAAGAGATGCCTGCATAAACGTAACATTAAATACGCTTTACAATTCTGGGCCACACTCAGAATCATGCATAAGGACAAAACCACCCTCCATATCACCCCAGAGCAGGCCTGGGAGAAAATCGAAACAAAGGGCATTACCACTAAACCACATGAACGAATGGAAATCTCAGGTGGTTGGAAAGAACAGCACCGACCTTACTGGGCCCTACAAGAGAACAAGCAGCCCTGAAAAGAGCGCAAGCAGTTGCCCGAACTGGGTCAGAGAGTGTCGCCTCCCTCCTCTACAAGCTCGACACTGTCCGGACTCGAGGATGACACGCCAGACACCCCACACCCCCTTACAGATGCCCTGCTGGGGGAGAACCAGCTGTCACCCCTCAGACACCAAAGGAGTACTATGATAACAGAACAGCACCTCTGGACACACCCAGGGCTGAGCAGCAACCATGCGGCACAAGCAAGGACTTGGCCCCAGAAAGACGAACAGGACTGGGGGCTGCACGGCCTCGAGATGAGATGTTTGCCTCTATATACCTCGCTCTACCCGTGTACCCCAACGCTACCAACACCGTAGAAGATTTCATACTTTATTCTCTCTTGTTATAGAATGTCAGTGCGTTTAGCAGGATGCCCATTGGCGAGCTGGCTTAAGCTGGGAGTTCATGCATCAATATTAAATTGTTTTTTCTAGTTCACAAGGGGATTCTTATGGTTCATTATTTATGTAATTTCATGCACACCACAGATTAGGAGGGTAGCGACGGGTGGGAGGGGTTTGCCAGGATATCAGACACTGACTACTGTCACAGCAAATGACTACATCGGGAGCTGGACCAGGGACGCACTTCACACTGCTAACATGGAACACATGTGGGATAGCTAGCTCTATTGACCACTCTCTATGGCAAGTTTCATTTGATGACGTGGAGTTATTTTTAGAATCAACTTGAGTGGACAAAGAACAGGTGTTCTGTTCAGTCAGAAACTGAATTAGCAATTAAGATGTATTTAAATCTTATTCTTGTCACATTTGCTTTGTGTTCAAAGGCAGAGGTCAAAAGTCAGTTTACCTTCTTGCAATGCAAATACTTTTCATTGTGACTGCAGAGTTCCAGGAATTTGTAAGGTGAACTGTCTGACCTATGTAAAATGAAATGCTTTTGGTATCAGGATTTCCCTAACACACAGCATTTATATAATTAAGTCAGCTTTACAAACATTTCAAAATATATTTCAGTAGCTGTGAAAGACTGTTTTTTGTACTTCTGTAGGATGAAAAAAAGTCAGAACTTGGTGATGTGCAAATGTTAAATGTTTTCTGAAACCCAATTTTCACAGATTACTGTTAATACACTATATAGTTTTATAAGTAAAGCTGTAAGTTAGTGGGAAGATTTTTGGACATTTCTTGGAAATTTACTGTCTGTAAATGACGTTGCACTACCACATCATGTTTTAGTAATATATTTATTAAAAGTGAGTGTTTAAACATAAACTGAGAAACACTCCTGCCCTGATGGTAAAGCTAATAGTAAACTAAGAGGCAAGTCGTGCATGGATCATGTGTTCCCTATATGTAGGCTAGATGTATTATGCATGGAACAAACGTTTAGTGTATTTAATCAAACAAAAGAGTATTTTTTTTACAGCAGAAATGCTGAACTGACATATTTGAAGGTGCACTCATATGTGAGAATGAAGAAAAAGGTGACTGTAAAATACAATATTTGCCTAGGATCACACAATTTGAGACCCGTTTCCGGGTCAAGTACATTACAGTTAGGTCGAGTAGATTATTCAAGCTACTCGACCTGCCAGTCTGGTAACATTTTATGATTATTTTTTTAGGCCTGTGTATCAATATTTGCACAGATGGTGCATACAAGTGGCACTTTTACAGGAAACACACCTAACAGCACCAGATTTAGAAAGCTTGTGCAGAAGTCGGAAGGGCACACTGGTCGGCACAACCTATTCCAGATACGCAAGGGCTGCACCAATTTGGATTGCCCCGGGTACCCCAATAGCGATGACACACACCAAACTGGACGTGGAAGGTCGATATACTAGAGAGGACACTGGACTGACTGCCAATAGCTCTCAAATCCTTATATGCCTGCCCCCCCAACCAGGCACGCTACCTATGCTCCATTACTCCAGCCTTCCTTTATAATGAGGATGTACCTTGCTTCTGGGGAGGGGACTATAACTGGGTACCTAACCTCACCTTAGACCGCTCTCACCCACCACTACGAGAAGCACAGACGACAGCCCATTCCCAACATCTCCGATGTTGGGCTATCTACACATGTACAGGTTACGGATGCATGTCGTAGCCTACACCCTCTAACCAGGAAAAACTCAGACTACTCAAGCATACATGATCTGCTTACTAGGATAGACATTATTTACTGTAGTTCAGAGGTGCTTGCGTCAGTATACTATGCAAGTATTTAGGTCAAACTGCTTCAGACCACAGCCCACTGGTGCTCCGATTGCAATGGGGGCACGGGCGCCCCTGCATCCCCACCTGGCATCTCCCAACAGAGGCTCTTAACATTGAATCCTTCAGAGATGCAGTATCAACGCAGATTATTGGTTATTTCACAGACAATGAGGGCACGGTCTCTAACCAAGGTATAGAATGGGACGCTTTTGAGGTGGTCTTGTGGGGACATGCTATAAAAACGGTGTACGGCTCCAAATTAGTCCTGCGATGGGAATTGCATGTGATTGAGACACACATCCTCACCCTCGAACAGTGATGAACAGAGGACGGGTCGGTCGCAGCTCTACTGACAAGCATGCGACTAGAACACAAAAACCTAGCTCAGAAGCTAAGCAATATATACTATAGAGAATACATGGCTCGGAAGCATGCCAAGGGTGACAAATCCGGTGAATTATTGGCCTCACTGCTCCGCTTTGAGACACATGCGGTTCCTATCATAGCCATCAAAGACATATCGGGCTGACTACTGAACACACAGGATATAATCAATGAAGCCTTCAGCACCTATTACACAGCCCACTATGTGGTCCTACATTTAGCACAGGAGACTGAGACTGATGCATTCTTAGGCACCATCCCCTTACCCCGCCTGCAGGTCGGCCATCGGGAGGCTCTTGAGGCTCCACTGTCTGTTGAGGCAATTACAGGGGTGATTAAACAGATGGTGAGGGGCAAAGCACAAGGGATGGATGGCTAGCCAGTAGAGTTATATGTCACAGTCCACACCACACTGGTGCTGCACCTACTGAAAAGGTTTAATTCAGCTCTTACAACAGGTATACTCCTCACCTTCCTTAGAAAGGCCACATTGGTAATTTTCCACAAACCAGATAGTGACCCGTTATCAATGGGATTGTATTGTCCCATCTCTTTGTTATACACAGATTATAAGATCCTGGGGAAGGTATTAGCCTATAGACTGATATTCATAGTGCAGCACATAATACACCGGGATCAAAACTGGTTTATACCATGTAGGAATACCTTCTTAAATCTACAACGCCTTTTCATGTTAATAGCCTGGGAACAATCCGCGGGTGTCCACCTGTGGGTCGCCTCTTCGGACATCGAGAAAGCATTCAATACTCTCGGGTGGCCTTACCTCTTGACAGTGCTCGATAGGCTGGGCACATCGCCAATGGTCCTTAAAAGGATTGCCTTATTATATAACTCCCCGTTGGCAGAGAGAAAACAGGTACAATCATATCAGACTCTTTCCGCACAGAGCGGGGTTCTTGCCAAGGCTGCCCATTCTCACTGATCATCTTCGCCTTGTCAATGGAATCACTGGGTGTGAGGGGGGGTGGGGGAGGGGGAGGGGCCTCCAAATAAACAACAGCTGGCACATTATCTCACTATATGTGAATGATGCCTTAGTGTATCTGAGAAATGACCCTGCAGGGATCTCTGAGCTCACAGAACTCATGCAGTGAGAAATATCTCAGGTCTAAAAGTAAACTGGGA
Organism: Pleurodeles waltl; assembly: GCF_031143425.1. Classification (NCBI taxonomy): domain Eukaryota; kingdom Metazoa; phylum Chordata; class Amphibia; order Caudata; family Salamandridae; genus Pleurodeles; species Pleurodeles waltl. The sequence continues at coordinate 703,967,851 of NC_090444.1, forward strand.
CAAGTCGCATTTATTTCCTTTGACAGCACTAACAGAGTCAAACCGGACAGAACTCCCATACACCCTGTTACCATGGGTACAAAACACATTTAAATACTAAGGGGTCAGAATATATCATGCCATCAATGACTGAACTGACAGCAACATACGTCGGACCCTTACGAATGCACAGTCGTCCCTTTAGTTTTGGACATCCCTTCCGCTCTCACCGATGGGCAAGATAGCTATAACGAAGATGCTTGTCCTACCACGATTACTGTATTTCTTCTCTGCCATGCCAGGTCTATTACCATCCAAAATCTTTGCAGATATGCTCTTACTTCTCACTGCACTTATATGGGGTAAAGGTCGTAGCAGAGTAGCGCTCACTAAACTGCATGCACCAATCGAACGTGGTTGGCTTGGGTGCCCCGAACTGCATGTATTATTATTCAGGCGATTAAATGGCTGGCAGCCCAAAACATGCCGGAAATGCAGAGTGTAACAGCATGCCTCACAGTCCTGCAGGCACTACAGTGCTTAATGGATCCAATGATGGAGATACTATAACATGTTACCCGGGTAGGGGAGGTGTGTACCACATTTAGGGCCATATGTACGAACACATTTTCCCATTGACACGGAATGGGAAAAACCCCTTGCTACATCTGGCCCTTAGAAACTGTGAACATGTTTTTGGGGAGGTAAGGATATATTGTCCTGTGGTAGGTTCTGAGCTGCAGATACCTTTGTAATATATTAAGGAGCTGTGAGTGCAACTGAAACACTATGCCTGTCACTGGAAGGGGGGGGGGTGTGTGTAAATGTATGATTAAGCACAGTTGGTTAGCCTACACATTGTTCAACTGAATATTGCGAGAGTGTGGTCTTTAATTTCAATGGGCTCTGTACTATTTTTTTTTTACATATGTTTGACTAAATTGGCATGCTTGTTACCAACCTGTAGCATTTCTTGCAGTTTTATAGAACATAAACTTGCCCCAAGGGCATTAGAGTGTGTTACTAATGAACCTGATTAGGTTACACTTCTTTTTTACACAGAAAAATTAAGTGATTTGCCCATAGTCACAGGATGTTGAGCGAAGGACAGATTCAAACCTGGTGCCCCAGATGGGGAGCCCTTGCTGCTAGGCCATATCTCATCAATACCTTTGAAATATAGCAACTGTGTTAAGTGGATTGGTGTTCAACTCTACCTTATGCAAAGGGGTGTAGGCTGGCCCGCGCTGTTACAAGGCGTGGCTTTAATTAATATGCCTTAATATTTCCTTTCTCAGAGAAACCTTTTCTTCTTGACAATGTCTATATTTCACCATCTTTGCCCCTAAAATTAATTTCTTGGAGCCTAAACTATAGAACAATACTGGCACTGTCCATGCCAAATACAGAAAATCCCATCTGCGATACTCTGCATTTATTAAGGAACTATACCAATCAGTTTTTTTTTATGTTGGCAGGGTAGATGGCTGAACAATTTGGTAAAAAATTTCAGTCATTCCCTAAATTTCTGCCAGGCTAAAACAGTTTGCAAACTGTAGGCGTAGTGAATTAGAAAGACGAACAACTACCTCTCCAATACCCTCTGCCAAAGAGCAGTTCAATTAAACGTCCACAGACTGGTTGCCAATTAAAATAAGATTTTCTTTCACCCCTACTACCTGCAATTGAGCATGACACCGACTTCTAGCTTGCACTGTCTCTACTTGCTATGTACCTGATCTGTTAAGATATGCAAGGCTGCTCCATCTGACACCCTGCGAGACACAACGACACACAATTCAATCTACACACTAGCTCAAGGTGTCTGTGTGGGACGCACTCTGGTCAGAAGGCTTTTGCAAGTGCTGTGGAAAACATACAAGACAAAATGTTCTTTGACAGGTGGCGCACACACTGGGAAGAACTTCGAGTTATACAGCAATATAAACTTTGAATTTATTGGCGTGGGCCAGTGGTTTATACAGCTCCATAAATTGGTAATTCACTGTGGCACAGTATGTCCATAAATCAAGGACAAGGACAGAATAATCTAAGATGGACTAACTCATATATCTGGATGAAGGCATATACTAGTCTGGGGTGCATGTGACATTCAGCATAATGCAATGTGAATGCACACTTCCGACAGCATGTATCAAGTAAAAATAAACAAAGACAGATGCCTGAAAGTCATAGAAAGCATTGGCAGAGCCAAAAGGTCTCGCCTAGTTGACGACTGGTTTTGCCAATGCCGGGGTGCATCAGGAAAAATCAAAATGCTTTTGATAACAATGCGCATCAGTCAAAAAAAATATGAAAAGGAAAAAAAATAAAACGCCGTTGGCATTACACTACCATATGCCCATCTATGTCGCACCCAACATATGTATGTGCCAGCGTCATGACAAGAGTTCCATTTTCATTCATTTTTTTATTTAGCGATATAAGACGGCAGACTCCACAGTTCACCATTAATTTGCACACCATGCCACCTCAGTTTGGACCCAGCCATATGCAAATCAGTCTTGATACTGCTCCAATGGAACAGTCCAGCCAAACTGGTAAGCCAAATCTTCCCTGAACTGGAACACAAACAACTCAAGAGCGGGTTAGCCCTAGTTGGAGCACATCAGCTAAGTATAGCTTAGTTCCAGTGACACACTGTGCACAGGACTAAAGTGTGGGCAAACCTGTTCTACTTAAGGCGACACACCAAAGTACACAAAAAAGTGATGGTTGGAACATATTAATTAATCTCAGCCGCTGATAATTACGTAGGGCCGCATCCCAGTCCACTGGTATTTTGCACACCATGCTTACTCAGTTTGGACCCAGCCATTTGCAAATCATTCTTGAGCCTGCCTGAAAGGAAAAATCCCACCAGAACTGCCAGGCAGCACAACCTTGACTTAAAAGCTTCTGTTTCACTGCAGGAAATTGTGAATAGCAATAATACCACCAGAACAGTTCCAATACTATCACGCTACTTGGAGCCACAGGTACAAATCACTTTTGTGATTGAAAACCCTGCAGTTCACAAAATGACAGAGCCAGTGAAAGCAAAAGATTTTTTCTTTATGTAAAAAAAAATGTCCTTTTATGAGTTTATGTTTGCAATTCGTAAAAGGATTTTTGTAATCCTTTCCGAATTGCACACGGGAGGAGCGTGAAAGGGACATTCTCCTCCTATTTCTTATTTAAGAAGGAATGTATCAATGGTGTACAACCACAAATTTGGTCAGAAACCGGTGGCAAGTTACCCACCCCGAGTTGGGGTGGTAAATGATTCCCAAAGGAGAACAGGTTCCCCTAAGACTTGTTCCCATTTTTTAGTTGTGCTGCCTCAGAAGTTTTTTCAAAACAGAAAACATTTGTATTCAAAAGCAGAATATGTTTCTCTAAGGAAGACAGAATGTTAAAAAAAAAAAAAAAAAGCATTGGCAAAGGTTGCGATCGTTAATTATTTTTTAAAGAAACCATATGCCACAAAATAAAATTATACAAAAATCCAGCCACCTAAACGTTGCTGGCACAGGCTTGAAATACAAATTTAGAGACGAAAAATATTCAATGAGGTGGCAACTTTATTTGCAATGCCTTTAAATAGCAATTCTTTCTGTTGTGCCAAGGATTTTTATTATTTTTGGCCAAACGGAAAAGAATACATGAATAAATACCCACCAAACCAACCACTCACATTGCCGGGAGGTACAATGTTATCACGTTACTTAAACACTTTATTACAATCACTTTACAAAGGAGACGAACATAAATCATTGTATAACTGGGTACCAAGTCCAGGCCCACGCAATATCAGGCATTTAAAGTTAAGATAAAAATAGATAAAGCATACTTTGAATCAGCTTTGTCATTGAAGAGAAAGGAACTATTTTTAGGCGGATGTCAACAATATGCACGGGCTTTGCGCAGTCACTCAAAATGAAGTAAACCAATGGGTAAAGTGAGCCGACCAATTGCCCCATTCAGTATGCTATAGGCAGGCAGAAGAAAACGTGAATGACAATTTAACAGAACAGAGGATGAAGTCCAGTGACCAAACATTTCTCATAGAATTATGTACCTAGAATATCTATGTTTTTTTTTGGGAGAAAACAATAACCTGGCAAAACAGCAAAAGCTGTCTCGTAGGGTAATCCCCAAAACGTTTTCTGTTTTGGACTGAAATCATAGGGATGCTGGACTGAAATCATAGGGATGCCGGCCTGCTGTCCCTCACAGGCCACCATTACTATAATCAGATCGTAGGCAATGACATGGCGCACAAACTGAGTATTCTGAAGTTATGCAAAACCCCGTAAGTCGGTACATTGTGAAGCAACCTATCAGTACGCAGGTCAGTTCACGCCATACTACACCACACAAAATGTCGGGGCCCAATTTACGAGCCTTTTTTGCAAACTGAATAATAGTACAGGAGGCTTTTGGTTCTTGATTACCTAGAGAACAACATTCTGAACTGTAAAACCTATCCTAAAGATTCAAAATATATATGGAAAATAAGCCAGTAGCAATGCAAGAGCTTTCCCCATTATCAGCTCTATAAACTGGAATGGGGCTGCACTTTCAATCTGAATAGCCTTCGTAAATTGTTCAAATACCCCTGACAATGGAGTACAATTACAATAAAGTGGAAAGCAGTGAGGCTGGATTAACAAGGTACATTTTATAGCGGCCCCGAGAGCCCGGAAAAGTCATAATCTATATCACAAATCCTAGACGACATTTGCTTAAGCTTTCGCACTTGTACTTTTCACCTTCTCTGACCTTTCCGGAAATTCATGAAGGGTTCTGCAACCTTTAAATGGAGACACTTTGTGCTGAACGCACAGCAATAAATGGCGAAGCTACAGATTAGTCCTGCATTAGTCCAGTATTTAGCTAACAAAGTTGATGGAAGCGAGTTCACGGCGACCTACTGTTGAAGTAGAAGCAGGAAAGGTCTTTTCAAGTAGGCTTCACATAGGGTGAAAAAGAAAAGCGTTTATCAGAATTTTATATGCCTTCGTAATAGAATTTATTTTGGTTACATTTAGTATTAGCTATTGGACTGTAATGTGTGTCTGGTAATGCAGAGATTATGGAATATTAGACTATAAAGTGAAAAAGAAGCCAAAGATACGGGGTAAAAACTGGGGCCTATGCCCAAATCTACTTTTTTTGTATTTGATTTTAGTTACTTTTATGTAATAACTAGTCTGTCTATAAATGTATGCACGTATAACGATGTATTAATGAATGAATTGATTTCACAAGCTTTTTGATTCTTAGAGTTAAACGTTTCAGTTAGGTCTTAAAGTTTGTGATCATAGGGCCAGATAGACATTTCGCTTCTATTTACATAAAATCCATTGCTTACACTTTTCGAATTTAGGCACCATTTTGGCAGGTTTTAATTTTCAATTTGGGCCAGACTTTGACTGCCAACTTGAGAAGCTTCTCTTCTTTAGACGTCATGTGCAGTCAAACACACCAGAACTTAAATCCGGACATGACACTGCCACTTTAATTTTGTCCACACCATCATATTTGAAACCTGCTTTTTCTGCATTTGAATGTTTTTAATTTTGAGTAATACCTATTTTGTGCTGTTGGTTTATGTTTGGTGATTTAAAATACATTCACTGCTCAATTGTCTTCGCATTATTTTTGATTTTGCATGCCAAAAGTAAAAGTTTAAGAAAAAGGCTTACAATTTGTGCTGGTAGTCCAAGCAGAGAAAACCACCCATGTTCACATCTGCCAAGTATGGAATCCATTTTGAGAGCATTTACTTTTCATTGTGTGGCAAAATGTATTTTCCACTGTAATAAATAACTTTAGGCCTGATGTACAAAACAGTGCTCACAAATAATAGCTGCAATTTGTGACCAGCATTTTTGCGACTAGCATGGAATTTTGTGTACCAACCTATGTACTTATAGGTTAGTTCACAAAATTCCCATTCAGAGTCAGACCAACCTAAAATATTAATGAGGTAGGTTGCAAATTGCAACTTATTCTGAATGGATGCTATCACAGGTATGGATGGTGGGGTCAGAAGACCACCATTCTGTGATCACAGTGAAATGAGGCAACATTTCTTTTTAAATGTATATGGTTTTCTTTAAAGGAAATAAAAATAGTTGACTTTTTTCTTTACATAAATGTTTGAGAGTTGTTCCCCTGGACCACTGCCTATTCCCCAGCAAACCTTTTTTTCAATTCACAAAGGCAAAGAGATCCCAGGAGGGAGTCAGTAAATTTTCAATGGTTGCAACCATATTTCAGTCGCAATACATTGATACAGCTCCTAAAAAAATGCTATTTGTGAGGGACCTACAACATCCCCTTCCAAAAAGTGATCCCATATGGAGTGAGAACCCCATTTTATGAGTCAATAAAAACATCCCACTTTCTAAAATGGGGGCTGCAAACATTTTAAAATCGTTTTACAGTCACTAAGCCTAGCGTTGAAAACATGGATTTAATTGATCATCACTCCTTGTACTTTATCAGTCTTACAGAATTGCTGTTTTAGACAGTAAAAACGTATTGTAATCGGGTCCTTACTAGGCTCCAGATTTTCTTGTTCTGTTTTTATGTGCTACTTGGCACAATGGTATGTAAGCCGAGGGGGGTGGTGCAACCACTCACTCTGTTTGTTTTCTGATGTACTTCATTTGCCTGACGTGTACCGATTCGACACTGTGCACGGCCTATGGCAGGGCCCTGCGCCCAACCAATGAGGGTGTCCCTCCTGTGCTGTGCAAAGGCCCGCTAAAAAGCATGCATGCCCATACCCATCCACGTCCAGCTGCAGCGTCTGCCACGAACATTTGACAATTAACATTTTTACCACTCGATCCCCCTAAGTAAGGATGATTCCTGTTTCCTTTATATTAGATGCACCTGGGTGACTTGGAGGCAATGTTGATTAACATTAGCACCAAAAATGGATTTGACTAAACACCATTCTTTTGACTTTATCCGTAATACAGAAACCTAACTGATTCATGACTATGGTCAAAACAGAATATAGTGTTACTTGCAAAATGTATGGGTTTTTGACCGGAAGACAACCCCTTAAGTTCTAATCAGATGGCACATGACTGATAATAGTCACGGTAATTGAGTTGCTATTAAGAGATCAAATTTTGATCAGCCATTTTACCATCCAAAATAAACAGTACAAATTTTACCACATGCGAAACTAGATTTCGAAACATATGTTAATATCAAAGCAAAGCCACCATATAGATAATTTTACTATTTAATTATATTTTTAAAACAACAATAAAAATAGCTCATGTGAACATATTGAGAGCTAACTTTATTGAAAAATCAAAGGAGAAATAAATACAGGATTTAGAACTGGGAGTCACTAATTGAAGATAGCGCAATAGGACGAGAGAGCAATAGAGAGCAAATGTTGCAGCACTGAAATCCATAATAGAATTTTTAAGGTTGTCTGGGAAATCTGTTCCATGTCTTTAGAAATACCTGTCCCTAGTCTCTTGCATAGTTCTAGCCACTCTGTGATGCTTTCCCCAGATCACCTGTTAAACTTATGAAGTTTAATTCGTCTTACTCAGGTTTAGGCAAACGTTCTGATGTTTTAGTCACTCACATTACTAATTAAAGCTATCATTTTTTCAACAGTACCATCGTGAAAAAGCGTTGAAACTCAGCAGTTCCTTGGTCTGCACACCACTAAAGCCCATGTTGCAAAGTTTTGTTAACTATATTAAAACAGAATATTTCGTATTTTTATTTTACAAACTGTGTTCCGGACCACTGACGTGGTTAGGACCCAAAATACACAGCAAAAATGAAACAATTCTCAATTTTAACAAAATCTATAAAAGAGACATCAGTAAGTAGTCCAAAAATATCTACGAAATGTACACAATACACTTAAATGTACAAAGGTGTTGTTTTGGTAACAATACAACATAACAAATGCTTGAGTGCCCAAAATTGGAAGTTTCATCAAAAGAGCAGCATTCATGATGTCCGGTGATACCTAACGCTTTTCGGGGCAGAATGTCCCTTCTTCAGGGGTAATGCTACACAACAATACAATCAAAGAAGAGAGTAACAGAAAGAACAAGAAAAAAAAACAGGGAAAAAGAGAGATGTTAATCCCAATACCATCCAACCATCTAAGAGATCTCACCTACCCCTAAAGGTGAGATTATCACAGTTAACAGTTAGTTGTAGTTCTGTGAATGCAAAACCAACAAAAACTGAAATTCGCCAGTTACGGTGAACACCATAATTGATGCCACACACCATGTTTTGCTCCAGGTAGTGAGCCTTTTTCTCTTAGGCCACTGGTAGAGCGATATTCTGAGAATAGGGGGAGATGAAAGGTAAGGTGTCCATTCATAAAACAAAGAGTGAATTTCAAGGGTTTTCCAGGTTTGCAGTTGCTGGACCACATCTAACCTTTAGTTGTGGTTTTTTAGTGTACTTCATTTGCATGCTGTGTACCGGTTCGACATTGTGAACGGCCTATGGTAAGGCCCTGCTCCCAACCAATGAGGGTGGCCATCCTGTGCTATGCACTACCTTTGTCTGTGTGCAGCAGGAGTTAGCCGCAGGGTCTGCCTTCGGCTAGACCTGCTGCCCCTGTCTATGCATCATGCATGGGTCTTTTCCCAACCATAGCCCTTAACAAACTGTTCAATCAATTGGACAAAAACATACAGAGAAACTACTGGTTAGTTTCACTGAATATTCTGTAGCACTTAGGCAAGCTGAAAGACATTTTATTCTATTACTACATCCTTTTCAGTGCCGGATTTCAGCAGGGTGCTTAAAAAATCCACTTTGTCCCGTAATTTTCACCGAAACATCTGCAGTACACTACAAATAAGCACGCAAAAGTTAGGAAATACTAACATTAGATTTTCACCCAACTTAGAACTCATGATCATTACGCCTAGTAATATTTTGTAATGTAGTATTTTCCTTGTGATCCATGCTCCGACGTGCTACGCCTGAAGCAGTCCAGCAATTTACGCGTGTGGGACGAGGTGGGATAAGGAGTGTAACATAATCATTTAATGAGCATCCAGCCCACAGTGGAAAACCTGCAGCGTGATATATAGATGATGTGGGAATCTGTATCAGAACATAGCAGAAACCTTTTCATCCAGAGTATCTGCAAATCAACAGCAGTGGGAGAGGCGAAAGCCCAGACAACACTTCCTTTATATTTCCAAAAGGGTATTCTTAACTAAACTTTAGAATGCTGGAAACCCTCCCTAGGATTGACAACACCTCGAGTTGAAATACTAAATTCAAATCACTTCTGGGGACAGTTAACAAGGCACTAGAAAAAGGAGAGGCAGTTCTACTAAGAAAAGACTCACAGGTGTTCCCTAAGGAAATCAAATAGGTGCAGGAAGACACAAGTATGACAAGGGAGGAGCGGCAACAGTCCTGAAGCACTAGGGTAATGTGGAAGCAAAGCCTCCGAGCTAAAAATATCAGTCGGCTTTGTACCCTGAGGCGGAGGAAGAGGAGGAGTGGATGACCTGGAATTTTTCCAGCAACATTAATAATGAAGACCCTTGGCGCCTCCAACGAGTTAGGCCAAGAGGTCACAAAAGCTGGCTTCTTCAGCGCCTTGCACAAGGCCTACTGCCATGTTGATTCTTGAGAGAAGGCCTGATGATATAATGCCATGTAAAGATGTTATGAGCAGTCTGAGCCTTAGCACTGCAAAAGACTTGCAAATCCTTCCTGATAAAGACATTGATCACCGTGAGATACAAATCTCTGGCGTCATTAGTATTACTATTGTAGGAATCAGCATCGTGCCTCAAAGTGAACACTGGAAAACTCTGGGATAGAGGTTTCATAGGACAACCCAACTTTGTCAAAGTGCTCACAAGGTGCCAACATTGCGGCCTGTCCCTTTAAGAGATAGGTGTCACAATGCCACCAAAAGTGTAGTATTGGGAAGGTGACAAAGTGCGGCGGACACAGACATCTGTAGGAAGTCTTCTTCTCACACTTACCACCTGCCCTCGGCAGTAGGAAACCATTCCATGCTTTGCGACTGCACAAGTGGTTGCAAAGCACTGGCCCCTTCCATTGCGAGTCCCACTGGGGAGAAATGCCCGGTTGTCACTATCTTTTCCTTGAAACGCGCAAGTGTTTGCAATGTGTACACTGTCATAACTAATTACAATTAGTGATTGTAATGAACTTTTGTGCACTGGGAATTATAAACTTTGTATCCCTAAAGTCAACCATTCTGGATTTGTGAACCTTAAGTCTTTTCTGCACTAGTTCCGAGATGGCTTTTTGAAAATTCTAATAAAAAACGCATGTTTCCAAAACAGAAACTTCCTCGCTGTGATTTGTTTTCTGCGTTTCCCACATACTGGGAAGGAAGCAGCCATCTTACAGACTGGGAATTCTGGCTTGCGAGCAGGTGCTCAGTCAAGCACAGCTGTGGTTGGAGAGGTTCCCGCTTCTCATTATTTGTCTGGTGGATCTGCATCCAGCACTTTCTCATTCTTTAACGATGGCATGTTTAATTGACTGCATATGGACAAAAAACAGAAACATGACAGGGAGAAAATGAAGGTGGGGGAAGAGGAGGCGCACAGTACTGATGCAAAAATTGGTAATTTCAGGGCTGGTTGACTTAACAACACGCATAATCAGTACTGCCTTCCCGGGTGACTGCTCAGAGACGCCTTCCACAAACAGTTTCAGTTGTTTTGAGGATGAGAACGCTGTTTTTTTCAGTTTCAGTAAACTCACACTTTCAGAATTGCTGGAAAACAGCAGTAATGCCATGTCATCTGTACCATCAGTGGGGTAAAATATGGTCAAAGTGATGCTTAGGCAAAGTGTTATGTCCCTAATGGCAGACATCGCGATTTGTACTTTGCTATCAAAGTTCAATTATTTTGGGTAAGTGCAGAGGACTGCGAAGGTTTAAACATCTACGATCAATAAAAACAGTAGAAGCCGTTTAAAGGAGCAGAACAGGCTTGGTGCATATGGGAGGGAAAGAGGGAGGATGTGGAGCAAGACTCTTGATTAGAATATTATTTATTTTGGAGTTTTGTGAAGCATTGAATGACCAGAATCTTTTAATCCCATTACCGAATGTGGTTTGGCCCTGCCTTCAGGGTTGGGTTCATTGTACAGCATAGCCTGTGTGTTAGATATGAGGTCTCTAGTTGGCAGTTGGTTTGCACCCTGTCCAAGTAGGGACCTTCACTCTAGTCAGGATAAGGGAGATATCCAGCTCACATAACACCTGCTCACCCCTTGACAGCTTGGCACGAGCAGTCAGGCTTTTCTCAGAAGCAAAATGTAAAGCATTTGCACATAACACACAGTAATACAGTGCAAACACTACAAAAGGACACCACGTCAGTTTTAGGAAAATAGCCAATATTTATCTATGTAAAGCAAGACCAAATATGATAAACAAAAATCCAACATACAGTAATAAAAATATTAATTCTGCAAGAATTACTTAATCTACAGTTCCTTGACGTTGATAGCTCCACCTAGGGCTTTCACGCCGTCGTGATCAACAAAACCAACAGTTCATGCCGGCTATGGTGTCGCGGGCCAGCTAAGGTGTCGGGAAGCCCCGCAATAGTACCTTTGGATTTGCAGGGCGTCGTGATCCTCGCAGTGAGATCCTTAGAGCAGAGTTGGGGTGTCGGTTCCGGAGTCATCGGGTCCTTGGAGTCACACGCTTTGCAGATAGAACTCTGAGCTGATGAAGTCAAGAGCACCTGCATGGATGGCGTTGGGGCTGTGGGGCGAAGCAGGACAATGTGACGTGCGGTGCTTACAGGTCAGGGTGCAGGCAGCGACTCGGTGACGGCGCCCAGCGATGTCGGTGAGACCAGGGCTGCAGTGTGAAATGGGGCATGTGAGTTGCGGTGTCACCAGGTCACGGTGAAGGCAGCGGCGGCGTCGTTGCTGAATCGCTGTCGTCAGTTGGCCCAAGCCAGCTGTGCGGGACGGGACGGTGCTTCGTGACTCTCGCGAGCGGTGTCCACAGGCCACGGTGCAGGCTGGGATGCCTGGTGATGACACTGGAGTTGATGGTGCTGGCATCAGTGGACCGGGGCTGCAGTGCAGGACGGTGCTTTGTGTACCTCATGAGCGGTGTCCACAGGCCACGGGGCAGGAAGAAGAGAAGTCTTATCTGTGCTGCCTGTGATCCATTCAGTCACTCACTACATCAAAGGGGGTGCTCGCCGTGCGCCTATACCGTCCTCTCCTTGGACCGCTTGGAACAAGTGGCTGAAGGAAAACAGTCTTTTTAAGGCTGCTTGATGTTCCAGGTGCGCCCTATTAGCGCGGTAATTAGAGATTATGTGCAGTGAATCACCGCCGCGGGCCTTTAGGTGCGTTTCTAGCCTCGATGTGGTCGCCGTCATTACGGACGCCCCAGCCGAGCCGAACATCAAGCAGCCTTAAAAAGACTGTTTTCCTTCAGCCACTTGTTCCAAGCGGTCCAAGGAGAGGACGGTATAGGCGCACGGCGAGCGCCCCCTTTGATGTAGTGAGTGACTGAATGGATCACAGGCAGCACAGATAAGACTTCTCTTCTTCCTCTCCCCCCCTTCCCTCTATCAATGTTTACTTTCTATCTGTTTTTTGACTACTAATTGTAGCCATCCCTTGTTTCTACTTTACTCATTATGCAGTATCTTTTTATTTAGTAACGACAGTGGGTTCCTAGTGGGAACCCCGCCGCTAGTCCTGTTCTCCCCTGCATTTGTACTGGTTACACCTGTTCCCTTCCCTTCCTCATTTTGTCTTTGTGTCCATCTCTTTCTGTGTTTCTCCTTAGTGTTTGACTATAAGGGGACACTCCCCCTCCTGGATACCAGAGGCCAGTAGCCTCTATGAAAGGGTAAGAGTTGTAATTCCCTGCAGTGGTAGGACTGTCCACATGTATAGTTAGATGTACCCACTTGGTCACTCTACGCATGAATATTGCCTATTATGAACATATGTGTTATGTGCATGAATGCATCCCCTTGACACGTGTGTAGTTAGTTGGTTTTTGCAGTGTCGTGTGCCACTATTGTTCTAATTGTTTGTTTATCCCCCATAGGCCGCCTCAAGGTAATTCCTTGGGTAAGGTAGACCTTTTACTTCACACTCTTTGACCTTTAAATAGAGTAAATTTCCTCCAACGTGAGACGTAGGGATCCTAGGCCCTGACGAATGCCCCGAGACCTCTATTGGCTCACTTCTGAGGGCAGAAACATGTTGGCTATTAGTTAGGTGACCCTGTGAGTCCTTATCCTCACAGAGGTGTCCCAACCCCTGTTTTAACTACACCAATCAGACACCACCATTAAATTTGTCACTCCTTACAGGTGTCTGCTTAGGTGTTTTTAATTTTTTCACTAGATTAGCTGGATCCCGATCTTTCCAGAAACAAGTTTATTTACGCACTCCCTCCTGTTCCTTTAACAGTGAGGTTCAGTCCGCCCAGGTGGCACTGTCCTACCTGGGTGGGTCTAGGTGGTCAAATGATGAAGCATGACACTATATAGTGTGTGAGACCACCTAGTCCGTAAAAGGAACTCCCCCCAGTTTCTCTCCCCGCGCATGCACTCTGCAGTTACTTACTGACATTTCACTGACATTACCTTTCCAAATAGGAACACGTACAACCTAGGGCTACGCTGGTACCCGCGACACCCTCTTTAGAGAACCCCGTACTTTCTTGTGTACTTTGAGTTATAGAAATAGGGAGCTAAGTACGGTGGGTTCCTCCATATTTGTCCCTCCTTCTCCCTCCTCCTCTCTCCATGGGTATTGATAGTTGAGCAGCTGTTTAGCTGCGAGAGTCCGTTCTAGTGAGCAATTTTTGGCTCCTTCTTTCCAGGCTCACACGCCGACACTAAGGTTCTTTGTCTGTCTAGGGTATTAAACCCCCTCCCTTTCCCCCCCCCAGAATTTTTTTTTACTCCTTTTCTACCCCATCACTTCCCCACACCATTGTTCTTCCTTTCCCCAGTATGGTGGAAGGACTCTCTTTCAGTGATGAGGATTTGACAGCCATTCTGTCAGCCCCTTCACTTCTTGGTGATACAACCCTCTCCAAAAGTTTGTCCCAGCTGGGCGACTGGGACACACTAGTAGAACTAAAACGATCACATGTCAAAACTATTCTCCACGGAGCCGTTCTAACCGAATACCTCCGCAGCAATACAGCACCCAATGGGCTGTTGGTCACCAATGCCCCACGTATATTCCTTGAAGATCTGGAATTTAGAAAGGATTGGGCTTTAATAGCATGGAAGTGCACCAGAGATTGGCTCATCCTTATCATTAAAACAGCGACAAGGCTATCTGAGGCACTTCAAATTCAGATAAAAACGAGTGAGAATAACCGAAAATCAGGGTTGAGTATTCTCTCCTTTAAAAAGAAACTAGAGGAGGTAAACAAAAATATGAACGAGCATAAAGAATATCTCACCCAGCGAAAGATCTCTAAATTCCAGAAAGATCTCGACCGGTTCTCTCACGAGAGAATATACCCTTACACCAAATCCGACTACGTAGCAAAAACAAACAATATGTCTGACACTTCATCTGGCGGGAACACCAGCTCAGATAATGACAGCACATCATCAGACAATACACGGCAACGCCGTGGACTACGCGGGCAACGCCGGGGAAGGTGGAATCATCCACCAATGTTACCCCGTGCCCCCCATATCATAACCAACAATGGGGTTGGCCTCCTCAATATGGACTCCCACCTCAATACCAGGTGCCTTTTTTCCAGCACCCTGCACAATGGTCATTTCCTGAGCCACCGCAGCCTTTTTTAGACAGAGGCCACGGGAGGGGAAAAGGGAAAAGGAAAGAGGTACACTGGAGGCCAAAAGAGGACGCCCCAGAAAATACGGCACAAAGGAAACCCCTCCCAGGGACAAGCAAAACACTATAACTAGCCTGATGGATAATCAAACAGATAACATTATCAATCTGAGCAACCGTGTTCTCAGTGAACTTGAAACTAGGGCACTGAACAAGGGCCTAAATTTTGTTCCCACGCCTAAAATTGATTTATTTAAAACCCGAACAGAACTAGCAGGTCTGTTCCGTAAAATCCGCTTAAAGACTTTCTTTTTGGGCAAACATTTCGAGGCTCCTGAACTAAACACAGGACTACGCCCTAAGTCCACTTTCTGTCCAACCACTGGACAGATGTCCCCCGAGGTCCTGGCCTTTGAGAAATCAGTATCCCTAAAGGTAAACACACTTACCGGGACCACTAACAAAACATACCATAACATGAGTATGAATGAGCTCTCAGCTCTGAAAGGTCTAACATCTGACCCTACGATAATCATCAAACCAGCAGACAAAGGAGGAGCAACGGTAATTTCTCCACAAAAAATGTATAGAGATGAGTGCGAACGTCTATTGGGTAACACCCATCATTACAAACGCTTATCTCGAGACCCCACCCCTGACATTCAAGATGAGATTTCTTTTCTCGTGATGAAAGGCATTGAGAATGACTGGATTACTCAACATGAAGCAGACTTCCTGGTACAGGCTAACCCTAGGATTCCCTATTTTTATGTTCTTCCTAAGGTGCATAAAGGGCAAATCCCCCCTCCAGGTAGGCCTATAGTATCCGGTATTGGCTCGGTTTTAGAACCCCTCTCTCAATTCGTGGATTTCTCTTACGGGGGCCCCTGCCGTGCCCATGCCATTGGCATGGGCACGGCAGGGGCCCCCAGGTGCCCCGCGGCACCCCCTACCGCCATCCTGTTCATGGCGGGATAGCCGCCATGAACAGGATGGCGGTAGGGGGTGTCTGTCCGCCGCCATGGAGGATTCAGACAGGCAGCGGAAAGTCGGCGGTAGCCCGCCGGCTTTCCGCTTCGGCCGCGGCTGTACCGCCGCGGTCAGAATGCCCGGCGGAGCACCGCCAGCCTGTTGGCGGTGCTACCGCCGACCTCTGCCCTGGCGGTAATTACCGCCAGGGTGAGAATGAGGCCCTGTGTCTTTTGACAAAACTAGAGAACTGTTGATCACCCTGGATGTGGAATCCCTTTACACCAACATTCCCCAGGAGGCCACTTTGCAGGTCATCAGCGATCTCTTGGAAGCCAATAGAGGAGAGTCATGCACGCCCCCTGACTTCATACTGGACCTGGCTCATGTGGCTCTCACGAGGAACTATTTCAAGTTCGAGGATAACTTTTTCTTGCAAATACAAGGAACATCCATGGGCAGCACATTTGCACCTAGCCTGGCATGCCTTTATGTCGACCACTTTGAGAGACAGGTGGTCAATCATGATGACAACCCGTTCCTCCAGCAGATTAAACTCTGGAAACGATATATAGATGATATCCTACTGGTCTGGACAGGAACTAGAGAGGAGGCTATGACTTTTGCAAATTGGTTGAATGCAGCCAATCCTTTCCTGAACTTCACCATGACCATAGGTGACAACCGACTAGCATTTCTTGATTTACTCATCTATGAAAACAATGGGGCACTGGCCACAGAGGTTTATTATAAACCCACGGACCGGAACAACCTGCTTCAATTTCAGAGCTTCCACCCAAGGTCCCTGAAGGAGAACCTCCCTGTAGGTCAATTTCTACGTCTTCGACGGAATTGCTCCACCCTCACAGACTACCGCAAACATGCTGATAAACTGGCTATTAAGCTACAAACCAAAGACTACCCTACATATCTGGTGAAGAGAGCATACAAAAGAGCGCACAATAATAACAGGGACCAACTATTGCAACCACGTGCTAGGACATCTGACACTGAACAAATAGTGTGTGTGACCACTTTTAACCCGCTCTCCAACAAGATTCAGAAAACATTAAAGAGGAGTGGAAAATCCTCACATCTGGGGGTTTACCTTTTCAGCAGCCACTACATGCCTATAGGAGAGCCGCAAACATACGGGACATGGTTGTCCACTCAAGACCCAAAGAAAAAATCAATTCCCTCACCACACAGACCACACTATGGGGTCTTCCACCACCAACAGGCCACTACCCATGAGGCAACTGTAGTGTCTGTCGTTTTACTCAAAAATCGACAACTATAGACCTAGACCTTAAGCCCCCATGGGTACAAAAATCCCTAACCAACTGTAACAGCAAGAATGTGATCTACTTGATCAGATGTCCCTGTAACCTCAAATACGTGGGAATGACCTCGAGAAAGGTCACCACTAGCATCTGTGAACATAGAAGTACGATCCGTTGTAAACGAGAAGCAACGAAATTGACTAACCACTTCCTTTTGAAAAAACATTCTGCAGATGACTTAAACTGGACGGTCATAGAGCAATTACCTCCGTCGACCTCTAATATGACACAGAGATTGCTCCAGACCGAACAACGTTGGGTCTGGAGATTACACACGGACACCGACGGTCTTAATGACGAGATCCCCTGGTTCACACTCAATAAATGAGTCCTTTTACAAATCTATGAGTCCTCCAATCCTTCCTCCTCTTCCCGTGCCTTCCTTGCTTTCCCCCACGCCCCTCTTTCCTTGACCCCAAGCACTTGTTCTTCCCCCACTTGGCTTTACTTCCTTCCCCTTCCCCTTTTCTGTTTCCAATCCTTCGACTCCCCTGTTCCCCTGCTCTTCTCTCTCACCCCGTTTGTCTAACCCTCTACCTCGTCTCCTCTTCCCGCACTCCCTTTACCTTTGCTCTTTCCTTTCTTCTTTTTTTCCATTATCCCCTTCCTCGTCCCCTGACACCACCACCCTACCCTCATTCCGCTCTCTAGACCTCTCCCTTTCGTCTCTCTCCTCGCTCTCTCTTTATTAATTATAATTAAAAAATATTCTCTATCCTCTTTTCCTTTCCGCTGTTTCCTTCTTCTCCCCTCTTCCCCATACCTCGTACCACCCCTCCTTTGTTCTACTCTCTCTACCTCCCCACCCACGTTCCTTTTACATGCTCTCTACAACTTTCTCTCTCTCTCATGATTTTCCTCTTCCTTTTCCCCTTCCTCCTTTCTTTTCTTTCTTTTTTCTCCCCCCCTCATTACTCTCTTTTGCCCTCCCCCATGCCCCCCTGTTCCCTTCCCGGTTGTCACCCCCTCCCACCCCTCTCCTTCCCCCCTCCCTCTTCTGTCCCCCGCTTTTTCTTGTCCCCCCCCCCTCTCTGCTCCTGGCTCCTTCTCTCCTTTATTTCTTCTGTTCCTCAGTCTATTTTCCTTCCTTTCCTCGCGCCAGGTCACGTGACTGCTGGGAACTACATTTCCCAGCGGCCCGCACGGAGCGCGAGGCTTCTGGTTGTGACGCTCAGGCCGGAGACTTCCGGCCCGGGCCCCACCCGAGCACTCGCACGCATCCATGCCGGCGCCTCGGCTCGGCTGGGGCGTCCGTAATGACGGCGACCACATCGAGGCTAGAAACGCACCTAAAGGCCCGCGGCGGTGATTCACTGCACATAATCTCTAATTACCGCGCTAATAGGGCGCACCTGGAACATCAAGCAGCCTTAAAAAGACCGTTTTCCTTCAGCCACTTGTTCCAAGCGGTCCAAGGAGAGGACGGTATAGGCGCACGGCGAGCGCCCCCTTTGATGTAGTGAGTGACTGAATGGATCACAGGCAGCACAGATAAGACTTCTCTTCTTCCTCTCCCCCCCTTCCCTCTATCATTTTTTACTTTCTATCTGTTTTTCGACTACTAATTGTAGCCATCCCTTGTTACTACTTTACTCATTATGCAGTATCTTTTTATTTAGTAATGACAGTGGGTTCCTAGTGGGAACCCCGCCGCTAGTCCTGTTCTCCCCTGCATTTGTACTGGTTACACCTGTTCCCTTCCCTTCCTCACTTTGTCTTTGTGTCCATCTCTTTCTGTGTTTCTCCTTAGTGTTTGACTATAAGGGGACACTCCCCCTCCTGGATACCAGAGGCCAGTAGCCTCTATGAAAGGGTAAGAGTTGTAATTCCCGGCAGTGGTAGGACTGTCCACATGTATAGTTAGATGTACCCACTTGGTCACTCTACGCATGAATATTGCCTATCAGGAACATATGTGTTATGTGCATGAATGCATCCCCTTGACACGTGTGTAGTGGTTGGTTTTTGCAGTGTCGTGTGCCACTATTGTTCTAATTGTTTGTTTATCCCCCATAGGCCGCCTCAAGGTAATTCCTTGGGTAAGGTAGACCTTTTACTTCACACTCTTTGACCTTTACATAGAGTAAATTTCCTCCAACGTGAGACGTAGGGATCCTAGGCCCTGACGAATGCCCCGAGACCTCTATTGGCTCACTTCTGAGGGCAGAAACATGTTGGCTATTAGTTAGGTGACCCTGTGAGTCCTTATCCTCACAGAGGTGTCCCAACCCCTGTTTTAACTACACCAATCAGACACCACCATTAAATGTGTCACTCCTTACAGGTGTCTGCTTAGGTGTTTTTAATTTTTTCACTAGATTAGCTGGATCCTGATCTTTCCAGAAACAAGTTTATTTACGCACTCCCTCCTGTTCCTTTAACAGTGAGGTTGAGTCCGCCCAGGTGGCACTGTCCTACCTGGGTGGGTCTAGGTGGTCAAATGATGAAGCATGACACTATATAGTGTGTGAGACCACCTAGTCCGTAAAAGGAACTCCCCCCGGTTTCTCTCCCCGTGCATGCACTCTGCAGTTACTTACTGACATTTCACTGACATTACCTTTCCAAATAGGAACACGTACAACCTAGGGCTACGCTGGTACCCGCAACGCCCTCTTTAGAGAACCCCGTACTTTCTTGTATACTTTGAGTTATAGAAATAGGGAGCTAAGTACGGTGGGTTCCTCCATATTTGTCCCTTCTTCTCCCTCATCCTCTCTCCATGTGTATTGATAGTTGAGCAGCTGTTTAGCTGCGAGAGTCCGTTCTAGTGAGCAATTTTTGGCTCCTTCTTTCCAGGCTCACACGCCGACACTAAGGTTCTTTGTCTGTCTAGGGTATTAAACCCCCCCCCTTTCCCCCCCCCAGAATTTGTTTTTACTCCTTTTCTCCCCCATCACTTCCCCACACCATTGTTCTTCCTTTCCCCAGTATGGCGGAAGGACTCTCTTTCAGTGATGAGGATTTGACAGCCATTCTGTCAGCCCCTTCACTTCTTGGTGATACAACTCTCTCCAAAAGTTTGTCCCAGCTGGGCGACTGGGACACACTAGTAGAACTAAAATGATCACATATCAAAACTATTCTCCACGGAGCCGTTCTAACCGAATACCTCCGCAGCAATACAGCACCCAATGGGCTGTTGGTCACCAATGCCCCACGTATATTCCTTGAAGATCTGGAATTTAGAAAGGATTGGGCTTTAATAGCATGGAAGTGCACCAGAGATTGGCTCATCCTTATCATTAAAACAGCGACAAGGCTATCTGAGGCACTTCTAATTCAGATAAAAACGAGTGAGAATAACCTAAAATCAGGGTTGAGTATTCTCTCCTTTAAAAAGAAACTAGAGGAGGTAAACAAAAATATGAACGAGCATAAAGAATATCTCACCCAGCGAAAGATCTCTAAATTCCAGAAAGATCTCGACCGGTTCTCTCACGAGAGAATATACCCTTACACCAAATCCGACTACGTAGCAAAAACAAACAATATGTCTGACACTTCATCTGGCGGGAACACCAGCTCAGATAATGACAGCACATCATCAGACAATACACGGCAACGCCGTGGACTACGCGGGCAACGCCGGGGAAGGTGGAATCATCCACCAATGTTACCCCCGTGCCCCCCATATCATAACCAACAATGGGGTTGGCCTCCTCAATATGGACTCCCACCTCAATACCAGGTGCCCTTTTTCCAGCACCCTGCACAATGGTCATTTCCTGAGCCACCGCAGCCTTTTTTAGACAGAGGCCACGGGAGGGGAAAAGGGAAAAGGAAAGAGGTACACTGGAGGCCAAGAGAGGACGCCCCAGAGAATACGGCACAAAGGAAACCCCTCCCAGGGACAAGCAAAACACTATAACAAGCCTGATGGATAATCAAACAGATAACATTATCAATCTGAGCAACCGTGTTCTCAGTGAACTTGAAACTAGGGCACTGAACAAGGGCCTAAATTTTGTTCCCACGCCTAAAATTGATTTATTTAAAACCCGAACAGAACTAGCAGGTCTGTTCCGTAAAATCCGCTTAAAGACTTTCTTTTTGGGCAAACATTTCGAGGCTCCTGAACTAAACACAGGACTACGCCATAAGTCCACTTTCTGTCCAACCACTGGACAGATGTCCCCCGAGGTCCTGGCCTTTGAGAAATCAGTATCCCTAAAGGTAAACGCACTTACCAGGACCACTAACAAAACATACCATAACATGAGTATGGATGAGCTCTCAGCTCTGAAAGGTCTAACATCTGACCCTACGATAATCATCAAACCAGCAGACAAAGGTGGAGCAACGGTAATTTCTCCACAAAAAATGTATAGAGATGAGTGCGAACGTCTATTGGGTAACACCCATCATTACAAACGCTTATCTCGAGACCCCACCCCTGACATTCAAGATGAGATTTCTTTTCCCGTGATGAAAGGCATTGAGAATGACTGGATTACTCAACATGAAGCAGACTTCCTGGTACAGGCTAACCCTAGGATTCCCTATTTTTATGTTCTTCCTAAGGTGCATAAAGGGCAAATCCCCCCTCCAGGTAGGCCTATAGTATCCGGTATTGGCTCGGTTTTAGAACCCCTCTCTCAATTCTTGGATTTCTTCCTTCAGCCACTGGTTAAAAGAATTCCAACTTACCTTAAAGATACTACGGATGTGTTAGTTTTACTAGACTCTGTGTCTTTTGACAAAACTAGAGAACTGTTGATCACCCTGGATGTGGAATCCCTTTACACCAACATTCCCCAGGAGGCCACTTTGCAGGTCATCAGCGATCTCTTGGAAGCCAATAGAGGAGAGTCATGCACGCCCCCTGACTTCATACTGGACCTGGCTCATGTGGCTCTCACGAGGAACTATTTCAAGTTCGAGGATAACTTTTTCTTGCAAATACAAGGAACATCCATGGGCAGCACATTTGCACCTAGCCTGGCATGCCTTTATGTCGACCACTTTGAGAGACAGGTGGTCAATCATGATGACAACCCGTTCCTCCAGCAGATTAAACTCTGGAAACGATATATAGATGATATCCTACTGGTCTGGACAGGAACTAGAGAGGAGGCTATGACTTTTGCAAATTGGTTGAATGCAGCCAATCCTTTCCTGAACTTCACCATGACCATAGGTGACAACCGACTAGCATTTCTTGATTTACTCATCTATGAAAACAATGGGGCACTGGCCACAGAGGTTTATTATAAACCCACGGACCGGAACAACCTGCTTCAATTTCAGAGCTTCCACCCAAGGTCCCTGAAGGAGAACCTCCCTGTAGGTCAATTTCTACGTCTTCGACGGAATTGCTCCACCCTCACAGACTACCGTAAACATGCTGATAAACTGCCTATTAAGCTACAAACCAAAGACTACCCTACATATCTGGTGAAGAGAGCATACAAAAGAGCGCGCAATAATAACAGGGACCAACTATTGCAACCACGTGCTAGGACATCTGACACTGAACAAATAGTGTGTGTGACCACTTTTAACCCGCTCTCCAACAAGATTCAGAAAATCATTAAAGAGGAGTGGAAAATCCTCACATCTGGGGGTTTACCTTTTCAGCAGCCACTACATGCCTTTAGGAGAGCCGCAAACATACAGGACATGGTTGTCCACACAAGACCCAAAGAAAAAATCAATTCCCTCACCACACAGACCACACTATGGGGTCTTCCACCACCAACAGGCCACTACCCATGTGGCAACTGTAGTGTCTGTCGTTTTACTCAAAAATCGACAACTATAGACCTAGACCTTAAGACCCCATGGGTACAAAAATCCCTAACCAACTGTAACAGCAAGAATGTGATCTACTTGATCAGATGTCCCTGTAACCTCAAATACGTGGGAATGACCTCGAGAAAGGTCACCACTAGAATCTGTGAACATAGAAGTACGATCCGTTGTAAACGAGAAGCAACGAAATTGACCAACCACTTCCTTTTGAAAAAACATTCTGCAGATGACTTAAACTGGACGGTCATAGAGCAATTACCTCCGTCGACCTCTAATATGACACAGAGATTGCTCCAGACCGAACAACGTTGGGTCTGGAGATTACACACGGACACCGACGGTCTTAATGACGAGATCCCCTGGTTCACACTCAATAAATGAGTCCTTTTACAAATCTATGAGTCCTCCAATCCTTCCTCCTCTTCCCGTGCCTTCCTTGCTTTCCCCCACGCCCCTCTTTCCTTGACCCCAAGCACTTGTTCTTCCCCCACCTGGCTTTACTTCCTTCCCCTTTTCTGTTTCCAATCCTTCGACTCCCCTGTTCCCCTGCTCTTCTCTCTCACCCCGTTTGTCTAACCCTCTACCTCGTCTCCTCTTCCCGCACTCCCTTTACCTTTGCTCTTTCCTTTCTTCTTCTTTTCCATTATCCCCTTCCTCGTCCCCTGACACCACCACCCTACCCTCATTCCGCTCTCTAGACCTCTCCCTTTCGTCTCTCTCCTCGCTCTCTCTTTATTAATTATAATTTAAAAATATTCTCTATCCTCTTTTCCTTTCCGCTGTTTCCTTCTTCTACCCCTCTTCCCCATACCTCGTACCACCCCTCCTTTGTTCTACTCTCTCTACCTCCCCACCCCCCCTTGGTTTTCCCCCCCCACGTTCCTTTTACATGCTCTCTACAACTTTCTCTCTCTCTCATGATTTTCCTCTTCCTTTTCCCCTTCCTCCTTTCTTTTCTTTCTTTTTTCTCCCCCCCTCATTACTCTCTTTTGCCCTCCCCCATGCCCCCCTGTTCCCTTCCCGGTTGCCACCCCCCTCCCACCCCTCTCCTTCCCCCCTCCCTCTTCTGTCCCCCGCTTTTTCTTGTCCCACCCCCCCTCTCTGCTCCTGGCTCCTTCTCTCCTTTATTTCTTCCGTTCCTCAGTCTATTTTCCTTCCTTTCCTCGCGCCAGGTCACGTGACTGCTGGGAACTACATTTCCCAGCGGCCCGCACGGAGCGCGAGGCTTCCGGTTGTGATGCTCAGGCCGGAGACTTCCGGCCCGGGCCCCACCCGAGCACTCGCACGCATCCATGCCGGCACCTCGGCTCGGCTGGGGCGTCCGTAATGACGGCGACCACATCGAGGCTAGAAACGCACCTAAAGGCCCGCGGCGGTGATTCACTGCACATAATCTCTAATTACCGCGCTAATAGGGCGCACCTGGAACATCAAGCAGCCTTAAAAAGACCGTTTTCCTTCAGCCACTTGTTCCAAGCGGTCCAAGGAGAGGACGGTATAGGCGCACGGCGAGCGCCCCCTTTGATGTAGTGAGTGACTGAATGGATCACAGGCAGCACAGATAAGACTTCTCTTCTTCCTCTCCCCCCCTTCCCTCTATCATTTTTTACTTTCTATCTGTTTTTCGACTACTAATTGTAGCCATCCCTTGTTACTACTTTACTCATTATGCAGTATCTTTTTATTTAGTAATGACAGTGGGCTCCTAGTGGGAACCCCGCCGCTAGTCCTGTTCTCCCCTGCATTTGTACTGGTTACACCTGTTCCCTTCCCTTCCTCACTTTGTCTTTGTGTCCATCTCTTTCTGTGTTTCTCCTTAGTGTTTGACTATAAGGGGACACTCCCCCTCCTGGATACCAGAGGCCAGTAGCCTCTATGAAAGGGTAAGAGTTGTAATTCCCTGCAGTGGTAGGACTGTCCACATGTATAGTTAGATGTACCCACTTGGTCACTCTACGCATGAATATTGCCTATCAGGAACATATGTGTTATGTGCATGAATGCATCCCCTTGACACGTGTGTAGTTGGTTGGTTTTTGCAGTGTCGTGTGCCACTATTGTTCTAATTGTTTGTTTATCCCCCATAGGCCGCCTCAAGGTAATTCCTTGGGTAAGGTAGACCTTTTACTTCACACTCTTTGACCTTTACATAGAGTAAATTTCCTCCAACGTGAGACGTAGGAATCCTAGGCCCTGACGAATGCCCCGAGACCTCTATTGGCTCACTTCTGAGGGCAGAAACATGTTGGCTATTAGTTAGGTGACCCTGTGAGTCCTTATCCTCACAGAGGTGTCCCAACCCCTGTTTTAACTACACCAATCAGACACCACCATTAAATGTGTCACTCCTTACAGGTGTCTGCTTAGGTGTTTTTAATTTTTTCACTAGATTAGCTGGATCCCGATCTTTCCAGAAACAAGTTTATTTACGCATTCCCTCCTGTTCCTTTAACAGTGAGGTTGAGTCCGCCCAGGTGTCACTGTCCTACCTGGGTGGGTCTAGGTGGTCAAATGATGAAGCATGACACTATATAGTGTGTGAGACCACCTAGTCCGTAAAAGGAACTCCCCCCGGTTTCTCTCCCCGCGCATGCACTCTGCAGTTACTTACTGACATTTCACTGACATTACCTTTCCAAATAGGAACACGTACAACCTAGGGCTACGCTGGTACCCGCGACGCCCTCTTTAGAGAACCCCGTACTTTCTTGTATACTTTGAGTTATAGAAATAGGGAGCTAAGTACGGTGGGTTCCTCCATATTTGTCCCTCCTTCTCCCTCATCCTCTCTCCATGTGTATTGATAGTTGAGCAGCTGTTTAGCTGCGAGAGTCCGTTCTAGTGAGCAATTTTTGGCTCCTTCTTTCCAGGTTCACACGCCGACACTTAGGTTCTTTGTCTGTCTAGGGTATTAACCCCCCCCTTTCCCCCCCCCAGAATTTTTTTTTACTCCTTTTCTCCCCCATCACTTCCCCACACCATTGTTCTTCCTTTCCCCAGTATGGCGGAAGGACTCTCTTTCAGTGATGAGGATTTGACAGCCATTCTGTCAGCCCCTTCACTTCTTGGTGATACAACTCTCTCCAAAAGTTTGTCCCAGCTGGGCGACTGGGACACACTAGTAGAACTAAAACGATCACATATCAAAACTATTCTCCACGGAGCCGTTCTAACCGAATACCTCCGCAGCAATACAGCACCCAATGGGCTGTTGGTCACCAATGCCCCACGTATATTCCTTGAAGATCTGGAATTTAGAAAGGATTGGGCTTTAATAGCATGGAAGTGCACCAGAGATTGGCTCATCCTTATCATTAAAACAGCGACAAGGCTATCTGAGGCACTTCTAATTCAGATAAAAACGAGTGAGAATAACCTAAAATCAGGGTTGAGTATTCTCTCCTTTAAAAAGAAACTAGAGGAGGTAAACAAAAATATGAACGAGAATAAAGAATATCTCACCCAGCGAAAGATCTCTAAATTCCAGAAAGATCTCGACCGGTTCTCTCACGAGAGAATATACCCTTACACCAAATCCGACTACGTAGCAAAAACAAACAATATGTCTGAAACTTCATCTGGCGGGAACACCAGCTCAGATAATGACAGCACATCATCAGACAATACACGGCAACGCCGTGGACTACGCGGGCAACGCCGGGGAAGGTGGAATCATCCACCAATGTTACCCCCGTGCCCCCCATATCATAACAAACAATGGGGTTGGCCTCCTCAATACCAGGTGCCCTTTTTCCAGCACCCTGCACAATGGTCATTTCCTGAGCCACCGCAGCCTTTTTTAGACAGAGGCCACGGGAGGGGAAAAGGGAAAAGGAAAGAGGTACACTGGAGGCCAAGAGAGGACGCCCCAGAGAATACGGCACAAAGGAAACCCCTCCCAGGGACAAGCAAAACACTATAACTAGCCTGATGGATAATCAAACAGATAACATTATCAATCTGAGCAACCGTGTTCTCAGTGAACTTGAAACTAGGGCACTGAACAAGGGCCTAAATTTTGTTCCCACGCCTAAAATTGATTTATTTAAAACCCGAACAGAACTAGCAGGTCTGTTCCGTAAAATCCGCTTAAAGACTTTCTTTTTGGGCAAACATTTCGAGGCTCCTGAACTAAACACAGGACTACGCCCTAAGTCCACTTTCTGTCCAACCACTGGACAGATGTCCCCCGAGGTCCTGGCCTTTGAGAAATCAGTATCCCTAAAGGTAAACGCACTTACCGGGACCACTAACAAAACATACCATAACATGAGTATGGATGAGCTCTCAGCTCTGAAAGGTCTAACATCTGACCCTACGATAATCATCAAACCAGCAGACAAAGGTGGAGCAACGGTAATTTCTCCACAAAAAATGTATAGAGATGAGTGCGAACATCTATTGGGTAACACCCATCATTACAAACGCTTATCTCGAGACCCCACCCCTGACATTCAAGATGAGATTTCTTTTCTTGTGATGAAAGGCATGGAGAATGACTGGATTACTCAACATGAAGCAGACTTCCTGGTACAGGCTAACCCTAGGATTCCCTATTTTTATGTTCTTCCTAAGGTGCATAAAGGGCAAATCCCCCCTCCAGGTAGGACTATAGTATCCGGTATTGGCTCGGTTTTAGAACCCCTCTCTCAATTCGTGGATTTCTTCCTTCAGCCACTGGTTAAAAGAATTCCAACTTACCTTAAAGATACTACGGATGTGTTAGTTTTACTAGACTCTGTGTCTTTTGACAAAACTAGAGAACTGTTGATCACCCTGGATGTGGAATCCCTTTACACCAACATTCCCCAGGAGGCCACTTTGCAGGTCATCAGCGATCTCTTGGAAGCCAATAGAGGAGAGTCATGCACGCCCCCTGACTTCATACTGGACCTGGCTCATGTGGCTCTCACGAGGAACTATTTCAAGTTCGAGGATAACTTTTTCTTGCAAATACAAGGAACATCCATGGGCAGCACATTTGCACCTAGCCTGGCATGCCTTTGTGTCGACCACTTTGAGAGACAGGTGGTCAATCATGATGACAACCCGTTCCTCCAGCAGATTAAACTCTGGAAACGATATATAGATGATATCCTACTGGTCTGGACAGGAACTAGAGAGGAGGCTATGACTTTTGCAAATTGGTTGAATGCAGCCAATCCTTTCCTGAACTTCACCATGACCATAGGTGACAACCGACTAGCATTTCTTGATTTACTCATCTATGAAAACAATGGGGCACTGGCCACCAAGGTTTATTATAAACCCACGGACCGGAACAACCTGCTTCAATTTCAGAGCTTCCACCCAAGGTCCCTGAAGGAGAACCTCCCTGTAGGTCAATTTCTACGTCTTCGACGGAATTGCTCCACCCTCACAGACTACCGTAAACATGCTGATAAACTGGCTATTAAGCTACAAACCAAAGACTACCTTACATATCTGGTGAAGAGAGCATACAAAAGAGCGCGCAATAATAACAGGGACCAACTATTGCAACCACGTGCTAGGACATCTGACACTGAACAAATAGTGTGTGTGACCACTTTTAACCCGCTCTCCAACAAGATTCAGAAAATCATTAAAGAGGAGTGGAAAATCCTCACATCTGGGGGTTTACCTTTTCAGCAGCCACTACATGCCTTTAGGAGAGCCGCAAACATACGGGACATGGTTGTCCACACAAGACCCAAAGAAAAAATCAATTCCCTCACCACACAGACCACACTATGGGGTCTTCCACCACCAACAGGCCACTACCCATGTGGCAACTGTAGTGTCTGTCGTTTTACTCAAAAATCGACAACTATAGACCTAGACCTTAAGACCCCATGGGTACAAAAATCCCTAACCAACTGTAACAGCATGAATGTGATCTACTTGATCAGATGTCCCTGTAACCTCAAATACGTGGGAATGACCTCGAGAAAGGTCGCCACTAGAATCTGTGAACATAGAAGTATGATCCGTTGTAAACGAGAAGCAACGAAATTGACTAACCACTTCCTTTTGAAAAAACATTCTGCAGATGACTTAAACTGGACGGTCATAGAGCAATTACCTCAGTCGACCTCTAATATGACACAGAGATTGCTCCAGACCGAACAACGTTGGGTCTGGAGATTACACACGGACACCGACGGTCTTAATGACGAGATCCCCTGGTTCACACTCAATAAATGAGTCCTTTTACAAATCTATGAGTCCTCCAATCCTTCCTCCTCTTCCCGTGCCTTCCTTGCTTTCCCCCACGCCCCTCTTTCCTTGACCCCAAGCACTTGTTCTTCCCCCACCTGGCTTTACTTCCTTCCCCTTCCCCTTTTCTGTTTCCAATCCTTCGACTCTCCTGTTCCCCTGCTCTTCTCTCTCACCCCGTTTGTCTAACCCTCTACCTCGTCTCCTCTTCCCGCACTCCCTTTACCTTTGCTCTTTCCTTTCTTCTTCTTTTCCATTATCCCCTTCCTCGTCCCGACACCACCACCCTACCCTCATTCCGCTCTCTAGACCTCTCCCTTTCGTCTCTCTCCTCGATCTCTCTTTATTAATTATAATTAAAAAAATTCTCTATCCTCTTTTCCTTTCCGCTGTTTCCTTCTTCTCCCCTCTTCCCCATACCTCGTACCACCCCTCCTTTGTTCTACTCTCTCTACCTACCCACCCCCCCTTGGTTTTCCCCCCCACGTTCCTTTTACATGCTCTCTACAACTTTCTCTCTCTCTCATGATTTTCCTCTTCCTTTTCCCCTTCCTCCTTTCTTTTCTTTCTTTTTTCTCCCCCCCTCATTACTCTCTTTTGCCCTCCCCCATGCCCCCCGTTCCCTTCCCGGTTGTCACCCCTTCCCACCCCTCTCCTTCCCCTCTCCCTCTTCTGTCCCCCGCTTTTTCTTGTTTCCCCCCCCCCCCCCTCTCTGCTCCTGGCTCCTTCTCTCCTTTATTTCCTCCGTTCCTCAGTCTATTTTGCTTCCTTTCCTCGCGCCGGGTCACGGGACCGCTGGGAACTACATTTCCCAGCGGCCCCGCACGGAGCGCGAGGCTTCCGGTTGTGACGCTCGGGCCGGAGACTTCCGGGCCGGGCCCCACCCGAGCACTCGCACGCATCCATGCCGGCGCCTCGGCTCGGCTGGGGCGTCCGTAATGACGGCGACCACATCGAGGCTAGAAACGCACCTAAAGGCCCGCAGCGGTGATTCACTGCACATAATCTCTAATTACCGCGCTAATAGGGCGCACCTGGAACATCAAGCAGCCTTAAAAAGACTGTTTTCCTTCAGCCACTTGTTCCAAGCGGTCCAAGGAGAGGACGGTATAGGCGCACGGCGAGCGCCCCCTTTGATGTAGTGAGTGACTGAATGGATCACAGGCAGCACAGATAAGACTTCTCTTCTTCCTCTCCCCCCCTTCCCTCTATCATTTTTTACTTTCTATCTGTTTTTCGACTACTAATTGTAGCCATCCCTTGTTACTACTTTACTCATTATGCAGTATCTTTTTATTTAGTAATGACAGTGCGTTCCTAGTGGGAACCCCGCCGCTAGTCCTGTTCTCCCCTGCATTTTTACTGGTTACACCTGTTCCCTTCCCTTCCTCACTTTGTCTTTGTGTCCATCTCTTTCTGTGTTTCTCCTTAGTGTTTGACTATAAGGGGACACTCCCCCTCCTGGATACCAGAGGCCAGTAGCCTCTATGAAAGGGTAAGAGTTGTAATTCCCTGCAGTGGTAGGACTGTCCACATGTATAGTTAGATGTACCCACTTGGTCACTCTACGCATGAATATTGCCTATTAGGAACATATGTGTTATGTGCATGAATGCATCCCCTTGACACGTGTGTAGTTGGTTGGTTTTTGCAGTGCCGTGTGCCACTATTGTTCTAATTGTTTGTTTATCCCCCATAGGCCGCCTCAAGGTAATTCCTTGGGTAAGGTAGACCTTTTACTTCACACTCTTTGACCTTTACATAAAGTAAATTTCCTCCAACGTGAGACGTAGGGATCCTAGGCCCTGACGAATGCCCCGAGACCTCTATTGGCTCACTTCTGAGGGCAGAAACATGTTGGCTATTAGTTAGGTGACCCTGTGAGTCCTTATCCTCACAGAGGTGTCCCAACCCCTGTTTTAACTACACCAATCAGACACCACCATTAAATTTGTCACTCCTTACAGGTGTCTGCTTAGGTGTTTTTAATTTTTTCACTAGATTAGCTGGATCCCGATCTTTCCAGAAACAAGTTTATTTACGCACTCCCTCCTGTTCCTTTAACAGTGAGGTTGAGTCCGCCCAGGTGTCACTGTCCTACCTGGGTGGGTCTAGGTGGTCAAATGATGAAGCACAACACTATATAGTGTGTGAGACCACCTAGTCCGTAAAAGGAACTCCCCCGGTTTCTCTCCCCGCGCATGCACTCTGCAGTTACTTACTGACATTTCACTGACATTACCTTTCCAAATAGGAACACGTACAACCTAGGGCTACGCTGGTACCCGCGACGCCCTCTTTAGAGAACCCCGTACTTTCTTGTGTACTTTTTGCCTTTGATTATATCTGAATGAAAAGTTTCTAAGTTTTACCTTAAGAGGCTCTACATTTCACAGAGGGTATACTACCCTGCAACTATCATGATGGTGTTTCAAAGGCATCTCTATTTGTCGATACTCTTTTCTTATTGACTACCTACACTTCCCACAGGCTGCTCCTTTGTAATTACCACAGCCCTAATTAAAGGTTTTGCCACTTCCCAAATGTGTTCACCAAACGTTTATTCTGTGAACTTCAATAAAAATATTGCTGAATAATATCCACATTACATATTAAGGGGAGCTTAGAAGTAAAAGGACTTTAATTTTCCATGTCAGCGTCTAACAAAAGATGACTGCCAGAGGTTCTGTCATTAAGGGAAGTTGGTGTAGGGCTTAATCAGTATTGAACATCTGTGTTTAGGTTTCAACTGCACACTGCTTGAGCTGTAGAAAAATCTTTTGTACATTAAAAAAAATCTTAAAAGGGGCTTGCAGCCCACCCGTAGGCTTACAGCCTACCCACAGCCTTCGCATTAATTACCAGTATTAGGCTTCCCCGGTCACTCTTCTTTTCTTGTTTCTCATTGGTCAGGAGGAGTACTCATGTTGGGCACTTCCTCTCTTCTCCTTCTGCTGTTCGCTGGAGCTTGGACCAGGTACTCTTTCTGGTTGGCGATTAGTGGCTGGCGGCCAGTTGAGTTTCACTTGCCGTGCTGTTCTAAGGTACTACTTTTTAAATTTCAGCCCCGCAGCTCATACATCTGAACGTGTTCCCTCTTCCTGCTGTTGTTTTCCACAGTGCCTTGTGTTAGTTTACTACCCTCTGTTCATAGATTTTTGTTTTCATTTTTTTTTGGCAATTTAATATAGCGCAAACTGGACCGATTTGAGTCAGGTTTTTATTTATGGACGTTGTTCATTTTTTTCATTGTTCTCTATTTGCCTGGGATGTGTACTTCACAAAATTCTCTTTAGACTCTTCACTACATTTTGATATTTTTTGCTGCCTGAATGCTTATGCCATATTCTCTCTCCAGCAGTTGGACAATGATCAGTAGAAACCTAAGGACAGTGCGTCCTGCTCTGTTTAATAAACTATACTCCAGTGCAGGGACACTCCATGGGCCCCAAATGAGAGCGCTGCGGCTTGCCCAGGATGATGGCGAGACTTGCTCCTCAATGACGTGGGCTTTGTGAAACTATGGCGAGGTCTTTGGTTTAAAGTAGCACAGAGGACAGTACAGGGGGCTCCCAGATAGTCACCCTGTGGTTAGGGCAGGATCTCTACTGGGGCAGTGCGTGCTTATAGGGCAGGAGGTGAAGGGTTTCTGTGAGCACTGTGTCCCATTCAACCCACTCCGCCCACGTTTGCAGAAGTTTTCATGAAAGCTCAAACAATGCAACATGATGTAAAAGGTAGCATCTATTTACCACTGTAGAGGTTGAGTAATCAGTGCTAAAGAGCAGCGTAAACTTGATTAAATGTGACCCTCTTGCACCGTTGGGTCCCAAACTTTGCTTTCGTACAAAAGGCTTTTCAGCATCCTCTGCATTGAGCTCCAAAGCCTGCCCTATATGCCCTGCAGTAAACTCCTAAGAATGCCCTGTACTTCACTTGTAAAGGTAGTGCCCTGCTGAGTGCTGGCAAACGTGTTCTACAGCATGCTCGTAAATAGGCTCTGCAGCGTACTCTGTAGAGAGCCTGCAGTGTGCTTGTAAGTGTGCTCTGCAGTGAGCGTGCAGTATGTTGAAAAGTGTGATTGTTAGTGTGCTCTGCATTGTGCTATGCAGTGAGCCTGCTGTGTGTGTGTTATGAGGAAGATGATGGATTATGTGGCAAATGCAGCAAATCTATAATTATGCGGAAATTGACGCAGCAGTACAATTACATAATTCCAGTGTCCCCGACTCTAGTTTTGAAGACTGATTTCTATTTGGCAGAGAAGAGAACTGTCATGCTCAAAGTATGATGTTAAGCTGTTGCACAATCTAATACATTAAGCTTATTATGTGACATTCACATTCCTGTGACATTCCTGCTGCCAGAAAACAAAAAGCTTACAGAGCAGAAATAGGCTGCAAATAAGCATGAAAAAGAAAAATTGGAAAAGCCTTTGGTCTCCCCTACGTGAGGTATCAAACTTGTAAACGTTTTAGCCATGTTCCACATCATGGCTCAAACACTAAAAAAGCCAATAACTCTTGTAGGGAAGATTTATTGGCTTTTTGTCCAACATTCCTTTAAGTCACCCTGAGTCACATACTGTTCGGCTCTGTGTTTGTCATATTTCTGTGTTTGTTTCATTAGGTTAGCTGTCATTTCACACCTTAAAAAAGACACTTGGCCAAACCCTTATACCTAAGATTTGTGTCTCCATGTTACTTTCCTTTTGTAGTTCAATGTTTTACTCCATGCATGTTTCTTTTTAACATTTGTTCTCATTTAAGACACAACAGTGTCACAGTCACATCAATTAAGGGACCAAATACGGCTATAAGACATTAACACTGACAACACCAATAGCTTGGATCTTGGGCATTGCTAAGACCTATTGGCTTTGCCAGTGCTTGTTCCTGGTGCAAATACTGTGTGCTTCATGCCATGTAACACAAACTACAAAAATGGTCCAAATGGATTTACCCCACTCAAGTGCAGCAGGGCACATTTGAAACAATATGGCCTCAGTTCTCGGGGCCTTGAAGGAGAAGACTTCCATTCTTATGGATCACACTATCATGCTTCTGGCTCAACAGGACACCCTGCAAAGGAAGGTGGAGGACCTGGAAAACAGGTCAAGAAGAGATAACCTCAGCATTGTAGGCACGCAAGAGGAGGCAGAAGGAGCGAACATAGAGACCAACATACGGAGCCTCTTTGCTGAGGTGTTGGGCATGCCACCAGACGAAATCCAACTGTATAGGGGGCACAGAGTAGGACTGTGCTACACTGAAGGTTCGAGCAGACCAAGAGCCATTTGTCAAAATACCAGAATTATCAATGTAAGGTAACCATGCTCAAAGCGGCTAGGGAGTGTGTTTAAATTGCATCCGATGGGCACATCTGCTCCCTCTTTTAATACGTGGCCCCAACCATCCTTCTGCTCTAGCAAAAACTGAAGCCTCTCTTGGAGTATTTGAGACAATCTAACATAAAATATGGATGGCTCTTTCACTTTGGAATAGCTTTAAAAAAAAGACAATAAAAAATGTTGAGCAAATAATTCAGTTTTTTCAATAAGGTGCAGAATTAATGTGTAGGTTTTAATGAAAGATAAATGCAATTAAATGCAAACATTGTTCGCCTGAATAGTTAAAGCTAGGTTATTTGACAAGCTGACATGACTAAAGACTGATGGCATTGCACAAAATGTGTATTACTTGACTTTTCCATTAACATGCTTTTCAAAATAAATAGTAGTTGCACAAAGTGTTTTCTTTCAATCCTGCTGATGTATCTATTTACACAAAGACCACTTTTACATAATGAATAGAATTGCTATTTAGAAAGATAGATATGAGAGTTCACACATGGAAATGCAGTTTTGGACAGGAGAATGACTCCTGAGAAAAGCCAGGCTAAACAGTTCTTTGATAAGACATAGTTGGGGCATTGAATATTGCCATCTGAAGTTATTGTGTTCCTGGTGAGAAGACAAAGGAGTGATCCTTTTCCCATGAGTCCACTGAAAGCTGATTGGCTGACTGGAGAAAGAAGACACAACAAACTGTACCACTGAAAATATGTGTTTGACTATAATAATGTGTGTTCCTAAAGTAGGTGGCAGAGCCCCATTTGCTTGCTGGCTAGCTATTGTTCTCATTTTTTCCAGATATCTTTGTCTTTTGCTGGACACTCTACTGAGGTCCTAGAATGCGGTTTTGCTTTAATTGAATAAGATGACATTTAATGCTGAAGCTTTATGCTTATGATTCCCATTCCTATAATAGAGATTGTTTCATGAATGCGCATATTGTATTGTGATTTATTTTTTTGCACATTGATTATCAATTTTGATTTGGAATCTAATGAATTGAGTACTAATAAGGTTTTATTCTGTAACCTGAATAAAGATGAAATACTAAAAAGATCTGAAAATAAAACCTTTAACTCATACCAAACTCTCATTGTTGACCAAACAGAATAGGAAAATGATTTACAGATGAATGTGATATACGCTCCTTTTTAATCTCAGCCAACATCAAAGATCTATCGGCCTGAGAAGAAGAATAGCAGAGATTCTCCCTGATGAGTTCTATCTTTCTTGTATGCCAATTGAGATCCCGTTCTGACATTGACTTAGCATCAGTGGCCCAGAATCTGGACATCTTTTTGGAGCCTGAGTGAACACATCAATACGCAGAAGGAAGAGATCCATCGTGAAAGGACAAAAGATTGATAGTGTCATGGTAGATACAACGTTCCAGGGTTCACATGGCTTGGAAGAGAGATGGACAACCTGGAACACTGGAAACACAACCTCACAGCAACTTGGAAGAAAGAGGCAACGTTGCGCCTCCGAAGGCATCATCCTAAAGCAGAAACAAACTTTACTTGCTCTACTGCTGATGTACCTTTTGGGGCGGACTCAAAGTTTTATTTTATGGCTCAACCTGGAGGACCTTGATGTTATCCCGCACATTGTTCGGTCCCACAAGCAGGTGCACTGCCCTTCCTATGAGCAGAGAGACAGACCACTGGGACCTGGACTGATCTTGCATATGTGAAGTGAGAAACAACTACAAAATCTGTATAGTTTTACTGTTTGGATGGCAAGAGGGTTGGGAAAAGGGGAGGAGACAGACCAGGGGACATAGATGACATGCTAACAGTACACCTATCACCTCAGAAACACACCACAATGACACAACACATGCTACACTGAACACTGAGGATAGTTCCTAGCTAGGGAGCTTCTGCTGCTACTATAACTGAAAGGTTTGATCACTCATGGTTAAGATTCTTTTACCTTATTTAAAGGGGTTGAACAGCTCCCACAAGTGCTCCACGAAATGGCACTACATGAAAAGCTTGCAGCACAATGTAACTGCACTACAAGAAGCGCACCACCAATGCTCTGATGAATCGAAATTTAGACACAAGCATTTTCTGTTGGCACTCTATTCTTCAGCACATTCTAAACACAACAGGATAGTACTATTTATACATCGAGAACTTCCTTTCATGAAACAAGTTCACAAAAAAGATAGCAAGGGAATATACTTACATGTCAAAGACACCCCAGAAGGCCCCCCTCACGCAGTAATTTATGACCCAAATTCACCCGAAGACGATTTCACGGAGAGGAAGATTGAAGTCCTGGAAACATTTGCAGTAGGACTGATAGTGCTGATTAGAGACATTAATGCGGCATGGAACACTGCCAAGGATAGGAAGGAAAACTCCACTGTCTTCCTTGGAGCATTCTCCAAAAAACTCTGAGGCCAGATGGGAGAATTGGAACTCCTTGACACATAAAGGTATGTCCATGAGCGGGTCAGAGACTATACTTTTTCTCACACGTTCACAGGACATACTCACGAATAGATTATTTCTTCATTAGCTCATCCCAAACTTCTTCTGTGACAGACAGTGCTATAGGCATGACTGTGATGTATGATCATTGCCCAATCTGCCAAATAGTGGACTGCTCTATTTTGGGGCGCCGAAGGGGCAGGTGGACTCCCTCTCTCTCCCTTCCCTCATGTAAGACGAAGAGCTTTGGGAGGAACTAACAACCCAGATTACTACTTATTTCCAAGAAAATGACAAACCAGACACCCCAGAAACAACCTTTGGGATGTCTTTAAGACTGTCATACTGGGGACCTGTATAAGCAAGGTGACGCACCTCAAACAATTGAGGCACCAACATAGGGACCAATAAGAAAAGGTGCTAAAATAGAAGAAAGAAGCTTACCGACATTGACCCCCCCTTGAAAAACTACAGACACTCATCGCCCTACAGGGGCAAATACCCATCCTGGATTCTAACAAAGCTAAAGGTTCCCAAGTAAGCCTTAAACAAGCACAATATGCACAAGGAAACAAACTCAAAGCCCACAGAGTGCTCCTCCTCAGGGTAAAATAGGAGAGAACATTTGTTAAGGAACTAACCCAAGAAGATGCTACCAGGGCTAACACAGAGACAGATAAATTGTGCACCTTCAACTGCTACTATATGCAACTGTATACAAGGGATCCTACATCCGAGCAAACCCAAACTGATTACATACAAAACTGGGGACTACCACATATCTCGCCACCCCAGAAAGATAGCTTGGAAGCACCATTAACAGATGACAACATTTCTAGACGAATCAAAGCCATTAAACTCAACAAACCACCAGGATCAGATGACTCCACTGGCAACTTTTACAAGTGTCCTGCCCCTAGCTGGTCCCAATCCTGACCAGGCTGTTCAATCCCTTCCTAAACACCTCAACCGTGGCACCTTCCATGAACAACACTACCATTACAGAGATACAAAAGTAATGGAGAGCTTAGGAACTATGGGGTCTTTAAGGCCCATAGCACTCTTAAACATTGATGCAATAATCTATACTTAAACCGTGACTTCAGACAGGAAGGGATCTTACCAGGTCTGATACACTCAGACCACTCCAGCTTCATCAGGCTTCATACAGGCTCTACAGTATACAATACTGTTAAACAGGAGTGTCACCCTCCCTTTAAGACTCTTACGGTCGCGTAGGCTCTCATTATTCTAATGAGACTACTGGATTTTGAGCAACAGAATCGCCTGTGGTGTGGGAGATTGAGTCCAACCCACTGCGAGTGACCCCTGTCGCTCCAATCCAGGTTTTGCTCTGGCCAACTAGCAGTGCCTCATCTCTACCAAAGGATAGTGATGATTGGGCAGCCGAGCGCATGACATACTAGGCTTCTCAGGGAAGTCGTGGTCACTCAGGTCGCATCCGGTTCTCTCATTTACAATTCAGTCTCATTTACAATTCAGTCTCATATATAAATGACAAACAGAGGCAGTATATGTTTCAATAATGAGTTTAATAAAACAACTACATCTTAGATAGCAAAGTGTGAGCTGCAATAACCAGAACGACACAACATAACAGTATTAAAATTGTGACGAGAAGAGTGAAGCATAAAAACAACGCTATCATATTGTCACTATGATCGATGGACTATTTCCTATCTAGGTTCTAATTTGAGCACAGCATGTTAAGCTCTAATTCTGCCTTTCAGGTTCCCCTGGGAAGACATCAACCCCCATACCTGAGCAAAGGCCTGTGGTCTGCGTTAGCATCTGTAGCGAAGCATTCAACAATCAGCACACAGCCGTGGTTCCCTGGCTGGAATCTCCCTCTAACGTGTAAGGGACAAGGAAGTGTTTATATAACAACACAGCTGATGTTCGGAGAAAATGTCCCTACCTAAGATGTGTATTTTCTACGAATGTTGGAGACTAAATTTCTACCACGTTCACCGGCAATGTACCGAGTTGCAACTTTGAATGAAGCACAGAGTGATCAAGAATGTCTTGTTTGAGAACAGAGTGCTGGCTTAGGCAAAACAGTTAGATAGATGAAAATAAAATAAGACCGTAAAAATGGTTTTGTAATAATGATAAAGCGAAGCTGAATAAAATGTATCTGAGTTAAAGTGCACAGCGGCCTAGTGTGTTAAAACAACGTGCATGGAGCTACAACTAAAATGGCTACACCACATTACAAGGTACAAGATAGAGATGCCCTCTATCCTTTAGTTGTTTGTCGTGAGTAATGAGCCTTTGGCAGACCCGCTGAGAGGCAATATCAGATTTAAGGGCATGGCCTTTGGGAGGTGACAAACACAGAGTAATGCCCTTTGTAGATGATGTGTTGCTGCCGATCACTGAACCCTAGATCTTCCTGGCACGCTTGCAATATAAACTTGTTCACTACGAGAAGGTGCAGGTTTTCAGATCAATATGACAAAAAGTGAAATCCTAAATTTAACTTTGTTCTCAGCAGCAGTGGCTGAAGCCTAGAAAACACTTTTAAATAGGCACCTAATCACATTACTTGCTTGGAAGTCAAAATTACTACAACTATCACGGGCATACATATGCTAACAATTTCATACCACTGCTCGAGGAGCTACGTTGGGACTCGGGGAGGTGAGAATCTTTGCCACACTCGTGCATCGGTTGCATAAACTCTCTTAAGGTTAATATTTTCTCAAGGCTCCTCTACCTATTCCAGGCATTGCTTATTCTACTGCCACAATTCTTTTTCACTTCGTTGAAAAGCATGTTATTACAATACATATGGGACAACAGGAGAATGGAAGTGGCCTACAAAGGGGCCTGGCATTCCCAGACAAATTAAGTTAGTAAAGAGTCTGCCAATTACTGGTGCTGACAGTGGAGTGAAAGAATTGGAAAAAGCGTGGCTACATAAGCATAGCGCAATTGTTGGCCCTTATTAGTGGGACACGGTATGGAGACCTAAATTGGAAAGACTCTCCAACATATCTGGACACACCAACAAACACAACATTAAGAATGTGGGATGAGGCTACACAAAGAAGGCCCTAACCACATACCTGTCGCCCCACAACCCAATTCACTTCAATACCTTCTTCACTCTGACACTCACTTGGGGCCCGTTTGAGGGATAAAGGGTAGGAGATTGTTTTATGGTGGGATATTGCTTTAATAAGGGAACCACTAAAATTTTGAAAAATGTAAAATGAATGGACTTCAATCTGGGTGAAACGGGGAGACTTTGGTACACTCATATCAGACACTGGGTTTTACACACAACCTTCAAAGACGCTATCACAAGAGATTTGACGCTAATGGAAAAATACCTTAGAATGCCCACAGGTCAGAAAGTGTTACCTCTACTATATATACATTTCTCCTAGAAGACATTAGCTCACCAACACACCCATATAATACTAAGTGGGAGAGGACTCTGGACACACATCATCAGACAAACAGTAGATGCATGCATGGAGGGATCTTAATAAGGCAACACGCAGTGTACTAGGCAGGGCACATTAAAAAGTCCTCTACAATTAGTACATGTACCCAGTTAAACTGCACAAACTATATCCTACCACCAGCCCACTATGCCAGAGAGAATGCAGTGATATAGGAGACCTCATACATATATATTGGACATACCCCATAATACTCACTTTTTAGATCGAGACCCTGAAGGGCATATGGTCCATGCTAGGCTACCCCATCCCAAAGACGCCAGTTTTTTTTCTATTTGGGCTAACAATTAGAGACCGACTATACAAGAACAGAGCAGACAAAATACTGAACTGGAATTGTCTCGGGGCTGCGAAAACAACGGCAGCTTCAAAGGAAAAAAAAAAAGAATCAGCCAGACATGAACCAATGGCACTCATCATTATGTTTAATTATGGCTCTAAAGAAACCTTTGTCTCACCTCATGGATGATGTTGGGACTGCAAAGCAACATGGGACACGTTGCTGAAGTATCTTTCAAATGGCACACAAGACCAGAGCATTGCCACGGAGAATAAAGGTATTGAAACTATTTCGATTTAATATTATACAACAGGGTATTATCTATATGCGTATTGAATATTCTCTTCGGTTGATCATGCACGCACCTAACACATTTTAACTCTGACTCTCACTTATGTCTCCAAGGAAGCATGTTGCTTGAAGTAGTTGCATCAAATAAATGACCTAAAAGGAGATGTACTTCAACAATCTTCTAACAAGATCTAAAATAGTGCTTATCCAAATTTAAGTGTGCCTGGCCTGATTATAGCCATCCCTAACGTAATACTAGCCGTCCTTCTCATAATAATGGCCACAACTGATATATGGTGGGCATCCTGGCCATTAACGTGTTTGGCCTTGGCACTAAGGTGGCCCTGGTATAATGCTGGCCACTATCAGCATAACACAGATAATTCTTGATATTATGGTGACCATCCATGGCCTATGATTGCAATACCTGGGTTTGGGACGCAAAAAATGCCCATGTAAGGCATTTGTACATGTGAGTATTCAATAAAAATAATAAACTGATTAAAACTATGTATTTCCTAAACATTAAAATTGATGTTTTGAAGGCAACAATTATGTTTTTGCAGCAAAGGTTTTTCTTCTGGAAAATGTAGTTTGTTTACCCAAATTGGAAAGATGTATTATGTATTTTTTTTAAATGTGTATTTTCAGAAACTGATATGTTGATGGAGGCAAAAGGATGCAATCCAAAACACATATAAATGTAATAGTTGAATAATAATTCATTAGGAGGTTGGAGGCGTATTGCTTACGTTATATCCTTTGGCCAGAGATCACATGGTGTTTGGGCTAACATGTTAACAAGCAGGTGAAGGCATTTCATATTTATAAGCTTTTTCCTGGCTTTTCTGTTGGTAACCTCGCCTAAAATGATTGGAAGGTGAAAGAATAATGTTGGGATGAGATCACGAGAGGGAAAGAGAGGGAGAAAAACAACCTGGACATAACCTCCCTCCTGAATGAAGAACACACAAAAAATGTTCTGGTATCAAGGAGGCAGATCCAAAAACAATTCTATAGCAGGACCGCAGGCAAGGATTATGTTAATCTCTACTTCACTTTATTTCTACTGCAGAGCAGAACATATCAAATAACTTCCTTTCCCATTAACACCAGGTAAAGATAACAGTGACAACCAATCTGAGGCTTTCAGACCACACTTAGTCCACCAACAATTGTCATGCCCCCTCTCTTTTTGCTTCTCCGGCAGCACTTCAGCTAAGTGCTCCCTCTCTCTTATATAATTTTGTACTGTGTGGTTTCTATTGCCTTGTGTTTGTGGGTTCTCAATGCTAATTAACCATTTTTTTCCCTTTTAGGTGCCTGCAGTATCGTATTCATTGATCTTTTTGCGGGTCTTATTCAAGTATTCCTGGCGCATCCGACTGCGGTGTGGCCTACAGGGCGCTAGAGGGTAGACTCTGACCATAGAGTACTCGCCTGGCTTCACAGCAGCCATGCGCTCTGTCTTCGGCACAGTGGGAGAGCCAACAGTGAGCCGTGAAGTCTTGATATGCCTTTAGCCCAATGGCAGCCTGGAGGTTAACGCTTACTTTGGGGATCAGTACTGATGAAGCAGAAAATGAAGGTTTTACATTTATTAGCGCATAAACGTAGAGTGAAATAATCATGTGTGACTTTAACCGAACTAATAAAGATTGTACGGGGACAAAATGTGCCCTTAGAGTAGTTCACCAACATTTATAAGCGTGCTTTATATAACGTGATGTATTAGAATTGCACTAATCCGACATAATCATAAACGTATGCTACGATTTGCTTGTTTGAAATGCTTTAGCTTAGCATAACTTTAGTAGAGGCTTCGGCCTAGTTGCCTGGTCTCACGGTTTAGATGCTCGTATTTTTCCAATGTGCTATTAAACGTGTATTTTTGCTTGAAGCTGTACTTTTCCACTGAGATCGTTAACATGCTTATCTTAAAGTTTCGTGCCAGCTTGGCATTTTTCTCTTTACTCCAAGGTCGATCTGCAGGTGCGGACAATGGAGGCTCTGAAAGTGAGCTAATTGGTATAAAATGTTGCAACTTGCGTACCCATCTCCAAGGATAATGTATGCTTAAGTAAAAGCTTGAGAACTGTTGTTTTTGATTGGACAATTTGAAGCTAACCTATGAACCCTCCAATGGAAGACCCTACTGGATTTGAACTGTTGTCTATAAAAACCAGGTGCACAAGAGGAAAGCAGCCATTACTGGACATCCCGCCATTTTGCAGGACATTGCAGCTATTATGGCCCATCTTGCTGCGACGCCATTTTGAGAGACTTTGATTCTTTCTCTAATCGAGAGAAAGAGACTTTAAATGATTCTTACCCTAGAGACTTTAACTTTGACTTGTCCCCTTGCATGAAGTAGTAGTTTTACCTTGCCGCCGTGAGGCAATTGCCCCGTCCACCTTGCCCTTTGCCCCGTCCCATGCCGGTCGAAACGGTACCCAGGCTGATCGAGAAACGGTACCTGTGAGACGAAGACTTCCTTGTATGCTGATCGTAATTGGTAAATATGAAAGGAAATTGTACAATTGCATTGTGTTTCTTTTAGGTAACCAACTGCTGATTTTTGATAAGATCCCTAGTTAGGAGTTTTCTAAATTAATGTTGCTAAATTGTTTTTGCATGAAGTCCCACATGCCGATGCTAATTTGAGGTTAGACGAGGATTCCTTTTGTTGCACGATGCAATTTGAGACCTTGTTATGCTGACTAAATGTATGCAATTAGTTCATTACAGATTATCGTATTAGTGATTTGCATTGCCATTATCGAATGCCTTGTGATTCAAATGCTGCATAGATTGCACCTGTTCCGCCGTTATGGACAGCTATTAATGTTCATTTACGTATATCATTTGGTGTTGAGACACATTTATATTGTGCTAGCTTTGTTAATATAGGGAAATAAATTCACTAACTTTGAATAAACAGGTGTGGTTATTCCTGACTGAAAGGTCAGGGTTCGCCGAAATGTATTCTGGATTAATTGTTAAGTGTTATGTCGATCAAGGTATTGCTTATGTTCGTTATTGATTATTGATCTGATTAAATTGACTGATTAGGAGTACGGAGAGTTCCACTTAGTCAAAAGATTCATCGGCCTAAAGAGCGTCCGAATACAGGTAAATTATTAGTACGGGACGCTCTATCAGTAGATGGTAGCAGAGGACGGTTTAGTCTTTTGGGACCCTGTACTCCTAGAGTACATGGTGTTGAATTAACGGGTACGCATTTTGAGACCCCACTCGAGAAGTTGAATTCGATTTTTCTTGGGTAAAACAGATTGACAGAATGATGATGGGCTAGGTCCACCGCGACTTTCCCGGGATCTCGGAGCTTGCGAAT
Source organism: Pleurodeles waltl (assembly GCF_031143425.1). NCBI lineage: Eukaryota > Metazoa > Chordata > Amphibia > Caudata > Salamandridae > Pleurodeles > Pleurodeles waltl. The sequence goes on from NC_090444.1 coordinate 704,012,146, forward strand.
GAAGAGAATGGAGGTGTGAGATCAGCGTTGGCGGTACTAGTGATGGTTTGAGTGAAGTTAGGGTTTTGCGCTTGCACAGCTTATTGCCGCAGGGTGTGTGAAAAGGTTGCGAGGATTTATTTTTTATTTTTTTGGAGGATAGCGGAGGTGCGACTCCGAGTGTAGAAGTAGAGAAGTCGTCGAACTTCATAGAAATAGCGGAGGTGCGACTCCGAGTGTGAGAGTAGGGAAGTCATCGAACTTCATGTGCGTGTGGCGCTTTGTGCATAAAAAGGTCCACGTGGTTGTTGTTGTTGAGACGGGCCCTGCGAGGTCAAGAGACTCCAGAGTATGTTGTTTTATGTTGTGGTCAGGGCGGTTTAGTAGGTTGATCGGGCGTGGTCAACGAGTCGGTACGTGTGTTAGGGAGTGAAAGAAACTTCGACTTCGGGCTTTGACAAGATTCTAAGTGCACTAGAATAGATCATTGACAAGTTGAGAGTAGGTCTGCGGGTCAGATTTGCTTGCGAAAGTGGGGACCGAGAAAGATGGAATAACTGCCGAGGCTAGTGAAAGATCCCTAAGGTCCTGAAGCGATTGTGTTACCCTTCCTGTAGTAAACCGACAGATCTGTTTTATATTTTTGGTAGCTCGCGATACATGCAAGAAGTTGTTACGAAAGGAGCTGAGTGAAGGAGGACTAGCCGCGAGGCTTTGTCAGCCGCAGTGTGTGTGAGTGTGACGTCACTAGGAGCCGCGCTGGGATAGGTTGGTTGCAGAGAAGGGTCACGCACGGATTGGACGCAGTCCGTGGGGCTCGATTGGAAGGGGAAGGGGAAAGGCAAGCGAAGAGTATTCCGGGAATTAAAGTCACCTATTGATTACAAACTTTGTGAAATAGAAGACGAGAAAATGAAATTCTTTAAAGCATTCAGGAGTGCGATGAAGGGGGAGTCTTACATTAAAGCGAGCATAGGAGAGGAGACGGCGCCCGAAGGCACACCAGCTTACATTGTAATGGAGGAAAAGGGGGTAGCTCCGTGCCTTTGGTTAAAGCAATGGCACAAACTGACAGAGAAACATGGGAGCGTAGCATTCCCGATCCATGGGACATTCAATATAAGGATTCTGGAGAATTTGAGGTTCACGATGTATGGCATGAAGGTGCCTCCAAGGCCAGCCCAGTTTGAGGCTCTAGCAATTTGGGAACTAATGGCTAGACAGCAGCAGCAAAATAAGTTCGAGACCAGGATAAGAAAGGTAGAAAAGACACTAGCGGACGCTAGGTGGGATAATGCACAGTAGGTGTGGAGGTCAGATGTATTGCAGGGGATAAAATTGTTCCCCGCAATTACTAAGGAAGAAGAGGAGACAGGTAAGAAAGCTACCTGTAAGACAAACAGGAGGTGTTCCAAGGATAGAGAGGACGAGGAAAAGTTGAGAAGAGAAGAGGAGTTAGAGGATGAGGAGTTGATAATGCAATTGCTGAACGACCGTCCACCACCTTATGCAGAGAGTGGACAAGGTCCAAGTACCAGTTCTGCCCCTCCGGCACCGGTACAGAACAGCGAAAGTCAGAGTTCAGGAGCATCATCGGGATCTAAGGACCCGAGTCTACTGTTCACCCCGCAGATACCGCAGGTTAGGAGAATATATCCAGATGTACCCATGTTGAAACCCGCAGAAAATTATCAGCCGCAGGTCCCAAGATATTACAGCAGTGACAACAGTGCAGGAATGATTCTAGATCCAACCGTAAGAGGAGTGCAGAATGGTCACAACCAGACATTGACACAAGCTGAATCAACTCAGTTTTTGATGCCTCAAAAGCAGATGCAGGGGGGAAACGCACATGCTCAGATGACGGGGAGTCAGATGGGCATGCCGGCAATGATGACCCATGGTGTGGGAATGAACATGCCTCAGAACACGGGAAATGGACAAAACCCAGATGCGATATCGCTACCCATTACTGTAGGTCCACCGGTACCTCTGTACAGTCAGCCTAATATGGGTATGAGCGGTCAGGGATCAATGCTGCAGAATGGGACTGAAAGGAGGTGCATAGAAAACACTCCAGGGATAACTCCTATAGCGGCTCAGCCAAATGGATCCGGATCCTTGATGGAGTTTAGTCCCATATGTGCTCAGTCGACACTGGTGAGGTCGAGTCCCCCACTGATAATACCTCTAACATCGAACACTGAAAAGTTGCCGCAACCATCAATGGCAGTCGATGTGAACGCTACACTGATGGGGTTGAATGCGCAACAGCTGACACAGTGGTTCAACAGTTTGAATTCCACACAAAGCTCAGACAGTGGGAAGGGAGAAGATTATATGAATAGGATGAGGTTGAACATGGAAGCACAAGAATTGGTGGAAGGGACTATGGGTGTGAATAGGTTAGAGTCCTACTCGGTAGAAGAGCTGAGATACCTATGTCCAAGGATTACGAAAGAAGTGAACAAGGTACATAAAAGCTTGCAAGAAATAGCTGACAAAAACGGGGTTGACATAGACAAGACAAAACACTTGAGCAGGAGCTACAGGTTGGATTTTGGGACCACAGACTTTGAACACATGAGGTCAGCAGGCATGAAGGCGCACCTTAGAGAACTGCTACAGAGTGCACAAGTGTGGAGGTGCTTAGACAAGTGGGAAAGCAGGTGGGTAAAGAGAAAGGAAAAGAGGAGGGACAGTGCTACAGAGCACAATGAGAAAAGACCACAGAGTAGCGAGGCAGTAACCATGTTACCAATGAGGGAGACAGCAGGGGGGAAATTAATACATGTACCATGGCACAGAAGTGACATTCAGTCTTTTACGGATGATTTTCCCAAACTGAGAGAGAAACCGATTGAATGGTATCAGCAGACTGATAGGTTTGTGAAGCTTGCAAAATGTCTTTGGGAAGATCTGAACACTCTCTTTGAGATTGTGGTTCTGGCAGATTTGTGGGAGGATTGCAAAAGAGCTGTAGGTTGGCCAACGAGTGAACCAGAGAGAGACAGGGAGACGGGTGCACCATCACCTATGGTGATGAGCCTGTACTATAAGGTGATTGAGCACCTGAAGACGAAGGTTGCCGCGAAAAATGTGGATTGGCAGAAGATTGATCGAACTGCCCAAGAGGTTAAAGAGTCGATTCATAGTTACTATGAGAGGTTGTTGAAGGCGTTCAAGAACTACAGTGGCACGGAAACAATAGAGGCGAAGGACATGCTTCATTTTGTGTTCAGATTTGTGGAAGGGCTGAGACCAGAGATAAGTCAGATGATAAAGTTGCATTTGATTTGTTGGCAATCGAAACCGATTGATGAGGTGTTGAATTATGCGAAATACTGTAGCGACGAAATTGAAGTGAAACAGAAAAGGTTGAAAGAGAAGGTGATGATGATGCAACTTAAAGCAGCTCAGACAGGTCTGCAAGGTTTGCAAGGGATGCAAGGGTTCCAACAACAGGCACCGCAATCGCAGCCGCAGTTGCAGGGAAACATGGGGTTTCAGCCACAGGCCAGAGGCAGAGGAGGTTTTGCGAATAATGGTCCGGATTTGAATACTGTTGTGACTGGTGTGCAGGCAATGAAGAAGGTGATGCCGTGTCACGTATGCGGAATTGTCGGTCATTGGAAACGCGAGTGCCCGATGGTGGTGCAGGAAGGTGCAGGTGCAGGTGCAGGTGTTAGTCAGCAAAACAATGATGTCAATGCATTTCAGACAATGAGGGGACCGAAAATGAGAGGTCCAAACCCAAATTTTCAGACCATAAATCAGTTGCAGGGATTACAACCTACGCAGCCGCAGCAGATGCAGATGCCTCGTATGCAGATGACGCAAATGCAGCCAATGCAACAGCAGTTACCCATGGTACCTAATCAGCAAATGCAAATACCTTTGGCACCAATGAGTCAGCAGCAAGTGATGGTTCCTCCACAGGTCTCGGGTCAGGTAATGAGTACAAATGGCACCGTACAACAGTTCCCACTACACAGTGAGAGTGGAATAAACAATGTATGGGAGAGTGAAAGCTCAGAAGAAGAAGGAGATTGTGTGCTTGCAGCATCCTTGGAAGTTGATCAAAAGGGTCCGTACGTAGAGGGAAGAGTAATGGGTCATCGTGTTTCATTCTTGGTTGACACAGGAGCCACACGTTCAACTGTTAAGAGCAGTGAAATACCAAATCTGCCACTCTCAGGGAGGACAGTTCAAGTGGTGGGAGTAGCAAACAGGCACCTGACGAACCCAATAACAGATCCGGTACCAGTTAGCATCGGTAACTATCAAGGGGTGCATCAGTTTGTGGTATGTGACTCAAGCCCGATAGCACTGTTAGGAAGAGACCTATTGTGCAAATTGGGTTGTTCGATCATGTGTTCGAACGAAGGAATAACAATCCAGACGAGCAGTGATGGGGAAGAAGAGGACAGTGTAGAGGGGGATGAGATGGAAACTGTCGATGAAGAGTATCCTCTGATTTGTCTTTTCCTGATGATAACTGAAGAAGATATTCCAGCCGAATTACGGGAAACAGTCGGAAAGGAAGTGTGGGATATGACAGGGAAAGAGGTGGGATTGATGAAAGGAGTGGAACCAGTGAAAGTGACTGTAAAGCCCAATGCGATCTTTCCCCAGACCCCACAATACCACATGGCACAAGACACCCTCATGAAAGTTGCCCAACTTATTGACGAATTTGTAAAACAGGGGGTACTGAAAGAAGTGTTAAGCAGTCCATGTAATTCACCAATAATGGGACTAATAAAGCCAAGTGGAAAGGTCCGACTTGTGCAGGACTTGAGGAAAATAAATGACATCATAGTCAAGTGTTGCCCTGTCGTACCAAATCCAGCTGTGATAATGTTTCAAGTCCCTTGCGATGCCGAATGGTTCTCAGTCATCGACTTGTCACAAGCATTCTTTTCTGTGCCTCTTCATGAGGACAGCCAATTCCTCTTTTGTTTCAAATTCCTAGATAGAGTGTACAGTTGGTGTCGAATTCCTCAAGGGTTCTCTGAGTCACCGTCAATCTTCAATCAGATTCTAAAGAAAGATTTGGAAGCATTAGAATTGCCATTCGAGTCAACTCGAGTCAACCAGTACATTGGTTACTTACTGGTTGCATCGAAGACAGAAAGTGGCTGCACAGCCGATACCATTGCTCTGTTGAACCATTTGGGAAGGAATGGACACAAAGTGTCTCCTTCCAAATTGCAGTTCTGTCAGAAGAAAGTGAAATACTTGGGTCACCAGATAGAGAAAGGGTCAAGGAGAATAATGAAGGAAAGAATAACGAGTGTACTTCAAATGAGTCCACCAAAGACAAGGAGGGAGGTGGGGAAGTTTTTGGGAATGGTGGGCTATTGTCGCCAGTGGATTCCCAACTTCTCAACTCTAGCAAAGCCTTTACTGAAGCTGACCCAGAAGGATGCCTTGGATCAAATTGAGCTGAAAGGAGATGAGATGGATGCTTTTGTTGAATTGAAAGAATGCATGTGCAGGGCTCCAGCTTTAGGTATGCCTGATTACACAAAGCCTTTCACATTGTTTTGTCATGAACGTGATGCATGTTCTTTGTCTGTCTTGACTCAAGCCCACGGTGGCATAAACAGACCAGTAGCGTATTTTTCAGCTACTTTGGATCCGGTCGCAGCAGCACTCCCAGGGTGTTTGCGCGCCGTAGCAGCAGTTGGTATCAGCCTCACTCAGAGTGAAGGAATAGTGATGGGACACCCAGTAACAGTCATGGTCCCTCACTCAGTTGAGATACTTTTGACCCGCTCCCGAACGCAACACATGACCGGAGCAAGACTCACAAGGTATGAAACGATAATTCTGGGCTCACCGAACGTGCAGCTGAGAAGGTGCACTACGTTGAATCCAGCAACCTTGCTCCCTGGTGAAAATGCTGAAATTGAGAACGCTGAAGACGTCGAGCATGACTGCCTTCAGGTGACTGAATTTTGCACAAAACCTCGACCTGACATTAAGGATACTAAGCTTGATGAAAATGACCAAATTGTTTTCGTTGATGGTTCATGTCTAAGAGATGGAATGGGAATTTTGAAAGCAGGATATGCCGTATGTACTGTAACAGGTGTCTTGGAAGCGGGATGGCTTCAAGGAGTCTATTCTGCGCAAGTAGCAGAACTTGTAGCCCTTACAAGAGCATGTCAACTGTCTACATTGATGAAAGTCACCATTTACACTGATAGTCAGTACGGGTTTGGGATTGTGCACGACTTTGGACAACTATGGTCACAGAGAGGTTTCCTGACTTCTTCAGGATCCCCAGTGAAAAACGGGGAGAGAATAAGGGAATTGTTACACGCCATTCAAATGCCAGCTGAAGTTGCAGTCGTAAAGTGCAGTGCTCATACAAAAGGACAGGACTATGTTTCTCTGGGAAATGCATATGCGGATCAGGTCGCAAGATTTTGTGCCTTGAACTGTATATTACTCAGGGATGAATGGAATTCGATAAGTGAGCCAGAACTCGAACCAGCTGAAGCATTTGCCTTAAAGGTCGTAGATACAATAGATGAACTAAAAGCATTACAGAATAACGTCAGGGAGGATGAAAGAGAGTCCTGGATTAAATCACAATGTATAAAGAGACCAGATGAGTTATGGGTTTCAAATGAGGGAAAATTTGTTTTGCCAAATAGTCTCTTATCGCAGCTTGCGCGGTTCTATCATGGGCAAGCTCACCTAGGGAGAGATGCCATGATAAGATTGTTCAAAACTGATTGGTTTAACCCCAGATTTCGTCAAGCTGCAGAAGCAGTTTGCCATCGATGTGTCACTTGCCAGCAGATGAACCCAGGAAAGGGAACAGTTGTGAACGCGAGCCACATTGGCAGAGCCAGTGGCCTGTTTAGTCGAATGCAGATAGACTTCATTGAGATGCCTGTGCATGGAGGTCTGAAGTATGTGTTGGTGATTGTGTGCATTTTTAGTCACTGGATTGAGGCATACCCCACACGTAGAAATGACAGCCTTACAGTTGCAAAGCTATTGTTGAGGGAGTTAATACCACGTTTCGGATTCCCGATCTCTTTAGAATCAGATAGGGGAAGTCACTTCAATAACGAGGTGATAAAGTTACTCTGCGAAGCGCTGAACATTGAGCAAAAACTGCATTGTAGCTATCGCCCTGAAGAGTCAGGACTGGTGGAGCAGATGAATGGTACACTGAAATCAAGAATGGCGAAAATATGTGCATCGACAAATTTGAAATGGCCTGACGCATTGCCCTTAGTGCTAATGTCAATGAGAAACACCCCCAATAGGAAGACTGGATTGTCTCCGCACGAAATTCTCATGGGCAGGGCTATGAGACTTCCTGCAGTTCCTGCAAATGCGCTTTTGAATATTACAGATGATATGGTGTTAGACTACTGCAAGGGTCTGGCTGACGTGGTTCGCTCTTTCTCTCACCAGGTGGAAGCAACCACCTTGCCACCGATCCAAGGTCCAGGACACGCACTGAAAGCAGGTGACTGGGTCGTGGTAAAGAAGCACGTGAGAAAGTCGTGTCTGGAACCCCGTTGGAAAGGCCCTTTCCAAGTGATCCTGACAACAACTACCGCTGTGAAGTGTGCGGGGGTTCCCAACTGGATTCATGCCAGTCACACAAAGAAGGTGTTGTGTCCCACAGATGAGGAAGTTGAAGCGCTAAAACTGCCAGTCCCTGATAAAACAGTGCTGAGACAGAACAAAACCGAACTGAAAGCGAACAGGCAGAAGCAGGAGAGAGAGGGATATTATTGGAGGACGAAGAGACTAACTCACTTGGGGAAGACCAAGGAGAAAGTTCAGACAGCGACGAAGCAGCTGAAGGTGACAAAGAACCTGAAGCAGCTGAGGGTAGCAAAGAACCTGAAGCAGCTGAAAGTGATAAAGAGCCTGAAGAAAGTAACGGTGACGAAGGGCTCGAAAAGGGTGAAAAGGCAGGAGAGCCTGATCAGAGGAGGGCTTTCCCAGAAGCAGACGATACAGAAAAAGAAAAAGAGAACGTGATTGATTCCCCAGAAGGAGGGGACAAGGCAGAACAGAACGAAACAGTTCAAGCTTCCACAGAAAAGATCGCAGGTCCATCAAATGGACATGGTGCAAAGAGGAGACTAAGCATATCACCAATAAAACAAAGGACTGAAGAAGGTTTGAACGACGGAGAAAGGCCAAAAGTGAAAGAGAAAAGAAAGGAAGTATCTGTCGTGGTACCATCCCCGAGTGAAGAAAAAGACTTGACAAAAGTGGAAAGTACCAGCGAAGCAGAATCGAAAAGAGAAGCAAAATGGAAAAGGAAAAGGATACCAAACAGAAGATATTCCGGTCCAGAATGGGCGTATGCAGTCAATGACGATTGGACTGACGAGTTTGTATCTCTAAGCATCGAGAACGAAGAAGAAGAGATACCAATAGAAAAGAAAAGTTTTATGGACAGTGTTGATTGAAAGGGTGATAAATGACATTGCCTGCTACAATCTAGAGTGATAAAACCAGCTGAGATTTGCTAAACCGATAAAGACTGAGTTATTGCCGAATTGAGACAAATGCTGCTAACCGATAAGTGACTGGCCTCCTGAAGAAGACGGTGTGAACATTGCGCTCGTTCAGCTTTGTAACTGAATTGCTAAATAGTTTCTTTATAGGTGCTTCTAGCTCTCTGATTCTATACAGATCATGACGCAAAACAGTAGAAAGAAATATTGTAAATATGTGTGTATAGGCTTGATAATTGCATGTGTACTAATAATAATGGCAATAGTGCTTGCAATGCATGGAAAGGGTGAGAATGAGAAAATTGATGCTTCTACTTTTGCTCCTGTTACTGTCACTGAACTAACCGCATTGAAAAGACTAGAATTAGATGAGAGGCTCTTGCATGATAAGAAAGAGCTTTCATATAATGTTTTCTATTGCTTGCTAACAGAATATGTTGAGACTATGGATGCGAAAGATTGTTATGTGTGTACACAGATACCGACATCAGTAAAGGAAGGGGTGACTTATCACCACATGCCTCTTACATACGGGATTACATGTAGTATAGTAATGTCTAGATTTTATGGTCAAACTAACATACAGTATTTTTACTCAAATTATGATGTTACCTTTGCATATGTTCCTATAATAGCGCAGCTAAGCCAGATTGCTAAAGATTGGGATGCTAAAATAATGAGGGAATTCTTCGAGCCAATGCAACCTTTTGAAACGGCTCACGCTCATAGGGAAAACCTTACCTGCTCGCTCTCTGCAGTAGAAATAAGCTTTTTAGATCGCACAGATGATAGAAGGGCACAAATGAATGCGAAGTTAGAAAAGGAGCTACATAAGAGAACTTCAGTAGACAATTATGATTTTGCCGCAATAAAGACACAAGGGAGAATAGCTTTAGATGCTTGGCATGTAGGGAAATTTTGTATATATCGAGGTGAATCTTATTATGACAACATTTTTGTAGGAGCGAGTGAGTGTAAACATACGTTTATCTTTAAGGCCAAATGGACATTCATGATGAACGGACTTGACCCTGTCATTCCAGGTGTATATTACATTTGTGGGTATAATGCCTATTATCGTCTTCAAAAAGGGATGGTGGGGGAGATGTTATTTGGGTATAGTGTTCCCAAAGGTTTATCAACTAGATGACCTATCGATGATTCCAAAGACATCTGGATCCCATCGTATCCAGAAAAGAGAGACCACAGCTGCTGTGGTAGGAGATATATTTGGAGCCATGATTCCTTCATTGGGAGTTGTGCTGAATTCCATCAAAATAAGAAAATTGTCTACTATAGTGGATAACATGTTGACAAAGTTTTCAGGTGCTATAATCCTGATAGATGCTGAACTTGCAGCGGAAAGAGCTATGACTCTTCAAAATAGGCTTGCTTTAGACATTCTTTTAGCAAAGGATGGCGGCGTTTGCAAAATGCTTGGTGCACGACACTGTTGTACGTATATTCCCGACAATAGTGTGAAGATTAAAACTATGCTTGCTAATCTAACAAAAGAGAGTGCAGATTTGAAGGAATTGAAAGAACCAGGAGTGTGGGAGAAGGTGGGAAAAGGACTTGCTTCAGTGGGAAATTGGATTGGGGGAATTTGGAATGGAATATTGCTAAAAATAATAGAGGGAATTTTAATAGTTATAATTTGCATATTTGGAATTTGGGGAATAAAAAGGGGAATAATATTGATTATGGAAAGAATTAAAAGACGGAAGGAAGAGAAAATAATGAAAAGAATGGCAGAAGAATACAAAGCGAAAACTAGGGGAATTAAAAGGAAAAGAGAACTGACAGAATTTTAATGGAATAAAATTTGTGGGCATGGTTTGGTGTGATGACAAGTAGTCATCAGAGGAGGGATTGATGAAGCAGAAAATGAAGGTTTTACATTTATTAGCGCATAAACGTAGAGTGAAATAATCATGTGTGACTTTAACCGAACTAATAAAGATTGTACGGGGACAAAATGTGCCCTTAGAGTAGTTCACCAACATTTATAAGCGTGCTTTATATAACGTGATGTATTAGAATTGCACTAATCCGACATAATCATAAACGTATGCTACGATTTGCTTGTTTGAAATGCTTTAGCTTAGCATAACTTTAGTAGAGGCTTCGGCCTAGTTGCCTGGTCTCACGGTTTAGATGCTCGTATTTTTCCAATGTGCTATTAAAAGTGTATTTTTGCTTGAAGCTGTACTTTTCCACTGAGATCGTTCACATGCTTATCTTAAAGTTTCGTGCCAGCTTGGCATTTTTCTCTTTACTCCAAGGTCGATCTGCAGGTGCGGACAATGGAGGCTCTGAAAGTGAGCTAATTGGTATAAAATGTTGCAACTTGCGTACCCATCTCCAAGGATAATGTATGCTTAAGTAAAAGCTTGAGAACTGTTGTTTTTGATTGGACAATTTGAAGCTAACCTATGAACCCTCCAATGGAAGACCCTACTGGATTTGAACTGTTGTCTATAAAAACCAGGTGCACGAGAGGAAAGCAGCCATTACTGGACATCCCGCCATTTTGCAGGACATTGCAGCTATTATGGCCCATCTTGCTGCGACGCCATTTTGAGAGACTTTGATTCTTTCTCTAATCGAGAGAAAGAGACTTTAAATGATTCTTACCCTAGAGACTTTAACTTTGACTTGTCCCCTTGCATGAAGTAGTAGTTTTACCTTGCCGCCGTGAGGCAATTGCCCCGTCCACCTTGCCCTTTGCCCCGTCCCATGCCGGTCGAAACGGTACCCAGGCTGATCGAGAAACGGTACCTGTGAGACGAAGACTTCCTTGTATGCTGATCGTAATTGGTAAATATGAAAGGAAATTGTACAATTGCATTGTGTTTCTTTTAGGTAACCAACTGCTGATTTTTGATAAGATCCCTAGTTAGGAGTTTTCTAAATTAATGTTGCTAAATTGTTTTTGCATGAAGTCCCACATGCCGATGCTAATTTGAGGTTAGACGAGGATTCCTTTTGTTGCACGATGCAATTTGAGACCTTGTTATGCTGACTAAATGTATGCAATTAGTTCATTACAGATTATCGTATTAGTGATTTGCATTGCCATTATCGAATGCCTTGTGATTCAAATGCTGCATAGATTGCACCTGTTCCGCCGTTATGGACAGCTATTAATGTTCATTTACGTATATCATTTGGTGTTGAGACACATTTATATTGTGCTAGCTTTGTTAATATAGGGAAATAAATTCACTAACTTTGAATAAACAGGTGTGGTTATTTCTGACTGAAAGGTCACGGTTCGCCGAAATGTATTCTGGATTAATTGTTAAGTGTTATGTCGATCAAGGTATTGCTTATGTTCGTTATTGATTATTGATCTGATTAAATTGACTGATTAGGAGTACGAAGAGTTCCACTTAGTCAAAAGATTCATCGGCCTAAAGAGCGTCCGAATACAGGTAAATTATTAGTACGGGACGCTCTATCAGTACTGCAGTATCTTCCTCGTCTTGGAGCATATTTCCTTTGTCGGTGACTGCAACACCCGTGCCCTCGGGTCAGTATTCGCTGTCACTTTCCATACTTCTGCACCTGCCCAGGCTGCGAGACCCTAATTAATAGGTGTGAGGTCCCTTTCAATTGGAGTATCAGACTCACTTTATACTGCTAGCCTTCGCTAGCATCACAGTTCATTAAAATGCAGGCATGCCAATCTACCTTCATAAAGGAGGAGTCCGCCTCCTACCTCTCGCTGGATGAGGAATTCTGTGAGGCTGTAGACGCCTCTATCCAGCATGCTCTGCCAAAGGCTCGAGTGCCTCTGGGACAAAAAATTGCAGTGTCGCTCAGGCACAGCAGACAACTCTCTCTCAGCATGGTGACCCCCCCCTGCCAAGTGCATAATGTCCAAAAGACCACAGGACCGGGGTGTTGACATGGATGCCTTTCAGCGCCTTAAAAAAACATCCCTGCTGTCCTAGGTCACAGGGCAACAATCCTGCACCTTCCACATTGGTCTCAAATGGCTATGATCCCTTAGGGGATTATGATTCCTAAGGTGATTCAGAAAATGACCCAGGCCCGTCCAGGCCTTGCCACCCACCTTCAGATGCTGCTTCCCAGGAGCAGGTGGGTTCCCGTTGCCACACAATACATTTGGTCTCCGGCATCTATGTGGTTCCCAAGTGATAAGGTGGCATTCTATGAGGCAGGTAACTTACGGAAGCCTCTCGAGAAGGAGGTTAAAGCCTGCCTACATGCGGAATGCCCTCACCCTTCCCTAGATGGGAAAGTTGCACAGACTCCGGAGTTGGATAGCTGCTTGGCCACTTTCTTAGCTAAGGTCATTCAGGACCCTAACAAGGGCATTGATCGCTCCTTGCATTCATGCCAGGATACGTTCCTTCTTGTCACAGGTCCCTTGACCAAAATACTGGACAAGGCAGAGGAGGTGAAACAGTTTGGATTGATAATTTCTCCGGAGATACTTTTAGGTTGGGCTCCAAGGACAAATATTTTCCTTGGCAATGCAAACTATAAATTGTCAACGTAGAGACGCCCCTCTCTGCTCATCAAAGTGGATCCCAAACTGCAAGATCTGGCCTCTTTGGCGGCAGGCCACTTGGCTCAGGGAGGATTGTCAAACCCTTTCTGTACGAATTCATCAAGTGTGTCACCACTTTCAACTCCCTGGAGAAAGCCCAGACATCCATAAAAAAGATCTTCAATACAAAGGTTTTTGCCAGGGACAGATGAGGTCGGGCGCTTGTCCGGACACTCCTTCTCCAACGCCACTCCAAGAAATAAGGGCTTTTGCTTGGCACAGTGGCAGAACCAAACCAAATTTGGTGGATCCTTCCCCTCCAGATGTTCTCAGGGCAACTGTGGAGCCAGAATCAGTGGCCATGGAACCCAAGGATCTGACCAAGGTGAGAACTTTCCTTTTTTCCCAACTAAAAGTTGGAGGGCGCTTGGCTCTGTTCCTAGCAAAATGGCTAGCAGTTACCCTGGATGCATGGGTGCGCCAGATAGTTCAGGATTTTCATATAGATTTTTTAGAAACCCCCTACAGACATCCAGTCTCCTTCCTATTCTCCATAGAGGACTCAACACTTATCGATCAGGAAGTGTCAGATTGTCTGGCCAAAGGGGCTATTGTCCCTACAACACTTCATCTGACAGAATTTGTCAGCAATCTCTTCCTAGTGGAAACATTGGAAAGAGGCTTCCGACCAGGTATCAACCTTCAAGACTTCAACAAGTGGCTGGTATACAGCCATTTGAAGATGGAGGGAATTCACCTCCTAAGAGATTGTTTGTGCCCAGGGGACTGGTTGGTGTGGCTGGATTTGAAGGACGCTTATCTGACTGTCCCCATTTTTCCTCTGCACCGCCATTTACTACAGTTTATTTGGTGACAACAGTTTTTCGAGTTCCAGACAATATCCCTCGGTCTGTCATCAGCCTCTTGGTGCTTCACCAATGTCCTGAAGCTGGCAGTCGAGATGCTTCACAGCCGGGGTGTCAG